>NC_135534.1:78019519-78702644 GCF_045843805.1 Urocitellus parryii
CCTGGGGGCAGATCCCATTCTTCCTTTCCTCTCACTAGTAAACAGATTCTAAAGTGGGTCTGCTGCATCCTTATCCAATATCCTGGGCATGTAGGAAGACTCTGGTGTCCCAGAGAACAGTGAACTACAGCTGCACATTTGCATGGACACTCATTTGTGTGTTCTGTCTTTCCAGTATTTCTTAGCTGGAAAAAAAAATCACCTTTTCATCATGTTCTTCAATCTAGGAAGGCATAATGTGGAAAGGTCAGACTCTTCAGAAGTCATCAGGTGGGGGTGACACTGTTCTCCACAAGACCATACATGGCATGCATCTCTAGCTGCAGGCTCTTTTCCAAAGCCAGAAGGCTGTACTTGTGAAATTGTTTGATACCCAAATTCAAAAGGCACAATTATGAATCATTTTGTCTAGAGTGACCATATGGGCCAGTTTTCTTGTGCTCATTCCCTTTATGCTTGTTTTCTCAGAGTGACAACACTCCTGAGAACTCTCAGATTTGTCTGGCTTAGACAATCAATTGTGGTAATCCTAGTTGTGTCCTTAGGAAAACTTGTTCACCTCTTTAGTGTCAGTTTAGAGGACCATACACTACAATTTCTATAGATTCTTCTAATACTAACATTCTATGAAAAATACCTCCCACATCAAGTACACAGTATATCTAAGTAGATCTAAGTAGACATCTCTCAAAAGAAGACATATAAATGACCAACAGGTACATGAAAAATGAAAAAAAAATGTTCAATCTTGAAATACAAACCAAAACAAAAATGAGATATCACCTCACTGCAGTAAGAGTGGTTATTATCAACAAAACTGAAGATAACAAGCACCAGTAAAGATGTGGGAAAAAGGGACCCTTACTTAATAACTGTTGGTTGGAATGAAAATTAATACAGCCACTATGAAAAACAGTATGGTGATTCCTCAAAAAATTAAAGATAGATCTAGCACATGACCCAACAATCTTGCTATATATCCAAAGGAAATGAAATCAGTAAATTGAAGAGAAATCTGCAAATATCTGCCTCCTATGTTCACTGTTCACATTAGCACTATTCACATTAGCCAATAAATGGAAAGAGTCTAAGTGTTCATCAGTTGATTAATGAATAATGAAAATGTGGTACATGTGTGCAATGGAATACTATTCAGCTACAAAAAGAATAAAATTTGGTCATTGTGGCTACATGGATGAAGCTAGGAGATCAGTATATTAAATGAAATAAAACAGGCACAGAAAGACAATTACTGCATGACCTTTCTCATATGTGGAATCTAAAATGTTGAAAATAAGATAGTAGTTACTAGAGGTCAGGAAAGGATATTGTGGGGAGGGATGAGGAAAGTTGATCAGTGGGTCCTATGTTACAGAGGAACAGTGGTTCTGTTGTGCTGTGGCAGAGTAGGATAATTGTAGATAATGACATTGTACCATGCATCTCAAAAAGCTAAAAAAAAAGCATTTGGGTAGTTTTTACTATAAAGCAACAAAAAATGTTTAAGAAGGTAACTTTTAAATATTGTTTAAATTTTAATGTACATATACTGGAAATTGCAGGGTCCCCCAGGATTCTGTATGCTTTTTATGTCCTTAGGTTTCAATTAAAAATAAATTCATAAGAAATAATCATTATTAGGTGTTACTCTAGTATGTTCTCCTTGTGGAACTCACCACCATAAACATGGAAGCTCCTATCCATTTTTCCCTTTAGACTAAAATCTACTTGAGGGTAAGAACTAAGATCTATTCACCTTAGTATCCAAGACACCACAGTGGTGAGTTGGTCCATGGGAGGAGACACTCAACAAATGTTTTGAAAGAAAGAGTATATAAAACTTGGGAACTCTAGTTGATTTTTGTATTTTTATATGAACTTTATATAGACACATTTTTGGAAACAATAAATATGAAAATTATATAACTCTAAAAATATGTTAAATTAATAAAAATTGGGAAATAAAATTCATGATTATCATACTTTTGAAGGATCCATATGAAAATGAGTAAATATGGATGAAGAAAGTTGGGATATTTTTCCAAATGAAAATAAATTTTAAACTGAGTTATTCAATGAGCATTTTTGAAGGAACACATTTTGAATCTTGCTCATATATTTAAAAGCATAGGGAGCTTCTGAGATATTTAAATTTGTGTTTCTCCATTTTTATATTGTTATCATTTTATTGATATTTGTACCTTCAAATAATTATGAAGGCTTTTTTAAACATAGAACATGGCAGAACAGAGTGTCAAAAATATTTATAATGTCAAGCTGGTAACCCAAGAATTGTGTTGCAACATTTGGGTAATAAAGAGATATATCAGAAACATTATGGAGAAATCACTGGTTAGAACTTCTGTGAAATGTCCTCAGGTTCCTGAGTTGCACTTGACCTGCTGCATTATCTGAATTCGTATTATAATAAAATATTCATCCATGTATAAGCCTTTATTTAAAACCACCCAATCTATTGTTCAGAACATCTGGGTAGCAAATGTATTAAGAAGATGTTTTTCAATTCCACCATCTGCCTCTGCAACTGTGAAGATCTATGAGTTCATGATTCTCATTTAGTTCACTTAAACATCAACAACTACTTCACAACAATGCACAGACCTGCAGACTACATTTCTTTCTCTTAATGATGAATGTTTAAAAAACAGAGTAGTCTGTGGTTTGTGCCTTGATTTTCACTTTCTACTATTTCTATACAGTCATCCTTGCACAACTCTGTATTTACTAACCTTGATATGATCTTGTCCAAAAAGCTTTCATGGTTCCTTATTGATTACTGGATGAAATCATGACATTTTGTCACCACTTTCACAACCCTCTACAGAGGGTTAATGAAGTCTCAATACACATGTCCAACTAACTTTCTACAAATTCCCCATACTCAGACTGCACCTCTAAATTGAAATTTAGTGCTCTTGAATCTTTTGCAATACCTTTTGTACACCTAGACTTCCCTTCTCCCCCTAACTCTACATGCTCCAACTCCAGATACCATTCAAGGTGCAGGAAAAATACTACCATGTTCATAGAGTATATTTTATATTTTCCATGCAAAAGGATTTTCCCATTTCCAACATAGTATTAAAGCTAAATATTTCATAGCACTCAGCTCTTTTTACTTTGTCATTGTATGTCCTTTACTAGATAGTAAGCTCTTGGAATATCAACTCTGTTTGTTTTCCATAGTATTCTTAGAACTAGAATTATTACTCTTAGGCATCAGGTACTTTCAGACTTCAAAAATTCTCACTAAAAGTACCAAGAATGCTGACATTTTCACTGAGTGTCCTAGTCTACTTTTCTAGTGACAGAGTCGGGTTTAGAACCCCAGCAATCTGACTCCAGAGTCCTGCTTTAACCAAAATAATACATTTTAACTTAATAAGGCTTGTGAGAATCCGGGGTAGTTTTTCTCTTTTTTTTATTCAAATGTCAACAACCAAGATTAATAAATACCCAAGGAACGCTTGGATCTCATCATCATTGGACCAATAGATGACAAAGGAAGCTGGAATTAAGCAAAATCTGCTTACAAGAGTAAAGAACTTGGCACATTGTAGGAGGGCAATCAAAGTAGATAATTTTCTCCATGAAAAGTTCTC
Organism: Urocitellus parryii; assembly: GCF_045843805.1. Taxonomy (NCBI): domain Eukaryota; kingdom Metazoa; phylum Chordata; class Mammalia; order Rodentia; family Sciuridae; genus Urocitellus; species Urocitellus parryii. Next base: position 78,023,143 of record NC_135534.1, read on the forward strand.
TTTACCCTCCCACCAGGGATGGGGGCGGGGATGATACAGTTACTGAAGATTTATGAGAGAATAGTTTCAATATATCCAAAATAAAGCAATTGGTAGTATTTTTCTTCTGTGTCATCTTCATGTTCATTGTTGTAGCTGACCTGGAATATATGCCATGGGTACAAGACAGGAGAATGGCTATCCCCATGGCAGTTAGTTAGTCAAATCTAGATGGCAGAATAAGAGTTTGGAAATGCTACAGCAACCACTGCTTAAGAGGAATTTAGTGCTAGGTAATTAAGTGATATTTATGATGAAAAGAACCAACATCATTATGGTTAATGAGACCTGGGTGACATGATTGGCCTGGAATACCAGAGAAATAATCAGTCAAGCTATAGAGCAGAAACTTGAAGCAAATTTCAATTTTGCAACTGGATCAAAATAAGAGGGAAAAGAGAAATATGGTGTCTTGAAAACCATACAAACTTCAAAGCATCTGGCCAGTGTAGCAGCCCAGTTATCTCCTTTCTAGGGTTAGACATACCATGGTTAGGCTTCCCACTAAATTTTCTTTGGTGGTTCCAAGACTTCTGATATTCTTATAGGCTATGCCAAGAAACAGTTCAAGAACTGAAAATTCTCGAGCCTACAGATGGGGCTCTTTTGTTCATATCTCCATAACTTCTGGCATTCGCTCCTTATAAAGTACCTTCAGGGTGCCACACATATATGCAGGAGACAGACCATGATCAGTGCAATGTTGTGAGCCTTGAGCAATATCTGTTCTAGTGAAGTAGTTCTCTAATAAGAATGACACATAGAAAAATACAGCAGCTCATATTTGCAATGGTGGTGGACTGTTCTGGTGAGTGTGGAGGATTAAGAGAAGGTTTTATGGTGGAAATGATCCAGCTGTGAGGATAATGGAGGCAGGGAGAATGTGATAAGGGCCAACAGGAACAAATACCTCTTCTAAATGAAAACACATTTAAAACAATACAGAGTGGCCAGACAAGCAAGATGACTGTTCCAGTAAAAGAACATTGTCAAATCCACACCCACTGCCATTTCTGATTAGCATGTTCATTTATTGTGCAGCACAGGAAGGTCAGGCTGTGCCACAGATATTTATAGACTCTTAAGCAGCTGTAAAAGCATGACATTGAATGACAGTTGGGTGACCTTTCTCCTAATAATAGGGATCAGAACTGTATAAGATCCAGGCACTCGTAGAATTCAATTTCTGATTAGTTCTAATTCTAGAAAGGTATAATAATCATTATTTGTATTTGCACAATACTTAAAAAGCTCTTTCATAATCATTATTGTGTTTGAGCCTCACAATATTTTTCTGAGATAAATGGGAACAACATTATTAAAATCTTCATTTCTTATTTTCCAAAAGAAACTAAAGAAGCTAGAGAATTTAAGTTACTAGCTGGAGGAGACTAAGCTAGGAAGTATATACAGATGAGGAATCCAGGTTTCTGATTTCAAATCCAGTGTTCTGTCCTCAAGAGAGAACAACTGACAGTTACTCAAGGGGTTGCTCATAATTTGAAATAAAAGTTTGATATCCTCTTTTTGAGACTCCCTATCTGTCATTTTTTTTTCTATAAAGAAGATAGTTCATAACCCACTTGAATCAAATGTGTGAAATATGATATGTCAAGAACTATGTAATGTTTTGAACAACCAATAATAAAATTTTAAAAAAGAATAACATAGAGGGAGAAGGAAAAATAATGTTAAGTAGAGAAAGTCATCCAAAGTATGACCCTCCCACACCAGACTTCTGTCTTATTCTTTCTTTGGAAGTGTGCGGAAATGGCATTATAATTGAGTTTATGGTACAAGATTCTGATTGGGAAAGGGGAATGATGAGCACATATTATTGAGATAATCTGAAAGTGTTGGAACTTTACCCACACCTCCTTCCTAAACATCTGGGATCTATACTTTACCTCCCCATACCAAACAGTTTGCCTTTCCATGCTGGATGATTGTACATGACAGAGCCTGGGCCTTTTCCCAAACCACCCCCAGTGTTGACTTAGAGGGCACATCTCTTTTATTTTTTGGACTCCCACTGGCTGAGTTGGCTTGTAGGATTCAGTTCCAGTGAAAGTGAAATGACTACAAAGCCTCAGGACAGAACCTTGGGCCATTTTACTAGGATACAAATTATCAGTGAACTAAACAGCCTGTCAGAATGAGAACTGAAGCAAATAAAATCACATTGTATCATATCAGAAACCTAACAACACTTAACCATAATTAAGCACTAACCAAAAATGGCAGATTGTAGCCCCAGAAGCAGCAGATACTTCTAATTAGTTCTAGATGATTAATCACACACATAGCTTTGACTGTACAAGCTAGAAGGAATTGTAGTTACTTGCCAATAGTAATGAAGCCTATTTTGACAAAGTAGAGTCAAACTTCAAAAGCACAAATCAAAGCTGTTTCAAGAAAATATTGAAATGATACTAAAAGTTGTTGAACAAGATAGTCATTCATGTCAGTCAAATGAATATTAATATATGAAATATGATAACAAGTTTTTTGTCTATAGCATCATTTTGAAAAGAGATTAAAACATACCTCTTATTTTCTAATGTCTGAATTTATAAATCTAGAACCACAGTTAAAGAAATCTGTACCTTATGTCAGTCGAAACTCAAATGAGAGTAACTTGGTTTGCATTTTACAGTTAAAGAAATTTGTACCTTATGTCAGCAGAAACTCAAATGAGAGTAACTTGGTTTGCATTTTACATTTTTGAGTGAACTATAGTAATAAAAAATCAGAGGAAAAAATTCAGGATGAGAAAAAAATGACACAGACGTTTAACAACAATGCATTATGGAGAAAGGGACATTAATAGCCAGACATTCTGTTCAGCAAACCATTATTTATGACAAGGTCACCTTTGCTATAAGTAGATATTGAGCAATAATTGAGTTATAGGCTGGTGAGGATTTTAGAAATCACAAAATCCATCTCCTTCATTTAAAGCTTTTGCAACTGAATCCCAGGAATGGAGAATGGAAGAGAAGCAAATAAACTAATGATTATTAAACCCTTATGTTAAAAAATACATATTTTTATATTTTTACAAACCCTACACAGTCATTTCTTATATGAATATTAAAAGTCAGGTGTCCCTGGTTTCAGGACATGCTTGAGGAAACTGAGAAGAATAGCTTGTCACCATGCTGCCTTTCTGGAAAGGAGCCATTGCTAGCTGATTTGGAAATCCAACACTGCTCTGGGACAGGGCACCTATTTTTAGAGTTTATCCTTGATTCAGGAATTAATTCCTAACAATTCTACTAGATAAAATTTCTAGAATATAAAAAAATATTTGGGAAGCATTCAGAAAATGAAAATATTTGGCAAGCATTCAGTTTAAAGGTAAGGGCAGTCCTCGTTACTTTAGAATGTGAATCTGCGTATCTACTTCGGGAAAAAAAGTCTAATAGAATATGTTGATTAATAATGATGACTACCATCTATTAAAAATTGACTATATGCCTAGCTTTATACTAGATCACTTATTTTTGTTATTAAGCTTTATACTAGATCACTTATTTTTGTTAATACTGATAATGTAATTGTTCTACCTTACCAATAAAAAGTTCACACAGTATAGAATGGCCAAGCAACTTCTACAAGTTTACATAAGCAAGGAGTAGCAAAACTAGATTTTTAAAACTAGCTTTGTGGGCCCCCAAATACCTTCTTTTACTTACTATCAGCTTTTCTGATATTTTCTAATTCTCTCCTGAGTTCCTTATCTTCAAGTTGAAGTTCATTTCAACTTTGTTGTCTTTGCAAACCTTGTATTTCTCACATCTATGGTTCTTTTATGTGCCAGGTTTGGATCTTCATTAAGGTACTTCTTCATACCCTTCAAATCTACTAACTCAACACGTCCTAATAGCAGTGTCTGGTAAAGGAGCTCAGCTCTGGGGAGAGGGAACCCAGCAGCCACTCCTTACCTCAGAATTTTTATTTAGTCAGTTTCAGTCTAAGATGAGTAATCCCTTAGGCATTTAAGGAGTAGGCATTCCCAAAAGGCACCAATTATTGTCTGTGTAACATTGGCCACATTATTTAATCACTCTGCTTCTCAGTTTTCTCATGTGTGAAAAGAACATAAGACCACATAGTTCAAATAGTTGTGTGAAAACTGTAAGCAATAATTACATGCTAATTCCCTTGCATATAGTAACTGATCTTTGAATGTTGATCATTATGGTCCTCTTTGGATCCAGCTTGTGCTAGTAACATTTGGATGGACATTCCCTGGATTCCCTCTGCTCCTCCTTGACCTCTTTAGCATGGCCCAACATACTACCTTAACTCATGTATCTCCTCTTTGGAGATACACATCCTCATTACTCTTTTTCACTTTCCTTGTTGTTTTCCCATTTTCTTTTGTTCTCCCTGTTAAATATGTATGGACTTCCATAATTACTTCTATAACATGATACGGTAAGTTTTTTCTTTCTTTTTCACTACCAATGTTTTATACTGCTTACCAATTATGATCCTTAGTAAATAGCTAGGACTGTTTTCATAATAATCTTGATGATAGAATGTTTACTTCCATCATTAAATATGTTTCTAAAACAGATATGTCACAAAATTCCCCAAAGTAGAAAATATGATAACTTCTTATTGCCCTCCTTACACTAAAAAGGGATATCCTGGTTTAATTTCATGGTATTTTACTGGATTCTCTGATTCTTAATCTAATGCTCTAGTACATGATGAATCACAGGGTCAATGGCCTAGATTAAAAACTTAGTTTCCTCACTTGCTAGCTACATAAAGTTGGACAAGTTATTTAACCTCACTGAGCTTCATTTTAAATATCAGTAAATGGGGCAAGAACATTATCAGAGTATTATGGAATTCATTGAGACAGTAGTACATGATAAGGATACAATGTAATAAAACATTTCAGAGAAAGAATTTTGAAAGCAGAAAGAAAAATGTACTCTTTACATACAAGGGATGCTTAATGGGAACATGGGCATTTTTTTCCATCACAAATTTTAGAGGTCAGATAGCAATGGATACATATATTCAAAGTGCTAAATAAAAAAAAGAAAAGAAAAGAAAGAAAGGGAAAAAAGTCAAATAAAAATTCTATATCCAGCAAAACAGTTCACCAAAGGCTGTGGAGCCAAAATAGTTGCCCTTCATCAGATGAATGGATAAAGGAAATGGGTTATATGAGCACAATGGAGTATTACTCAGTCATAAATAAGAATGATTTTATGCCATTTGATTGTAAATGAGTGGACCTGGAGACTATCATGCTAAGTAAAAGTAGCCACTCTCCAAAAGTCAAAGTTGAATGTTTTCTCTGATATGAGGAAGCTAATCCAAAATAAGTGTTGGGGGAGAATAGATGTAAGAGCAGTGAACAAAGGGAGATGAAGGAAAGTGGGGAAGGATGGAATAAGGAAAAATAGTGGAATGGATCTGACATAAAATTTCTGTGTAGACATATGAATATAGCCTAGTGAAGCTCACCATTGTTGACATCCCCCAAGAAACAATTATAAAATAATGATGGGTAAATGGCAGAAAGATTGGGAGAGTAGAGGGAAAGGACCAGTGGGCAGAAGAAAAGGAGGGGAAAGAAAGGTACTGGGAACTTAATTAGCACAAGATAAAATCTATGCTTTTATAATTATGTCAAAATGGGCTCTACTATCATATATCAAGTGAAAAGAACCAATTAAAAAAACTAGAGGGAGAGAGAAAAAAAAGTGATGGAGACACTAAGACATTCCCAAATAAACAAGAGAAATCAAGGCATTCTCAGATAAACAAAACCTGAAGGAATTTATTACTATTGGAGCTACCCTACAAAAATTGCTTAAATGCATCCTATAGGGTTAAAAAATAGAACATGAGATGGTAAATGGAAGCCATAAGAAATAAACATCTCAGTAGAAGTAAATACATGGGAATTTATAAAAGCTACTATTATTGTAACATCAACTTACTCATGAGAGAAATATCAGGAAAGTCTCATTTGGGGAGCATTCTATAAATTATCTGACTTGTATTTACAAAAACTTTCAGGACAATGAAAAAAAATTACAAGAAAGTTTCACTAAATGTAATATGTGATGTGATATCCTGAATTGTATCCCCAAATAGAAAAGAAACATTATGTAAAAACTGAGAACATCCAAATAAACTATGGATTGTATTTAATAGTTATACACAATATTGTTTTATTATTTTTAAACCAATGTGCTATACTCATGTAAGATGTTAACATATGATAAAGTATATGTTCAGAGCAAATGTATAATATGGAAACTGTTTTATAAACTCAATTGTTCACTAAATGTAAAACCATTCTAAAAACTAAAGTCTATTTATATAAAATAAATTGAGAAAATGTTGCTTCTAATTTGATGTAAGAAAAGAGTTTTGGTTTTAATTTTATGGGAAACAGATACTGTATTGGCTGAATTATATGTTTATCTTATTGTTTTGTGATTGATGCTATATGTCATTAAAGCTGAACAAAATTTTATTACATGAAAGAAGTAATGGTAATATGCTTTCGGCAAAGAATGTATTCTTGACAGAAACTGATATGGGTTATAATTGGGGGCATCTAATGATTTGAATCTTTTATGGCACACATATTAGTAGAATTTGTTAGAATGTTAATTTAAATGTAATCATGTGATAATGTATTCAGTTTTGGAAAGAATAACAAAGGGACATTTGTCACTTATCCTCAGAATGGATTTCCAAACAGATATGACCATATTGTCACTCAGCAGTAGCCAAACAATTTAAATGCCTTTTCTACTTTTTAATTCAGTTTCAAATTAGAAACCCATCCCTCACTGCATGGTAAACCCATTTGCTGATGAAAAATGACATTCAGTAAAACCAGAAAAAATGAATGGCTTAATATGCAGTTAATATGAAAGTTAGACATGGAAAATTTTTTAGGGATCATACAGTTCCAGACCATCCAATATGGCAGCCAAAAGTCATTTGACACATGGATAGTATGAATTAAAACATGTTGTAAGTTTAAAATATACTCCTGACTTTGTAGACCTAACAAAAAAGACAAAGTAAAGTAGCTCAATTTTTGTTGTTGGTTTTACATTGAAGTGGTAATATTTTAAATTTGTTAGAAAAAATTAATAGTGGATATTTCATCTGTTGGTTTTCAGTTTTATAATGTTATACTTAAACTCATACATGTGGTTCACAATCTTTCTCTCACCTTACATTTCTATTAGATAATATTGGTATAGTCCAATTTGTTTTCTATATAAAGAAACATATTATGGCCCCAAACAATGAAAGGTCCCGTTTTTAGTTGACTTTTAAAATAGAATATTTCTCTATCAAACTGGAGAGAGGGGTTATTTCTATTTTTGTATCACTAAGGTTTAAACATATTTTACATAATACTCTCATTTGGCTCTACTGAAGCAAGGCCTTGGCCTGCTGCTCTTCTGGGTTTAGGAAAATAAACTACCATTTATTTAGTGCTTACTCTATACCAATATTTCACTGTGTATATAACTTATACAGTAGTCTCACAGAACTCTTATAGATGAAGAATCTTATAATGAAACAGCAATTTGCTAAGGTCAGCTGACTAGTCAGAAAGTAATAGATATGGAATTCACAAGCCTGTGCTCTATCCAATATTCCCAATTTCTTCCAGAGTGTATCAAGAATGGTTTATCTAAGATGCTGAAGCTGTAAATAGGAATCCTATTATTATTAATAATCCTAGGATTATTCAGCCTTTCACATTTATTGGGGTTTAGCTGCACATTGAAATCCCTTCAATTCTTCATGTGGTGGAACATGGCCATAGTAGTGCCTGCTCTAAAGAAAACATGTGTCTATCACATTTTGTTCTCTGATGCTTGAAAGGCACCAGGCTCTGTTGAGTACAGGATAACAGTGCAACAGGGGCTAATGCAAAAGAATACAATTTTTACTCTGGATAAGTGATCAGTTTCCCTGCTATTTAGCAAACCCTTAATTATCTAAAGATTTCAGTAATAAGATTTTATTCTGTACTCTTTCAGCAGGAAGAGGAAATGACATCAGAGGTTTCTAATTTCAGAATTAAAGAAATTACTATCTTCACCCATCCACCCTCACACCCACCCACTCATAGGGCTCTAGAAAAGATTCTTCTCCCTTGAAATTTATCTTCTTCTATTTTTCAGTTATTTTTTTCTTATTTGGGTTCCTTGTCACTGAAAAGCAAATACCACAAATAATTTATTTCAAACAATTTTTTTTTAACTTGCACAGCAACATCGTTGCTAAGGTGCATAAATTCCAAATCCATGGTGTCTTCGGCATCCTCCCTCTGTTCTTTCTCATGGCAACCGCCCTCTTCATGGACACCATCCGCTCCTGTACCACTGCTATATTTCCCTTTTGCACTCCATGTTCCAGTCACTGGTGTTCTTTCATCTCCTTGGAAATGTGGTGTTGTGCTGTGTGCCCGGAAATGCCTTCCTTTTTCTTAGCCAAGTCTCATTCTGTTTTTTTTTTTTTTTGGGGGGGGTGGGTAGGGGAGGGCTGTGGGGAGGATTGAACCCAGAGTTGTTTAATTCCCAGGCTGCATTCCTAGTACTTTTTATTTTTTCTTTTGAGACAGGGTCTCCCTAAGTTGCTGAGGGTCTTGCTAATTTAGTCAGAATTTATGCTTCTCCAGAACCCTTATGGGACTTCTACAGATGAGGAGGTTTTCTTTCAGTAACTGCTTATGGCACCTGTTTTCCTGTAGCACTTACAATGACAACAATTAATTGTTTTCTTAATACCCATTTTCCCTGCTGAGATGCTCTTAAATATGCTAGGCTGTTTTCCACTACTAGATGTTGCTTTTTCTAATCAAGGTTTTCCTCTTGTATTTCCAATGGGCCATTGAAAATTTACAAAATGCAAATAAAAGAAACAAGTCTTTGTTAATTTTTAACTCCAATTGCCAGTGGTGTAGAGCATAGTTGGTTTAGAATCTTTTTTTTATCCTCTCTATATAAGGTTGATCAATACGCTTTACAGTTTTATGGTATTGGGGAAGTACCTTAAATTCTCAATGAATCTGTTTTCTTATCTGAAATATAGGGATGATAATCTCTCTGAATCTCTTTGAGTATTATGATATGAATTAATTTAGGTAATAGGTTTTATTTCAGGTAATTATATTGAAGGTTATATATGTGAATATATGACATTTGTTTTAATATATATTTCAGGTATGAGGTATATACATAATACACATGAATGCTGACAACTAATAATTTCATTTTAGAAATATCTACATATTTTGTAAACAGAGAAAGTGTTCAAAACAAATTTTCTGAAACAAACTCCCATTGCCAAAGGGAGCAGTTCTCAAGAGTGAGACAAATTTGCATCCTCCTTTGATGTGCTCACACATTTCATTTTGGTAGTCATTAAACATTTTTTCTTCAACTAGGAAATCTTGCAACTTATTGAAAATAACTTCAGGTTAGTCCAAATCTTTCTGAATAGCTGTATATATAGTATTCTGGGTAGGTACACAAATAATTAGAACAGTAAAAAGACAAACAAGCTCCTGTTATATATTTTCTTTTGATGCATCTTTTGCACAGAGATTTATTTTAAAGTCCACATGGGTATGGAAGGACCATAAAGTTCAACATTTATAAGATACATGTCTCTGATTATCAGCATAGGTGGTGTCTAACTGCAAAGAGTACCAGAATATGCTCTGAGCATCAGCAACACAGAAATGAAAATACTCTATAAACAAATATGCAAGAATCTATATTATATAGATTATATGTATTATATATTATACATACCTCGCATAATGTTCATAGATATATGCAAAACCCAAACTACTCTTGTCAGATTTATAAGCCTGTATAATATCTAAATATACAGTTAAGTGAAGGAAAGGCATTGTGTCCTTTGTTTAGAATTTCCAAGCAAGCTGGAATTTCCTGGCTGTAATTTCAGCCATCATGGCGGTATTTGACTCTCACAAGTTCCCTACTTCCTTCCAAACAGGTTCATTTGTCAGGAAAGTAGAGAGCATGTATTGTTGCTCTGGGACTTTCAGAGGGGCTGGTAGGTAGGTTCCTGCTAAGCATGAGCAAAGAAAAGAACCTTTAAGGTTCTGGCCACCCAACTCCTCAGGCATGGTGTTCTGAGATCACAGGAAAACTAGCATCCTGAATTTAATCCTTTCTTAGCTAAGTGATATCTGTTGAAATTGACAAGCCAACAAATCTGAAAACCCATGCTGAGCAGAAGAATTAGGGACATTTGAGGCTGCTAATATCTCTGCTGCACAGTAGGAAACTGAGAATCATGTTATGGTATTGTATTTAAGCACAAGATTTTCAAACCTTCCTCATACACTAGACTTCTTTGATAAAATTTTGCTTTTATATATTGAAAAACATTGTGATACAAAAATTTATAATTTTTTATTAATTTAATTTTTGTTTTACAGATCTTTTATGTCAAAGTTGTTTTTTTTCTTTTGAAATCTGTATTACTGGGTCCTATTTAAATTTTTTAAATTGAATGTCTAATAATGGATTGACTACCAAAGTGACAATTCTTCCTGTAGTAGTAGTAATAATAATAACAATAATAACAATGATGGCTTACTTTTACTACTTACATGTTTTTTTTTGGTAGATGTTTCCATATAACTTTATGTATACAGTGAATCTTTAAGATTGTCCCTATTGTAAATGGTGTGGTTTTACTCCATGATTTGAAAACTGGAAAGCTTTCAGTTTTTGCTTTAGGTTATAGAGGACAAATTATCTTCATTAGCATAATGGTCAAATAATTAAAATGCCAATTCCTATGTCCAGTAGAGACCAGCTGTTTCCAGCAGTATTCAGAGGAAATATCAATAGAAACAATGGCTGAACTCCTTCTTGGTTTATTTACTGTCTATGACAAACAAAACTTTTTCATCTATAAAAGTTTTTTTGTTTTTATCTTCTAACATACTTATTAGTTTTAAAAAATTAGTATTGTTTCCACTTGCCAGATGATAGCTGAGGTTTGGAGATTAAATCATTTTCCCAGGATCATTTACTAGCCTGGCAAAGATAAGGCTGAAACTACAATTGGCCTGACTCCAAAGTCTGGGCTGTAAATTACAACACTAACTGGTGATATCCAAATTATTTTTAAATATTATGTTTGTTTTCACACTTTGAAAATGAATTGAAAACATGTTTACATAAGTAAGAGATGTGGATATCATGTTAGATTTAGTGGTTTAACATTCTTTCTTTAAGTAATTTATGGACATTTGCAAATTAAACACAACATAATGGATTTATGTTCAAGTGATTAGTTCATTAGGGTCAGCCTTGAGTTTTTAGAATCCTGTCAACAATCCAGCATTAAATTTTTGTTGTTTACATCATTGTTCATGTATATTATGACTGTGCAGCCATGAAGTGGTATTTTGTCACCTTAGAAGTTCTTTATTTTTTACATAACAGTTCACAATTAAAATTTTGCAGATTCTAGAACACGACTTCATTAGGGGAAAAGCAATTCTGATGGGTAGGTAAGTTTGAGAAGAGACTGGGATAAATGCAAAGGGAAGGAGAAAGTGAGGTAGTGACAATAGCTTGAGCAGCATGTGTATCTTGTGGTTAGGTTCAGTAGACAATAACATTCCAGAAGCCTGATTTCTAATTCTACTCTTTTCTTCTCTTTCCCTTTTAGCATTCTGTATGCTAAAACATCTATGTGATTGAGGCTGCAGATGGCATATGACCAAATCTAAGAAGTACTTCTAATTCTTCCCCCTTATAATATATCCTGACATTAGTTCTTCTTTTTCTTCTTTAAATCACTAAAACAGATAAAAATATCCACCTTTAAAAGTCTTAAGAGGATGTTGTATATTAGTCCTTGCAAAGCAACTTACACTCAGGCACATAGGAAATACTAGTGATTATTTTTACATTCCAACTTTTGATCCCATAAATCTGGTAGCAGTGAGTTTTAGACACAGAAGAAAAAATAATTCCCCATTATCACAGGAGTGCTGGTGACAGCCTCATGGCAGCTTACAGGAATCAATTATGCACATTTCTTCCTAACTTCTCATAATGGTACAAATCAAGATCCTCCTTGTCCTTATTTTCTCCCTGAGATTTAATTGTTATAATTCAACAGTATACCATCATGGACATAATATACCTTCCATAGTCTTCCTTCTAATAAATTTGTAGCATCAGGCAGAGTGGAAAGCAACTACAGAAAGCAAACAAGCACATCTCTTCTTAGTATAGCAGCAACTTTTTGCTCTGCTCAGGTGTCAAAAATAATGTGATGTCACCTAATCATATGCTGATCCATTAGGTGGGATGCAGAATTTTTTAGTGTAAAATTGTCAGTTCAGAACTGTCAGTAGGAGGTACACTTTTTATATTCTCTACTTTCATGCTCCCTGTAGGACTATCCAAGTTATCAGCCACATATTTTAGGTGCCACATGTTTTACTAAATGCTTTAAATACAAATAATTTAATCATGGATATGGTTCTGTATGGTATACATTATCTGCCAAATAATATAGAGGAAGAAAATGAGGCTCAGAGAGACTAAGTGAATAACCTAACCCAGTATCACAGAGCTGTTAAAACTTGTTTGGCTGGAACGTAGTCAGACTGCTCAGCCTGTGCACTTGAGCACTGTGTTCTCTCACCTCCCATTCTGTTGAAGAAAAACTGCTGCTGTGGGCAGAAGTTACACATTTTATGCGTGAAGTAACTGAAGCATTGGGAAATGAAAACATTTTTAAAAATGATTCCATAAATGCAGAATTTCATTTCTCCATACAGAATTATCCAAAATAAAAGGCAAGTGCATAAAACCGATTAGCAGATAAAGGGCTGTCCATCTTTGGGAATGTTAATCTCTGGTCACATGTAGCAAACATTTAACTGTTATCTCCATCACATAATCTCTTCTGGCAAATTTATCTTGAAATATGTGTACAGTTCTCTCTATGACCTATAATTCAGAGAAGAAGACCTAATCTAAGGCAATATTTTTAAATCATTCTCAATATCTTGCAATATAAAATTCTACATTCAGTTGAGAACACAGTTAAAACTAACACTAAAAAAGCAGGACATTTAGATTACTAGAATTAAATAGAGCTCTTAAAAGATTCCAAATGTATTCTGCAGAGGATTGTCAGTGGAGGTGGAGTATACAGGATTATCTTTCTATTTCAACTGAAATGATTCTATGGTAAACATTTGGTTACTTAGTAACATTAAAATTGCAATTAAGTTCCCTTATAATTAACAACCTTCAAATAAACAGTTTTGTGAACAAATTACATACTTCACCAGAATTTTATTCCTTCTATCTTGGTAATTATTTCACTCAACTTCTAAATGTAGAGAGCATGATCTTACTTCTCTAAATGCTTTCCTGCATTCTAAGGAAGAAAGCTAGCTAACACTGAAACTTGATTTGGAGGTAAAAAGAGAAAAAGGAAATCCACTTAAGTTTTTAGAAATGAATTGAGAAGGATGGAATGAAGAGTTTTTTTGTTGTGTTCCTTGTGACCCTAAACATCTTCAGTTAAAGTAAAATAATAAAGCAAAAGTCATGAATAGTCACATCTAGAAATGTTTGTGTAGCTGTATTGTTAAGAACATTGTGGCAAGTGATATATTATTCTTAGATATACAGCATTATGTAGTCAAAGCATTAGGTTGCTTAGCCCAATTAGTCATTTTTACTATCAGTTGCTTCACCCAATTACTCTTGGTATTTGAAAATAATAAGATTTTAGGAAAGGTTGCTATGATGAATGGAGTGAAATCTCAAAATTTTATTGCAAATTCTATATTAAAGAAATTCATAAGAAAAAAAATGATATCCACCTTTTGTCATTTTTGACATGCTAACAACAATGAAAGTGGTCAGGAGCCATTTAGTTTTGGTAGGATGAAGAGAAACTATGGGAAAGAAAACAAGGTGGTATTATGCTTGTGTCAGCAGCATTCTCATGCTTTGCTCTAGTGCCAAAGATAATGCCATGCCTTCCAATCATATGTTAAGACATTAGCTCAGATAATCACTTAATTTAAGAAGCTGCTGGTTGAGAACCACAAGCAAGGAATCACACATTTTCTGTTGTCTGCATTTATGCCCATTTATCCAATAGATATTAAATGCTTTTTATACATTTTGTCAGGTTCATGAATATTACATAGTGCCTGGCAGTAGGAAGGCTGTGATCTAAGAAACAGATGGTAAACATACAGCGTAATGAAACGGGAGTATGCATAAGATGCTGTGGCAGCATGGCAGAAGTGACACTAGAGATAGATAGGTTCTTTTGATAAGAAAACAAGAATCCTCCTGGCTCAATTTCTCAAAGAAGTCTTTGCTAACATTGCCCCCCAACCCCCGTACCACCTACAGTGACTTTAAGGTGGTACCTTTGAGCACACACAATACTCAGTGCATCACACTGTCATGATTGGATATAAGTAGTTAACACCCACAAATTCTCTAATGACTTTCAATCTTGTAAAAGTTAAAAGCAGAGGGCTTTTAGCTCTACATTGTTCAGCACACTCTCTTTGGCTTTTGGATTTCATCTCCTTCAATTCCCCTTCTCACTTACAGTATGTTAACCACACTAGACTTTGCCCCTCCTGAGGGATATTGCCCCACATTCTACTCGCCTTTGTCGTTGCTATGCTTTCATCCTGCAAAGGTCTTCCCACTAATGCCAACTTGTTTTGCTCCCTCCTTAAGTTCTCTCAAATATGACCTTCTTCTTAGGTCACTCCTGACCACCTTCTTTGAAAATAGCACCCCTACAATCTTCTAAAGTCCCTTTCCAGCTTTCTTTTTCTTACATCACATAGTTTTCTTTTTATGTGTAGTTTCCTTCCCTCTCCTGCTGGAACATAAGTTCCATAAAAGAAGGGATTTTTTTATTATTTCGTGCAATGTTGTATTATATGGACCAAGAAGAATTCTTTCCATAAAGGAAGTAATCTACAAATGTTTATAGGGTAAATTAAAATTGGAAAAATTTACAGATTGTAACTAACACAAAGAAATAGATTTTTACTTAAAAATTGGTGTGTGTCTATGCACATGTTGTTTGTGTGTGGGGAAGTGTGTGTGTGTGTGTGTGTGTGTGTGTGTGTGTGTGTGCATGTCTTTTAAATCAGGACACTCAGGAAAGATTTCTCATAGAAGATATTTTAGTATAGACATGATGTCTAAGAAGCACAAATTTGTTAAGATGTTGAGCAGGGTTATTAGTCCTCAAATCAGGGAGTAACTCAAGTATTACACTTTTCCTACCTGTCCAGGGCAGGAAAGAACTGGATATAATATATGGATTTAGGAGTCATGATAAGACAGTTGGTCATTTTTGAAGAGTTTTCAGATAGTCCCAAATGGTTTCAGTGAGGGAAATGGCATGATCTCTTATTGATTTTGAAGTATCTTTTGGATCCTGTGTGGTAAAAGAATGGGACTGTGGCCAGAATGGAGTGGAATATAGTTAAAAGGTGTCACTGATAGTCTGGATCTGATCCAGAACCTTGAGCTAGAAAAAAAAAAACAGAAATGATGGAGGGAAGTGAATATATATAAGATCTGCTTTTAGGATAGATCAAAAAGCATTTTAATAAACCGAACCTGGAAGTTGAAGAAAAGAAAGTGATAAATACTCTTCATTTGCCAACTTTGGCAATCATTTACTGAAGCAAGAGATGAAAGGAAATTACTTGGTTAAGGGGAAAAGGTTCTCTCTAGACATTTCAAGTTTGAGAAGCCTGTGATTTCCATGTGGAGAAGTCAAGAGGCATGTGGCCACATCAGCTGGATCTGTACCTGCGCTCACCAACACACTATGAATTTTTCAAGGGAGAATATTTTACTTTACTCATCTCCATGTTAATAGTTGGCAAAGTAGGGGTTTTTTAAAAGTTTCTACAGAAGACTGCTCTTTTGTGTCCTGCTAATGTACTATCTAGGCCTGCTAAGCCCTGTCTGTGGGTTGGGAAAAAAAAAATTACTCCTTAGGTCAAAATAGGGCATTATGTATAAATGGTTTGCTTTGGAATATCTTTTAAAATTTGTTTTTCTCTGCTTTGTAAAATAACCCTTTTTGTATGATACAATAAACCTGATAGTATGTTGTTAGAAGAAACAAAGCAGATCAAACATAATGGCAGCATTGTTTTTATAAGGAAATATGCATTTTAGAATGGGTGATCTCAAGAGGCATGGAGAAAGAATGACAATGGAGTGGGGATAAGCCAGGGGCACAAGGAGGTGGCAAAGCACATGGAAAACACTATTTGGTCAGTTGCTAGGGAAACTGCAGAGGGAGATATAAAATTATATGGAGGAAGCTATATTGCAAAATACATCAAGTGAAAGATATAAGCAGCTAGATATAACTTTTCTCTGACAAAAAAAATGTGAGAAAACCTAAGAGAAGGATGACAGCCTTTGCAATTGATATTTTGAAAGAGATTTGGTGCTTTCTTTACTAAAATTGATCGTTATTTTTGTGGGCATCTATCTTCTTCCTGGCTTCTACGGGACTGAACTGGTAAGAAGTGTGAGTGAATGTGGAAAAAAAGTCAAGATTTACTTGGATCAATAACACAATTAAAGCTTACTTGGCTAAGAATTAAGAAAGTCAGATTCCCAACAAGGTACAGATATGAAATTAGGAAAGTTACCTTCCCTTCTTGGTTTTTAGTTCCAAAATCTGGAGAATAAGGGACATGAAAATAATATCTGTTAAAGTTCCTTCTGACTATAACAATCTATTCTATGAGTGACAGATGAATGGGAACCCTAGAAGTGGAAAAGAATAGTACCTTTAATAAGAAGGAAATTATGGGTAGTGTGATATACTGTCAAGGTCGGGAGGCCAAGTTCAATCTAAGTAGCATAGAAAAGCATATATCTATATATATGTTTATATATGTGTATCTCTCTCTCTCTCTCTCTCTCTCTCTCTATATATATATATATATATATATATATATATATATATATATTTAAATATAAATATTTATGGAGTGAAATATAGTTAAAAGGTGCCACTGGTAGTCTGGATCTGAAATATTATATATATATATATATATATATATATATATATATATGAGAAAAGAATATATTATTTAGGTTAAAATTATCTATGAATTAAGATCCATGCCAGTACATAATGTTTCAATTTCTCGTCATAAATTTAAACACTTTTTTGGTTCAATTTCATCATGTTTTCATTTAAATTCATTTTTAAGACACAAAGGACATTGTAAGCATTTCTAAAATCTTGTTATGAATCTTACTGTTTGAAATGAGAAAAAATTTCTCACTCTGTTGTGATAACATATGAAAAATGCAAGAGAAAATTTCTAACTCTTCAAATCACAAAGCAGAGACAATCCACAGCGTACAGAATAGCTATTGAAGTATAAAGTTAACCAGTTCCTATGACTCTTCCACTCCTTACCCCTATAGTAAATTCTATGCTGAAGCAAAATAAAAGTATTTGCTACTTCTCAAATGTACAATGTTCTTTTGTACTTTCATGTTACATACATGTTTACATTACATACTATCCTCTTGACCTACAATGTATTTCCTTTCATTGCATTTCCCCCCAGATTTTACATATCCTTTTAAAATTTAGCTAGTGCCACGTATTGAATAAAGTTTTTCTTTAATCTATTAAAATCAGTAGCTAATATTTAAAATTGATTTTCAACAAAAATTTATTGACCATTTACTACGTGCCAGGTATCTTCCATGTATTTTTCCAGATTGTCTGGGCTGTTTTGTACTATATCCATTTTTTCCACTAATTGACTTAAAATATACAATTCATGTTTCTTATAAACATAAAATACCACATCACACTGAATTTATCAATATTTCTGGACATTTGTCTTATCAAACTCAGAATTATTTGAGTAAATAGGATTTATTCATATTAATTGAATAAGTACATCTGTGGGCTGGGGTTGTGGCTCAGTGGTAGAGCACTTTCCTAGCATGTGTGAGGCACTGGGTTCAATTCTCAGTACCACATGTAAATAAATAAATAAAATAAAGTTCCATAAACAACTAATATAATTTTTTTTTTAAAAAATACCACCTGTCAGCAATGTGGATAATGAATTGCAAGGGTGGGAGTGAGAATGTAGAAGGAACATAAGAAACAATGACAATGGTAAGGGCTGACAAGTATCCAAAAGAAGCATCTGTGTTAATGCACAGGAACAAACAAAAGCAAAAGAAAGTAATCCTCTAGCATCAACAGGATTTCATCATCAGCTGGATTTGAGGGTTGGGTTTTTAGGGAAAGCTCTTATAATGGCTTTCATTCTGCAAGCCTGAAACCAGGTCAGGAGGACAGAAGGGCGTTTCCATGTTAAGATAACCTCACTTCATTCTGGATGAGCCTGAGGTACCTATTAAAAATTCATATAAGTATCTGAATCTGTGGGTGAAGAAATTAAACCCAAAAGAATTTGGGTTTTCAGGCACAAATTTGGGGAACTGTAATACAATAGTTGAGGAAAATAACTTTGTCTTATTGACTCTTTGTTCTCAGTTCTATACATGAAGTCTGGGTCCTCAACAAAAGCTGATATCATCATGAGCCTCCAAGGTTCTTTCATTAGAGAACTAATAATGTAGCAAGGGCTCAATGAATAGAAATTCCATGGATGACTTGGATAGATACAGTGTTTTTGTTTTTTGGTTTTGGTATATGTCTGAGAATTATAAAATATTAAGACATAATAAATAACTAAGATTACATTATACACTGAAGTATATGGGGTACAGAACTAATAAATAAAGGAGATTTAAATAATTTTAATATTTTAGAAGCTTACCATTTTGTGGAATAATCAGAATTGAAAGGAAACCTATGATAATTCCTATTTGCCTTCTACCAGAAGTTTGTATTCCTTTGTCTAATCAGTGTTTTTCTTGTGATCTGTGAATTCATTTGTCTTTCTCTGGATATTTATATCAACTATTTCCTATTGAATTATTTGTAGCCTACTATTATAGCTTAGTTTAAAGAAGAACATAATGGCAATAGTAGTATTGATCAGTGTATGACCTAGCCCCCTAAGAAAGATGGACAGTAGTATCTTTGTTTGCAGTTTGTTTGTGATTTTTGAAAATCTCTTATTGATTTTATCTTTTTAATACACAAAAGCAGTGGAATGCTTTACAATTCTTATTACACATATAGAGCACAATTTTTCATATATCTGTAGATAAAGTATGTTCATACCAATTTATGCCTTTTTACATGTGCTTTGTTTTTTGCATTATGATTCTTAATACACATATACCACAGTTTTTCATATCTCTGTTTGTGTATAAAGTATGTTGACATCCAATTCAAGTCTTCATACATGTACTTTGTATAATGATGTCCATCACATTCCACCATCCTTCCTAATCCCCTGCCCCCTCCTTTTCCCTCCCATCCCTCTTCCCTATCTAGAATTCATCTAATCCTCCCAGGTTCTCCCTCCCTACCCCACTATGAGTCACCCTCCTTATATCAGAGAAAACATTTGGCATTTTTTTCGAGGGATTGGCTAACTTCACTTAGCATTATCTTCTCCAATGCCATCCATTTATCTGCAAATGCCATGATTTTATTCTTTTTTAATGCTGAGTAAAATTCCATTGTGTATATATGCCATATTTTTTTATCCATTCATCCACTGAAGGTTGGCTCCACAGTTTGGCTATTGTGAATTGTGCAGCTATAAAAATTGATGTGGCTGTGTCCCTGTAGTATGCTGTTTTTCAGTCCTTTGGGTATAGTCTGAGGAGAAGAATAGGTGGGTCAAATGGTGGTTCCAGTCCCAGATTTCCAAGGAATTCCATACTGCTTTCCAAATTGACTGCACCAATTTGCAGTCCCACCAGCAATATATGAGTGTATCTTTTCCCCCACATCCTTGCCAACACTTATTGTTGTTTGACCTCATAATAGCTGCCATTCTGACTGGAGTGAGATGATATCTTAGAGTAGTTTTGATTTGCATTTCTCTGATTGCTAGAGATGATGAACATTTTTTCATATATTTGTTGACTGATTGTATATCATCTTCTGAGAAGTGTCTGTTCAGGTCCTTGTCCCATTTGTTGATTTGGGTTATTTGTTTTTTCAATGTTTAACAAAACTTAACTCAAAATGGATAAAGGACCTAGGAATTAAACCAGAGACTCTGCATCTAATAGAAGAAAAAGTAGGCCCTAATCTTCATCATGTGGGATTAGGCCCAACTTCCTTAATAAGACTCCTATAGCGCAAGAATTAAAATCAAGAATCAATAAATAGGATGGAATCAAACTAAAAAGTTTCTTCTCAGAGAAAGAAACAATCTGTGAGGTAAACAGAGAGCCTACATCCTGGGAGCAAATTTTTACCCTTCACACATCAGATAGACCACTAAACTCTACAGAGTAGTTGGTTGGAAACAAAAGCAAGTTGGTTGATACACTGGGCTAAGTGAGGATCAGCAGGAATAAGATTTTCAGTGTATTGGATTTTTAAAATATTCTTGTGGAGGCTTTAGAAGATTGAGCCTCACCAAAACCAACATCACTGTTTCCTTAGCAGGATTCTGACAAATTCTCAGGTATTTTTGCTCTAAAAAAATACAGTCCATTCATAGTTACATCTACATGTATGAATCTTACTGGGCAAAGTCAATCATGGGAAACCTGAGGTATTTATTTTGTTACTCTTTGTATGTGGTGCTGAGGATCGAACCTGGGCTGCACACATGTCAGGCGGGCGCGCTACCACTTGAGCCACATCCCCAGCCCCTATTTTGTTACTCTTATTTGGCCTATTTATGGTTCCGAATTAGCACAATTGATGCCAAATCTTCAAATGGAGAGGTACTAAACACACATGCTAATGTTGTGGCCAAAGAAACTACTCTTTATAGGTTTCCCTTAATGAACTGTGTTCATAAAACAAACATATACAGCAGGATTTCCATGCTTTCTGGCACCGAGCCAATGAAAGTAACATTGCCAATAGAGAAGAATTTCTAGAAATACGACTGATAAGACTCCAATTTACTCTCAATATAAAGGAGGGAATTTAAGGAAGAGAATTCCATCAATATTTAATCTGATTCGGTACATACTGTATGTCCATACCAATAGTGGTATTTCTCAAACAGGTAAGAAAATTACAAGACATAATTTTGCTTATAAAATTGTCACTGGAATTGTCTTTCTTTTAAAAAAAAACCAATGGTCTTATTGGAAATCTACCATATTCATTTTATTGTCATACACTTAAAAATATGTGTATATATTTGTAAATAGTCAAAAGTAGCAGAGGCAGTGGTGCAGGCTGGTAATCCCAGTGACTCTGAAAGCTGAGGCAAGAGAACCACAAGCTCGAGGCTAGCCTCAGCAAATTAGTGAGAACCTGTCTCAAAATTGAAATATGATATGTCAAAGAGCTCTGTAATGTTTTGAACAACCAATAAAAAAATTTTAAAAAATAAAAATAAAATTAAAAAAAAGTAAAAACAGGACTGAAGGACTGAGGATATACCTTAGCATTAAATTTCCCCTGTGTTCGATCCTCAGTAGAAAGAAAAGAAATAAAGAAAGAAAAGAGTAGAGAGAAAGGGAGGGAGGAAGGAAGGAGGAATGAAGAGCTTTAACAATTATAAAGTTATCAGTCATGTAAAACAGCCTCAAACATTTCTGTCATAATCTTTCTTTTTCTTTTTTAACAATTTTTATTAGTATATTTATTTATACATGATTGTAAGTTTCATTTTGACATAGTTTTACTAATATGGAAATCAAAGTTAGAATATGTTTCTGAGTAAGGCCTAGGATCTCTGTTATGCAATTGTTTTCTAATTTTTCAGAATTAGGGCAAGGAGGGGTGACAATTTGCTCACACTGGAGTAAGGATAAACTCACTAAGTATGGTAAGAAGGAAGAAACCGAAGGTAGCAGAGACAGATTGGAAAACAATATGACTGGCAAACACTCATTTTTATGTAATTCCTTCTACTCTCCCTTAGGGCACCAGTATCTGTCACCTGTGTTAATGTAACAACTTTTTGAATGGCCAACCTGCCTCCAGTCTTATCTCACATTCAAGCAATTCTTTGCTATGAAGATAACATTTCTAATAACATAAGTTATTTTATGTTCCTATATATATAAAAAAACACTTTTTGTGGGCCCATTTTTCTCTTATCAAGTTGAATTATTTACTATAGCTTAAAATTCCCTGACAGATTTGGAAAAGAGTAGTGAGCCTGAAATTGAGTTGGGATCAGATAACAGACTTTTGAATGAACATTTTAAGAGGAACATTCTGTCAGATCTTTAGAGGATCCCCAGTAGAGAAGCATGGGAATGTGTTGAAAGGGATCAAGATCCCCATCTCTAAAATTTCACAAGAGAGACTATGACATATTAAAACAGAAAGGGCCATTATTTCACAAGAGAAAAAGTAGAGTCCCAATGAGAAGCAAGTGACCTGGCCAAGTTGCACAGCTGGTTATAGATTCTGATCCAATTTCAGGATCAAAGCCTTGTGTTCTCCATACTACATAACAGTGGCTCACCAAGTACAGCAGCGTGTGACTCCCTCTGGAACACACAGGGACTAGGGAAGTTGACCATGAGAACAGACAGGCTATTAGAATATATAGGGAAAGACAAGACAAGTGAAGGGATGCTTCTCACTGAAGACAGCTATGAAATAATTAAGAATAGCTAATTATTGTTAACCAAACAATAACAAACACAGTATCAAATAGTGAGTTTGTACAAAGTTCCATGACAGGTGTGCAATCTGGATATTATTATATTTTTACAACAACTCTGTTAATTAGATATTCTGATTTCCCTCCACCTTACACATGAGAAAGGAAAGGATTTTAAGGAGTTTATGCAAGTTATCTACAGTTATCTCTCTAGTAAATGGATGAACCAGGTCTTGGAATTTAGCCATGTTCTTTATCATTTTTCTCTCTTGAAAATGTGGTTACTATAGTGGGTCCATTAGCCCAAGGAAATAAAAAAATTTAGTAGTTACACATGTCCTTACTGCATAGAAGAGCCTAGGGAGACATTTCAGAAGCCTTCTTGGTGAAAACAAAAACAATTAGCTAATCTTCTGGATTGTTACTTATTTAATGAAATGTATTAGTAATTTGAAATGGACTACAATGAATTACTCAGAGAAAATGGGTTCAACTAATTGGTCCAGAAAATCATCTCAAGGATATAATTAAATTGCCTAGTGTACTATTACTGCAAGCATAAACACTATTAGTGATCTTCTGGACTGCTTGCATTTAGAGCATAATTAAAAATAAGTGGTGGGGAAGACAAGTTCCACGAACACAGTGTGGTTCAAGGAATCAGTCATGTGGTTTGCTAATGAAAGTGAAGTAAGGTCAGCATTTGAATTGTTTCCAGCCATTGTGTTTCTGTTATTTTTTGTTGTTTGTTTTTAATCCATTTAAAATAACCAGTGAATGTATATTTTAGGGAAATTACAATCTCTTTGAAGAGCAACTTCTGGATACTAATTGCTTAGCACAAAAGAAACTTAATAAATATATTTTAAGCAAATTAATTCAGATTTTGTAAAACTAGCATTTTCCCCCCATATTTTGTTGAAGAAGCAATTAAACACACACATTACACTCACTATCTTAGTGAAGTTAAGTTATATCATACATGTGACAGAGGATTGGACCACAACACCATGTCTAGCTTCAATTATGCTACTTCTGTAGAAATTTATGATAATAGAAAAAGTGATGAACAAATACTAAGGAATGGAATTGTTTTTGAAGTACAAGGATATTTCTATCACTGATACCTACTATGCATGAAAAATCACAAAGGAGGGATCAATCACTCTACAATGGGATTATTTTTGCCTTATTCATAGTCTAAACATAAAAACAATTTGAACTTGATCAATGGGTAGTACTGTTGTTGAGATTGTTAAGGTTTTCATGTGTTTGTCATTTTCCACAAGTTACTTTCTGTGAGGGCCAAAGAGTCATTGTGCTTCCCACGTAAAATGCAAAATAAATAGATGCCTGTATTTCTTTTCATGGTGACAAAAGTGGAGAAAGAGATAGGACCTGGATAGTTTTCTTGGTATACAATAGGAACCAAGAGATGATTGCTATTGAACTAATGTTGTCCAATTACTTTCAAGGATCACGCAGACATGAACATTATCCTTGCAAATTTTAGGTGTTCAATATGAGAACATGAACGCTTTAAATTCAGGTTTTTTTTTTTTGTCAAAAAGAAATCCTGAGAAAATGTCAAATAAAATAGTCATATTTTAAATGACATTAGCTTAAAGCATCTTGTTAAATTTTTCCAAAGTTTTCTTGAGACCATAACAAAGACTCTGTGAGTGGTTGAAACTATAGTAGAGGTAGTCTAGCAATACTAATTTCACAGTGTGATAATGGCCTCCATCTTTTGTTTTTAAAAGTAGGTTCTATTACTGGATTTTTATTGGATTTTCTTACATGTCACAATATAAAAGCCTACAATTGAGATAGGTTTTTTGTAAATCTATATGTCTATCTTGATTTTAAAAATATAATTCAGCATATGAACTTACAGCACTTTCATGAATCGCTGCTACCACAAACAATCATTTAGGATCTCCTCTCTCTCTCTCTCTCTCTCTCTCTCTCTCTCTCTCTCTCCCCTCACCTCACCTTTAATTTAATTGCACAGCCAAGAATAAGAATTGGAAAAAATAGCTCTTAATACATAATGACATAACTGTGAACTTAGTCAACATAATGATATTACCGTGAACTTAGTCAATCATGTTATTGAATATGACAGCATTATGTTATAATTTTTTTCTCCTTTCTTCTTCATTTGTCTGAAAAATTCCTTGAGGGTTCACATTTTATTTTATTAATCTTTCATCTACTCAATTCAATAACTTTTATTGAACATTTATTATGTGCAAGGCATTTTACTCATAGCAATGAATTCTTAACACTAAATTCAAAAATTGCTTTGTGGAATGAATGAGTGGGAACGTACAACAATCCAAGGAAATTTTATAAGGCAATTCTTTATAAAGAAAGCTCTAAAATGGAAATTTAATTATTGTGTAGTGGTGTTCCAGTCAGGGAAGAGAACAAATCTTCACCTCACATCACTAAATTTATAATTCTCTGCTTAATGTTACTTTAATTCTCTAAATATTAGGTCTTTCCTATCACTTTAACCACATTGGCATGGAAAATAAAGAGAAGATAAACATGGAAGATTTCAAGAAGCAGGTTTTGCTTTTAAAGTGTTTTAAAATATTATTATTGTCTTAACTGTTTTATATAAAGAGATGTTTGGGAGAAATTTGGGTTCCAAAATATTGACTTTTGGTCAGAGTCATGAATACTTCTGTGTTTTTTAATTATCTTATGAAAGCATAAAAAAGTGTGCACTGGGGGAAACTATTTTTCATGACAAGCCAGAGGAGACTCAGAAAGGTCATCCGTACATTGGCATTTGAACTGATAGCTCTGTGTGTGCATTAAATAAGAAAGTACAATGTTAAACAAAGCTTCTGTTTTCCTAAAATTAATCTCTTGTTTATTTGGAAAGATATAAAAAAACAGGACTCATCCTTTTTTGAAGTAAAATTGATAATATGCCTAAAGAGTTCTGAAAAGTGCATGACCTTTCACTGACAAAGTTTACTTTTATAAATTGCTTTTTAAAGTTATTAAGAAAGTGTTCACATCTTTTCAAATAAAAATTTTATTGCACTGTTGCCCAACACAGTAAAAATTAGATTCAACCAGAACTTTTATTATTTATTTTCTAAATAACTTATGTGAAGATTAAAAAATCACAATAAAATATTAAAAGCTAACTATTTAATATGAAATATATTAATAATAATTAAGTTAGGGAATATAAAATATTGTCTAGTGTTATTTTGTTTTTTATAAAAGTCTATATTAATGTGTATTTCAAGATTCATACATATATATATGAAATACTATGATCTACAATTGTATATGTATAGAAATTTTTGAAGAATATGCATAATAATGTTAATCCTACTTTATTTTGAGTGTAGTGAGGTTACAGATAATATGAAAATAAATAATATAAGGAAGTACAATTGCATACAGCAAAGCTAATACAAACCTAAAACTCCAAGCTCATCACTTATAATGAAAAGCAGATATGATTCAGTCCTGGTTTGTATGTTTCTGTATGGTTTTTGCAGAGCAATATTAGCTTTGTTAATATTGTGTATGTACAATCACAGATAATAAAGATAATAAGATAATAAAGGCTGAAATATATCTCCATTTTCTTATCCAGGACTTATAGAAACAAGAATGGCAGCTCAAACTAAATGCTGTATAACTCATCAAAGCACATAATCCCAATTGAAAGGGTGTGGGCTTTGCAACTTCCTTAATAAGGCTCCTATAACACAAGAATTAAAATCAAGAATTAATATTAATAAATGGGGCAGATTCAAACTTCTTCTCAGCAAATGAAAAAAATCAGTGAGGTGAATAGAGAACCTACATTCCTACATTTTGGGAGCACATTTTTACCACTTGCACATCAGAGCACTAATCTCCAGGAGATATGTATATATATATATATATATATATATATATATATAGAGAGAGAGAGAGAGAGAGAGAGAGAGAGAGAGAGAGAGAGAGAAGAAGAAGAAGAAGAAGAAGAAGAAGAAGAAGAAGAAGAAGAAGAAGAAGAAGAAGAAGAGAAGAGAAAGGGAAAGAGAGAGAACTCAAAAAGATAAACAATAAAAGAACAAATAGCCCGATCAATAAATGGGCCAAGGAACTGAACAGACATCTCTCAGAAGATGATATACAATCAATCAACAAATATATGAAAAAAAATGTTGAACATCTCTAGCAATTAGAGAAATGTGAATGAAAATTACGCTAAGATTTCATCTTATTCTAGTCAGAATGGCAGCTATTAAGAACACAAACAACAATAAGTGTTGGTGAGGATGTGGGGTAAAAGGTACACTTTATACATTGCTGGTGGGACTGCAAATTGGTGCAACCAATCTGGAAAGCAGTATAAAGATTCCTTGGAAAATTGGAAATGGAACCACCATTTGACCCAGCTATTCCACTCTTTGGTCTATACCCAAAGGACTTAAAAACAGCATACAACAGGGACATAGCCACATCAATGTTTATAGCAGCACAATTCTCAATAACTAAATTGTGGACCCAACCTAGATGCTCTTCAGTAGATGAATGGATAAAGAAACTGTGGTATATATACACAAGGAAATATTATTCAGCATTAATAGAGAATAAAATCATGGGATTTGCAGGTAAATGGATGGAGTTGGAGAATATAATGCCAAGTGAAGAAACCAATCACAAAAAAACAAATTCTGATTTGTTTTCTCTGATGTAAGGATGATGATTCATAATGGGAATGGTGGGAGCATGGGATAAATAGATGAACTCTAGATAAGGCAAAGAGGAGGGAGGGGAAGGGAGGGAGCATGGGGATAAAAAATGATGGTGGAATGAGATGTATGTTATTACTGTAAGTACATGTATGAAGACACAAATAGTGAATATACTTTATAAACAACTAGTGAAATGAAAAATTATGCTCTACATATATCATATGAATTGTAATTCATTCTGCTGCCATATATAACCAAATAGAATTTAAGAAAGAAAGAAAGAAAAAGAAAGAAAGAAAGAAAGAAAG
Source organism: Urocitellus parryii (assembly GCF_045843805.1). Lineage (NCBI taxonomy): Eukaryota > Metazoa > Chordata > Mammalia > Rodentia > Sciuridae > Urocitellus > Urocitellus parryii. The sequence goes on from NC_135534.1 coordinate 78,051,030, forward strand.
AAAGAAAGAAAGAAAGAAAGAAAGAAAGAAAGAAAGAAAGAAAGAAAGAAATTATCTGGGCTTTGGTCTTAGTCTTGCTGGCAAACAATAGACTCTAGGCTGATGGACAATAGCAAATAGAACCAACTTCCTAGTAGGGATGGGGGAAATTGACATCACAAATTAGTTCCTAACTCGAAGAAAATCTAAGAAGCATTTTCCGAAATAGCACCACAGGGATTTTATGCACATCTGTGAGAAAGTCAAAAGGTAAACAAATAAAACCTTAGAATTGGGAGGGAATTTAGCTATCATTTAGAGTTATGCTTTTACTTCAAAGATGAAGGAATCGATGGTCCACAGGGGAGCAAATTACTGAGGTAACTCTGAAAACTAGTTATGTAAAAGGAAGTTTCCTGATTTCCACCCTGGTGCAGTTCTCAGCTAGCATTCCTAATCAAAGAACACTACTGTTTTTGTAGGTTATATATTTTTCTGTACAAAAGAAGATTATATCATATGAAATGTTTTTCTGATCATCACAGGCAGAGTTATACAATGCTTTTGTGGCTCTACAACACTCTTTATAAAACCTCTGTTATATTACTTGTAAAACAATATCAAAATTTTTGCTTATTTATTTACTATAGAAAATTACATGTTCCTGAAGAACAAGAATCAGATTTTGGTTATTTTGAATCTCCAATGCCAATTGCATTACCCAGGATACATCAGAAACTCAGCAAATATTTCAAAAATGAATGAACTAGTGCATTTATTTTCTATTGTAAATAGTGACCAAAGGCAAGCCTTATGAACTAGACTGAGGACATCATGTACAGTGAAAAGAGCCAGATCTGGCAGGCAAATGAGCTGGAATTCATTCCTATGTCTCTATTGGTTTTTAGTTGCAAGGGAAGGACCTTTAAATTCCCTGAGCAACAGATTCCTTATCCATAAATCAGAAGAATACCTGCTAGCCTACCTCCCATTGTGATCATGAGGATCCTGTGTGATATGTGTGAAAGTTAAAAAATTTAATTATTAGCAAAATTGTTATATGGAAGAAAGGAACCTCTAAGCAGGGCTTTTAATCACAGTCTATTAAAACAGACCACAGCATTCATATTGAATGTCCACTATAATAAAAGAAAGTCCATAGAGCTATTTTTACTGGTATATGTCATGTGCTTCAGGTATGTTATGATGAGAAACAGAGGCTTGATAGGTATATAGTAATGAGAGAATAAAATTTTAGGGGCATATCAGTAGATCTTTGACATTTAAGAATGATACATCCACAGATTTGGAGATTCCAAGACTTCTGAAGACTTTAAATTCTAAATTCTTCTCCTAGAATGTACAAATAATCGCAAGTGGAGGAATAAAAGCTATGTTACTATGAAGTCATCAGGTAATTGGCCAAAGGATTTATTCCTATTTATCTCTTGAAGTGAGATTCCTGTTTGTTCTCAATAATTCAGTAAATTACTATATGGGGCAGGCTGCTTGCTGGGTTCCCTTTTGCATACGACACGACACAATGTAACTGTTAAATTCAAGAATGGCAACAGTCTGCTGTACCTGCACAGGACAATGTAGTTCTTCAAGACAAATAAATCTATTTGTAAATAATCATCCATCCAAGTCCTATTAGAACTACATTTTGGGGAAAAAAATCTTGATTTTCTTAAAAATTCTGTAAGCTGATCTCTAAAGCTTCATTGGCTCTCTTTTTTTAAGTTTTTCTACTAACTTATAAGCTCTTTGTCTTTTTTAAAAAAATGTTCTAATTACTTATACATGACAGTAGACTGCAGTTTGACACATCATACATAAATGGACTATAACTTCTTATTCTTCTGGTTATACATGATGTTAAATCTCACCAGTCGTGTAGTCATATAGGCACATAGGGTAAAAATGCTCGATTCATTCTACTATCCTACTATCCCTATACCCCCTCCTCTCTGTCTAATTCAAAGTATCCTTAGCATCTCCCTCCCACCTGCAACACACACACACACACACACACACACACACACACACACACACACTGTCCTGGCACTGTGAATAGCATCTGCATTGGTTCTTTTCTTAAGCAGTAAATGAATATTACAAGAAGATTAGGTGGTAAAGTTGGGAAAATAGGCAAGAAACCCATATGAAGGAGAATTAGATTTCTCATATACAAACAGTAAGTGCAATAGAATAGAAGATGCAGTTTCTTTGAATGAAAACATTCTTTCACTTAAGTGTGGAATTAAATAGTAGTCAAAATATTTATTATATCTACATTCTCAAATTTTATGAGCTCTATGAGGAAGAAAGCTTATTTAGGGTATCGTGCCATGAGCCAGAGAAATGAATATGGTGAGCAGAGGTTAAACATTTCCTGGTTACATTAGGTTGCATTAGGATGATGCAATAAGAAGCTTCAGGAAACCCTTTCTCTTGTCCGCACAGGGTCAAGTGTGGGGAAAGGAGATGTGGAGGCATGCCTTAAGGCCAATCTTCCTGGTTTCAGGGAGACAGATTCTTCTTCTGGTTTTTTTTTTTCTTTTTTTTTTTTTCTGTGTTTCCTTGATTTTATGCTCACTTTTTACTTTTACAATGACAGCAATAAAACTCATGGATCAAAATTTAAGAGTAGAGATATAAAGAAAAATAACCAGCTGGGCACGGTACACACGCCTATAACCCCTGCCCCAGCCACTTGAGAGGCTGAGGCATAAAAATGGTGAGTTCATAGCCAGCCTTAGCAACATAGGCCCTAAGCAACTCAACAAGGCCCTGTCTCTAAATAAAATATTTTAAAACAAAAAAAAATACAACCAAAAAATAATATTTTGTCTGCATATGATCTAGATATTAAGGTTCTTGAGGGTCTAGCTTATCTCATAAAAATCAGGAAATATAAATAAAAGTTTGATGCTGAAAACTTAGTTGTAATAAATCCAGTGACTTTTGTCCTGACTCTTCCCTGTAAATGCATGACTTAGAGACCTAATGGAGATTGTCCTATCTTATGAATCTTAAATAGCTAGAGCTAGGATTCTGCTTCATGAGTGCTGGTATCCCACACCTTCCACGTGCTTTACATCATGAATGCTAGTATTTATGTGTAAAATTATTAATAATAGAAAATGATTCTCAATAAACTCAGTGTTGGTTTCTAGAAAAATTAACAGGTTAGCTATCTGAATAGTTTACTACTAAAGAAGTGAGAAACTTCAAGACAAATAAAGTATTAGTGATCTATGAATCTTTGTTATTCTAGTCAAATACCCTTCTCAAAAATTCTAAATACAAGAGAGTAAAATTTATGGTTCATCTTTCATCTTCTTTCTCTTGTTCTTTTTGATTAGTAGATAAAGTTCTCAATCATGTTTTTATCCCTGAGAGAATCTATGCCATCAATATCATAAAAATATATTTCTCTTCTTTTTCCTAGTTGAAGATTATTTAATCTTTTGGGAATAATCTTTTTATTCATTTTCGTCCTTCATTGATGCTGTCATTTTCATTTCTAATTGGGGCTTCTCTTCTGCAACTAACTTTGACTTGCTTCTCTGCCTCAGCTCTGCAGAGGTCAGGCCCTTGGGGGCAGCTGTCAAGTATCACCAGAAGCAATGAAAAGGAAGATCATTCAAATCCCAGCTCTGTCATTTACTAGCTATAGGGCCTTGAGCATGGTACTTAATCTCTCTGGATCTCAATTTTTTCATCCATGCAATGCAATGAAAGAAGTTTAACTATGGTTCTTAAACAGGAATGCACATCAAAGTCATCTGTGGAACTCCACTAAACATACCCAAGCCAAAATTTATTCACAGAAAATGTGATGTAGTAGGTCTGGGGGAGGAAAAAAGGCTATAAACATCTACATTTCTAAGATGATCAATATGGTTTATTCATTATTTGAAGTTTCAGAACTTTCAGAATTCTTAATCATCTATTCAACAAGAACTATTTAAACAGATATACTGCATTCTTTAGTATCCTAAATGTACTAGAGGAAAGATATTTTGTATTTCAACATTAACCTAACCATTAATTTTAATTATGCCATTAATCATCAAGTTTAATGATCAAGTTAATTATTAAAATTGAGCTCTAACTCCTTTGATTTCTGCCTACAGAAGTGATAGGTAAAATTGCTCTCCATTCCAGAGAGCTGATCTCCACTGTGGACTGTAACCCGCTCCCAGGGATTGTGGTCACTTCAGATGGGGCTCAATTTATACAATTTATACCAAGTTGTGGAGATAGCCAAGCTCAGCAACTCTGGTGCCCTATATTTCCATGAATGCCTGCATCCTGCAATTTACTCATAAATACAATATCTTAGGATGCTTTCCTCCTGTCCTATGAAGCTTTCCCTATCCTCTCATGCCTGTGTTGATTTATGTGTTATGTTTCTAATGCATTTATGGATTCCCAGCTAGTACCATTACCTCTTCATTCTTCATTTCTTTAACTCAATATCCAAATTATCAGACATTGCTTAAATTTTTAAAAGGACAAGAAAATAATTGTCTTTTCTTACCTTCTCTCTCTCTTTCTCTCCCCCCCCTCCCCACGGTTGAAGAGGGTGCTGAGGATTGAACCCAAAGGCCTTTACCACTGAACTACATTCCTAGCCATGTTTATTCTTTATTTTGTGTTAAGTTTTCTCTAAGTTGCTGAGGGTCTCACTAGGTTGCTGAGGCTCGTCTCAAACATGTGATCCTTCTGTCCTCAGCCTCCTGGGTACTGGGACTGCAGACATGCACCACAGTTCCTGGCATCATTGTCTATCTTTTTTTTTATTTATATATAACAGTGGAATACATTATAATTTTTATTACATATATAGAGCACAGTTTTTCATATCTCTGGTTGTATACATAGTATATTCACATCGATTATTGTCTTCATACATGTACTTTGGATAATAATGATCATCATATTCAACCATCATTAATTACCCCATGCCCCCTCCCTTCCCCTCCCACCTCTGTGCCCTATCTAGAGTTAGTCTAATGCTAAGTGAAGTTGGCCAATCCCCCCAAACCAAATGCCGAATGTTTTCTTTGATATAAGGAGGCTGATTCATAGTTGGATAGGGAGAGGGAGCATTGAAGGAATAGACAAAATCATTGTCTTTCTTTAAGACTTCGTTCCAATCTCACTTCTTTGGTGAAGTCTCCTCTGATTTGATCAGAAAAGCCAAGGTTCCACCCTTCCTGGGTGTCTTCTAGACTTTATATGTTGCACAAATCCTTGTTACAAGTTTCTCTGGACTATAAGTCTCTTGATAGTGAGGACATGGACTTTTCATCTCAGTGTCTGTAATGCCTGTCATCATTCCTGACATATATAGTGTTCAAAAAAAATTAGTTGAACAAGTGAATGAATGGAAAATGTAAAAATTTTGTCTTAAAACTTCAAGCATTTTTTAAATTTTTAATTATTTAACTTTGAAAAAGATCCTAATTGGTACTTAATAATTACATATAATTATGAGGTGCACTGCAATAGATCAGTACATGTATGTAATATGCAATGATCAGAGTAAATGGCATATTCGTCACCTCAAACATTTATTATTTCTTTCAAGTTGGAACATTCAAAATCCTCTCTACTAGCTCTTTTCATATATACAATTGTTGTCAACCATAGTTATCCATCCTCTTAGGCTATGGAAATTTAGAAGTTATTTCTTCTACCCAACTACATCCCTGTGCCATTTAACTACCCTCTCTCTGTCACTCCTTCCTCCACCCTTCACAGGCTCTGGAAACTATCATTCCACTTCTTCAAAGAGATTACATATTTTTAGCTTCCACATGTAACTATGAACATTATGAATATGTGGTACTTGTCTTTCTGTGCTAGGTTTATTTCACTTTTTATAATGTCCTCCAGGTTCACCTAAGTTGTCAAAAAAAAAAAAAAGAGTTGTATTTCTAGTGACTGAATAGTTTTTCTTTCTTTCTATATAATATATTTTCTTTATTCATTCATCAGTCATCAATGGACAGGTTAATTGATTTCATATCTCAAATATTGTGAATCAGAGCTGCCATAAACATGAAAGTGTAAACATATTTTTGACCTACTGGTTTCTTTTCAGGAACCGTTGAAAATAATTTTTTACAACCCCCTTAAAACTAAGCATATTGTTGAATTTGTGCTCTGGCCTTTCTAAAAAAAATGTGTTGTGAAATGATTATACTGCTTAGCAAATGATGTTGCATTTGTGGATTTATTTATGTATTTATGTATTTACGTGTATTTATGTATTTATTTACTCAGGCAGGTTATGGCTGCAATCCCATTCAAAATAGGCACTAGGAGAGGTAGAGATGAAACTGAAATGGAACTGCCTTCAGGAAATTTTCAGTCTAGTATAAATTTTAAACCACATAAATGAATACTTACAATAAAATGCTATAAATCAGATACAAAGAAAGTCTTATAAAAATTTGGAGAACATGAGCAAAGAATGAGTTATAGGAATAGTACATTTTGAATTGGATTTGAAAAAATATAATACCTGAATATGCAGAGAATTTGAAATGTTATTCCAACACAGAGGATACATATGCAAGGCAATGGCATAAGGAAAACATGTATGAGGTGCATAAATATTTCAGCTGGTTGAGACAAAATTTGAAAAAAGTGTGTAGGATACAGGAGATCATAGATGTCTTCAAGTATGTGCAACTGATAAATCTGTCCTGTGCACCAGTGGGATTTTTCATCAGGGGAAATAAATATTCTCAGAAAGATAAAGTCCTCTCACATAAGACAAATCTAAGTTTAGATATCAATTGTGCCAATTATATCACCTATGCACATTACTTAAACACTTTACCACCTGGTTCATAATCTGCTTTTCTAGTTGTTTTACAATTACCAACAGCAATCCCTTGAAAAGCACTGAACTTTGTTTCTAATCCATAATATTCACTCAATAAAATATTGTCAGTGTATTTTATTTCAGAGTGCTTATGCTATATTTAGTGAGAATGCTACTTTTGAATATGAATAAAGGGGAAACCAGCAGTGGAGTGTGTTCAAATGAGAGACATCTGAATATAGGCTAGTGTGGTGGAAAGACAAGAAGGGACCTGCATTTCACAGCTACTAAGTATATAATAAAATAATTATGATACCGCTCTTTTATGTTTATGAGAAGCAACTCCTTGCTCAGCTAATAGCCAATGTGGCATTTACCATTGATCATATTTACAACTATACATACCAGCACTCCTAACCACTCATTGGTGGCCCTTAGTGTCAGGAGTGATTGATGGTCTGTCATCATTTTTAGTAAAGTACAACTACAAATCATCATCTGCCATCAGATTTTAAGTACTTCTGTCACCAAAGCAGAGAGCTGATAAGCAAATTGTGTTTAGAGTTTCACAAAATAAGTAGCAAAGATTCTATTTATATATACTTATTTTTTCAGCATCAGAAATTCAGACAATGCAAATTTCCAATAAAACATTTTACACCATTTTTTAACACACAGTGCTAAGAAGAAATTGAGTTGTACCTACAATTCAATTAACAAACCATTTCTCACTTGCCACAAATTTTTATAGCACTTTAGAACATTTGTTTCTCAATGTGTTATCATTTATAAAATGCAAATTTTATCCAAAAATAGGCATGTTGGACAATTTTTGGTGTATGCTTTGTTGAAATGTTCTATTAAAATATCTAAATTTGGTTAGTCTCTAATATGATATATAAATAATACTGTATAATATATATTATTTAATCCTAGTGTATGTGGTGGTACATATGCAATGTACTGGCAATTTATAGCACAGCCATATTTTACATAATGTATGTATGGAATTCATGAACATGTATGTTGAAGTCTTGCTACCTAATATCATATCGGTGAATTTTGTACTAGAACATAAATTTTAAAATGAGTTTGTTTTATAATTTCTAAGTGTCAAACATTAAATGATATATAAAATATCTGATATTTCTTAAACACTGTCACAGAATTTTAGACAGGGTGTATTCTTCATGCAAATTGCATATCTGAAAAAAATCTGCTGGCAGACAAAAATAGAAATAATACTAAATTTGTGTGTTGGGTTTAGATTATTATTTTTTAATTTCTCCCCTCTAAAGAAGAAATAAAAGCAGAGAATGGCATGGATATTTATAGTTAAGAATCACAGTTTTATGAAAAACAGTTTTTGTGAAGAATAAGTTTCCATAGACATAATTAAGAGGAGGTCAATTTTCAAAAATGGATTTCAACATAGTGCCGATGCCTTCTGATATTCCTAGGCATTAACTTGGTATACTGGAATATAAAATGTCACTGCAAAAGAGAGCACAGTAACAGCACTAAATGAGTGGCATTAAGAGCGGCTCTTTTTCAGTCTCACAGTCTTCCTACATGGCCTGCTGCTTTGGCAGAAATCTCCAAATTCTGCTCATTCCATGTTCATGAATACTAATCGTGTACCTTAAAATATGATTCCTGAACATGAATTTATTTTGCTCCCCAGGACATATTTTTATTTTTCACATCTCACAAGGATTTATGAAAGACAGTTCTCTGGCATTTATTGGCATCTTTGTTTTACTAATTAACATTCTTGCACATCCATGGAGGAAAAGAGACATAGTCTTACAATCAACTTCCTTTATCTTTGAATAGTGTGTCTTTTCTAGTGTGGAGACTGTTAATTAGTTTAACCCTAGACACTTAAAAAACATTTTATTTTTTTAAAATTCCAAGTCACTGAGAAAAACACAGAGCAATTGATTCAAGTTAACAACAAGGCATATCTCATCTATTTCTTGAAATCAGTGAAAACAGTGTCACCATGGAGATGGAATGTCCAAGTGAAGGGAAAGGAAGGCTGAGCAAATCTCTTTTCTTAACTTTCATGTCAAACTTCCTTCCTCTCTAAAGGAATATTAGAAAAGGTGTTTTTTTTTGTTTGTTTGTCTATTTGTTTGCTTTATTTTGGTACCAGTGATTGAGCCTAGGGGAACTTAGCCACTGAGCTACATCCCCAGGATTTTTGTGATTTTATGTTGAGACAGGGTCTTGCTAAATTGTCTATGGCCTTGCTAATTTGTTGAGGCTGTCTGAACCGCAGTCCTCTTGCCTCAGCCTCCTAAGTTGCTGGGGTTACAGGAGAGAGGACACTGCACCACTACACTCAGCTAGAATGTTATTTAACTGTAGCCATTCCTGGCTGATTCACTATAATCTTTCCTATGTCATTGAGGATAGTGGCAGAGAAGCACAGTTTTGTAAGTTCACTGAGCTATTTGCTTTTGTTTGTGATCCGCTGTATATTTTGCTTTGTGTTGTTCATCCTATTTAATCTCTACAAGGATTACATTTGCCATTCAATAAAAACAATGTGATTATGTTGAAAACTGAAACCCAGAGATGTTAATCAAAACAAGCCAATAACTGGTAAAGATAATAACAATATATTTGGGAAATTTTGAGAAAGAAATAAGATAATAAATATGCTTTGCAACAAATACAGTGTTACACTCATGTAAGACAAGCAAACATACAGGGATACTAATCAAGACTGATTGAGACCAGGTATCAAAAAAAAAAAAAATAGAAAGATTTCTCAGGGATTTGGATGCAAGATTAATAAATTAATATATAATGACACTTTAAATCTGATTCTATAAAGATAATAATTTTCTTTGTATATTTTCCATGTAATATTTGAAATAGCTTATATTGAACGAATGTATTATAATTATATATTCAAACTTAAGTGACTTGTATTTTATCTGACCAACTTACTCAGAATTTTTTCTACTAGAAATTAAAACAAAATAGGTCTTTATTACTTAGGATTAAAACTGGGAGAGATGGCACAAGAGAACTTTTCTAAAAAAATCTATACTAATTTGTTATATATGACAGCAGAATGCATTTCAATTCATAGTACACATATAGAGCACAATTTTTCATGTCTCTGGTTGTACACAAAGTAGAGTCACACCATTCATGTCTTCATCCATGTACTTCGGGTAATAATGTATATGTTACATTATGTATACGTTACATTATGTATATGGTAGAATGCCACCATCTTTCCTACGCCCCTATCCCTCCCTACACCTCCCTCCCCTTTGCCCTATCTAAAGTTCCTCCATTTCTCCCATGCTCCCCTCATCCCCATTGTGTATCAGCATCTTCATAAAAAAAAAAAAAAAAAAAAAAAAAAAAAAAAACATTTGGCACTTGGTTTTGGGGGGATTGACTTACTTCACTTAGCATTATATTTTCCAAATGCATCCATTTACTTGCACATGTCATAATTTTATTATCTTTTAATGCTGAGTAATATTCCATTGTGTATATATACCATAGTTTCTTTATCCATTCATCTACTGAAGAGCATTTAGTTTGGTTCCACAATTTAGCTTTTGTGAATTATGCTGCTACAAACATTGATGTGGCTGTGTCCCTGTAGTATGCTGTTTTTAAGTCCTTTGGGTATTAACTGAGGAGTGGGAAACCTGAGTCAAATGGTGGTTCCATTCCCTGTTCTTCAGTGAATCTCCATACTGCTTTCCAGATTGGTTGCACCAATTTTCAGTCCCACCAGCAATATATAGTTATGCTTTTCTTCTGCATCCTCACCAATACTTATTGTTTGTATTCTGAATAGCTGCCATTCTGAATGGAGTAAGAAGAAATCTTAGAGTAGTTTTGATTTGCATTTCTCTAATTGCTAGAGATGTTCAACATTTTTTTCATATATTTGTTGATTTATTCTATTTCATCTTCTGAGAAGTGTCTGTTCGGTTCCTTGCCCATTTATTGGTTGGGTTATTTGCTTTTTGGGTGTTAAGATTTTTGCATTCCTTATATATCTTAAAGATTAGTGCTCTATCTGATGTGCGAATGGTGAAAATTTGCTCCCAAAATGTAGGCTCTCTATTCATCTCACTGATTTTTTTTTTTCTGAGAAGAACCTTTTTAGTTTGAATCCATCTCATTTATCGATTTTAATTATTGTGCTATAGGAGTCTTATTAAGGAAGTCAGGTCTTAATCTGACATGATAAATATTTGGGCCTACTTTTTCTTCTATTAGGCATGGGGTCTCTGATTTGATTCCTAGGTCTTTAATCCACTTTGAGTTGAATTTTCTGCATGGTGAGAGATGGGAGTTTAATTTAATTTTGTTGCAGATGAATTCCAGTTTCCACAGCACCATTTGTTAAAGAGGCTATATTTTCTCCAGTAGATGTTTTTGGAACCTTTATTATAAATACAATTATATGAGATAACTGTATTCATGTGGGCTTGTCTCTGTGTTCTCTATTCTGTACCATTGGTCTACAAGTGTATTTTGGTATCAATACCATTTAATTTTTGTTACTATTGCCCTGTAGTATAGTTTAAGCTCTGGTACAGTGATGCCACCTGCTTCACTCTTCTTGCTAAGGATTGCTTTAGTTATTCTGGGTCTCTTATTTTTACACATGAATTTCATGACTGCTTTTTCTATTTCTAGGAGGAATGTTATTGGGATTTTGATTGAAACAATAGAACTTTTATCCTTTCATTAAACATCTGCTATGATGACCATCTTGAGATGGAAACCCCAAGTATTAAAAAGATTGTAGAGAAAATAGTTGGTAAAAACCTGAAATCCAGATCAGCAGGCTTGAAGAAGACTACATGTGGCAGTTGTATGGAGATCCAGGAAAGCCAATAACTATTAGGCTAGGATAGTTTAGTAAAGCTTTGATGAAAATAACTTGGGCAGGCTCTTGAAAGGTGAGACTTGATAATATAAATATTAAATGATAAGTAGTCTCACTATTGTGAATTAAGAGAGGGTAAGGGTAAGTACTGGAAACTCAATTGGGGCAAATTATACTCCATGCATTTATAATTATGTCAGAATAAATCCCAATGTTATGTATAACTATTATGAACCAATAATTTTTTAAAAAAAAATAAGTAAATACACAAAAGGTTAATTTCTCTTTAGAAACATTAGTAAAAATAAAAACAGAAGAATGGATGTTTATCAAATATCAATTCTGCGTCAATATCCACATCTACATGAACATTATATAAAGAATCAGATAAGATAAAAATAGATGCCCATGAATAAGATAAGCATGGAAGCATGCTGCACAAGTCATCATTTGTCAGAAAAATCTTTCCCAGTGCTCAAACAAAGAGAAAGAACAAGGAGGAACAACTTTCATTGAGAACTTATACTTTTGTCAGTCATTGCTATACTATTGAATTAAATCCTCACACTTAAATTCATTATGAAGTATAAAAATAATTTTCAATATAGAGACAGTCAATGTCAATCAGAATCATTGAGTGTGGGAAAAATCATGAAGAATAAATTATATAAGGTTTGGTCAAAAATGATCTCAGCTGTAATATTCTAGGGTGCCTGGGTTAGAAAATCCATTGGTCTAGTAACAATTGTGTTGTCTTTTTCATTCTCAAGAGGCTGTGACTTCACTATAGATTGGAGGTAGATCATTTGGAAGGATAGCAATTAAATTATGCATATGTGGGCCTACAGGAGAACATGGAACAACTAGTGTAATTGAGCACAAATAATAAAAGATCCTTTGTGAAAAACATTCTTAATACATTTAATAGATTTTGTTGCAGACTGTAGAAAGGGGATGTAGCATAATAATGTAATAAGGGAGCGGGGGACAGGAATAGGAAAGACAGTGAAATTAACCTGACATAACTTTCCTGTGTATATATATGAATACCTCACAGTGAATCTCAACATCATGTACATCCTCAAGACTGGGATCCTAATTAGAATAAGATCTATTCCATACTCAAATAAATATATCAAAAATAGATTTTATTGTCATGTCTAACTAGAAAGAACAAATAATTTAAAAAAAATTAAAAATCTAATACATAATAAAAGGACTTTGGAAAACTAAGTATGAAATCATAAACTCAGTTTGAATGCTGTGTAATATAAAGACCTTTGGTGGAATCTACAGTATTTTCTAGTGTCCTATACATTAAAAAACATTCTGACTTTTGGCACTTTTGACACAGAGGGAAGAAAGTTTCAAGAAACCTCTCACAGAATTGAATAGGAATATGGTTCTATTTGATCCTAGCCCTAGTGCATTTTTTCCAGATTAAATGGGCTTATTCTGCATTTACTCGTGAACATAGTACAATTTTGCAGAATTAGAGAACTGCCTGTCTAGAGGACAAACTATATGTTTGAAGAGATGGGATATAATAATATAAAATGGGTGTATTAAATGTGCTTTTAGATCTAAAGCATATCACAGGCACACAACAAATGGTGGTTTCCTTCCTTCTTCTTGCTTTCTCTGTCCTAGCAGACCCAATCCCTGTCCCTTTTGTGGTACAATGTGCTAAAATACCCAATTCCCATTTGTACAAATTTAGCATGTATTAGGGATAATGACCAGGAATGACATGACCCTTTCCCTGAAGAAAGTCTTTTGTTAAGAGTGTGGAGCAAAGAATTAGGTCAGTTACATAAGCCAAACAGTAAATGAGTACACTTGGGGCCACTTTATTGATACTGTTCCTGCTACTGCCTTCAAGTGGTAACAAGAGAAAGGAGAAGTTAATTTCCCTTGTTTCAAAAGTTACATGTTTTATATGTCTGAAGGGTGCAATATTGTAATGATAGCCTACATACACTATTAACCATTTCCTGCCAAAAAACACTATATTTCAACAGTCCATAAATATCCAAAAGAGATTGTCCCATTATATGTATATGATATATACAGTATAGAGATTGCCTCAGTGTGTATGTGTGTATGTCTTGCAGCTGGCAAAGCAGGCAAAGCCATTTCAGTGATGAGGTGCTGCAGAGACTCAACAAACTTAGATAATTACATGTGTTACATTAACAACCAAAACCTGTTCATGAGTGCTGCTCAATTAGGTGTGAATAAGAATCTTAGAATTATACAGCATTTCAGGTTTAGAGGATGTTTTCTAATATATTCAGTGCACACACAAGGGAACTGAGACTTGGAAATGTTAAATTGTTCACTTACATACTTATAGTGGACCAGTAAATGAAAGAGATAGTCTTCAAACAGTTTTTTCCCCTATTTTTTTTCTCCTCCTCCTCCCCCCCTCCTCCTCCCTCTTCCTCTTCTTCTTTCTCTCCTTTCTCTTTTCTCCTTCTCCTTTTCATACTGGGGATTGAAACCAGGGACACTCTACCACTGGGCTACACCTCCAGCCCTTTTCATTATTTATTTTGAGACAAGGTCTTGCTAAATTGTCCAGGCTGATCTCAGACTTGGGATTCTCCTGCCTCAGCCTCCTAAGTCACTGGAATTTGTAGGTGTGCACCACTGCACCCAGATGAAACAGGTTTTTTGATCTGTCCAACTGAAAAACTCCTATTTTTGGTACAAATACAACTGACACTGTGTCTCTGCTTTTGAAAGTCCTTGTAAGGCAATGCAAAAACCTGGGAAAACCTTTGAGTAATGAAAGAAAAAGTTCCAATGTTATTTCTAAATCCTAGGCTTTTAATACATTAAAAATAAATTGAGCTTCAAGAATCAGAATACTCCTTTTGAACTAGAATAGAATAATTAATATTTAAATTACATTTGGAAAATTAAAACATTAATATTTTCATATTTTACATGTTTTATGATAACAAAAATGTGACTTGAGACTTGTGAATTTCTGTGCTATTTCTATTCATTTTTTAAATCCATTCTTACCTAAAGCTGGCAAAGCCTGACCTTCCTGCTTTACCTTGCCTCACTATAGTTCCATGTGCTTATATTTGATCTTTTGTTTTAACTCTGGGCTACAGCTTTGTTTTTATCTCATTTTAATATTCTTTTGTTGTTGTTGTTGTTATTGTTTTAATATATTGCTTTAGTATACTAGTGTCTTCCAGTACTCTGAATTTATTGTCCAAGTAATTGGTGATTTTTATCAGATTTGCATCACAAATAAATCTGTTATAAGTCATCTTTCAGTCTCCTAACAAGTTGCTGACATTTTATTCATGTTTATATCTTTGTAACTTGCAGGTAGGGGAAACTGTCTGCTAAAGGCATGAATGATTAATGGGACAGTGCCAAAGACAGCGCCCCAAGCTGGGCATTTCTTAGTTCTCTCACCAGGCTTCCCAAGATGTTTTAAATAGTAGATGTCAGGTACCATTTAGAGCTTTCTCAATTTCAACCTATCATTTCAATATACAATGGTTCATTAAAAATTTCAATGAAATAACAATATTTTGAGACTTATATGGATAGTATGTCTTTTGGTTTCCTCATCACTTTCCAGTATTATTTTTCTGAATCTGTTTTTGAATATCTTATGTATCACAATTAGTTCACAAGAAGTAAAATAGACTAAAAACCTTTTGAATTAAGCCATGGTATCCTTAAAATTTAGCCATGTACAAGTACAGATTTGTGCATACATGCTTCTACATACAACCCATAAGGACTCATGTAAAACCTAGGTTACTTAATTCTAGGTGTGGGCAGAGCTATTTAGTGTTGAATACAGTAGCTAATTTTTTTTTTTTAGGAAAGAAATATGCAATCTTATTCTACCTCAATTTTCCTCACCTGTACATTTTATAGTGAATTTCTACAATAGCATTCACTTTCTCATTTAGCTATTAATACAAAAAATTAAGAAAATCATAACTTTTTTTTCTAAATTCCAGTTGGTTCTAGGATGGTATAGTAGTTTCATCTGCTATACGATTCAGAAATTAGTTTCATTGGACTCTGGATTTAGATCAAAATGTTTTAACAAAAATTTGAAAAACCATCCCATTACATACAAACAAACAAACAAAACTCAACAAAATATATCAAGCAATAGTTTTCAAGAAATCCCATACTAAACAATGAAGGAACATGATCTCTGAGAAATGGGAGAAGAGGAATATGAACCCTATAATATCCCAGCTTACTTCCTTTAGTAAATCTTCAGGCCATTGTACAAGGAGTCTGGGGATACAAAATTACTATTATTTAAAAACAGAGAATTGGAGAAGAGGATCTGGGAGATCTATAAACAGCCTCTCCCTTGTGTATTTAGCATTGAATTGGTCAGTGTTTGCATGTGAGTTAATTATTAGAGGTGTAGAATGTATTTCTTAAAGTATTGCATCGAACCCAGTGCACAGAGCCTGGATCAGTACCTGTTTCCATAAGACAAAGTGGAAAATCTTATTCACAGATATTCAATGAAACTGAATACAGCACTCAGAAGGCTGTTCCTCCGTATTAGAGAATATTTATATTTTTACTACCGTAATTGTATCCTTAACTACCATATTTTTTTGAGAGAGAGAGAGAGAGAGAGAATTTTTTAATATTTATTTTTTACTTTTCGGTGGACACACATCTTTATTTAATTTTTATGTGGTGCTGAGGATCAAACCTAGCGCCCCACGCATACCAGGTGAGCGCTACCGCTTGAGCCACATTCCCAGCCCCACTACCAATTTTTTTTTTTTATTGGTTGTTCAAAACATTACAAAGCTCATGACATAACATCTTTCATACTTTTGACTCAAGTGGGTTATGAACCCCATTTTTACCCCAAATACAAATTGCAGAATCACATCGGTTACACATTCACATTTTTACATAATGGCATATTAGTGACTGTTGTATTCTGCTACCCCCACTACCAAATTTTAAAGTAGGATCACTAAGGAACAA
This sequence comes from Urocitellus parryii, assembly GCF_045843805.1. Taxonomy (NCBI): domain Eukaryota; kingdom Metazoa; phylum Chordata; class Mammalia; order Rodentia; family Sciuridae; genus Urocitellus; species Urocitellus parryii. The sequence goes on from NC_135534.1 coordinate 78,067,745, forward strand.
GTTGCTGCCAACTAACTGAATGACATTCCAGAACAAAGCTGAGGGTATTTATATAAATACACAGCAACCCCCAAACCACAATATCTAGATTCTAATGCAGATGTTACCAGATAAGCAGAATAGGAAGGAAACACAACACATAGTAAAAATAATCAATTGAAACAGACCTAGGATTTAAAAAAAAAATGTTATTATAGGTCAAAGTGTCAATTCATCAAGTCGTAAACATAAAAACACCTACTAATAGCTTCAAAATACATGAAGCAAAAGAGATAGAGCTGCCAAAAATATAAAAGAATTAAAAATCATAGTCAAAATTTCAATTCCCCTCTCTTAATAATAAATAAAACATATCGTTTGAAAGGTAATAAAGATGTAGAAGACATGAGCAACCAAGTCAATGGATGTGAACTCATTGCAATTAATAGATATTCCACCAAGTGATGGTGACATACACATTATTGGAAAGAATACACAGATAATTTACCAAGATGGATTATATTACAGGCTATAAAACAAATCTCACTAAATTAAAATAATTTAAGCCATGCATGCCAGGTATATTTTTTATTACAAAAGAATTAAATTATAAATGAGTACCAGAAAAACAAATCTCCCATAACCCATATGTCAAAGAAGAATTAAGAAGCAAAATTTAAATAATTTTGAAATAAATAAAGAGGAAACAAAACATATCAAAATCTATAAGATGTCAATAGATCACTAGTTAGAGAGGACTTTAGGGCACTATATGTTTGTATTAGAAAATAAGAAAGGTCACAAATCAAAGGGCCTATTTTTACCTGAAGAAATTAGAAATAGAAGAACAAATGAAATTAAAAATAAAAAGGAAAAAGAAAATACAGATTAAGTAAAAAAATCAATGAGAGACAGAATATAAAAAAACAAGGAAGTCAATGAACAAAAGCTGTCATTTAAGAGGACCAATGAAACCCATCTCTATCCAGACTGCTGATCAAAAAGAGAGAAAATATGCAAATTACCTCTATGAGTTATAAAATCAGTGACAGTACTATGAATTATACAGTATTAAAAGGATCATAGAGGAGTACTGTAAATAATCTTATGCCTGTAATTTTGACATCGTGGATGAAATAGAAATGTTTCCACAACTCATTCAGAAAGAAATGGATATCTCAAATATAATATTTATTTTAAAAGTGGATTTATAATTAAGTACCTTTCTATCAAACAGACAAATGAACAAACATAAAGGGCTAATGAATTATTGTTTGCCTTATTTCAATAGTTTGGTACAAAAAACAATCAACTTGTTACTCTATTTTACCACAAAGGAAAAGAAAAACAATATGAATATTTAAATAGACCAAAAAAGCATTTGATGAAATCCAGCATTCATTTCTCATTAAAACTCTCAGTAAGCTTGGAATAGAAGTTATCCTAACCTGAAGATGGGCATCTGTAAGAAAGACAGACCTAGTATACACTTGGTGGTGAGAGAAAGAATATTTGCCCTCCAGGATCAGAAAGTAAAACAATGTTTACTCTCAGCGTAGTAATTCAACAACGTGGTAGAAATAAAATAAAACCAAATAAATAAATAAATAAATAAAACAAACATTAATTAAAAGCATTTTAGAATGAAGGAAATATTCATTTGCAGATGTAATTATGTGCCGTTAATTATATTTCAACTATATCCAAGTAAAATTGTCAACACAATATTAACAGGAAGTATTCACATATACATATACAAACACACATACAAAAAAACTAATGCTATTAACTATATCAATAACCAAATTGCCACTCCTTTAAGAGGACAAATTTTGGCTGTAAATTCCTGTAGTTGTGGCTCTCACAATTATTGGTCCATTGTCTTTGAACTGGGTGAGAAGTCTGTAGTAGGAATATATAGGATGCTTTTTTAAAATAAATTTTGTATGTTTGTTTGTTTTTGTCATGTGAACAGTATATAAAATGCCCCTTAGGCAGAATTAATATTATCAGAATGTTCATACTACCAAAAGCATTATTTAGATTCTACAGAATCTTTATCAAAATATCAATGAAATTCTTCACAGAAGTAGGAAAAGCAGTTATAAAATTCATTTGGAAATATAAGAGACTGAGAATAGCCAAGGCAGTCTGACCAGGAAGAGTGATTCTGGAGGCAATGCAATACAGGACCTCAATTTATACTGGAGAGCAATTGTACAAAAACAGTGGATTATTGGCACCAAAACAGACCTGAATACCAGTGGAATAGAATAGAAGAAACAGAGACAAACCGACATACAGTTATCTGTTACTAGACAAAGGTGCCAAAAACACATAGAAGGAAAAGATAAGCTTTTAAACAAATGGTCTTATAAAAACTGAATATCCATGTGTAGAAGAATAAAATATAACCCCTATCTTTCACCCTATACAAAAGCCAACTCAAAGTGGATTGAAGATCTAAGAATTAGACCACAAACTCTGAAAGTGCTAGAAGAAAATGTAGGCTCAGCATTCCAACATTTTAGACAGAATCTACTTCCTTAACAAGTCTCCTGAAGCACAGAAATAAAATGAAAAAAAAAAATCAATGGGTGGGGTAGTATCAAAAGGCTTCTGAACAGCAAAGGAAACGAGAGCATGAAAGAAGAGCCTACAGAGTGGAGAAGATATTTGCTGCCTGTTCTTCAAGGAATTAATATCCAGAATATATGAAGAACTAAAAAGAAAAATTAAAAACCCAACAAACAAAAAGAAATAACCCAACTAATAGTAATAGATAGGAAAAATAACTAAACTGCTTTCAAAAGCCACCAAATACAAGAAAAAAAAAGTTCAACATCTCTAAAAATTAGTTAGATGAAATTTCATCACACTCCAGTCAGAAAGGCAATAATCAAGAAAATAAATAATAACAAGTATTGGTGAGGATTTGGGAGCAAAAGTACACTCACACATTGCTGGTGGGACTGAAAATTAGTGCACCTACTATGGATAGCTTTATGAGATTCCTCATAAATCTAGGATTGGAACCACTATATGACTCAGCCATCCTACTCCTTGGTATATATCCAAAAGATCTAAAATCAGTATACTACAATGACACAGCCACATCAATATTTATAGCAGCACAATTCACAATAGCTAAGCTATGGAATCAACCTAGGTTCTCTTCCATAAATTAATGGTAAAGAAAATGTGGCCTACATTCACCATGGCTTATTATCCAGTCATCAAAAAGAATGAAACTATGATATTTTCCAGTAAACTGATGGAATTGGAGATTATCATGCTCAGTGAAATAAGCCAGACCCAGAGAGTCAAATGTCAAAAGTTGTCTTTGATATGTGGAAGTTAGTACAAAATAAGGGGAAAAGAAAAGTGTGGGGGGATTCCATCAAAACAGAAGAAAGTTTAGTGGAGTAGAGGAAGGGGACTGATATGAAAGGAGGAGGGACAAGAAAAGGACATAACAGTAGAATGACTCTGACCTAACTTTCCTATGTACATATGTAAATATACTATAGAGAATCTCACCATCATGTACATCCACAAGGCACTAATTAAAAAAAAAAAAAACTATAAGTAAATAACAGAAAAATCAGTAGAGGGAAGGAAAGAGGGGGAGTGAAGAAGCAAGGAAATAGGAAGTACTGGAGAGTAAATTAGAACAAATTATGTTTCATACTTTTATAATTATGTACAAATGAATCCTAATGTATGTATAACTAAAAAGAATTTAAAATCTAAAATAATAGAATTCCCCTTAAAAGTGAATAAGAGACACTACTAAACTTAATTTTTTTCCTACTTTTGTCATACTTTTTCTGCAAGAATTTTTTACTTTGTGACCTTAACTTGTGACCTGCCTAATTTTTAGGTGTATTTGAAAAAATTCCAAACCCCAAACAGTGAATTTTTAGTTTATTGTCATCATGTGATATCAACTCAAAAAACTACTAAACTTTTATCAAATTTCAATTTCTACATTGAGTTCTAATTTCTTTGACTAATGTTTTTAAAAATAACATGAGTTAATTAAAGGTATTTTCATTATCCACAAATCAACCAAGCAAGCAAACAAGCAACTACCACCACCACCAACAACAACAACAACAAAAATCACTTTGTGATAAAATGTATTAGGAAACAAATTGCAAGCTCCTTGAGGGAGAGACAATAATACTGAAATATTTATCAAGTTATTGAGTGCCTACTTTGTGATGTCTATTTAAGTCTTTATATTTTGTCTCTATTCCTCCCATGAGACATTAGTTGATAACCATTATTATGTGCAAGTAAAATGATGTTCAAATAAGTAACTTTCCTGAGATCGAAAACCCATAATCCAAGTGCTAAGAACCAAACTCAGCTGTGTTGGACTCTGAAGTCTCTCCTTTACCAACCAGCCATATTGATTTCTTAAGTCTGCTTGTTTGACTCCTATAGTCATGGTCATTCACAAGTTAGTGAGAACTCACAGAACACTTATAAGATACTGAGAAAGTTGTTGGCTGGCATTTCAGTTACCTAAACTAACCCAAATCTCACTTTCTTTCTAGTTTGAAAAGTAAGATAATTTTGAAATAAAAACATAACCAATAACAAAGCAATCTATCTGCATTATAAAAATGATCACTGGCCTTATTCAGCAGTAGGTTGTATCAAGATTAGGACAGAAAAGTTATGAGCTTCTGAACATTCTGCAAATGCTTCAGGTATGTGTATACAGCTAACATATATTTAGAAAGTTTATAAATGATATACTCTCTGTTAGCTCAGTGTAAATAATGAGTTATTGGGCCATCTTGGAGAAATAGAATGATGCATGCTTCTTTCAAATGTTAATAAGGCATGCCCTTTCTGGTGGTAAGACTAGACTTATAAATGTAGGGCTACTTGATATTTGTGTACTTTTCTCTTGTTGTTTAACATCTATTACAATGGCATTATTGTTCTGCAAGGTATAGAACAATATACCTATACAGTATGTATATAGTAGACATTATTCAAACCTAAATTATTCTATTTTCAGTTTCTGTGATGAAATACTTGAGACTGGATAACAATAAAGGAAAGAGGTTTATTTAGTTAATTCACAGATCTGGAGATTCCAAGGGCATGGTGGCAGCTTCAGCCTGGTTCTGGTGCAGCTCTTGTTGTGATTGGCATCACGGTGGAGTGAGTGCATGTGAGAACAAGCAACCATCAGGGACAGATAGGAAGCCAGAGAGAAGGGGCTGCTAATAAAAAACTACCATTCTCAAGAACTGACTCAGGGTTCCATGAAAAGTACCTCAGTTGCTTCACGGGCAGCACCCCAATGCCTAGGCCACCTCCAATTAGGCCCCACTTCTTTCATGTCCCTCTACCTCCCAAACCTGTCACATTAGGAAGTAAGTTTCCACTACAAGGACCCTTGTGAAACACACTTAAAAACACAGCTAGCTCATTAGAGCAAAACCTAAGTCACTCTTCATCAAGCTGATTATTCTCAAAAGTGTTCTAATAAATCAGTTCACTTGAAGAATAAAGCTGATTCATAATCATGTTACATGTCTCTCAATCAAGGTTTCTTATATATAGATTCAATAAAATCAGCACAAAATTTCAAAGGTAAATGTAGTTTCATGTTTACACAAAGGGAAAGGAAATTTTAAAATGACATGCATTATTTTGAAAACTTGAAAGCATCTTACAGTTAGAAAGAAAGTCCAAAGTCATTGAATGTATTGATTAGGCCTATTCATGTGATTTATATCTATCTCAACCAAATTGCAACTTTCTACTTATGCTTAACTTTTTAGTCAAGTCATTATTTTTGTTTCTTTTAAATTTTGATTCTGTTATATGAGTCACGGAGTGAAACTTCTGGCTCTGTGTGAAGGACAAATTTGAAAATTAACACTTCCATGATTTCCTACAAATCACTGAATAAATGTTTCCAAGGACAGATAGACAGTCCTGGTAGAGTGGAAAGAGCATAGATCTCAGAATCAAAATAACAAGTTTTGCGGCTTGATGCCTCCATTTCTGAGCTCATGACCTTGGATAAATCTCTTAACAACATGAGCCCTAGTTTTCTCCTCTGGAGCACAGATAATGCATCAAAATTTGACAAACTACTTTGTCAACTGCAAATGACTACATAAGTTTACAGATGCACCAGATTGTGCTGTAGATATGCCTCTGAAAACATCTTTTAAAATTTATATTCATGTTTACACATTATTTAAGTATAGAATTGATCTAAATTCACATTAAGCTGTCAATTCATCTAAACTCACATTTTTATGTCACCCTAAAAGAAAATTGCAGAGATTTTTGCCATAATTTTGCTAAATTTGGTATCTCAATAGTCATTTTTTTAAAGAAAGAATGAAGGAATTCATTTTGATAATGGAATTTTATGATTTGCCATTCATTCTGATTAAAATAGAAAGAAGTTTATTTTATGTAAGTCATTCTTAGTGAATCCATTGAATTCTTGTAAATGACATAATTCCTTCCTAATACCCCCAAACAATTTTTTTAAAGAGAGAGAGAGAGAGAGAGAGAGAGAATTTTTTAATATTTATTTTTCAGTTTTCGGTGGACACAACATCTTTATTTTTATGTGGTGCTGAGGATCGAACCCAGCACTCTGCACATGCCAGGTGAGCACATTAACGCTTGAGCCACATCCCCAGCCCCCAAACAAATTTTTTAAAATAAGATAATATAACCAGCAAAACTTATTTTTCTATTATTTTTATCCTTGCCTCTCCATAACCTTGCCCTTTGAAAATTAGGCATTCACTGGTCAATAGATTCCTTTGCATGGAAATATTAGGGAAAAAAAAAAAAAACTTTGGGGTTTGAAAAACTGTCATTTTTAAACTTGCTCTTACCTTGAAATATTGGACAAATAACCTGGCCTTCTGAGTATTGACTTGTTCATTCATAAAAGTGTAGAAAATAAACTTTAATTTTCTATTTGTTAAGGAAAGTTAAAGGAAATAACATGCGCATGTTTGAACCGTAACAAATTCTATTCCCACTACATACTGTTCCCTCACTATCTGACTCTCCTTGCTGAACAGAATGAAGCTTTTCCATATATATTCTTTGGAGGCATGTATTCCTAAGGATTTACTCTTACTAGAAAATACAGTAAACCCTAAGAAAATTACTTTTCTGCAATATGAAGAAGCCAAAAGACACAAAATTGGTCCTATCGTCTTTTTTCCTTTAAACCCTAGAATATTTAGATTTGTAAGGAAGGAAAAGGTATCTTTAATTCAGACATGTAAGATCTCATTTTGAGAAAAAATATACTGCCTGCAAACATGCAGCACAAAAGTCAGGAAGTTTGTCAGTAAAAGTAATGATCCGATGACTTCAGCTGAGCTTCCAAAAGGTCACTACATCAGTGTTAAAGTGGCCAGAAGTAATGAGATAATTAAGCATCTGTCTCTAGAATCCATCTGTAAATAGGTGCTCTAAGTTTCTGAAAGCAAGTCATCAAATAGAAGCGAAAGCATAGAATTTGGGCTTCTTTTATCTATCCACTGACCTCCTGTTTCTTATTTAAAAGTGGTTCATAACTTCTCTTGAGTTCTTTGCATCTTTTGTTATTACACATACAGAACACAGTTTTTCTTATCTCTGTATAAAAAGTATGTTCACACCAATTCATGTCTTCATACATGTACTTGGATATGATGTCCATCACATTCCACCATCATTGCTACCCCCCAGACCCCTCCCTTCCCCTCCTCTTGTAGTTAATTAAGGTATTTGAGTTCAAAACTAAGAATATTTCAGAACCACACTAAGCTTAGTTACACCCAATTATTAAGTTTAGTGTTAACAGCTAATGAAATATCATGGATAGATATGGTCCACAAATAATCCTAAAACTTGTCTTTATCTGTTATTTAAACCTGTTTCTTTATCAGAAGCTACATTCTAGAAGAAAAAGGGACTAATTTTACTTTTCATTTTATCTCACTATGTCATCCCACTTTAACTAACTCATATTAATTACCCTTTATTCCAATCAGTCTCAGGTTTTCGTTTGCCTTATGTTTTACTTCCAGTAAAATATCACAGTCCTCTATGCAAGCATGAGATACATTTGATATATATCTTATTCTGTATTGTCTAGTAATTTACAAAGTTCTGTACAGGGTAGATGCGTAGGAACCATTTGTTTAGCTGTATACCTTCTCATGAGTGTAACTACATTTTTAAAAAAATAAATGACAGAAGAAAGCATTGCTTTTTATTTTTATTACCTGCCTGTTGGCTATTAAATTTACCTTCAGGGTCATCAGAGTTGTTTCAGTTAACAAGATAAAGATCAAGTAAGATGAGTCTTGAATCCTTTGCTTAAGATTTCTTCTTATTTATTGCTGAGTGTTCCTCCTTGCATGTCTGCCAGTTGATAACAAGGTAAACACCACCCAAATAAGGCTGAAAAAAATTTGCTGTTTTCACCCATATTATCAGTTACTTTCCTATTTTTTTTTCCTCCAGAGGCACTGTATTCTTACTAGCACAGTTCATTCAGGAAGACCAGAAGCAGTCTTGTTTCCCTGTTTATACTCTGTCATCTTAATTATATTAATTGAGAAATGAATGTTGCCTTAAATTAGCAAGTCAACATTTTCTATGACATTTATCAAGATGAAGGAATGGATATCATTCAAAATACAGTTGTGGGTCTCTCTCATAATATTCTAATGATGTTGGCAAATGAAATTGACAATATGAATCACAAGTTGGTACAATTACAATGAATACTGGACACATACAAAAGCTGCCTTGTGCTTTAAGTATGAGTAAGTCACTCAAAATACGAAAGAGGAGAGACAAGTTGGTTTCAAAAAATTACAGGTTTTGGAATTAAGATAAATTTAGGCAAATACTGGCTCTCCTCATAAAAAGGATTACCACTGTATATTTCTGAAGGAATATTGAGAGAATATAAGATGACTTGGATTGTAGTACAAATGACCCTGTTTTCTTTGAAATTTTCTGTCATTCTTATTTTATTTCACCTGCTAACACACTGCATGCTTAAGCACTAATGTAATACTTTAACAAAACTGTACATTTTTATTTACAAATAAAATACATTGTATCTGTTGAACAGTTACTTTGCTCTGTAGGAAGATGTTATTACTTTCATGTAGAGGAGAAAGAGGAGTCTCACTGTAGGTGTTAAGCTGGTCTTCAAATTCATCACTTCTCCCTTTGAAATAGCATCCTTAAAAGTATACATACAAATAAGGGAAGGCTTGCATGGTGGATCACTAAAACTATTACAGTTACAAAGTAATTTTAAGGCCAACAGAGCACTGGTGATTCAATTTCTTATTCTGCCCATTTTATTGTATTTTTTTAACAAAGCAAGTCACCATAAATTGCTATCATTTAATATCAGAAAGTATTTTACCTTCAAAAAATAGCTTCTTCATTATACTTATTTATCAAGCTTTAGAACTAAATATTTGACACCTATTTATCATTTTATTTAGACCTTACTAAATTAGTGTTTTTTACCATATTGTATTCAGTGTAAAGGGCCTGCAACAGAGTAACCAAATTGATACTTGTTAAAGGAATAAATAAATGAGAAAATCCTTATCTAAATAAACCCATTCAACAACTACTACAAACACATAGACTCATAAGTATTGTAAATAATTACTTATACAAATAATTGTATGGCTTGTTTATTTATTTTTACTTCTTTCATTAACCCTTCCAAGGGCCTACAGACCTGCATTTGGTAGCCACTAGTCTAACTATTTGGATGGCTAATGTCCATTTCAGCCATCTGGACTGTCATGCATTTGCTGGTCAAGGAGGATTAAATACCATAATGCCCATAAAAGCATTCTATAATCTTTAAAGCACTAACTAGATATAATATACTAGTACTGTTATAGTTGTGACATTGATTCAGAATGCACAGAAATAAATCCTAAAGTAAACTTTAAAAACACAAACAATAAAATAACCTTGTCTACTTGGAAATAATAAGATTCTACTTAGTTTTAAAAGTAAAATTTTTTCCCAGAAGAGTGTTAACCATTGACCTTTTGGTTATTTGGCTACATCATTCAGCCTACTATAAAAACTGTAAATAATGTAAAAATGAAATTGTCAGGCTATCACAATCTCTTAGGACTACTGTGTTAAATGCAAATACATTTAAAATTTCTTTTTGATGTATCATTAGAGCTAAGATTCTATTGTAGGGAGTAAAAGTCTATTTGTAATGGATTTAAAAAAATAACAATCTCTCCTCAGGCTGAATGAAAGACTTGTAGAAATAACAAATGTTTATTTGTTTGTTTGTTTAAAGAGTGAGGACATATGACCATTAAAAACACAGAAACTCCTATGTACCTTCAAATTCAATGTCTGTTGTGGCATTGTCCTCTGTTTTACTGGATCCCCCTCCCTGGCCAACTCCTGGTTTCTCACTTGGCACTCCTCCAGTCAGTCTTCATTTTCATAGTCTGAACCTCATTTATGTCTCAAATAACTCACGTTACATGGTGCTCATGTTTCATAGAAGTCTCTAGAACTTTCACCTTTTAATTTTCTTCAAATCTATTATATCTGTCTTCCTATGCAAGGCTTTGTTTTGGGACAATGAAGAATCAGCTACTCAAAGTGGATGAGATGAGATTGAACCCATGGACTTGTTGTTAAGTGTTTTAAATATTTCACCTCTAAGTTTAACAGGAAATTATTGGCAGATTCAAGCCATATGTTAAAGGACACTGAATGACAAATTATGGAGTTGAATACAACAGCAAAGAAAGTCAGCTAAAATTATTTTTCAGAAGGACAATACAATTAAATATGTGTTTTAGAAAAAATGTCTCTCATGAAAACAGGGGAGATGGATAGAGGAGAAAAAACATGAAGTATTTTTAATCCATGTCATCAGTCCACTTTAACAAATGAGAGGAATAAAAATAACTTTATTAGAAAGACTAATATATATACCCAAAGAGTACATTCCTTATTATACTTAGCACATTCTTTTATTTTAGATAAAATTAAATCACTTGGGGATGAATAAGGAGATATTTCAAAATGCATCTTCTCTCCCAATTGCTTTGAACATTATGTTCCAGGATGATGAATTAAAAAAAAAAAAAGTCCTCCTTTGTTCTTCATTTCTTCTGCACTGACAAACTCAGCATTCAAACCTGTACTCCTCATTCCCAACCAACTCTCCTCTCACTGAGCCTGTGATGCTCACGAGCCCCTAAACTTCAAGAATTAAAACTAGAGTTTATGTACAAACCACCACTAATTCTGCATAAATGTTGAAATCCTAAGTCTTAACATAGCTGTATAAGCAGGCAGAGCCATATTCAGAGATGAAAGACATCTGGATCAGTAGTAAGTAAAGTTTTTAGTAAAGTCAGATTAAATATCTTAGTCTTCAGAGGATATATGGTCTCTGTTACAGATATTCAATATGGCCATTGTAGTCCCAAAGCAGCCAAGGACATTATGTAAATGAGCGTGACTGTGCCCAGTAAAACTTTATCACATTTTCTATGAATGCCACCAGAGAACTTATCAATTCTTTGCAAAACAAGGGAAGAGCTGGCTGTGACCTGCTTTAGTAAAGAATAACATTCTGTATTTGCCCTTGGTTATCCCTGGGTATTTTCAACTTCAAGCTTTTTAATTTATTAAACCTAAATTGTATTGTGATTATTTCATGCAAAAACAGTAATATCTTTTGAACACTTCATATATTCTCACTAAATTTTTGGTTTATAGAAAGTTAGATTGTTCCATATTGCTTATTTAAAAATAAAAAATAAAATAACCCTCTCTTTTCAGAATAACCTTGAATTATTAAATATCTCTTTGTTAAAGAATATCTACTTGAACAACAGTAAAAAAAAATATTTTAATATTTTATACTGTAAGAGTCAAATTTATTTCTGAATTTAAGGATGGCCAATAATTCACAGATGGTTTACCATAGTGGTTCAGAGTACAAGCTACTAGCCAGTATCCTCTCTGGTACCTACTGTCTGTGGGATCTTGAGCACATTAGTTGTCTCTTGATTGTCATTAGTTGCCGAGTTTCCTCAGCCAGAAAATGAAGTGAATAATAATTTCCAAATATGATTGCTATAAAAAAAATCAGTAAAAATGTAAAGAAAAATCACATAGAACAATGTTTGCTAAACAAAGAACACTCTACAAATAACTATTATCATCCAATTATTTAAACAGGTCATCTACCCTAAGCTACCAGAACTTTTTGAGATGCAGAAGTCTTCAAAGTGATACAGGTCTGAGGTCTTCCAGGAAAATTGGGCAGCATGAAGACTCCCTTTAATCCCAGATTTTTTTCCAACAAATCAGAAAGATTTCAGACACATCACTCAGAATAACAGGCATGAGTTTATTAGAAGGGATGGAAAAACGGGAAAGAGAATACTCTCAAGGGAGAGATTGGGTCTCCTCACAGAGGAGAGGTACAACATGGCTCTCCTGTCCTCCAGTTTTATTTGGGTTCCAAGGAAATTTCCAAAGAGTCCTGTCCATGTTCATATCTTAAATTTTGACCAACAGTAGGATGATCTCAGAGTTTGAAGTCCATACTGCTATGACAACTCTAGTTTACTTTGGCCCATACTGGCCAGTTCTAGCCAGAACTTGTTCCTACAGATTTGCTTAGGGGAAATTACCCTTATCTCCTGGAGTTCTGGGATCTGTTTTCTCTGAGGGTCATGGAAATCTCCTCTTTTAGGGAAACTTGTGTTCTTGTTAGCATTTGGGGGCCTGCAGATAACAGGTAGTTTCCTGACAAATGTAACATATCCATGGATTTTAAACAGGCAGAACTTCAAGTAAAATGTTTTTTTGTTTGTTTGTTTGTTTGTTTGTTTTCTTGTGGTGCTGGGGATTGAACCCAGGGCCTTGTGCATGTGAGGCAAGCACAACTGAGCTATATCCCCAGCCTAGTAAATTGCTTTTTAATAGTGAAAGCATGTGGAGGTCCGCATATAGGGCCCATTTTATAGAATTATTTCCTTAACCTGATGTTCCCATCACTCATGTCTGTCTGTCCCTTATCGAAAGCACCAGTGTTAGGTACAAAAGGTTAGTACAATATCATAGGTTGTTCACATCTTACACATAGAAATCCTTCTGGGTCTGATAACATCAGAACCTCTGTTCTCTTATTCTCCTTTTAGACATTTATGTTTGTTTGTTTGTTTTCTTTTTGGAGTAATAGCACCTTCCAAGGTAAACAGTATCATTTAAGATTCAGCTGCACAACTAGAGATCTTGGTAGCCTTTGATAAAATAAGTAATGTCTCTGAGTTTCAGTTCTTCATCTCTACATTCAAGTTAATTTTTGCTTTGAGATATGAAAGAAATATATCTTACTCTTCAAACTTCAATAGGAGTGTTTTCAATTTCCAGGAGTGGAAAAACATGGAATGAAAGCTCATAGCTTCTCTCTACCACCTCTTTCTTTCTTACCTTGAGACAGACTGGCTGACATGGTGAGACTAGGGAAGAGGTTAAGCAAGCGTGATTTGCCTCTTCTTTTGGAGGAATGATCTGTTTCCTCTACTTAAGAGTTCTGTTGTTTTTCTGTGAACCATCTGTCTAATCCAGGAAACTACTCCAAGGCTTTTGGCCCTGCACACCCATGGCTTGGGATTTAGAGACAGCATTAAGAAGTCCATTTGGTTACAAATCAGATAATTGGTTTCTAATTAGTTAATATACATAAATTTTCATGACTCATTCTTTATTTTTTAAGTTTTTAATTTGAAGCCTGTACTTCTGTTTCATCAATGTTTAAACCCCTAATTGTGATAATTTTTTTCAGCACTTAATGGGTTAGTATGTGCACAGTTGTTAAATTTGATTTTTTTGAGAATATTTTTAATATAGTGTAGTCAAGTCTTTCTCTCCTCATTGTTTATAACACATGAAGTGATATTTAAAATGTAATACAGAAAAGCATTTATTAGCAGCATTAGTCTTCTTGTTTTCTCATCTCCACTGATAACTTCTCATCCCAGGGTCAACACCTGCACACACTAATATTGACTGCTACTTTTCATTAACTTAATCCTTTATCTTACCTGCATCCCAAAATTCAATGACCACTTAAGTAAACAAACCTCCCTTGCTGTGAATGAAGTATACAAATGTACAATTCCAGTGAATTACTGAAAAAGACATCCAAAAAGTAGAGTATGGTATTTCTCAAATCACCATAAGCAAGATCAAAATTAAATGAAAAGAGAAAGAACATGTTAAAGATATGTCAATGGATGAGTTTCTTTAATTTATAATGAGCTTTTTAATAAATTAATCAGGAAAATAAACAGAAAAAGTGGACTAAGTATATGAGTAATGAATGCATAGATTTTAGGAAAAATATATATGCATTAATTATTACATTGAAAAAGATTATAATGTCACCCACTTATAAAACTGTTAAAATATTATGTTGATATTTTACTTATAAGATTATCAAATCATTTAATAATATGCTGTGTTGATAAAGATACAGAAATATAATGGCTATTCAGTGAGTAATTTGGTTCACCATTTAAATTATTTTTCATGATCATAAATTACATATTTGGAAATAAATAAAATACAATTAAAATACTTTTCTCTTGGCTAGGCATGGTGGTACATGCTTATAATCCTAGAAGCTTGGGAGACTAATGCAAGTGCAAAGAGAACCTCAGCAAGTAGAGGCCCTAAGCAATTTGGCAAGACTGTCTGTCAATAAAATATAAAAAAGAGTTGGGGATGTGGCTTAGTGGTTAAGCACCCCTGGGTCAATCCCTGGTTAACCACCCCCTCCACAGTACTTTTATCTTGACAGCATTTTTCCTTCAAGATATAGTTCATAATTTTCCATTCCTTATTGGTTAAACTTTCCAAAACCCTTATGTATATGCCATGGGTTCATTTTCTCACTTCCTACTTCTCAGCCATTTCATTCTTAATCTGTTATTTCTGCATTCAGTCATGTCTTACTAAATCACCAACTTTCTCTACCTCAATAAATCTAAAAGGCTGTCTCACTATCATTTACTGTTGATCTTCCAAAGTCAGCTGACCGCTGCTTTCTCTCTTCCATTGGCTCAGTTGACACAACACTCTTGGTTCTCCTCCTACATCTCTGGATTTGCCTTTTCACAGTTCATCTATTTTCCACAATCAATAAATGCCAAGGACCCCCAAAGTAAGTTCTTAAACTTCCTTTCTTTTAATTTTATGTAACCATGTCTTTAGTTAATAAAAAAGATATTCTGTTCATTTACTCAGTTCTATTCATTGATTACTTCTGTCTTTGAGCTCCAGATTCATGTATAGTTACTTCCTGATTATCATTTTTTTTTGTTTGAAAAGCACAACTTGGGACACTGATACAAGTGCAAAACTTATCTGAAACTCAACTCATTTTCTGCCCTCCAGTTTTTACTTGATTCTTTTTCAATGACCTTCTTCTCCATAAAATAGCTATCATTCGCATTTTACATAACACAAAACCATAGGCATCATTCTGGACATACTTTCCACACTCTCTCACAATATCCAACGCATTGTCAGCTCCCATGTATTTTCTACTCAGTAAATAAGTCTTAGATTTCCACCTTTTCACCATCCTTAGTCTACAGGAGTTCCATTTATGTTGGCACACTGGTTCCCCTGCATCCACCTTACCTCTTCTAGTTCATATTTTATGTTCTACCATTATATTTTGGAAAATTGTATTTATCATATTCACATTCCTACAAAAAGTCTTTGCTAACAAAATAATAAATATCAAAATACCAATATGGTGTCCCACTCTCTTCTTTAAACTTCTTTTACACAAACTCCTCATATTCTCTGGACTCAACTTCATTGTTTAGAGAGCTTTGCATGTGGTCTGAGGCAGATGCTTCTAAAAGTAACCAGCTACTCAGACACTGAACATTATATGATTAATACATTCTCCTTACCATAAATGTAGATGAGCAGATAAACAAAATCTACTCCAATTGGGATATAGTTGGCTTTTTGTATTATAAAATTATCATGAACATATCCAAAATTATCAAAGCATTTTACTAGTGTCTTTAATTTAAAAGGATAATGAAATAACCCAAAAATGAAACTGAGCTGATCATAGTATTGAAATGTTTATGCAGCTAAAAGGCTTCTTGGTGATTGTTTAAATGGGTGAGTGCAATATTAATCTTATCTACTCACTTAATCTCTTTGTATCTCTGTTTCCTCCCCTATGAAATAGGGCATTTAAGTTTGACATGTCCAACACTTCAAAGCATTAAATGAGACATTGTCTGTCTCTGTCATTCCCTTCTGACCGCCTTCTCCATCACCCCACTTGAAACTTAATGAAAATAATTTTTCCCACCCTGCATTTTCATGACACTGAATAGTCTAGCAGACTATTTTGTTTTCAACTATACTTGTTTTCAAATGGTTTAATTTAGAATAGATAGATATTCTAGTGGTTCAAGGATAAATAATAATATCTACTTCTGGACAATAACTTCCATGACAGTTTTAACAGAACAATTATTTCTAACTCCATAGGTAAAATATCTATTAGTGTAAACTCTTAATTTTTCCTATTTTGAAAAATATTGAGATTTTACTCTAAATTCCAGAAAACTTTTGAAATTTAAGTACATTTCCTTTTGTGGCTTGGTAATAATCTTATTGACAACAGAGACTCTTAATTCAGACTTATATTGTAGTTAACCATAGACAAACAAACCTACCTTTTAATGGTTAAATTAATAAGTTCCAAGTTCATGCTTGGAAACAAGCATAAATTATAAACAATGTATCTCACATGATATTTTCCCATGTCTAGAATGACGGCAGTGTATTCTTTCAGATTATTGATCTCATCCTGCTTTAAGGGCCAAATTGTTTAACAAGACCATTCAGGGACCTGAATAAGGCATTTTTATTGGTAATGAGACGACAGAATACCCAGACCTTAAATGGGAAGACCCAGTGTCCAGGTCCACATCACTCTAATGTTCTATTGATGTGGAGCACAGATGGTTGGATGTGATGATGGATGAAGTTGTCTTAGCAGCAGAGTTGTCTTAGTCCTGCCAAATACTTTAGCTGAATGACTTATTAAACATGGCTGATCCAAGGCAGCTGGAGAAATTTATAAGTAACTACATCAATAGAATATGGAAACTTCTAGAGAAGTCTGAAGTGGCCTTTTTTATTATACCATTGATTCAGAATTCAAATGGTTCATCAGAACCATTCATACAAGAGTTGGGAGAGAAAAGGGGTAACAAGAGATACTGGGAGAATATATGTAAACAAAATGACCTTAAAGAACTAAGAGGAGTTACAGAGTAAAATGACAATTTTTTGAAGGGAAGTTTGATATTAAAATACTTACTTAAATTAAAGTTATCTAGGATTGCTACTTCAAAGACCCAGGGGCTAATATGGAACCAGGAATTTGCTATCAAATTATAACTCCTGACATGTTCTATTCTACAGGAGACCAGTAGTAAAGAAAATCACAGGGGCATACTTTATATACAAACAGAGATGCAAAAATTGTGGTATATATGTGTATTAAGAATTGTAATGCAAAAAAAAAACCCACAAAGTACATGTATAAAAGCAAATAAAATAAAATAAAATTCACATGTCAAAAAAAAAGAAAATCACTTGGTTATGAGGCATGGAATTTAAATTATGTGACTAGGTATGCCATCCGAATTTTGAGGGTTTAAGTCTTCTCATTTGTACAGTGAAAGAGGGTAGATGTTCTAACTTTTTTCTTACGACTATTAAATTTTGCTTTTCTGTTCCATAGCACTATTATTTAATATTTATTGAGATTTAGAATCTTTTTCTATAAAATGAAACATCATGCAGATTTTTCTTGGATGTATTTTTTCATAGCATTTGTTACCTCCTACCTGCAAGCTCCATAAAAGTAATAATTATTGTCTGTTTCATTCATTGATTACATAAGCAGTGTAACACATGGGAGACACTCAATACTTTTCAAATGAATGATTAAATGAGATGATGCATGTAAAGTGCTCAACATAGTAATTGGCACAAAACATTTGATAAGTAGTCCTATTTGATAAGTGGTTATGAAAAATATTTTCATTAACAACCATGATACCATCTCTCTAAGATGGTTGTAGTAAGTAGGAATGTTTGAGAAAGAAGTTGAATGGAACTTAGAACCATACTCTGGTTTCCAGATATCTGAAAGAGTAAAACATGCTACTTTTAAAGAAAAGAACATGAGCCAAGAGTTGAAAATAGCAGTGACATATCTTTAAAATTCAGAGTAAAGAAGACTTTTCTAACAAAAATATTCAAAAATGAAATGAACTAGTGCACATGCAAATGTAAACTATGATGTAACCAATCAATGAAGGGAATGAAAAATATAACTAAAAGTTATATTTTTTATTTTATCATTGCAGGAATTAAATAATTTGGAGATAATTTCCCATTATTAGTATATT
Source organism: Urocitellus parryii (assembly GCF_045843805.1). NCBI lineage: Eukaryota > Metazoa > Chordata > Mammalia > Rodentia > Sciuridae > Urocitellus > Urocitellus parryii. The sequence continues at coordinate 78,086,287 of NC_135534.1, forward strand.
AAGAATAAATTTTAAAATATGTTAAATATATAATTTTAAATTTATGGTATAGCCAGCAATAAAATCATAGATGGAAAATTGAAAATATAGTAAAGACCAATTTTTTTTGGTAAATACTATCAATTTTGTCATTTAATACTGACAGTAGCAGTAGATTGGAGCTGCAGAATTCTTGCTATCATAAAATACTTAAAACCAGTATCTTTCCTATTGTTTAAACCCTAGTGGTAACACTGGATTTGGAAATGAGAATATTGTCACTGAGTATATCCTTGGGGTGTATGAAACTAACTGGTGCTTCACCTGCCAGCTAGGGAAAATTTTAGACAAAATGTATAATATCGATGAAAAAGAAACCTCACTCAATACCATTTTTATGAAGGATGTATGACCTCATACCAAAATATCCTCATCAATCATATCAGACAGAAAAGAATTAGTTACAAAAAATGACTGTCAGAAAATGTCTCAAGCAGGAGCTGAGTTTGACCACAGAAGGTCAGTTAAACATTTGGAAAATAAAGAATGTTCTCTTTAACAAGACATCAAAAGTCAACAGCAAATAAGATGTGCTTTTACTGTGGACAGAAATATTAAGAAAGGCAGTGGTTTCTAAGGCTTTTGCTATTCATTAAAGTGGCTGCTTCTTAATACATGATATGATACGTGGTAACCTCTTAAAACAGTGTGGAATCCTAGAAACTTACACATTGTTGACAAACCATGATGTTGCATCTCAAGGGTGAATGTTTCATTCACACATTCAGACTATAGATTCCACTTAAGTATTATAACAGTTAGTTTTGTGCAGCAATTGGGCCACAGGTGCTCAGATATTTGGCCAAATATTATCATCCCTGTGTTTGTGAAAGTGTTTTGGTTAAAACCATTTGAATCAGTAGATTGAGAATATACTTTTTCATGTGGATGTGCTTCATCTGAGCAACTGGAAACCTCAACAGAAGGAAGGGGTTGGGTAAGAGGAAACCGTTTTTGTGTAACTGCATCAGCTGGGACATTGGTCCTTCCCAGGCTTTGGATTTGGGGTCAAACTTTGGTTCTTCTGGAGTCTGGAGGTTGGTGGCTTTCAGACTGGAACTTAACACTGCCAGCTCTTGGAGTCCTCAACCTGTACTCAGACTTGAACTACATGTCAACTTTCCCAGATTTCTAGATTGCCAATTGCAGTTCTTATGAACTCACAGCCTCCTTAAACACATGACCTAATTCCTTACAAAAAAACCCTTATACGTATATTATAAAGTGTGTATACATTCACTTTTGATTGTTTCTCTGGAGAACTTGATTAATACACTGATTCAGCAATATTAGCAGGTAAGGGTCTGACCTGTGCCAATCAAGTAAACTTTCTGGATATTAATATCAATCCTTGTAAAAGTTAATGTTTTAGAACACTGTCCTAGTAACAATGCAGACAAGGCAATCTAAAAAGGTAAAAACATGTTTGGAATATGGAAATTTTGAGCTAATTTACCAATGTTTTAAAAATTAGTTCTAAATAATTTCTTATTTTTAACCCCAAATCCTATTATTCTATTTTATATATTAAACCTATATAGTCCTCACAATCAACCTCAAAAGGAACAGAAACAAGTTTGATATGTGTTTATTTCTCAAGATATTAACCCAGGCACTTAAGACTCCATCTCATTTAGTTATATTTTTGAGGAGGTAACAACTCATCTCTCTGTGTTCATTCCTCTTATCTTTATTAATCTGTACAAGGCCTATCTATTTATTTACCATGATTTTCTTCAGTACTGGTACTTTATGATATTTAAGCTCTACTTCCACTGAACAGCTTAAAATTCTAAAGCATCTGTCCTCATGCATCAAAAGATACCTTTGAATGCTGCCAAAGCCATGGCACTAACTGTATGTGGATTTTCTCATTGTTACTCACCTGCCCAGAAGCAGAAATTCTCCTGCAAGACCCAGGCGTCTCATAGCCATCAGCAGACCTCTCACTGTCATGCCCTCACAGAAGCAGGCCACCACCCGTGCCTTGGGCAAGTGACTTCTGAGCTTTTTCAGCAACTTGTCGAAGCTCTGCTCCCCTGCGTTGCTGTAGATTTTGTAAGAGTGGGCAATGCAAATCCCTTCCTTGGCTGACATATCTTTGAAAGCCTCCATTCCACTTTCACCATAGTTGCCTGGGTGAAAACATAGATAAGCAAAGGGAAAATGAAATGAGAGAATCACATTAATTGGATACATTTAGGATGCAAAAGAGTTAAGAGTGTGCAGGTCTCTTGATGTTGGACTTGGAACTTGAGAATCTGAATTTGAGGTTTTATTCTTTAACTGACTTATTTGTGTTAGACAAGTTAAAAATCAAATTACATTACAAATACATTCATTGATCTTTTATATTTTTACTGAGACAAAGAATATTATAAAAGTACAAGCAATTAAGCTTCCCTTTTGATTCAAAATAGTTCATTTTAAAAATAATAATCAAGTATTATTAATTTGTTTGCCATTTTTAAATTGAATTTACTTAGCAAATAGATAAAAAGCAATATTATGCATACTAATGGGTAACATGGGTAACATGTAATGCTTTGATACATCCATACATTGCTTAATGCTTAGATCAGGTTAAACATATCTACCTCCTCAAATTTTTATGATTTATTTATGAAAAAATTTTAAAAAATTCTTCTAGCTTTTGAACTGTATAATCATTATTGCTTTCCTTGGTGACTCTGCTGTATAATAGTAGAAAACAACTTTTTACTCCTAATTGTAACTTATCATGCATTGTTTGGTCTTTTCCAAACATTACATACATTTCATGCATGATCTATATCTATATCTATATCTATATCTATATCTATATCTATATATATCTATAAATAATGGAATATATGCAATATATCTTTATATACTGCATTTTCCTTATTCATCAGTTTATGGACACTTGTGTTCTTTCCAATTCTTAGTTATTGTGAATAGTAGTATGATCAACATAGGTGAGCAGATGTCTCATCAACATACTGATTTGATTTCCCATAGATTCATTCTTGTATTCAACTGCAAGATCATGTATGGTTTATCGCTACATTTTTGTCTCCATTGTATTGAACTTCTCATTGCTTTTCTCTTTATGATAATTTTACCCCACTGCTTTTGTTTGGATATGCTTTATAACCCAAAGATTCATATGCTAGAAGTTTGGTCCCAGAGTGACAATGTGGAGGTGGTAGAACCTTTAAGAGGAGGGGCTTGGTAATAAGGTTGGTGGGGAGGTATACACTCTTGAGTTCATTAATCCTGTCTTCTGGAAATAGTAATGTCTGGTAGGAGTAGATTTTTCTCACTGGTTGTTATGAAAGGCTCTTACCCAGTCTCTTGCTACCTTGCTGACATACATGCTTTTCCTGTTATAGTGCATTCCCTTTTTGTTTCCCCATCACGTTGTATTATAACTGGACCCAGAAATATGATGTATGGACTTTCTAGTCACCATTATCATGAACTAAATAAGCCTTTTTCCTTTATACATTATCTAGCATCAGTTATTCTGTTATGGAAACACACATTCATTAATATTTTTGTGTTAAAAGACACAGTGTATACATGTAATACTTATACTTTATATTGTATAAATGTTGTCATACAAATATTTTTATAGAGTATTACATTGTATAAAATATTACATCTACTAAATTATGTTAATAGCCATTAGAATTTATAGTTTTCTCTTAACTAAAAATCCCAGATGGTTTATTTAGATTAAGTTTTATCATAAATAATTGTATAAGCTCATGAAAAACATTTTCAGTTTTATGCTATGTAACCATAGCCAAGTTGGTGGTAAATACATTCAAAGTCCTTTCCAAAATCCAGGCGTTAATGAATAATGGCTCTCTTTTAAATTTAATGAAAAACAGAAATTAATATTTACAATCAACTCTACAGAAAGCACATCAGGACCTTTATAGATGTGATCCCATTTGACTCCTGCAATAATATTTTGAGGTAAGTAATTCAACCCTCATTCCATAGATAAAGCTGATAAGTTAGGTCTACATTGACCCTGTATTTTATATGCATGAGCAGCAAATGAAGGCTGAACTTCACCCGGAGAGCTGAGAGTACAGGTTCTGCTCCCTCCACTCTTCTGAGGCTCTCAGAAGTCTCAAAAGTTCAAATGGTATCTGCTTTCTCTTTCCTACATGAATATGCTTTCAATTTTAGATACATTTTGAGCATGTTTAAAGCTTTATAAATCACATTAGGCTCATTTTCTGCATTTTTGAAAGATTAGTTGGGCAAGGGAGTTTGATTTGAAGTATGCAGGAGCATATTACAAGTCAGTCAAGCTATAGAATTTAAAAATAGGTAACTGGTCTAAAAATCAACTAGACCTAGGAACTAGAACTTCATCAGAAGAAGTAGACATCAAATGAACAAGGAGCAATGGGCACTGGGCATTCAGTTGCACAGGTTCCCATGACTGGAAGAGAGATGATTTATTTATAAATAACTACATGGTATAACAGTTTAATTTGGAAAAGTCAGTTCAGTTCATATATATTAGCTCAGTGCTCCTTACAAAAACTGTGTAAAGGTAAATATCATGTTCTTCTCATAGCTGATGAAATTAAAATCCAGTCGTAGCAAATAGGTGTCTGAGTGTTGCCTTGAACATGTATCTTCTGATTCCTGCAACTGTGTGTGCTCCACCATGACATAGGTGCCTTGCTGCAAATGTGACCTTCAGACACAGACGGTTGTTTTTCTTTTTGTGTGTGTGTCGGGGGAACATTTACCAGAGAATGAACTCAGGGGAACTTGGCCATTAGGCCATGTCCCCAGCCCTATTTTGCATTTAATTTATAGAGAGGGTCTCACTGAGTTGCTTAGTGCCTTGCTGTTGCCTTGAATTCATGGTCCTCCTCTGGAACTGCTGGGATAACAAGCATGTGCCATGGTGCCTGGCTGAGGGTAGATTTTTGCATATTTCTGTCTTCATGGACAAATTGCAAAAGGGCAAAGCAGAGTAGGCCTGCTTGAGTCCCAGCCAAACTCAGTGGTGGACCAGCTGCAACTTTTTTCCTTTTCCAGAATTGAAAGCAACAAGAAGCCTCTGTGATGATGGCAGGTGGGCAATCCAGTTATTTTGCAATTAGTAATGTTTAAAGGGTGCTTTCTGAAACGTGCCAAGGGGCCTAAATTACTGGTTTTACACTAATCTGACTAATCTATTATTCTTTGATTTATTTTTAGCCATCTCCATTTTTCAACTACCTTCCACTCAGTGCTTTGATTTAATGCTGAGGCAATTACATAAATAATTTGAAGTGAGGTATAGTGATTATGATGAAAATAATAAAATTTTCAAAATATTCATAAACAAGAAAAACATTGAGAAATTCATAGTCTTTAGCATCTCTCCAAAAACCTTTGTTTTAACATTGTTTTTATTTATACAACATGCTGTATAAAAGCAGCTTAGAACAGCTCATGTATTGGGGAAAATTATCACAAGACTCAAAATTAGACTAATTAGAATCATAATAAAAGACACAAATAAGTTTTATTTCTCTGATACATTTTCTTTGTTCCATTTACTCCTACATCCTCCACAGAAGGCAAATAAAAATCTTGAAATGATATGTATATTTGTTCAAATAAGATCATCAAGTAGACACTAAATGAATATGGAGTACTCTTTCAGAAATCCTTCATTATAGGAAACAGTCCCTTTAAAGAAAGTATTGGGCTCCATCTTCCAAATTAGGACTTTTAGTCTTAGTTGGTCCAAGTTATCATTCACCAAAAAGGTGAAATTAAAATTCCCATATAAGTGATTACTTAAAAATACATTCTAGAAGGCATTTAATGATAATCCCTTGTTGCTGCTATGGCCGTGCTGCATCTTACTGACATCAGTTAGTAAAGAAAATCAAAGCTTTTTCTCATGGGAGTTGCTAAAAAATGTCCTTCCCTAAAAAATACTCATGAGCAGCTTCAATCGGTCACTAAATTCTGCCCTTTGACAGGGTCAGATGTTCATCAAGCAATATTACCCCAAACTAACATATTGCGGGGACTATGGCTTAAACTAGTGGGTAACTAAAATAGACAGGAATGAGGAATGTGAGGAATGCCTGAGAGTGAAACATCTTCTCATTTTATTGATCTCTTTTATAAACATGATATTCCTTTATTTTTAAAAATATATACCTTTTCACCCATAAAGGCCACATGTGCAATGAGTATAGCATTTTTAAGGCTATAATGCAATCATGTTTATCTTCCCATATTATACAAGTTCTTCAAGGCAGATGTTTCTATCCTCACAACAAATTAATGTGTATATATTGAATGGAAGGAGAAAAAGAAGTTAAATGGTACAAGAAATATTTTAAAATCAGATCAAATAACTAAGACTTAGGTGGTTTCCATTCATATCCTGAGATATGAATGGAAATTTTTTGTAAAGACTTTTTTGAAAGTCAGCATCAACTACCATGTATTGTCATCAAGGTTCCATGACTTATAATAATTTTATGGCTTAGAAAACCCTTTCTAGCAAATTTCCATGTTTTCATCAATGGCCCAATTAGTTCAAACCCTCTGCTGTAGTTTCTCTAAAACATGACCCATAAGATACAGTATTCCACATGAAGCTGGGCATTATTGGCTCACATCCAGGATTTTTTTAATTGGAGTTATTATTATTGGTACTAGAACGATCCCATTTAGCAAATTCACTTTAGGTAGTTCTTTAAGAATGTATTATGTCAGCAACATTTCATTAATACTCCCATAATGAACTCAGCAGAAAAAAATATTTGTGAAGAACTATATTATATGCTATAAATGTGTATAACTACAACTATGGGTTTTTAACCACACAAATATAAAATATTATTTATGAAAATACAAACCAGGGCTATTGATTTTTGTCATAAAAGTATATGACAAGTAGTTTGCTAAGTGATATGGGGTATAAGGATACCAGGTATGAGTCTAGAAAAAGAAGTTTAATTTGAAGAACAAGGGTAAAAATTGACCATACAAAGTCATATTGGCAGAGGACAGGACACTCATTCAATGAAAGAATACCTGACAGTTATAACTGCAACACATCAGGATAATAAGTTTAAATGCCATTTTGGTATGGGTTGTAGGACCAGGAATCAAAAGTGTTACTATTCCCTCCAGTAACTCTAGTTTATATAATTGGGTTGAATGAACTGAGAGAAACAAATCAGAAAAGAATTAGATGTGGAGACAATTCAAGTTTTGGAAATGTTTAAGCTTCTGTGAAATATCCAAGTAGAGATGTCAGGTAGGAAATGAATCAGGACATTCTGGCTCAGAGAACAGAATTTTTTATTTGAGGATCCTCAGAATATGGATAACAACAGTAATAGATGAAAGTAAAGGGTGTGAGAGGAAGATAGTTCTGAATTATACACTAAGATACTCAAATATTCACACATTAATTGAGAAGGAAACATTCACAAAGGCAACATATTCACAAAGGTTAAAAACATATGGTTTATCCCTAACTGATCCAACCCATTCCATTTCTGAGAACACCAGAAAACAAGGAAATGTATTTTCTTATGGAAACCAAGAGACAATGATGATTTTATTTTCTCCTTTCTACTAACTAGGTTGAATACTAAATGTACAGTGAAAATATCTGCTGATTTGGGCAACATTCTAGAAGTCACACAGAATAGTTTAGTCCTGTGTGCTGGGCACAATGGTACATATCTGTAATTCCAGTCACACAGGAGGCTGAGACAGGAGAATTGCAAGTTTGAGACTAGTGGCAGCAACATACTGAGTGAGGCCTCAGCAATTATGAGAGACCCTGTGTCAAAATAAAATGGACAGGGGTGCAACTCAGTGGGAAACATATCCCTGGATTCAACACCGAGTATCAGAAAACAAACAAACAAACAAACAAAAAGAAATAATAGGCTTTGGCTTGTGTTAATGAGAATATAAAATGAAGACCATTGAATTGTTTGACTTCTTTGAAACACTTGGGGTTGAAGAAGAGTAAGAAGTATGGTGGTGGGCTTGGGTTGTGGCTCAGTAGTAGAGCACTTGTCTAGCACATGTGAGACATTGAGTTCAATTCTCAGCACCAGATAAAAATAAATAAAATAAAGGCACATTGACAACTAAGTATTTTTTTAAAAAAAAAGTTAATAGATCAGAATATGAAAATCAAAATAAAGGGTTTTTTTGTTCATTTTTTAGATAGGGGAAACTTAAGTACTAAGTGCTTATCGCAGGACATGGTTCAGAGTAAGAACTCAATAGATTGTGGATTTTATTTTCTTCATCATTATCATCATCATCATCATCGTCATCATTATCATGTGTATCCTGAACAATATTTACCTAGTACTTGCCAAATTATTTGGTAAGAAGTTAATGATAAATACCAAGAACTGCACTAGTCACTTCAAATATATTGTATTATTAAAATGAACTAAACATCTGAGGTAGATATTATTTCTCACATTTGTAAATAAGTTGGGAATGCTGAAAGAATTTGCCAAAGTATTTACAGAGAGGCAATGGAAAGGATGGAATTTCAAACACTATTCATCAAATTTCAAAGCCCATGCTATCTTCCTACAGTATATTGCTACTCTTAAGCCAGTATGGAAAGGATTGCTCAGCTTAGCTCAGTGGTTTATCCAAAGACACTTCTTCTACCCACCACTGCTTTCTTTGAAACTAATTTCAGATACTATTGAATTGAACACATCTCAGCAAACTATGCATTATTTAACAAGTTTTTTGCCCCCTCCAAACTTCTAGATAGGTTAAAAACATATGGTTTATCCCTAACTGATCCAACCCATTCCATTTCTGAGAATTGGTGTTTGAATATCAGGGTTTTCTTTAAAATATGTTATGCTTAATTATGGTGTTTCTTTAGATAAAGGCCTATAAAATAAGAAGGGGCTCTTGGAAAGAGACATACCACCAATCTTGTATTATTTTCATAACAGCATCATTGCTGGGGACGAGGAATCTCAGAGGAGAACAGGGAAAAGACAAAGAAATTGATTCTGATATAAAAAATTCTGTAGGATTTTAAATTTTTTTATTATTTGGTAATATAGCTTAAATTGAGATTTGCAAAATTAAAAAAGAAAACTTTCTCATTTTCATAAAAATACTGCAGTCTTTGACTCATTTCTTTCTCTGGCTATTCTTCCCAGAAGAAAATAAAAGTTGAGACAGAAGCTATGACCCAGATTCCCACTCTAACTCTCAAGAATTCTACTTCTTTCTGCTTTCTCCCTAAGTTGTCAGCTTCACAGCTGACGCCTGCAGTGCCCATCTCATTAACAGTGATTCCATTTGCAGAGAAAGGACAGCATCTATATGGAACTGTGTGTCAATGGGCCGAGTGGGCTGGCAAGTTATTCATTTGCCTCTGTTTTAGCTCGCTGGTCACCTCTGATCCTTGATTCTAACAGGATCTAATGACAATGCAGAAATTCTCCCATACCACTGAAAGCAGAAAATCCTCTGCAGCGCAGCCAAAGTTGTTCATGCTTGACAGCCTTTGCTGAAATGAAGTAGCTTCTTTGACAGCAACTCCCTGGCCTGCCACCCTGTTCTCTAGTTTAAATTTGCACTATCTGGGTCCTGTGCTTGCCAGATTCCCTCTGAAAGAATACAATACTGAGAGGAAGGACTCAGTGTGGATTCAAAAAGAGTAGTAAGAGTTGAAATGAAGTGCAAAGTCTATGCTCCTGTTGCTATCAAATTCTGAGATTCATTTAAGATGAGTAACCATGCTAGATTCTTGCATTATGGTCTTGGTATTTCTCATCTAGAGTTTTGATCTGTCCTGTCTAACATGGTAGCTTCTGGCTACATGCGGCTCTAAGTATCTGTCATTTGGCTAGTTTTTAAGTTATTATGTGAGTGTAAAACACAAAATTGATTTTAAAGACTTAGCATTTTCTTAGTAGAAAAATACAAGGTATTTCACTAATATTTTATCATGTGGACTACATGTTTAAATGATACAATTTTGGATATACTGTTAAAAATATAATCTTTAAATTAATCCCACCTGTTTATTTTCAACTTTCTTGAACTGTACATAGGACTAGCATTAGATTTTTACCAATGTACTGTTTTATACGAAGTGGGGGTTTACATCCTGTTCTCTCAGGGTGAAAACTAAACTCCCTGACGAGTTTATAGAATGTAGGGCTTCTTATGCTCCAGTGCCTAAACTTTTTCCTCCTGTCTTACTGCTGCCTTTTCCTTATGACAGTCATCTTCCACCCCTGCCAGATAGTGCACAGATCAACAAATACACCATGCTTTTGTACATCTCTAAATTTTGCACAATCTCTTTATTCTAAGATAATCTTCTATTCAGTGAATCCCTATGCATCCTTTAAGATTCAGCTGAAGGGGATATAATTCTACAGTTTTTCATTTTTAAACAGGTATCTTCTACTATTTTATCATGCCCACCCCACTCTAATATTCTAGGATTTTCATGTTATATTGTAATTATCGATTTGACTCCCTTAGAGACTGTGAGCTAATTATAAAAGGGGTTACCTCTTAATTACTAGTTTATCTCAAGAGTCTAGAAAGCCTAAGCATATTTTGAGTAAATTAATTTTTAGAAAATGAACATCAAATTTTCATTAGCAAATTACTATTAAGCATCTACTATAGATAGCTCTGTATAGCAGTTCTGGTATTGAACCTACTCAGGATTAATTGTGATTAAAAGGACTGAGCTAGGCTAAGATAAAATATGCTATGATGAAGAGCAAAACTCAGTCACAAGCACTTGGATAGAGTGAGTTGACAGTGCTTTAAATGAGTCCTTTTGACTTATTATTTACATGGACTTTGAGAAATCATTTAGGATTTTTTGTGAATTTGTCTTCTCAAATATGAATGATATGTATTCTAAAAATTCTTAGAATGAGATCTTATATTTTTCTCCTAGGTCCTTTTATTATATTGTAATACTGACAAAGAATATTTTAGCCTGATTTATTCTCATTTCTTCTACATGTTCTTGCTTCAAATTCTAGTTTCCATTTCTCAACACCTTCTGAACGTAGTGAATAATTCCTAAGCTAAGTTTATCTTGTATTTAGGGAATCAGATATTCTACTTAGTACAGACTTTATTGGAAGGATATCTAATAATGTGGCTATGGTAACATGAAAAAGATTCTCCAATGAAGGGCACTACCTTGCGATTTATCTCACTACTCATTGTTTATTCATCTGCTCCACCAGGATTTGCCAGAGTTTATGTCAAGCATTATTTGTTCTTTTGAGTTATTTCAGCCTTTTCAAGAACTGCTTAGTTTATGTTATTTGTAATGTACTCATGCCAATTTGAATAAAGATCTCAACAATAGCAATCAAGTGATATATTTTTTTCCATATGTATAAAGTCAAGGGAGAACAAAACTCACTAAATAAATATCAAAATGATTTAAAAGTGTTTGCTGATAATCACTGGAAACCCTGTGCATTTGGAAACATGTACAACTCCAGTGTTTATCTTTTTTTTTTTTTTAATTAACAAAAAATTGCCCAGGAGAATCTGTTCTAAAGCAAAGGAAATAGACCCTGGCCTGGGACCAAAAGAATTGTGATTTTAGCTTTCCTCTGGAAGGAGTCCCAATGATAAGCATTGGTGTCTTGACTACAAGTTTCATATACTCATAAATGCCACTAAAATTCTCACTTAATGTGAGAAAAAGAAGTGAGTGGGTGGAGAAAGTCTGACGCAGATCACACGTTTCTTAATCTTGGGTAGTTTCCATGGATTCCAGATTCAGTACCTTTAAGTACATCACAACCAATGTACAGACATTCATCAAAATTAATTTTAAAAAATACAAAAACGTAAAGACAGGGGAGTAGACAACAATCTATAAGCCAAGGAAAGTGGTCCTCAGGAGGAGCAAACACCACTGATATCTTGATTTTGGGCTTTCATGTACTAGAAATGTGAGGAAAAAATTTCTATCATTTAAGTCAACTGTTTGTGGTTCTTTGTTGTGGCTGCTCAACCCAACAACTATGATCCTCTGTGGGTGACCAAAGCTTCTAGTCACAAAAGATTCTCAAATCCTTAGGCAATATGAAACTCTCATAATTTTGTAGTTAGAAGGATGATAATTTTTGGAAAGGGCATTGGCATTTGTGATATATATATATATATATATATATATATATATATATATATATAGTGAATTTGATACTTGCATCTCCAATTATCAAATGTTGATAAGGTGAATATAAGGATCAATTTGATTTTGAATGGGAAATGCTTAGAATAGAGCCTGACACATTAGGAAAAGGGCTCAACAAGGGTTACTGTTCTTACACACATAAGTTTATTTTTCTATAAAATTCTTAGATGTTGGTGTTCACTGTGACTATCTATGACCCATTCCTCTTAATAGAAACCTTCTTTATGCTGTTGTGTCTATCAAGGCTCCAGCTAACACCTATGGCTCCCAATTCATATCTGCAGTTAGATACCTGGCAAATGTTTATTCCACTGCTGCCAGCCTTCTTCCCAGAATTTTAAACTAACACTGCTCATTAGATAAGGTGGTGAACTGAGTATCCAGTTGAGCTGCTGCACAGTAACACCATTTCAGTGTTTATTAAAAACATGATCCCTACCCCTGTTGCCCATGTAGGCACTGCACAAAGCAAATTAAAACAGGCATATCCTCTGTCATCAGGGATCTTAATGGCTAAATCTTGATTGGATTCACCCAGTGTTTTAATAAAATCACTCATGGTCCAATTCTCTTGCCTCGTTTTGCTACTGATAAAATCCCAGGACAGTACCAACATGTTGGCTTTTCACTCTGTTGCACTAACGCATGCTGTTTCTCCACTCTGTAATTCATTAATATTACCTTTGGGATGCTGGAATGTAGTAAACCATTTGGGATTACCTAATACACAGGATAGCAAGTTATTCTCTGAAGCGTACAGTGGCTGCCAAGGTGGTTTACTTTCTCACTTTAACTCCAGATATCTTTGATACCAAGCCTCCAGGGGGCACTTGTGAGAAATTTCTAAACAGTCCTATCTGTTCTTAACTTTGAACTGAGAAGGGCGATTCAGCTTTAGGAAGATTCCATGGATTTGGGACCATGTTGGATCATGAGCTCATGGAACTGTAGGTCAGCTATGAAGAAAGGAAATGACCATGATTATGCTTTAAGTTTAATAAAAACTCATTCTTTCTAGGCATGATGGCACACATCTGTAATCTCAGCTGTGCTGAGGGCTAAGGCCCGGGGATAAGAGGATTGCAAGTTTGAGGCTGGCCTCAGAAATGTAACAATATGCTATCTCAAAAGAAAAAGATTCATAGTGGGGTAGGGAGGGGGAGCATGGGAGGAATAGACCAACTCTATCTAGGGCAGAGGGGTGGGAGGGTAAGGGAGGGAGCATGGGGTTAGAAATGATGGTGAAATGTGATGGTCATCATCATCCAAAGTACATCTATCAAGACACAAAATTTGTGTGAATATAAGTTGTATACAACCAGAGATATAAATAAATTGTGTTCTATATATGTAATATGAATTGTAAAGCATTCCACTGTCATAAATTTAAAAAAAATTAATTATAAAAAACACTTAGGAATCCCATAAAAATAAATAAATAAAAAGGGCTGGTGATGTAGAGCACCTATAAGATCAGTACCCAAAGGTTAAAAAACAAGGAACTCATTCATCCTTATTGATGCAAACATAGTACCTATCTAGTTTCTGCGAAACCCATCTGTGGGGTTTGTGTATAACTCCGTTCTCTGGCAATACACATCTCTCTGTTTATTTATTTGTTGAGTACACTTAACAAATTGTAAAATGTTGATATTTTAAAAGTGTAATACACAATGATTTATACTTAATGAGGTGTAAATTTATATACTTAGAGTTCTTCACCCCCTGGCCTCAGTGGTTGACTTTAAAGGAAGAGATGTTACTTAAGCTGCTCATCAGTTTTTTTGCTTGGGTTTTCAAATTCAAAGAAATGTGGAGAATTATTTTGTTCTCTGGAATTTCTATTTATTCTCTGTAAAAATGTGAGCCAAGCACGGCCATCCGCCGTGGTTCTAGACTCCTGCTGAAATGACGAGAGAAATGGTGTCGCCTGAGAAGGAGAAGTGTGAGGTGAAGGCACTGGATCTGTCACTCTGGAACAGGGCTGCATTTTTATCTGTACACCCTGCATGCTAGCATTCATGAGTAAAGAAATTTCCCTTTGTTTTTGATTTTGGTTTCTATCATTTACAATGACAGTGTCCTGTTACTCTGTGGATGAACCAAGATAGGAAATATTTCCATAAGGAAGTTAGAACAAGTTAGGCCACAAAACACAGAAAAGAAGAAATGCTTTAGTAGGTAAGTTTTGGTACAGAAATTTTACATAGGTGGAGGGAATGGAAAATGAATATGAACTACAGTTGTGGTTACTTTTAGTTTTTGAAATCATAGGACCATGTGGTGAGCAGTGGGGGAAAGCACTAAAATGTAGAGAGCTTTCAAACACAGGCAGTGAAAGCTAGTGATAAGGCAGGCCAAAAAAAAAAAAAAAAAAAAAAAACAGTAACAAGTAAACTACAGAGTACCAATAGTACTTAATTTGAAAAATAGTATTCTAGGTCTGGCGATATAGCTTAGTGGTAGAGAACTTGCTAGCATGCACAAGGTCCTGGGTTTGACTTCTAGCGCTACAAAAAACAAGCAAACAAACAAACACAAAATCAAAAAGAAACTATTTCTGGCAGATATTTGTAAGGATGAATGGAAGAAAGAATGGAGAGACAGATATCCCATGAGAAGCTACTGAGAAAAATAATTTGTGAGATGACAAGAACTTTTTTTCCCCTTTCTTTCTTTTTGCAGTGCTAGGGTTGTTGGGCAATCACTTTATCACTGAGTTATACCCCTAGTATCCAAGATCTTTAAATAGGACACAGATGGCAGAAATACAGAAGAGTTTCTAAGAAGGAAACATGACTTTCATCATCCTATGTTATCTAGGGTTAGGTAATATACCAAAAGAGCGAGGGAAGGATGATTCCATGGTTTCCAGTTTGACAGACCAACTAACAGATGGGATAGTTGGGCAATGGAACTGGTGTTTGGCAGGGAAGATGATGTGTTTCACTGTGGACACATGGTTAGCAAAAGGAATCCATATAAAGATGTTTTCCATTCAAATGTAAATCTAATGTTGGAGTTTTCATGAGAGGTCTGGGCCAGAGGGAATGATATGGTTATTATATGGAGATAAGAAGTAAATTCTTGAAACTGGAGAAAAAGAAGAGTAGAGAGCTTATGTCAGAGTTTTGCTCAGAGAGAAACAAATTATTAAAGGGCATAAAGGTTTATTACAAATGATAATTAGTGTAGAATAATATTTCCAGTAAACATATTGATAATATCTAACATTATTGAAAATTAGACACTAGTCATTTTTATACACATAGTCTCAATGAATGCTAGAAAAAACCTAGTGATGTAGCTATCAATTTTTCCCATTTCCCAGATAAGAAAACTGAAGCAGAAATTAAACACCTTTCTCAATTCTACTACCAAAGCTTAAGTGGTTATCTATGAGCCTGTGATGCCTACTGAATGAGAAAGCATCATCACTAGATTTCAGAGACCCACAAATGGTCTTTGACATGAATCTATAAAAGGAAAAAACTTCAGGTTGAATGGTGTGTCTGGCATTAAATGCCTCATGAAAAGAAAGATGGCTCAGGACCAAGGTGGTAACTGACTTGAAGCAGAATCTTCTCAATGGAGCAGTGGTGCTTAGATCCAACTGCAGAGTGCCAAGGTAAGGGGAAGAATAGGTCAAGAGAATTCATGAGTGTAAATTCCAATCCAAATCAAGCAAATCTACACTAGTAAGGGAGGTATTATCATACTGGAGCAGCTTTTATCTATGTGATATTTTCACCCTCCAAGGATATACAAAATGCTGTTTACTAAAAACAAACTTATGGATGCTAAACTAATGGCTCTAATTTTGAATTAAATAACTTCAATGGCATTTTAATTAACTGTTAAATTATGTTGTATTTAAGATAATAACCATAAAGGAACATGTTACAGAAGAATATACCCTACATAAAAATGAAGAAAATGAAGTTCAGAAGACTTTAGTAACTTGTTAATTATCATCAAAGCAATAAAAGTTAGGAAAAGAAATGTTGTCAGTTCTCAAGCAGTCATTCCATTATATCACACAGAAACTTATAAATCCAACTATTATTTTTCTACTAAGAAAATCTATATTTCTTTTAGAAGAAAAAATGAGAGATGCAGAAAAAAAGAGATTATTTAGGATTGTCAAGGTATTCCTGGAAATCTTTGTAAGACTAATGAGAGCTACATGTTCTGGAAGATATCATATTATCATATATGCAAAAAGTAACGAGAAATTAAATTAATAGCCAAAGAAGAAAAGTGTCTTAAGATACCAGAAACATGCACTAACAGAAATTGATGATGTAAATCCAATAATTAAAATAGAGGGGAGTAATGAAAATCATAGATGATTTAAAATTTATATTTTATTAGTGAATCTTCTAATTATAAATGCATAATAATATGAGGCAAAATGGAAATTTTTTCTCCTTTAAGACTTTTACATTTTAAATGAGGAATCTTTAAGAATAGGTCAAAATAATTTCATATATTAATTACATTATAAATATTAATGAAAATAAAATGGATACTGTAAAGTATTTTAAGCAAATCAATCCTATCTTTATAGGAAAAGAATGCTATTACACAGATTTAATACTAAAGACTGCATTAAAGATGATCTCTTACTCTAATATGTAAAAGGCTTAATGGAGGACAGAGAGATTCTTTAGAACATTAAAATAGGGAAGGAGAATGGAATAATTCACTTTACATTTCATAGGAGTTCTCAATCATTTTTGTCATGGATTCATTTGGCGGTTTGATAAAACTTAAAAATTTTGGAATAATTTTATTTTAAAAGTATGAAATCAAATACACGTAACTATATCTATATATAATTATACTTATATATTTTATTTATATAATATATTGAGATATAATAATTAAAATAATTTTAAAACAAATTCTAGATATATTACTGCATGCATTCTTCATTAAGCCCCTAAATATGAAGAGATAGTAACAGGCTTACTAAATGCTCATGTGTTTGATAGTAATAAAAACAATATTTCAAGATATCTGCAGTAGTTATAATATCATATGATAATATCTTTGAATTCTTTTTGTGAAAAAGTCAAAATTTCTGTTATTATTTGTGATTTTTTGATTGTATTAATAATTGGAGGAACTGCTACATTTACTTCAGAATTCAGTGAATGTAAAAATGAAAGTCATAAATTCCATCCATAGGAATTTTAAGGCCATGAAGATTCAAAAAACCCTGCAAATAAAAATCTCTCTTCCTTCTAAATGATCACTATGAAAATAAATGGCAGGTGGCTCAGAGGGGATAGGATCTTGAGATAATTAGTTTTAGGTCAATTACTCAACACATACTCAACCTGACAGTATAACTTGCCTTGGAGATGTGTTTTCAGCTCAGTGTACTGTCATAGCATGGGATTATTTTACTCCAGATCAAGATAGATTAGACACCATTAACATAAATAAAACAATGACCTTATTCTCTTTCATCTCTCTGTCTTCTTCCATTCACTTGAAATACCTTTCAAGTATTTCAAGAATTTAGGAGATACATATTTCAGAATGAAAATGAAATAAAAGTATCATCAGATAAATTAAAATTAGGAGAATTAATTGCAAATAGCCCTGTGGCCAGAAGAAATGCTAAAGAAAGTTCTCAGGTTAATGGGAAATCTGTAAGGGAATTTTGGAACTTCAGGAATGAATAAAAATCAAGAAGAATGCTAAATATCTGACTAAATGTAACACTAGTTTGTCTTTTTTCTCTCTTCAAGGGTGAAGTAGGCACATGTGTGGATGGATAGGTAAAATATATGTTATTATCTGATGGAGTTTTCAATATAAGTAAATTTAGTATGCATTAAAACTGAAACATGCAAGCAGGAGAGTAAGGAAAAACATATGGATATAAGGGTCTACATTTTACTTAAAATGATGCATTATTATTATAAATACACTACAAACGATATACATAGGATTAACTTCTAAAATAATATAAAATAACAATACAATTCAACACATATGTTGAAACTGAATACTAAAAAATCATAATGCAGAAAAACATCTAGAAAGGGGGAACATAGGGATAATGATAACAACAACATCTGGGAATGAAGAGAAAGACAATAACATAATGATATGTGTAAAATGATCACTTCATTAACTACATATTAATTACATTAAATGGGCAAATACACCATTTAAAAGATAAGAGATTTCAAGATTGCATTGAAAAAATAATCTCTACAATAAGGATCCCACTGTGAAATAACATAAATAGAACACAAGTAAAAAGAGGGAAAAGATGTAAATACTAATCAAAATAAAGCTATAGTGACTGCATTAATATCAAAGTATGTATATTCCAATTAAAAAAATTATCAGTCTTCATCATAAGAGAATTCATTAAAAATACCAATTCTACCTGAGTATATCCCTAAGACAGATTCAAAACACGAAGGGAAAGCTCATAGAACTGCATGAAAGAAAAGAAAAATTTGCCATCATAACAGGAGATTTTTAATAATCATCTCCCATCAATAGAATGAGTAGACAGGGAATCAGCCAGGGTATACAGTACTTGAGAAAAACTTTCAACCAATTTGACGTCATTGACAATTTAAATAATGCCATTCAACCAGAGCAGAATACACCTGCTTTTCATCATCACTTAAATCATTCACAAGATGGATGATAATACATAACACAAACTTTAGCATATTTGGAAGAATATAAATCATGTAAAATATGTTCTGTGAAATAATTGAGTTTAAGTATACATCAACCAAATGACATATGAAAAAATCTCCAAACATTTGGATATTAAAAAACACTTTTCTAAGTAAACTATGGAGATTGTTAGTGGAAATTAGAAAATAGTTTGTATAAAAGGAAAATTAAATGGAAAACATAAAATTATGGTATGCAGTAGCCAGGGCTTGGAAATGAATTGATAATGTTGAAAGCTTAAATTTGAAAAGAGGGGTCTTAAATAAACAGTCTTAGCTTTAATCTTAAAAAAATAAGAAAGACAATGAAACACAAAAGCAAGCAGAAGGGAGAAAATAATATACAAAACAGAAAACCAATTAAGAACAATATTTACATCAAAAGCTGGACCACTGGCCAGACTGATTAAGATATAAAGGCAGGTATTATCAATGTCATGAGGGAAAGAGGACCATCACTATACTACCTTAATACACCATGAAAAAACATTTTAAGGAAATATTGCAAATAATTATGACCACACCCTTGAAAGCAGATGAAATGGACACATTCACTAAGCACCATGTGAAAGATAGTGTATTCCTTCTAAGTTAGGCACAAAGAAAATTGTGTCCTCTCTTGTCACTCTGATTCAACATTACATTGGAAAGTTCTAACCTGTGTAATCAATAGGAAAAAGAAGCAAGATAAAACCTGATTGGAAATTAAAAATAATATAGTCCCTTTCCATGGGCAATTTAATTAGTAAAATATCCCAAGGAATCTACAAAAAAATAAGTGTGTTTACTGAGATCCCCCTACCAGCATCATTACACAAAAGCATTCTTACACTTAAGAATTAGAATTGTATAAATAGATTTCAAAGGTTAAATAACAGTAGCACTTATAATAACATCAAATAAATGATTGTATAAAATATAACCTAACAAAATAATGCTGGGTTTGTATACTAAAAATTATAGAACATGGTTGAAATAATTCAGTAAAATCTAAGTGAGTGTATAGATTATATACTATTCATAGATAAGAAAATTCAATATGGTTAATATTTAATTTTCCCCAAATTTTAGATTCTTCACAATTTCAATCAAAATCCCAGGAAAAGTTTTAGGGATAGTGACAAATTGACTCTAAAATTTATATGGAAAGGCAGAGGAACCACAATAATCAAAACCATAAAAGAGGAAGAATAAGACTATGGAGAGCTCATGTGGCCTGATTTCGAGGTTTGTTAAACATTTACATTAATCAAAAGAGCACTGGTGAAACCTCAGACACATAAGCCAAGAGAAGAGAAAATTTAGCCAAGAAGTAGATACATAGAGAAATAGTAAATAGATGTTTTACATAGGTACAATGGCAACTTAAATAAGAGATGATTGAAATTTAACAAATTTTGCTGAAACAAGTGGGCATCCAATAGGCAAACAAATGGGCCTCTACCCCAAACTCATCAGTTAATAAGAATTGTCATAGATGTAAGTATAATACCTAAAATTGTAAATCTTACAATTTTCTGACCATTGGCAGAAAAATAATTATTTGATGTCATATCAAGGCATGATTCATAAAATGAAAACAACAATAATTTATAGGACTTCATCAAAGTTAACACTTTTGTTTTGTGAAAGATATTTTCAGAATTTGAAGGCAAGTAGCAGATCAGAAAAAAGTTATTTTTTAGTTTTAAATTTGCCATAGGACTTGAACTGGAATATGGATTTTACAGTCAAGATTCAACAATAAGAAAAATAATAAATTGATCTTTAAAAAATAGGCAAAACAATTTAATCAATGTTTTACCAAAGCAGATATAAGAATTGTAAACCATGACACCAAAAGATGTTCAACATCATTTCTAAAAATGTCATTTTTCTAATCTACTCCAAATCTATATCTATCTATATATCTATATCTATATCTATATCTATCTATCTATATATCACCTTGGTTTCTTCAAGTATGGTTATCAACAAGAGATGTGTTTGTTTAATGAATGTAATATCTGAACGAAGTTACCTGGCAGAAGACAAATGTTTTCAACATACATAGCAATCTATCAAAGAAGTTGGAAATTTAAAGCCCAAAGTGAATTGGTTTGGGTTATATTGAATAGCAAGCCAGCAAGCATAGTGAATTCTCCCCCACTTGGAAAAGCAGAAATTCTCCAGACACAAAAATTTAGTTGTTGCTGGGAGACTTCAGTATCAAAGAATGGAAGCCTGTGTGATCCTGTCCTTTTGGATTTTTTTCCGATTCTCATGTAAATACTTTTAACTTGCTTTGCTCTCATAAGTTTTAGCTTTATAAGAGTTTCTAATAGACCTTCCAGGATTTATGAAATACAAAACAGAAAAAAAAATAAGAATACTTACTGTTCTGTGAAAGCTACAAAGTATTTTTTTTATTTTAAATTCACATCCTATCCTACTCAAGAATGAATCAAATGTCATAAAAATTATTAACATAAAACTTTGCTTAGAGCTATTTGGACTAGTTCTTAGAAATTCATCATAACTATTTAAAAAATCAGAATTGATGAAGTGAACTCTGCCTTTTATCTAACTTCTAATATCCATGTAAAATAAAAATGTAGTTTATTCATTATATTTTTAAATACAGGAAATGTGGATTTCTAAGGATTTAAAAAATACAGTTGCCATTGAATTTGTGATGAAATACTTGGCATTGTGTTTATTACACACATACTTCATTTTATCACACTTCACTGCACTTAGACTAAGATACTGTGGGTTTTTTTTTTTTTCAAATTGAATGTTTATGGCAACATCATATTGAGCAAGTCTATGAGGAGCATTTTCCAATAGCATGTGCTTACTTTGTATATCCACATTTTGGTGGTTCTCACAATGTCAATGTTTTCATTTATTTTATGTTTATAGTGACTTGTGATCAGTGATCTTTGCTATTTTCATAATCATTTGCAGGTCCCATAAACCATGCCCAAATAACACAGAAAACTCGATTGTTAAATGTTGTCTGTGCTCTAATTGCTCCACCACCCAGCTGTTCAATCCTGTTTTTCTCCCTCTTCTTGGGTTTCCCTATTGCTTGAGAAACAGTAATAGTGAAATTAGGCTCATTAACAACTATGCGGTGGCCTCACAGTAGTCAAGTGAAAGGAAAAGTTGTGTGTCTCTCATTTTAAATAAAAAACTGGACATGATTAATTTAGTGAAGAAGGTATTTTGAAAGCTGAGATAAGCTATAAGCTAGGCCTTTACAGAGCTAACCAAGATGTCAATACAAAGGAAAACCCTTTAAAGTATTAAAATTGCTACACCAGTGAACACATAAATGGTTAGAAAGCAAAACAATCTTATTGCTGAGGCAGAAAAAAGGTTAGTGTTGTGGATAGAAGATCAAACCAGCCACAACATTTCATTCAGCCAATACCTAATCTAGAGCAAAACTTTAGTATTTTAACTCTAAAGGACTAAAAGAGATAAGGAAGCTGCTGAAGAAAATGTTGAACCTGACAGAGGTGTTGGTTCAAGAGATTTAAGGGAAGACTCCATCTCCATTAGATAAAGGTGCAGGTGAAGCAATAAGTGTTGATGTGGAAGCTGCAGTAGTTATCCAGAAGATCTAACTAAGATGAGTTATGAAAGTGGCTACAGTAAACAATAGATTTTCAATGTAGATGAAATGGCTTTATATTATAAGAAGAAGTAGGATATCTAGGACTTTCACAGCTAGAGAGAAGTCAATTTCTGGCGTCCAAGCTTCAAAGTATAGGCTTAGTCTCTTGTGAGGGACTACTGCGGTTGGTGACTTTGATATCAATGCTCACTTTACCATTCCAAAAGTCCTAAGTATTATACTAAATTGACTCTTCCTGTTCTTTATACATGAAATAGCATAACCTGGATGACAGTCCCTCTGTTCAACACATGGTTTACTGACTAAAGTTCACTGTTGCAATATCCTATTCAGAAAGTAAACTACTTTTCAAAGTACTCCTACTTATTAACATTGTGCCTGATCCCTCAAGAGCTCTGATGAGGAGGTACAACAAGATTAATGTGTTTATACAAGTGCAACATCCAATCTACTGCCCACAGATTAAGGAGCAATTTCAACCTTAAAATCTTACCTTTATCAAACAACATTCTGAAATTATACCTTCCATTCCTCTGATAGACCTAAGCAAAGTAAACTGAAAACTTCTGGAAATGATTCACCATCCTAGATGCTGTTAAATCATTTTGATTCACAGGAACAGGTAAAAATATCAACATTAACAGGATTTGGAAGAAGCTGAATTCAGCCCTCATGGACAATTTTGAGGAATTCAAGATTTCAGTGGGAAATGTATATGGCAATAGCTAGAGGACTGGAAGTGGAGCCGAAAATGTGATGGAACTGCTGCAATCTCACAAAAAAGTTAATGGATGAACGAGAAAGTGCTTCTTCCATATGAGTAAAGAAAGGGGTTTCTTGAGATGAAATCTATTCCAGGGGAAGATGCTAGCAATATTGGTGAACTTATAATATTACATAAACAAAATTGATAAAGCAACAACCATTTGAGAAGCTTTTCTTTAATTTTCAAGTTCTACTGTGGGTAAATAACATTGTTTCCTATAGAGAAATCTTTTGTAAGAGGGAGAGTCAATCTATGTTGCAAACTTTATTATTGTTTTGTTTTGAATTCCCACAGCCATATCAAGCTTCAGCAATCATCACCCTGATCAGTTAGGAGACATCAACATCAAGGCAAGATCCTCCATCAGCAAAATACTATGATTCACTGAAAGCTTAAATGGTCATTAGCATTTTTAGTGACAAAGCATTTTCTAGTTAAACCATATGCATGGCTTTTTAATTATACTTGTTTTTGTCAGTTTTTTTTTTCTGCTGTGACTAAAAGATCTGACCAGAACAACTGTAGAGGGGGAAAAGTTTATTGGGGGGCTCATGGCTTCAGAGGTCTCAATCCACAGACAGGGATTCCTCAGAGCTCCAATCCTCGTGGCTCAAGGTCAGTCAGGATATTATGGCAGAAGAGTGTGGTGGAAGGATGGCGCTCATATGATGATCAGAAAGCAGAAAGAGAACAACTCCACATACAAAATGTATACCTCATGTCCCCACCCCCCAGAAACCTCTCCTGGAGCCACACCCCACCTGCCTCCACTTACCACTCGCTAATCCCATCAGGGTTTAATTTGATGATTATGTTAAGGATATAACCCAATCGTTTCTCCTCCAAATCTTATTTCATTATTTCACATGTGAGATTTTGGGGAACACCACATCTAACCATAACAATATTGATATTACACACTTAGTAGGCTTGAGTGTAGAGTAAGTGTACCAAAAACTTTGCTTTTTGTGATATTCACTTAATTGCAGTGGTCTGGTACTGAACCGTCTATATCTCCAACATATTCATGCATTACTATTAAGAATTCTCTAGTTTCATTTTGGTGTTTAAACTTTTAAATGTCCACATTTTAAAATTTCCATACTAATTCTTTATTTGACTTAAATCAGTTATTCCTATGACATGCAAAGAATCTACCTTTAGAATATTATTTTATTTCTATAATTTTTTTATGTTTTGAGAATTCCTTTTTTTGTCCTGTGCCTGTCTATCTGTATCCAAATTTCTCCCATTTGTAAGAGCATCTGTCATATTGAATTAGGGACCAAACTAATAGTCTACTTTTAACATAATGCTTCTGTAAATATCTTATATCCAAATAAGATTACTTTCTGAGGAACTGGGAATGAAGGCTTCAGGGGACACAATTCAGCTCAAACACTGATTGAATTATTTTTCCTAAGTTTCAGTTTCCTCAACTGTAAAATGCAAATGATATTGTCTGCAATGTTATTGAGATTAAAAGAAACTATAAAAAATCAATTATCATAGCAGCTGATATACCACAGGTGTTCAAAGTATATATATGATTTTCCTTTCACATTTATATTTTTGAAGTATATTTATCTCTGTGTACACATAAATCATGATCATTTTACATTCTACTTATTACATTCTATTTGAACTATATACCCATTTGTCTATCTGGCTTGCTAATGTTTTGAGATCAGAAACTGCTGCAGTGATTTTTAGGTGCCCAATATATAACTTAGTTTATTCATTATGGATTCTTGGTTAAATGGAATGATGAGTGGACAAATGAATGGATAGATGTAAATTGCCCAGCCTTTGCCAAAAATATGCCCATCAAATATCAATTTCTCTTAATGGTTGAGAGTTTAGATAGTATCTGAAACAATATACAGAATATATATATATGTTTTACACTTCTTATTTGTTTGTGTTTATTCTTATTCTCGTTACTTAACAGTTTCCTAGTTACTTTTGTGATCTTTAAATTTTTTCAACCACTTAGCCAACTTGGATTTTTCAAAATCCTAATGGTATCTACTACAGTCTCTCAGCAGATTCCTTTTTGAAAATCTGCCCAAATAACTCACTGCTCTCTCAAGTTATTTCTTCTTCACAGACATCCAAATTTTTCCAGGGAGGAGAATGAGAGAAATCTCATCATTAAGGATGCTGGATATAATTCAGACAACCTTCAATCATAGTTAAATTTTATCTCACTCTTCTAGAAATGGCAAAGATATAGAACAGATTTACATTTTGCAGTAAAAATTATTTCTTGCTCATTTACTGTCATTGGGAGGAAAATTGAGTGCATTCACTATTTATGAGGAAAAGAACGAAGAGCAGTATTCTAATGAAATTTTAAAACACACTCATATTCTTAAATACTTCAACTCTCAATAGATTACAGAGGAAGTCAACTGATTTATAACCAAAGCTTACTTTACAATAATGACCTGTGGTATGAAATCCATGCTCAATTTAGGAACCTGAGCTAATTATTCAGAATGCTGAAATGACCTGAAATAATCTTTTATAATTTTGAATATGAATCTGAAGTTAAGGGAGAATAAGACTCCACCTCTTTATGTGGATAAAACAATCTCAGCCATATGTTTTCCAGCACAATCTAAATAAGTGCTTTAATTCTATTCTATCTGAATAAATAAAGCAAAGGGTTTATCAGCTAATTAAATTTATATAAACTTTTAGCAATATCATGTTTTCCTAATTTTAAAATGTGGTTTGCATCAAGTTCACTGAACTTTGAATTAGATCCACTCATATTTAATAAAAACAATTTTTTTGAAACTTTATGTTAAGAAGAAAAGTGCTTTAAATATGGACACTATTTCTCCACATTAATTATTTGTTTATTTTATGGATCTATTCTATATGCAAGTAACACAGCTGGTAAATATTTATGGGCACCTAGATGTTGTAAAGAATGAAGTAGAGTTAGAAGATATAGTACCAATATTTATTTATTTCAGTACTGAGTATTGAATCCTGAAACTCTTTACCACTGAGATACATCCCCAGACTTTTTTACTTTTTAAATTTTCAGACAATGTCTGTGTAAGTTACTGGAGGGGGGGTATTGTTAAGCTTATGAGGTTGACATCAATGTTTATAGCACCACAATTCACAATAGCTAAATTGTGGAATCAACCCAGATGCCCTTCAGTAGATGAATGGATAGGGCAACTTTGTTGTATATACACAATGGAATATTACTCAGCATTAAAAAAGAATAAAATCATGACATTTGCAGGTAAATGGATGGAGTTGGATAATATAATACTATATGAAATAAGCCAATTCTCCAAATCCAAAGGCCGAATGTTTTCTTTGATATGAGGATGCTGACTTATAAGGGCAATGGGGGGCATGGAAGGAATGGAGGAATTTTAGATAGGACAAAGGGGAGGGAGGGTAAGGGAGGGGACATAGGGGTAGGAAGGATGGTGGAATGAGTTAGACATCATTACCATAAGTACATTATGAAGAAAAAATGGTGTGAAAATACTTTGTATACAACCAGTGACTTGAAAAATTGTACTCTATATGTATAATGAAATGAATTGCATTCTGCTGTCATATATAACAATTTAGTATAAATAAATAATTTAATAAAATGTGTATAATCTATGATTGTTAAGTAAGAATAAAATAATAAAAGCTAGATAATGAAATAAAAAAAAAAAGATTATGAGCCTGGCCCCAAATTTGTGATCCTCCTGCCTTAGTCTCCAGAGTTTCTGGGATTACAGTGTCATGGCACCTGGCATAGTTTCTATCTTAGACTGATCCAGTCTTGAATGCAGAAATACACGGAGTAGAGTCCATTGTATTAAGAACCTAGATATAGTGGTATGCTGGTAGATATACAAAGACTTGCTTTCTGGAGGGAAAAAAAAAAGTTCTGACTTGTAGCATTAATTGATTTCCATGATATAAATTAAATTTTCAGACAATGTGTGTGACCAATTTCAAACTACCTATGTAAAGTCACTAAACATAAAGTTGAAGAGGTAAGCACACAATTGGCTTTTTCAATTCAATGTGACAATTAGCAAAGCAACACTGTAAAGATAGATAGAAATATGTATAGTGATTATTTTTTCAGGCAGGATCCTAAAGAATACGTGAATGCTTACTAATATAATAAATCCTATACATTGTGAAATAATATTGGCCAAAATTGCTATTTTGAATATCTAATTCTGCTCATTCATTCTAGTAATACAGATGCTACTGAAATATAACTTCAATATTATACATAAAAGATTATATTAAATTTTCTAGATCACCTCTTGTGGATATTAGAAACTGTTATGAACAAGAGATGCAAAGATGGATAGGGTATAGCCTTAATCTGTACATTCTGGAGAAGGTCACTAAAAATATAATTCCAGTATACAATTCCAAGTAGTAAGATGGAGATAAGCATCTTTCCAACAGCACACGTGTGGATATTTATCCTACTCTGATACAGGATGGCTTCCTGGGAAATGGTGCTGTTAAAACCACTTTAGGAAACATGCTCTGCCACTTTAGAGCCATCCCTATGTAGTCAGCAACAACCTGGTCCCCATAGTTGAAATAGTCTCGGTATACTTCATTGAAGATGAAATATGTCCTTGATTTTGTGGACATTGTAAATAGGGGCTAAACTCAGATAGAACTCTTAAGTGATAACGTGAGAACTTTCATGGAACTTACAGGCATTTCTTCACAATGGTGACAAATTGGGAAAGCCCTGATGGTAGGCTGATGGACCAAGGTATTCATTTATTTATCATGGTACTGGGGGATGGAACCAAAACTTTGTGCATACTTTGCAAGCACTATACCACTGAGTTATAGCCCTATAAATTCCAACTGTGAGCTTAGTCAAGTCATTTTCCTGGAAGACTTGTTTCCTTTATTTGTGAAATAAATGAGTTGAGGTGGGTAATAAAGACAGAATGATTGCTACTGTTTATTGTGTGAATTCAGTGTTGTTACATCTTTCACACACATAATGAATTCTCACAACAATCATAGGAGTGAATATCTGTCTTTATCTATTTACATTTGAGAAATATGAAATTCTTCAGTTAGGAAAGGCCAGAGGAAGAAATCCCACCCTGTTCTTTCTGACTCTGATATTTTAGACATCTCTTGAGATAGATCTCAGGATTAATGTTCTTGATCTCAGAAATATCTTTGGATCTTCCCTTAATTGCTGTGAAAACAACACAGCAGAGCTGTACAGACTGGGGATTCCAGCTATGTCCATTCACTTATATGCAGCTTTGTAAATGAGCTCTGGAAATGCTAGGAAAACCTGCCACCAAGGCTTCACATTAACTTTTCAGCAATATTCCCCAGTATACTAATTAGGAGGGAGGCCCATCTTCTCTTTGGCCTTTGAAAAGTGATCATTTGTTTGATTGCTCTCAACAGAAATCTTCTCATAGCCTCTGATATTTTCTTTCATCTCTTCTGGGTTGTTTATTGTTAATTACTTAACATTTTTTTAAAATGCCTCTTCTGAATGCATCTCTAACATAGAGCAGAAAAGCCAAGTAATTTAATTTTTTTTCGCATCCCCTATGAAAATAACCAAGTGGAATTTCATAATTTAACCATAGTTTTCCACAACTCTGGAATTTTATAAGCAATTCCCACTTCTGGGAGTGGTATCCACCCCATATTTCTTTCTCTGGCTAAATTCTCCTTTTCCTTTGTCACTGAAGTAAACCTCTGACACAAAGTCCCAAATTGTCCTCCACATTGTCTGTATTGTGTTTCATGCTGATTTTTTCCTTCTGTTATGTAAAAGTTGTTAACTGCTTGAGGCTAGAGAATGGATTTTATAAACCAGTTAATCTACACTTAGTGCAATGATGGTATGGGTTAGTGTGGAAGATTTTGGGGGTTTATAGTTCAAATATTTAGAGTTAAATTTATAGTTACTTTCCCAGGAGACCTTTGGAGAATTTTAAAAATTATCTGACTTACAAATTACAAGTTAGACAATATTACAACTCACCTCAAAGGGTTTTGTGAAAATTAAATAGAAATGGTTTATGTAGAGGGCTTGGCACAGTGTCTAGCACAAACTAATCATTTAACAAAGGTTATTATTAGGTTTGCAAATATTAAGTTAAGAATGAGTAAATATATATATATATATATATATATATATATATATTTCAGAAAATATCGATGATTGCATGATGCTATGCATATATCTAAGACTCTGGAATGCAGGAGTGACTGCATTGAGTTGCCCCCCAATTTCTCTAGAGCTTATATTCTCTTAAAGGGATACAGATATCAAATATATGAACTATCAAATACACTATGATACATAGGAAAACAAAGCAGAGCAAGTGGATAGGTAGCCACAAGGAAAGTGACATCTTATATAAAAGAGAGACTCCAGAATATGTTTAGATTTATTCATGTACCTGAATGAGAAAGGGACACATCTGCATCACTATCTGGAGGAAAACAAATGCAAAGGCCCTGAGGCTAGAGTTACTTAGGCTTCAAAGAAAAGCAAGCCAAATGGCTGGCTGGTGAAAAGCGAGAGACATGAGGGAAATGTTAGGAGGTAAGAGTTTTTTATTTTTTTAAATTTGTTTATGATTATGCTGCTCCATCATTGGTTCACTTTGAGGCATGAATGTGCCATTCATCTGCATATAATAAGAAGATACAGTCCACTAGTGTTGTATAATTTATTTGTTGATCTTTAAAAAACTTTGTGGGGAAAAAGGAAAGGTCACTGTTTCAGATAAATGACTCTCTCTAAGGGGAAGATTAGAAGGTAGGAAAGAATGGGGTAATATTTATGTGGGCCTGAAAGCAGGAACCTGCCACAGAGCAGGAGATATGCCCACAAAACCTAAGAGGTTAATTTATTCTAGAGGGTGTATCTCCTGTTAAATCAGTTCTCCTGAAAGATTTAGTATATCTTGCTTACTTTGAGTTTCCTTCCAGTATCTTTTCAAAGCTCATTCTAAAAGACATTTATAAATCACTTACTAAATTCCAGAGACTGAAATGAGCAAATTATCAGATTTCCTGTCTCCAGTCAGTAGCAACCCTGGAGTAGGGCAAGGCTGGCAGGGTGGTAGGGCCTCATCAAAGAGACATATATATTGTCTAAATTCAAATATTATAATAGTCTAGATTATTCAAATAATAAAAGAAAATAAGAAGAACAGACAGAGTCAGGAATTTATTCTCTTTTATTGCTGAGTAAAATTCCATTGTGTATAAATGCCACATTTCTTTTTATCCATTCATCCACTGAAGGGCATCTAGGTTGGCTCTACAGTTCAGCTATTGTGAATTGTGCTGCTATAAACATTGATGTGGCTGTGTCCCTGTAGTATGCTGTTTTTAAGTCTTTGGGGTATAAACCAAGGAGAGCGATAGCTGGGTCAAATGGTGGTTCCATTCCCAGTCTTCTGAGGACTCTTCATACTGTTTTCCATATTGGCTGCACCAATTTCCAGTCCCACCAGCAATGTATGAGTGTAACTTTTCTTCCACATCCTCGCCAACACTTATTGTTGTTTGTCTTCATAATAGCTGCCATTCTGACTGGAGTGAGATGATGTCTTAGAGTGTTTTTGATTTGCATTCTCTAATTGCTAGAGATGATAAACATTTTTCATATACTTGTTGATTGATTGTATATCATCTTCTGAGAACTGTCTGTTCAGGTCCTTGGCCCATTTGTTGATTGGGTTATTTGGTGTTTTTTTTTGGTATTTAGGTTTTTGAGTTCTTTATATACCCTAGAGATTAGTGCTCTATCTGATGTGTGAGGGGTAAAAATTTGCTCCCAGGATGTAGGCTCTCTGTTCACCTCACAGATTGCAGGTAAATGGATGGTGTTGGAGAAGATAATGCTAAGTTAGCCAATCCCCCCCAAAAAATACAGAATGTTTTCTCTGATATGAGGAGGCTGATCATAGTGAGGTAGGGAGAGGAAGCATGGGAGGAAGAAATAAATTCTAGATAGGGAAGAGGGGAGGGAGGGAAAGGGAGGAGACAGGGACTTAGCAAGGATGGTGGATGGAATGTGATAGATATCATTATACAAAGTACATATATGAAGACACGAATTGATGTCAGCATACTTTATATACAACCAAAGATATGAAAAATTTTGCTGTATATGTGTAATAAGAATTGTACGCATTCTAATGTCATTTATTTTTTAAAAAAATCAATAGGAAAAAAAGAAAATTGTCAGGAGCACTGCAAATGAACTAAAAAATGTGAAGCACCTTTAATTCTACTTAGTACATGCAAAGCAGATGGTTGAATTTTATTGGTCCGCATGATTTTTAAGCATTAATTAATTTTATAGCATCTCCTAAAGGCAGATAAAACTAACTGGTATGTATTGATAGGCAAATAAAGGTATTTGTGTTTATTGGCTTATTAATTTCAGTTACTCTTGCCTTTGTCATTGAAGAGTTTCCAGCATTTACATTGTTCTACTTTATGGTAAGACTCACATTTGGCAGTTAAATAAGCATGATTTTAAGTGATTTTCTAGGTGATAAGACATACATTATTACTTTATTATCTATCCCAATTTGAGGACGTTTATACATAAATCTGAGTCATTCTCAAGAGATTATCTCATGTGACAACTTACTTGGATATAAGTGTGATTATAGAAGTGATTCTTTTCACTTGAGAGAAAAAAATTAAAAGCTCTGCATTATTTTGATCTGTTTTTATTTCTATTTCTTGTCTACATAGTAGCAAAATTATATATAGACAGATGAAAAGATAACATCACCTTTGAAAGTAGAAAAGAATCTGAATTTGATCAGTCTGACATGGATTATCAGTTCCAATTATTAAT
Organism: Urocitellus parryii; assembly: GCF_045843805.1. Lineage (NCBI taxonomy): Eukaryota > Metazoa > Chordata > Mammalia > Rodentia > Sciuridae > Urocitellus > Urocitellus parryii. Next base: position 78,118,543 of record NC_135534.1, read on the forward strand.
GAAATAAGGTTATTGAACACTTATTGCTGCTCATAATAACCTGTATTTTGTCTAGGTATTTTAGCAACTTAAGAGAGTTTCTCTTAAGAGTTTGAGGAAATTTAGATAATGGGTAAAAAATGCTGTCTTGGAGAGACCCTGTGCCTACTAGAAGAAAACATAAGCCCTACTCTCCATCATATTGGATTAGGAACCAACTTTCTCAAAAAGACTCTTAAAGTGCAAGAAGTAAAATCAAGAATCAATAAAAGGGATGGTACCAAACTATAAAACGTCTTCACATCAAAAGAAATAATCAAGAATGTGGAGAGGGAGCCTATAGAGTAGGAGAAAATCTTTGCCACCTGTATCTCAGATAGAGTTTTAATCTCTAGGATATATAAAGAACTCAAAAATCTTAACACCAAAAAAAATTTAAAAACAAATAACTCAATAATAGGCAAAGGAACTGATTATGCACTTCACTGACAAAGAAATACAAATGGTCAAAAAAATATATGTAAAAAGTTCAACATCTCTAGCAGTTACAGAAATGCAACTTAAAACTACACTGAAATTCCTTCTCACTCCAGTCAGAATAGCAATTATCAAGAATACAAGTAACAATAAATTCTGGTGAGGATGTAGGGAAAAGGTACACTCATACAATGCTGGTGAGACTGAAAATTGGTGCAACTACTCTGAAAAACAGTACGGAGATTTTTCAGAAAAATTGGAAAAGAACCACAATTTGACCCAGTTATCTCACTTTCTGGTATATACCCAAAGGACTTAAAATCAGTATACTACAGTGATGCAGTCACATCAATGTCCATAGCAGTCCAATTTACAATAGCTAAACTATGGAACCAACATAGATTTCCTTCAGTAGATGAATGGATAAAGAAAATGTGGTATATAAACACAATGGAATATTACTCAGCCATAAACAAAAATAAAAATGTGGCATTTGCAGGTAAATGGATGGAACCAGAGACTATCACGCTAAGTAAAATAAGTCGATTCCAAAAAACCAAAGGTCAAACGTTCTCTCTGATATGTGGATGCTGACACACAATAAGGGGGCAGGAAAGAATAAAAGTTCTTTGGATTAGATAAAGAGAATGAAGGGAAAGGAGGGAGGATGGGAACAGGCAAGACAGTAGAATGAATCAGACATAACTTCCCTATGTTCATGTATGGTACACAACAAGTGTAACTCCACATCATGTTCAATCACACAATGGGATCCTAATTAAAATTAGTTATACTACATGTATCTTTATCAAAATATATTCTACTTATGTGTATCTAAAAAGAACAAATTTTAAAAAAATACTAGCTTGGAAGCAAATGCCAAAGTTCAATTTCTGCTCTTCTGTTTTTGGCTGTAAGACTTGGGATAGGCTATTGGGTTTCCATGTGACACATGTCCTCATCAATAAAAGAAGGTAATTATGAGAAATATGTTGCTACATGTATGTGCCTACAGCATCACCTGGCATATAGAGCCAGTCTGCTAGTTTTAGCTAGCTAGCAGTTCTCATTGCTGATTTATACTGGAAACTTCCTAACAGCCTGGGAACCACACCGGTCAGGCTCTCCCCACATCCCACAGGGCACCACAGGAGCCCCTTCCTCTGGCCTTCTGTATTCCACTCTATCCAGCCCTGCTAATAGTGCCATGTGCAGCCAGAGACTTGAGAGCAAGACTGAGAATGAAAGACTAAAAATGAAAGAGAAAGATGGAAATCAAAGAAAATGTTGTTTTATCATAACAGGAGGCTTCTAGTGCTCCATCAATTATATAGAAAGATAAATAACTAAATGTCAGTATGATGTAAAATGTTACAAATTTCAGCTGCATTTCTCATCTAGATATTTGAAATTATTATAATTTCACTGCATAATTGTATAGAGTTTTAATATACACAAGGTAAAAGGTAAATGCGATTAACTTGTGAAGATCTAGAGCTTTGAAATTAAGCATCTATGAATTAAATCCCAGCTCTGTCACTAACTGTGCAATCTTGGGAAGATCACTTAACTTCTCTCTGCCCTCAGTGTTTTAATTTTAAGAGAAACATTGCTGAGAATTATTAAGGATTTTAATCAAATTGTATAAGGACATATACACAACTATAGAATCCCATTGGAGAAAATCAGTAAGATTTATAAATAGTACCTTGAAAAACACATTCTTTCTCTATTTTCTGTAATTGTTGCCATCTATTCATTTTCTACCATCAATAGAAGCAATATTATTCAAGAGGACTAGAAACAAAGTAAGACACTACTGGTAAAAATGATTATAAAATAATCCCACAAAAGTAGAAAGAATATGTGTTAATATACTATGGTTATTAAAGTGCAATAAACCATGTGGCTATATATCTTATTGATATTTTTCCATGTTTTAACATTTTTATAGAAATAACATACTTTCCACCTTTGGGCAAATTACTCATGCAAAAAAAATTTTTTTGACCATCGCCTGACTTGTAGTGCTATTCAGAGTAAACCTGCTGCTCCCTGCTGTCTCTCTGGTAGCTACAATAGGAAGCTTTGCTCCTGAAAAGCCAATAATTGCTTAATAGGTTGTTAAAAATAATTGTCATGATTCATCATCTCTCCTGAAACGATGAAAGAGAAAGCAAATTCTTAGGCTGTTTTCTAGATATAAGAGTAAAATTGTCATCTGGGTCTGTCATCCATCAGTCCTGGATGCTTAGGGCCATCCTTGCTCTTCTTTCCTCTGTAGCACATCTTTCACACACAGCCCCTGGAACTGACCTTCCGAAGCCCAGATCAGGTAACTATCTTTCTGTGGACTTGAAAACAAGAGCCCAAAGCATGAAAATAAAATGATAATTTTCCCTCTGTTTTTCAAAAGTAACATGACCTTAAATTCCATTCACATCTTTTTATCATATTATCCCTGTTTTACCATGGTAGTTCATATTCTGAGTATATTAAAATACAGTCCCCAAATCTTTGATTACATTTTTTTTCCTTCTAATGGATATGCATTGTTAGCTTTCCATTATTTGCAAGTCAAAATTTCTTTTATATCTCAATGTAGCCTAACATTCCACCAGAGTAGGTTTTAAACTTTTTGGTTAGATTTCATAGGCTACATTTGGATGAGGTTAAATTATGCATGTGACTCTGTATTACCTCTAAGCTAAAAGAAAACCCATCAACTTTGCTTTATTAGTTGCCTTGCATTCATATTTTGTTCCTCAGTAATTCTAATTACTTCAAACTTGGAAGTCAGCTAGTCGTAAAATTGAGACTTTGAGGAGAGACCTTACTTGGAGATGCTGAGTCTAATGCATACACTCCAATCCAGCTTTTGCAAAATGTTTCATTGGCAGTTGTAGGTACTAGACCAACTAAAATGAAAGTGGCACTTTGATTCCTCATTTGTCTTATTCATTGAGTTTATAATTGCCTTGGAAACCTCATGGGAAATGGATGATTTATAAGGCAGGGTACTATTAATTCTGGGTTCCCCTAGCCAAACAATGTATAATAGCAATCTAAAATCCATCTTACACTTAATACACTTAATATATTAGCAAAATTGGCATCTTGTTCCTGCTATTTCACTTTCTTCCTCACTGTGACACGTATAAAAAGTGAAATGTGTCCCCAAAACTGCTCATATTGTTCTTTCTCCATTGCTTTCCACTACCATGTAGCTGAGTAGCTAGATTGACCTACCATCCCATCTCTTCTGACTTTGTGTCTACTTTATTTGTTCTTTATTTTGAATTACCTGCTTTTTTTTTCTTGTAAAGAGAAACCTCTTCAGTACACACACACACACACACACACACACACACACACACACACTTTTTATGGCTCTTTCTTGTTTCTACACTACAACTTAAATTCTTCTCTTTTTGCAGGCTGGCTTGTTGCTTCCTAGTGTTCCTCACTGACACAAGCTCCATGAGGGCAGGGGGTGTGCCTAGTTATCAATTTCTATATGCAGAGTCCTCATGTTTTGCTTAGTATGGATGACAAACACAGTAACCATAAATGCATTTTCATTTAATATGAAGTGCCCAAGCTTGGTAGTGAGCAGCCCAAGTCATTTTGCACACAAACAAGGTCTTTCCTGGTGTTTTTTCTTTATTTCCCCCCTAAAGTTGGTGGATATACTTAATTTATTTAAAAATTATGGCAAGCATATATAAAATTTTGCAATTGCAACCATTTTAGGGCGAAATTCAGTGATATTAAGTGCATTCACAATATCATGCAATCATCACTATTTCCAAATCCTTTTACCTCCAAAGGAAACTCTTGACCAGTTAAACAATATCTACCCAAATACCCCATTTTCTAGTCTGTAGTGTCTGCTTTCTCTCTCTATTGATAAACCTATTCTATGTCTTTTATATAATTGAAATCATATACTTGTATTTTTTGTCTTGTATACTTTTATTTAATCATATAATATAATATCACATAACTGTATAAATCATATAATACTTGCATTTTTGTTTATTTCATTAAGCACAATATTTTCAAGGTTTATCCATATTGCAGCAAATATCAGTTCATTCTTTCTTATTGCTAGATGGTATTTCACTGTATGAATATTTTACTTTTTTGTGCATTCATTTGTTGGTAGACAGCTAGACCATTTACACCAATAATATTTTTATGAACATTGATAAACAAGAGTCCCTGTTTTAAGTGTATTTGACTATATACTTAGGAGTGAAATTTTGTATGGTAACTCTTAACTCTTTGGGGAATCTCCAAATTTCTTCATTGTTTTATAGCAGAGGGCGTGGTTTCAATTGGCTTATCCTTGAGCTGAGATTGGGAGGAAGGAGTGAATGAACAAAAGCCTAAAAATATTTTTTAATGCACATGTCCAAAATTATCAAATGACTAGACAAAGAAATAGCACCATTCAAATTAGTGGCAATTATAAGCAAACACACTGAAAAATATCAGCAAAACTTAAACCATATTTCAAGCAAGAAAAACTAGTTGAAATATCTATCCACATCAATAGAGAACCCTATAAAGGAACTCAACAATTTAAATAAATAAAATGCAGATTATATTTTATTTAGTTTTCAAATAAGTTCTAAAATCACTTGCAGCCTGAAATCTAAGAAATATTTTGGAATTCTTGCTCTTTATTCTTTTTTGATAGTTAGAGATTAGGGAGAGAAAAGGAAATATTTCTCCTTATTTTTAAAGTTTAACTCTCCTTTTTGAGTGTGTAAAACAACTTTTTTCCCACAGGCAAAAAAAAAAAATATTTTGCTTGGGGGAAAAAAGTCTGCTTTAAAAATAAGAACCTGTCCTTATTCCCTGTAATTTCTTGATTTTTCAATGTGACTCCCCTGTTCCAAAGAGATGAAAAAGTTTTAAAATTCATCATAAATATTATAAAAACAGCAAAACAAGACTAGTCCTTACTGTGTACAAAGCTCCACTCCAGGCACAGGTATAACTGGCTGAATCTTCTAGGGAGTTATAAGAAAACAGATTTCATTTTTTACAAGATGGTCTCCTACAAAAAGTTGTAATTATACTACTTCTGTAGTATAACTTTGTGGTATATGTGGTGTCTGTATCTATGTATTTTTCTATTTATTCATCTATCTTGTGTTCCTGTTCATTTTTTACTGAACAATATTAATAAAATATGTCAGATGAAATTAAAACAAGGCAATGAAAAAGCTTTCCCTCACCATTGGAATACTTGAAACTGTTTTACCCAGAGGAGGCTCAATGTGAACAGGTAGTTGATTCCTGTACTACCATGACTTTAGCCTACGTAGAACAAGGTACTCAAATATCATTGGGGTCCTTTCTGTTTTTATTCTGTACCATTTATAATAAAAGTTTGGAGTTTGAATATGTCACTAAACCTCCAAAGGCTGTTTTCTTTTTTGTAAATTGAGGGGTTTACTAGATTATTGGTTTATATATTATATTATTTTAAAAGTTATAAGTGAAGATAATGGATAAATAAGTCAGTGGAACTTGGGATTTGCTACCTTATTTCAAGCATAGTGTTTTTACTTTAATTTATCTATGCATTTAGAATCTGTTAACAATTCTGTTTGGGGAGAAGAAGAAAATTCCTATATTAGAACATGCAAATATGAACTATTCAGTAACAATAAATTATTGTTATGTCAGAATGAACTTCACTTATTTTCTTGACATAGAGCCAGTAAAATGACAGCATTCAATTAGTTTGCATGGTAATGAGCAACAATAAATCAGTACTGTATCATACTTTAAGTATTGGTAAAGTTCAGAGCAATCTGTTTACAGTTCCCAAAATGATTAAAACAAAGAATAGTAAAACATTGTGCAGCATGAGTCACAGCTTATTATTCAATGGATACTGGCATAACAATTATATATATATAATTATATATATATATACACACATTATATACTGGCATAACAATTATATATATATTATTATATATACACACACACACACACATATACATACACACACATCTATATGTAGTCTTTCATTAAAATATCTTTATTTGAACCACATGGGATAAATTCTGTATGCAGTCTTGACTCTAAATGAGGAGCCACTCAGCATGAAGATGTCATATATCTATTGGTAGAATCAGTTCTTTCATGATTTATGGAAATTTTTCTGGAAGGTTAAAGTTGACTTACTTTGCTTCAATCTGTGACCAATTTGTCTCTTTCTATGTTTGCAAACACCATCTACCATCTTTGGGTCAACTTTCTTTTAGAATGCCACTCATTCAAATGAATATGAATAAAAGTCACTACACATCAAGCATTTTTTAAAAAGCTGAGAATTCAGTAGTTGCCAATCATATAAAACCACCCATCCTACTGGGACTTATATTTTGTGAGGAGTCAGAGATAATAAACTAACGGACACATGACTGACATAATTAAGAAGAATCACTCTGGCTTTTGTATTGAGAATAGTCTGACAGATGCCAGGGACAGAATCAAGAAGAAGAGTTACAATGAGACAGGGGAAATGATAAAGCTTGGACAAAGGTTTTGCAAGTGAGGTTCTTAGGTTAGATCTGTACACTCGCATTCATCCTACTTCCCCATTTCCCTATAACACTAACCCCCAAAGTTGCAGACAACCTCATGTATACTTTACCAGTTTATTATGAAGAAGAAGTTGATAATCACACAGTAATAAAGGTCAATAATATCAGCCTGTGAGTCAAGAAAAATCATTTTTTATTTTTCTTGGAAGTAGTTATTAGTATATTTTATACCCTGAAACATAAAGAAAATATAACAAGATGCCAAGGGACCGTGATAAAACTAAAAATAAAAATCAAATGAGAAGTTTTTATTGAATTGTTCAGATGAAATTGTTCTGAATGAAATAACAAAGTGATTGCCATATTTAATTGGTTTCAGTATTCATGTATGGGTGAGACAATTAAGGTTTCCATAATAAGATTAATAATAGCTTTGTTATCTACTCCTAAAAAATAGGAAGGTTAATTTTTTTCCCAAACATAGACCAGTAATGATAATATTTGGAGCACTATATATGAATGCCACCATTTCATCTTGGTAGAATAAAAATAGTACGCTTTTACTGTGTTTAAGCACTGGGGAATCCAATGGAAGGTTAGAAGGAGGAGAGGGAGGAGGAAATGGTAAGGAAAGGAAACCTTGACTATTCTTTGAAGTGTTTCTAAGATAATTTAAGGTTGTGAGTCCATAAAACAAAAGCAACCAACTCCTGTTCTTGAATTTTAAGATATGATTCTTTTTAGTTGCAATATGAATTTGATCCACAAAGAGGTGATTTTGGATGGAAAAGAGTCTCTACTGGAGATCTGAAATGCAATAAAAGCAAGGAGGAGAGGAACAGTTTTTTATTCACTTATAGGGAGTAGCTCTTCCTATTATAGCCATGGCAGCTATCCCTGGCTAACTTCAAGGCTATTGCAAAAGTCTTAGATTCTCCTCATTATCTAATCAGAGGTATATTGATAATTTATAAAGCATTAATTAATATAAAATTCCACTCATTTAATATTTATGTATGAGGCTCTTGGTCCTGGATCTTGAACAAGTATTTGACAACCCATTTTCTAGTTCTTAGGGAATACCTGATCATATATAAGGTTATGAGCAGAATTCATTAGAGGATCTTCAAGGGACTACTACCAAAATCTTCTAACTTCAGATTGACAGGAAAAAATGATGGGTTTGAAGACTGTGCAGAATCCATACCACTTAACATACAATAATTTTATCAACTCAATTTTACATAAAATTAAAGGTGAAATAGTACTTTCTGTTTTGAAGACTATGAAGTGTTTACTGAAATAAAGAAGACAGAAACTGCTACAAAATAGTCCAAAGATTCTGAAAGGTCGTGGTCATAATGAATTAATTCGATGGATTGGAATATTACCTAAATAATGGCTGTGCCATTTATTTATATTAAAATTTCATTCTTCAGGTCATTGAAATTCCTACAGATGTTACTACCTCAGGGGAAAAAATCCTGAAGAGTACCATGTGGTTAAAATTATGTCATTGTGTGTAACTACAAAGGCTGTTGAGAGATATAAAAGCAAATAACTGATCAGATAGCCTGAAAATATTCAGGAAAAAAATTAACTCAACAGTACCATATTTTAAGTAAGGATAGTGACAATAAGAATGCTGCCATCCACTGAATGGTAACTGTGTCTCACAGTGGCTTGGTGCCTCCAACTTCAAGGCAGCTCTGGTATCACTATTTCAAAATTGAGGAAATGAGCAGCAACACTAAGTACTTTTTACTGTTTCTTTTTCTTTGGTTAAAACCATTTTCACTTCAGTAAAGTCCTACCTCATCCTACACATTCACTTTTTTACTATTCTCAGCCCCATTAGCAACATAATTTCTGACCTATCAAGACTGTTTTTCTCTCTCAGTAGATTTGACATATCACACCCCTGCAACATAACCTTACACACCCTCAAGTGTTCCTGATCCAAATTTCAAAGCATGGCAAGAAGCTAACAGAGTTAATTGCAATGCATTACAGGGGTTTAAATACTAATCCCCAAACCAGAAAATATTTGAAGAGTGTTAAGATGCAGTATATTTCCTTCTTTCTGTCCACTAAATCCTTCCTCCTTACTTATGACCAATCTACATCTGGAGAAGAAGCATAAGACCAACAAACAATATGAATATGAACTCTGGTCTTACAAAAACAAATGACCAGCCACTGATTGAACAGTGAATATAAACATCACTATTAGGTGCTTTCTGCATCTTTTTGTCATTGAATTTTCCTGAATCCTTAACATATGCATTGTTTTTGCATCTTACTCTTACAGATTAGGTCTCATGGAATTTAGTCAGCAGAGCAAGTATTCAAAAACAAATCCCTCTAGTGTCAAAATCCAGACTAGTTTCCTTGGGTGCTATTTTACTGTCAAATTTCAACACAATTATCCTCTATCTTCCATGGAATGAACTGAGAAAAGTAGTACAAACTCACCATGTTTACCACAAACAAGTCAAAAGATTGCATTTCATGAATAAAATAATGCTTATTATTATTTTAATATGCTAGTCACAAATATTCAGGCCTTGAGTTCATATCTATTGCTGATGTTAATAATATAAAACTAGACCTCTCAATCCTTTCATTATCACTTAGCATATAACACCTTTGTGTTCACTTAATGATTTCTGTTCATTTAGCAAGCTAACTTTGGTTTAGTTGGAGCTAGAATTTTTCACATTTATCTGTACAAAACAGTTTTTTATCTGTTTCACATTGTACTGAATCAACCTTGTACTCATTTTTGTCACCATTGATCTGATCCTCAAATAAGTTCCCGGTGCACAAATTATTTTCTACATCACAGAGTATTCACTCCCTAAAGAACCTCAATCTAAGGAACACCATAATGTAAACCCATAAGGGCAGCTCCGTGCTCTGTTGTTCATAGTTGACCCCATGGTTAGGACAGCTCTTTACACAGGATGGCCAATCAGGAAATAACTCTTCAGTGAGCAAAGAATATAGCCTCTCTCTTAGCAATTATGTCCAGCAATTATATTTATCTAGCAAAATATTTACCAATTATATTTCAATAATTTAATATTTAAGAATAGTTAAATGTTCATGTTTCAATTATCTACATATTCAAATCATTAAAATTTTTCATCTAGTCTTTCTTTTCCCTTTCTTTAAGTCTTTTTTCGTTGAAGACTAAAATTTTAAGCATGCAATACTAATTTGTCATCCTCATGGCATCTTGAATAAAGAAAATCTGTTTATCCCACAGTGGTTGGATAAACTTAGCTGATTGCTCCAGAACTAAAGGTGTACCCAAAACAAGGAAGGCAGTAGAGTTGTCCAGGAAGTGCCCTCCTCCTCTTGGCCCTCTCTCAGTTCTTCTAGTGCTATTTGGACATAGCCAAATGCCCTGAAATGAAAATTAAAGGCTTTGGAATATTTGGCAGAAAAAAAAATATTCTAGAAGTAAACCCTCAGTCTGAGTCTCAGATTGTCTGTCTGTGAGAAAGCATCATTATTTAGAATTTGCAATGTGAAAGAGAAACCAAAGAAAAAATGAAGAAATCCCTCATTTTCAAAGGTACATAAATTTGTGATTATTTAAAAATAAGAGTACATTTTAAAAGGCCTAAACATTTTAAATAGAACTTTTTCCTACTACAAGAGACGTAGCATTTTATCTTAACTTTGGCACTTGTCAAACCATGGAATTTAATGTAAATGGGCTAAACTTTGTCTCTTGGCAACCACAAGCCACAGGAATTGGTAGCACTCTCTCTGGAGGAAGAACATGCTTCTCAATATTTATGAGTTACATTATTAACTCTTCTGTCTTCTCTCCAGCTAAATGCTGGCCTTTCTATTGAAAAACCACAAAGTTAAGCACCCCACACAGTCAGAAAGGATTTTCACTGTTTTCTCCTGGTATATTTGTGTTCAATTAATTCACATTGAAGAAAAGATTTATATTTTAATAAAACATTCAAAAAATAAACATTATTTATAGGTCAAATGAAGCTTTTAATAAATGCACACTATGTCAATCAAATGCTCCCTGATAAAACGGAGAGGAAAATACACTTTAAATATATGATCTACAAGATTTCCTTAATCACTGAATTTCAGAACAAGGTTCTGGAGGCCCATTTACCTTCCTCCCCAGAGCACTAGGTTCTTATCATAGACATAAAGATGGCACTTTGGGAGCTGTTATAAGTATGTCTTTCTGGACTAACAGTCTCTGAGATTCTCAAAGTAGACATGAAAAATAATGAGAAATTTTGGTGTAGGGAAAAGCATATAAGTCCATAGTTTATAATATTTACTTATTCATAATACTTAATTCCTTATTATAATTACCAGGAATTATGAATTTTAATTCCAGTAAGGTATTCACAAGCACCTTAATAAATTACATAATTGTGGACAGATATCATGCATCTCACCTCTGATGGGACTTGGTTCTGGCTTAGTGCCAGTTTCTACTTCAATGGGTTTATGTACTCAACTAAGACTGAAGGAAGCTCTTGTGCTCACTTATCCCTTTAAAACAAAACTATTAAACTAGTTAATTTAGTCATATTCATAAAGCCAATAATGAAAAAAATTCTTTGTAAAGCAAGATTTAAATTAAACAAGTAATTGCACATTTTTTTCCATTTATGGTTAACTATTATTAAACATAAATTAAATGCATATAAATATTTAATTTAATAAGTTAAATTAGAAAATGCATTTCTTTAGATTAAAATTGTCCTACATATATTCAAAAACAAGACAAATATATAGAGATTATTCTAACTTATTATAATGTTTTGTTTAGAATAATGACATACTTAAAAATGATAGAGTCTGAAAATAAATTTGAGTTTATTAATGTTTCTTCTCATAATGGTAGGATTGTGTAATAATCCACAGGTGTTATGTAACATGGTAGTCAGTATATATTTCCAGTGAGGCCTCACAGGTTTTTTAAAATAGGCTGCAACTTATATTATCAAATATATTTATCAAAAATACATTTATAATTTGTTGGTGAAGCTCTATAAATATCTTCTAATTATTAACTAATAATTTGGTAAAGGAAGCACCTAAAAATAAATAAAAAAGAGCAAATTTTACTAGTTCATCTGAATCAATCACTGTATACATACATGACACATGCTTTATTCCAATCCACTATGTTATTGTAAAATACACTGAGAATCCTAGCTTGTTTTATTTCTCATTTTCCTTAAGCTAAGATTATTGGGTCAAACTGTTATTTCAGAGAAAAAAATAAAAAATATGCCAGTTGATTAAAATTGCACGATACAGAGTAGAAATTATCATTTTATTTCTCTAAACTTTCTTTGTGTCTATGTCTCTCAAACCCAAAGAAAATAAGACATTCCAAAAACAAAAAGCTCCTGTTAATTCAGGCAAACAGAAATGATGGATTAAATAATAATGTGATGTATTATTCAAAGAAAAAATAAAAGGGATTTCCACCAGGTGGCCCTCAAGTATGACTTCACCTCATAATGCTTATTAAAGATGGAGAAACAAAAGCAAATAAACATAACAACCATTTTTTTCCTAGGTGAAGAAAAATGCCAGTAGGTTTTTCTTTTTAAGAAGTAGGGCTGGGCACGTTGGCACATGCCTGCAATCCCAGCAACTCAGGAGACAGATGAAGGAGGATCACAAATTCAAAGGCAGCCTCAGCAGTTTAGTGAGGCCTTAAGCAACAGACTTAGAGACACCCTGTCTCAAAATAAAAAATAAAAAAGGCTGAGGATGTGGCTTAATGGTTGAAAGGCTGGGTTCACTCCCCCATTCAAAAAAAAAAAAATGTGGTGCTTGTGGTTTCTGATTTTATAATCTCTAGACCTGAACATTTAGACAATATATATTAAAATGGAGGATAATATTCTAATGACAGGATGGAAAAAATGTTCATCTATATGCTACAGATACATAACTACTTTAAAAGTAAAAAAATAAAATTTAACTAAAATTTTAAAAATTCTCCTAAAAAGAATTCAGTGTTAATTTTAAGAATCCCTCAAAGACTTTAGAATATTATAGACTATACAAATAAGCATAAAATAAAACACTTTATTTTATTCATTCAACAAGTAAAAGAGTCTCTAAGAGTGTTGAGTACTGGTTACACCACCAAGGTTAATAAAATATATACTAGCTCAAGAAATATACATCAAAATGAGAGAAACTATCTATTTGAAAATTAGCCATGCAAAATTAAAACAAAAACAAAATTAAAGAAAGGATATATTTAAAAAGCCAAAGGAAAACAGGTCAATCCTAATTTGGGAGATCAAATAGGCTCCACAACAGACATTAAGAGTTCATCTGAGTACTAATGATAAGCAGAATGCAAACAGGTAAAGAAGAAACATAGAACAGACATGAAAACCGAGCTGAAGAAGTAACATAGCACAGCCATGCGAATTGTGAGATCGAACAAAATTGCTGTTACTGCATCCCCTTGAACTGGCTCTATTAACTTGATGTTTTTATTGTGAATGATCCCAAATACCACTTGGGTAAAAAAAAAAATGACTTTTAATTTTATTTATACTGTCATTTGCTTTTTTTTGTATGTGTGGAAAATGAGCTAAAATATTTTAGAAACTTTAATTGCTTCACATTTGAACTAAAGCAATGATACTTTTTAAATTTTCTGTCTACAGATAGCAACATATTATATTCACCATGAGAACACATGACATTAATACATTAATATGTCCTTATATCTGAACCCATCTCTTAAAAGAAAAAATAGTAATTATGTGACTCCACAAATAAACCCACCTTCAAAGCTGAGCAGTTCCACCAAAGATTGGAAAAATCTAAGTGTCAGCAAGGACGTAGGGAAAAACGTTTCATGAGATGTTAATGTATGCATAAACTGGCATGAGATTATTGAGTGACAATTCATCAAGTGACTTGTCAAAAACTTCCATGTCTTTTGTACTTTGTTATGCAACAGCAAAATTGTGATGTTTCAAAGGAATATGTAAATGTTCTGATTCAGCAATTATGTTTCTAATAATTTATTCCAAAATAATGTCTATTTAAAAATCATCTTGTGTTTATATGTATAATATAGAATATTTGTAATAACACATATGCCTAACAATAAAATATCAGCTAAACATAATCATGATTACATACTATGCAGCTATGAAGGCTTACAATGTAGTATGTGTAGCACACATAGGTAGTTCATGGAAACTTTATCATATATTTTAAGTGATGTTTATCACAAATTCTTGCATATACTGAGTGCTCACTCAGCTTATCTATTGTTATTTTTGTTGTCTGTTAGTAATAAAATGTATATAAATGCAAAGAATAAACAAGTTTTATATCTGTATATATAAAATAATCATAGATAAATAGTTATACATGTATAACACTATCTCAAGATTTGTCATATTTAGGACATTATAGTAATTTATACATCATTATTTATTTTGTCAATAAGCTCTATAGATATTTCATGAGATTACCAATGTTTTAAAATCATATTTGCTAAGAGCCACAGCCAAGTAATATGATGCATGGCATTTTTGGTTGAAAGGTGATGCCAGCTAGCCATTGAGATGATATGATTATGTTAAGATTTGCATTCATATGGATATTGGACTCCTGCTGTTCACCTTGGCCTGCTAGGGAGTCCTGGAGAGTTCCCATTGGTTGGGGAAGTACAGTAGGAGGGAATTCCAGGGGAGGAACTTGTTCTGGGGTTCTGGGAGAACACCTAGTGTGGGGATCAGCTTCTTCCCAGGCCTGTACCGGGCATTGGCAGCAGTTTCAAAAATAAAGTTTGTTCCTGCTTGAGTGGCTCCTGATTTTGTGCCCAGCCAGACTGCAGCACTTATCCATTAGATACAAATCATGAAAACTTGGAAATCACACATTTGAAAATATTGATTTATTCATTTGCTTATACATAGTTTAAAGTGCTCCAGGGAGATAAAAATAAAGCCTCTTTTAAATTATCCTTCAGATTCAAATCATTCCTTACTTCAGTAAATGGCCTGGAACTTCTATTATATGTGCTAGGCATTAAAGGGGATGTAAAATTGAAGCAGAGATATATGCATTAAAATAAAAATGTGCCCCTAATAAAAAGTAAAAGAGGAAAGGGTTATGGAACCAGAATAGTAAGATCTGTTTTTTGTTAAATGTATGTACATATATAGATTTTTTAAGAGAGATATTAACATTATATACTAGCCATGCATTCCTGCCATGACTAAGAAACTAAACTGGAAAACAGCAAACAAACAACAACAAAAATTCTTCATTGCACTTCCCTGTAGTTTGCTGCCTCTCTAATTTCCCTACTTTCATAATGTCACAAATATCAATATAACTACTAAAGGCTTTATTCTTTGTTTTAGTCTTTGAATATGAAATATTTTCAAAATGCAATCTCCATTCTTGGACAACAGAGTTCACAATAAACTTTAGGAATTTGTCCAACTGTCAATCAATTTCAAAGATAACCCAACAACATTTACAGTGCTTATCAGCTTATCATCTGCATGATAATATAATAGCTACATATTGATTCACATTTCAGTGTACAAAGCTGCATCTACTTTATTTGCCACGTATTGTTCATCAAAAACAGTGTCACATTTAATGTAGATGATACATTTATACCATGGCAAGCTTAAATTCCATGAGGACTTGACACCAAAATAAATAATCTGAATAAATGAACTAGACATGAGTGAAAGGGAACTCAGGTTATCACATAGCACAATGAAACAGAAGCATGATGAATTCAAAAGCAGATGCACTACTAGATGCAGGATGCATAGCATCATTTAATGTTTAAAAGAGCATCATCAATCATATGAGATTATCTAAATGGTACTGCATTGTAACTTACTTTATCTCTAATCTTACAATTGAATAGGAAATATAACCATTGGTGTCAAATTAATAATGTACAAATATTTAATTTTAATATTATAATAAAATGTGTTTACAGTAAGAGTCCAGGTAAATATTTTCATATAGGCAGTTAAAAGTTAAGACTGAAAAAATTGGACAACAATATCTCATGTATGGAAAGAATTCATATTGTTCAAATACTCAAACTATGGAAAGTAATCTACAGATTCAGCACAATCCTTACCAAAATAACAATGGCATTCTTCACAGAAATAGAAAAGCATTGTAGAATTTGTATGGAACCACAAATCCTCCCAAACAGCCAAAGCACTGTGAAACACAAAGAATGAAGTGGGAGGTACCATACAGCCTAACTTTGAAATATATTTTGAAGCTATAGGTACCAAAACAGCATAGTCTTGGTGCAAAAATAGATATATAGATCAATGGAACAGAACCGAGAGTCCAGAAATAAATCTACACATTTGTAGTTAACTGACCCCTACCTGAAACTATGAAATGAGTATAAGATAACTTTGGCAAAATTCTTTAAGGCACTTTAATGGGCAATGAATTTTATTTTGTTTATGATCCTAAAAATATAAACAACAAAAACAAAAATAGGCAAATAGAATGATATCCAACTAGAAATCTTTGCACAGCAAATAAAATAATCAATAAAGTAAAGAGAAAAGTTGCAGAATGGAATAAAATGTTCTAAAACTATACATCTGGCAAGGGGTAAATATTCAGAATATATAAGGAACTTAAACAATTCAAAACCAACCAAATAGATAATCCAATTAAAATGAACAAAAGATTTAAATAAACATTTCTGAAAAGAAGAAATACAAATGGACAACATAGGAAAAATAACTTAACATCACTAATCCTCAGGGAAATTAAAATCAAAATCACAGTGAAATATTACCTTACTCTTGTAAGAATGCCTATTATCAAAAGAGAAAAGACAAGTGTTGAAGTGTTGGCAAGGACTTGCAGAAAAGGGAGTCCTTACAAAAGGTTGGTGGAAATGCAAATTAGTACAGCCTTTGTAGATAACAGTATGGAGGACCTTAAAATTTTCAGAAATAGAACAATGGTATGATCTAGCATTTCCACTACTGAATGTATATCCAAAGGAAATGAAATCGATATGTCAAAAAAAACCCAACATATGCATACTGATGCTGAGAGCCACAGCCGAGTCTGTATGGCCCCTGGCATTTTGCCAACAGTATTGATTGACAGGCAAGGCGTTAATATCCGCCTCTGCCGCTACTTTTGAGTTCTAGCGCTATTTTTAGTTCTCACGGGATTCCCCGGGAGTTCCCATTGGTTGGCGAAGTGCAGGAGGAGGGATTTCCCAGGGGAGATATTTCCGGCTGGGGGTTCCTGCAGGAGCCTCGTGGCTTTCGGGAGGATTCCCCAGGAGCGTGTGTGAGGTTTTTTCTTGCAGTAAAAAAAAAATAAAGTTTGTTCCTGCTTCAGTGGCTCGTGATTTGTGCCCAGCCAGACTGCGGCACATACTCATGCTTATTACAGCATTATTCACAATAACAACAACAACAAAAATGCAATCAACCTAAATATCTATTAAGATGTGACTGTATTAAAAAAAAAAAGGTATATTCCAAAAACAATGGAATACTATTCAGCCATAAAAGGATGAAGTTCTGGCATTTCTGAAAACATGAATTAACTGGGAGAAACATGCTAAGTGAAGCAAAGTCAGTCCCAGAAAGACAAGTATTGTACTCTCTTATATTTCTCATATTTGAGATCTAGAGAAGTTGTTCTCATAGAAAGTTAAATAGTAGTTACCAGAGATTAGGGACTGTAGGAGGTATGGGAAAAAGTTGTTTAATGAGTACAATGATACAATTAGATAGCAGGAATAAATTCTGATATTTTATTAGGTAATGGAGTTACTATGTTTAACAATCATGTATTTTGTATTTCAATATAACTAGAAGAGAGAATCTTGAATTCTTGAATATTTTTTTTCTTTGTACTGGAAACTGAACCCAGGGGCACTCAACCACTGAGCCACATTGTGGCATTTTTATTTTTATTTGAGATAGAATCTCACCAAGTTGCTGAGTGCCTTGCTAAATTACTGAGGATGAACTTGCAATCCTCCTGACTCAGTCCCCCAAGCCACTAGGAGTACAGGTGTGTGCCACTGGTGCCCCATGGATCTTGAATATTCTGACCACAACAAAGTAATAAATGTTTGAGATGATGGGTATGCTAATTGCCCTTACATGTTTATAAAACAACATATGCATGTATCAAAATAATATATTATGCCCCATTAATGTAAACAATTGTGATGTGTCAATTTGAAATAAAAGTAAAAAAGAGATAGGTTAACAATAGGCAGAATGGTTTGTCAAATTCTATGATTTAAAAGTCTGGTAAAGGACAGGAAAGTAACAAATTAAAATCTGTCAATTTACCTACTGAGCCTCTCATGTGCTAATCACTCTGCTAGGTATTGTTGTGATTAGTAATTTTATGTAATATTCACATCAACAGTATACATCTGCAAGAAACTATTAACACCCCTACATGGAAGAACAAAAATTGAAACTTTAAAATTAAATTTAGATGCTGTTACCAAAGTCTTAAACTCATAAATGACAGAGCTTGGGTTTTTAAGCTCTGACTTTCTTCTATTCTGAAATAATCACATGTTCTCCTTCAAAATGATTGTGTTGCTGTCAATTATCAGGGCCAAGATACCAAAGAAAGAAAATAAAAGAAAACAAAGCAAAATGAACAAGATGAGAAGGGTTAAACAAATAATAAAGAGAAACGTTGTCATGGATGATGACAAAAACAATATATGTGAAGCAAACATATATATTAATTATAATTATTAACATTATATATATATATATATATATATATATATATATATATATATATATATAAAATGAACAGCATCCAATTCTTTCAATGGCCTCTCTTTTTGCAAATATGAAAAAAACAGGATGAGCTACTTACATTCTTCAGAAGACATAGAAGAGGAACTATCAATAATGCTTGACTAGCTCCAAAAGTGGCATTCTGGTTAATATCAGTAAATAAAGAGAGATTCTTGCCCTAAAGCAACATGGTGTAGGTGTTAAGCTTTCCCATTATGTAGGGTGTGAAGGCAAAAGCATCCTGGCACACAATGAATCTCCTGGCCCAGCCTTGCACCTTCATTGGATCAATGGAAAGGGAAATACTCTTGTTAAAGACACATAAGGAAATAAAAACTATAAGCTGAGTAACCTCTCTATATAAACTATTCAATTATTTTCTACATAATTTTCTGTTGATTCTTTAATCTAATTTTAAAGAAGTCTTTAAAATATACATTTCAAGACTTCTAAAAAGAGAGAGTTGACTAATTAACTATAGTATGTACTTGGGATAGAGATAATAAGAAATGAAACTAAATACAAGTCCAATAAATCCTAGCTTTCTTTTTTGGACAACATTTAAGTGATGAAAGAAATGTAACTAATTTAGTATTTTGTTAGATATTCTTCAATAAAGTAAATCCCACAGACCTCTTCCTATTCATTAATTGGCAGTTAAAAGTGCTATTATTAATGGAGACAAATATTAAGACTAAAGCAGTTGTGCAAAAGTGTCATAAATTTCTCTGTTAGAATTCCATCTCAGTCACTCCAAGCTTCATGACTTGGTCAAATTACCTAAATTTCTTAAGATTTAGGGTGGCAATCTGAATAATACTTTCCTTGTAGAGTGGTTCTGAAAGATTAAAAATATTTTGTAAAATACTTAACTGGAATGAGCAAGAAGTCGGTGTATAGTGACTATTATTACTAGCTAGAAGACCATTGTTTTAAGCAAAAGTCAAAACAAGGAAAACACCTGTGGAAAGAAACAGATGCTTGTTTAGGAAGCTAGCAGTTGCATTACAATACATCTGAGTCTTTTGGCTCTTTCTCACTATAATCTCTCATGCTTTATTCTGTGTACTATCAAGTCAAATAAAGAAAGAAAATCAGGGAAACAATGTGAAATACAGTGGCATTTAACATGTAACTAAGAAAACCTAATATAAGCAAATGAGACATATGATAAGAACAAAACTTTTATACAAAATATGTAAATATTGATGTTCAGTTTCTTTGGATGCAAAAGATGTAATAAATTCCCCTCTGCAACATTCCTCCCCTCCCCCCCCCACTTGTACTGGGGGATAAATTCAGGAGCACTTTTCTACTGAGCTACATCCCTCATTCTTTATTATTACTTTCTTTTTCCTTTCCTTTTTTTTCCTAATTTTGAGACAGGGTCTTGTTAAATTGCTGAGTCTAGCCTCAGACTTATAATCCTCTTGCTTTAGCTTCACAAGTCACTGAAGTTAGAGGCTTGCATCACTGTACCTTGTCCCACCTTTAATATTTTTAATATGCTAACACTAACCCACCATTTTGACTATTAATAAAAATAGCATTATCCCATTTATTCATAATCAATTACCAAAATATATAGGGACCAAAGGAACCTAATCACTTTGTTCTGTCAATTAGTTTTATTTGAATCAATTGACTATTAATATTGAAACATGACA
Source organism: Urocitellus parryii (assembly GCF_045843805.1). NCBI lineage: Eukaryota > Metazoa > Chordata > Mammalia > Rodentia > Sciuridae > Urocitellus > Urocitellus parryii. The sequence goes on from NC_135534.1 coordinate 78,139,090, forward strand.
ATGAGAGATGGGTATAGCCTGAGTACATCTTGTTAATTATTAAATATTTGAGTACTAATGATACATTAGCTATTCTAGGTTTTGAGGTATAGAAGTGGAGGATAGAGATATTAGAATTTGAACAACTACTAAGAAAAGAAATTCTAATATTGACCATGCTATAATCTGCAATTTATTATAGAGGAAACTGAATAAATGTCATTGGTGAGAGTGGCAAAAACAAACAAAAAAATCAATCCTCCAATTGATTGATAAACAATTGAATTTAAAAGTAGTAGCAACCCAGTTGAAAAACAAGTCAAAGGACATGTCAAACAATGAATAAAAGAAAAGAAGGTTTACATGGATTTTTGGATTTCTAAAAAAGAAGGTTAAGTCTTGAGATTAACTTGAGCACAGAGGGACCCATTTCCCTTGATCTTCACATGTGGGGTCATTCTTATCATTTCTTGTGTAAACATGCTTGCTTTCATGATTCTTCAATTAATAAATAATAAGAGGCAATACTAGAAATAGTCTCAGAGTAGGAAAAAAATACATGAAAGCATTTGGAGAACTTTTGCTCTTCTTAAAATTCTCTCCTTTATAATGACTTTGAAGTCTGCTTTCTCATTTCCAAGAGAATAGCAACATAGCTTTTTTTTTTCTGGTAAGAATCTATATGTATAACTCCATTTGCAAGTAGTAGTATAAGAAATGAATCAAATGAAAATAATTACAGTAATACTTTCTTATCTGGTATTTGCATGCCTGGGTATTTGTATAAAACATACCCTCAGTAACTAGAAGGGAAAAAATATTTCCAAATGAACTCTGTGTCACAAAGTCCTAGGACTCTGCAGTCTTTTTCAAGGCAATTATAGGCAGTATGTGGCCTTTTGTTTCATAGTCAGAGTTTAAGGCAAATCCAATCATCTGGTTTCCTGGTTTACAGTAGAACAGAAGCAAAGGTTAGAAGAAATGACGATCAGAATGACACAGTGATGTCTATGAGCAAAGTCAGGGAATACATGAGCAAATGGTGATGTATTGAATTAATCTGTATCACACAATCGGGATTAAAAGATCAAAAATTATAATGATTCAATAACTTTAAAACTAAAACGAAATGGTTACTAACAGTCATAATGAGGATGGTGACTATAGTAAAAAATATGAAGAAGCAGATCTTAAATATTCACATCACTAAAAGTGAGTATGTGAAGTAATGGATGTTAATTAGCTTGATATATTTTCATAAGATATACTTGAATGAAAATATCGCATTGTATGTAAATATGCATAACTTTTATTTTTAAATTATATCTCATTAAAGCTGGGGAACAAATGTTCAAAGTGAGAACCCACTACATCAAAAGATGAAAGCCTTTGTGCATTTTATCTCTTTTAGGAGATCAATAAATTATGCAATATGTTTTTGGGTTCTATGTGGTTGATCATTTGTTATTTTAAATGAGAAAATATTTTTATATTTGAATGACTGAATATCTATTATTGAGAAAATATACTTAGGATAAAAAGCATGGTTACTAACAAAAAGGAAAGAAAAAGATAGTTATTTGGCAGGAATTATGGGCCAAACATTGTACTAGTATATTTCACTTAATTTCCAATATAATTCATACAATAGTCTTATAAGGTAATTATTCTTTTTAAAAGCTATGCTTCAGAGAAGTCAAGAAATTTGAAGTTATACATTCAATAAGTGGTAGAACCACAACCAACACTTATGATTCTCCAATTTTCCTGTACAGAACATCCTGTAATTATTCACTGTCTTCTCAGCCTACCTGCACCATAACAGAGTTCAATAAATGCAGGTCAATCATATAAATGTCTTCTGTTAATCAACATGGAAATTTATGTTTTTATGTCTCTGTGTTGGCATAAAATGCATAGTTTAAATTCATATTGAATTTCCTGAGTTATATTAGGTTTGCTTCTTGAAAACAAATCATTTCTAATATCATGTACAGGATGTATTGTAGTCCATAGACTCCTCTCTCCACAACTGTGAATTTGTGCTGTGTTTGCTACCCTACTGACATTTGCCTAAAGAGTTCTTGATTGCAGTATATTTAAAATTCACAATTGCTCTATTTTTCATCTTCTGCAATAATTTCCTCCTTTTTTCTTGCATATTCTGTATTTTTAGTTTATGACTAATTCATCTGTGGATGACTCAAGAATTCCTTTTTATTCTGGAACATCTGAAATAATCTCTCTTCTCTTGAGATCACCATAGTATATATTCAAATTTCAGTTCCAAATGTCACTGTTGAAGACCTGAATTGTTTACTCAATTTTGTTTTATTTTTACCCACCAGATCTTTGGATATATTCAGGTATATTCACTTGGAATATAATTGCATAATATTTATACAATGTAAACTAATGTGTAATCAAATAGCCAAGGTTGCACATATTTATTGTATTTTTGTGAAACCCAAACAAACAAGATGTCCCAATATTATCCTATCATGATTCCCGAGGATAGCATTAGAGAAAAATAGGTCAAATGATAAAAAGAACAAAGGAAACTATGGATTTTTAAAGTTGTAATCTCTGAGTGTTTTTTTTTTTTAATTTCCAAATGCAAGTTACAAAAGAAGAAGTCATCATTTCTCTTTTAGTAATTCTTGAATGTTATTTATTGAACCTTCATGGAGTAGGTAGTATGCTAAGCCTTGGGGTCCTGTCCTCACGTAGTTCACAGTTTAAAAAAGACAAATAAACACAAAACTCGGTTATAAATAAGTATTTGATGTGTTGTCTGCATGTGTATTTAAATAATCTGAGCACACCTGGTGTTTAGTAAACCATGGGTAAATAAATGTTAAGAAATATGAAAGGAAAAGAAAGATGATATCTAAATAAACAATTGTCTTTAAATGTAATAACAACCCAGTTGAAAAACAAGTCAAAGGGACATGTCAAACAATGGATAAAAGTACTGAGTGTGTCCAGACACTGGCACTTAGGTTGGGGTGACAGAGGAGAAAGACAGATTAAATAACATGAGAAGTAGAGAAAGCAGTAATAAAAGGAACCAGGATAGAGTATGTGTTATGGGTGCTGTCTTGGTCAAATGTCATCCTATGAAGCTTAAGATCTCTCAAACCTTAGTGCATGAGTTTTAAACTTCAAGCTTCTTAAGGCAAAATTAAAGAAGCCTGTCTGGATACACCAGAGCAGTTCCTATTAGTGGCCCAGACCTTAGTTGACACTTCCCAATTCTCCAAAATAAACCAATCACAATTTTATTTTTGTGCTCTAGCTTCAATTTTCAACATTGTTTAAGTGGCCCATTTTTTTCCTGATCTGAAATCACCCCACATACTGTGATCTCATCCCAGGTTCATGGGGTTTTTTGGACGGATTTTTAAAAACATTTCAGCTTGCAGTGACAATCAAGAAATTTTTAAACTTAATTTGTTTGGAGAAAAGGAGACCTTTTGAGAGGAACAAGGATAGGAGAAAGAGTTCCCTGAGGTTGTCATTATATATAGTTTTTACTTTTGAACAATAGAAATGGCTTGCTTAATCAACAATAAAATAAATAAAAATGAGAAAGTAGATCTCTGAAAGTAATAAAATGGAAAAATCCTAATTTTATGTAAAATTGATAAAGTATTCACAGAAAAAAATTAATTCAAGAAATTTCTAGATACAGTATTTTGATTATAAATCTATGGGAAATATTGCATAGGAATAAAAAGAACTCAAAAAGGTCCTGAACTTTCATTTGTTGAATTTTAAATGGTCTTCTTGGTGCAATCTTGAGAGTATTTTGTTCTGAAACTTTCAGGTGCATGGTAGGACTGAGAAAATATGTAAACATAATATTTTGTAGAATAACAATATACACTTTCTATAGGAGAAGAGAAATACAAATATCAAGTGAAAGAAGATGGGAAACAATGCAGTGGTATTGAATTTCTATATGAGGTTATCACTATGAATTTACTTAAATTCCACTCATGACTACCCAGGGTGCATACACAGGGGAGTTTTTCCAAAGTTCATCTCCTAAAAGGCCAAAAAGCAACAACACAGGAGACAATAAAATTCTAGAACCTAGACTGTTGTTTATAGATAATATTTGCTACTAATAAAAACCAAAGTTTTGGAGAAATGGCTGATTTGAGTCTGGGGGAAAAAAAGTACAAAGTGAGCCTGGAAAACCTTGTCATGCCAGAAAATGTGGAAATGTTCAAAGTTCAATGGGGACATGAAAAAAGAACATAGGAATCAGTTTAAAGGACATCCCACTTCTGAAGCTGGAATACCCCAAACACTGAAAAGAATAATGAAAATAATGGCATATAACACACTTGAGGTTAGAAAAGAGAAAGAACATGTGTGTACTTACTAATGAGAGAGAGAAAAAGAGTACAAAAAATAGGAAAACAGGGGGTGGGGAAAGAGAAAGGAGAAGAAACAGGAGGATGAAAAGAAGCTCCTTTATTAAAAACAAAACAAAATAAAATACCAACTGTAAATGTAGAACCACTACAGCAATAATTGATTTAGATAAGATCATTAAACTGCTGGCTGAAATCTTGCTGGGAATACAATATCAATTTCATCTTTATGAAGCATAAAAACACCTTCTATAATAGAGATATCTGAAGATCTTTTTTTTATTTGTTCTTCTTAGTCGAATGCATTTTGACAGTAGAATGCATTTTGACCTATTATACATAAATGGGGTGTAACTTCTCATTCTTCTTTTTGCACATGAAGTTAACCAAATTATAATCTATCATGTGATCACTGATTCCAGTCTATGAGAGAGACATACATCACCCACAGGATGCTCTTACTTAAACCAATCACAATTACTGATTAACTCAAGAGAGGTAGTATTCTCCAGACTATGAGATATTTGGTGGGATAACTTATGTGGAATTTCCAAGTAACCTAACATTAAGAAAAGCAATGAATGCAAGAAATGAAGACTTGCTTTATGAGAGAGACTCAGGAAAAATAATGTGAATTTAAGCATCTTGATTAGATCTTCATTACAAAACACACTAACCCAAAAAACTAAGCAAATAAAACAAAACCATGCAGTGAATGTCCTTAGATAATTGGAGATTTGGGGGAATTAGTGTGAGCTGTTCACTTGATGATGATCTTGCATTAATGTCTACTTTCCTAAGTGTAAACATAGGTGCTGCAGCTATGTTAGAAGTGGTATTCATTCTTTTTTTTTTTTTTTAAAGAGAGAGTGAGAGAGGAGAGAGAGAGTGAGAGAGAGAGAATTTTTAATATTTATTTTTTAGTTCTCGGTGGACACAACATCTTTGTTGGTATGTGGTGCTGAGGATCGAACCCGGGCCGCACGCATGCCAGGCGAGCGCACTACCGCTTGAGCCACATCCCCAGCCCTGTATTCATTCTTGAAAGAAGTGTATTAATGTATTTATTGATGAAATGTCATGATAGCAGCAGTCTACTTTCAAGTGTTTTGGCAAAAAAAGAAGTATCTAGTAAGATGTTAGCAGATGATGCATTTGGTGAGTTATATATAAATATATGCTACATCATTCTTTAACTCCCTTTTTAGTATGACATTTAAAAAATTAAAACAAATAAGCAAGAAATGCTGAACCATCTCTGTCATTTATAAATCCTAGGCAAATGCTTTCAGTATCTATTTCCTTTTTCTTAATGAGAATTATCATAAGGAACAGCTTTCTTTTCTATTGCCAGATGCTAGTCTTGTGCCCCTCAAAGTCTCTCTCAGAAATATATTTTCTTAATTAAATCTAAGTCTGCAACTAAACTACCTTTTCAAGGTTTATGTTACCCTTTTAAGCTTAGCACAACATATAAGATCCTCTATTTGATGATCTGATGACCTAGATTTCTCACTTTCTCTTTGAAATGACAGCACTAATATTCAGTAACATAATGTGACATTACTGATCTTTGAAATTACTTTGACGTTTTGAGCTTAATTGATTCTAATAATATTTCATTTGATATTATAGTACCTCAACAAATAGATTTCAACATCATTGTTAACCTAGATTTCCCTCTCTGTCTCTGCCCCACCCCATTCTAATAAACTATAGGATATAAAATAGAGACCCAAGATAAAAAAAAAAAAATTAGAGCAATACAACCACCAAGCAAGCAACTCTAATGGTTCTTTTAGTACATTACCATTTCATGAATCTTTATAACACCCTAGGAGGCCAAGGGCAAGTGGCCCCATATGAGCACATTATTGCTGTTTTTATTAATAAGTGTTATTACTCCAAGGTTTAGAGAGATTAACTGATACACTCAAACAGGGCTTCTCATAGGTGTTATTAGTAAAGAACTCCTGAACTCTAAGACCAATATTGTCTCCTTTCATGTACCAGAGAGTACCTTTCAAAGTTTATGCAGTTTTTAAATTTATAGCACTCATTTAATCAAACCTCACTTCCATTTGTAAAAGTTATATGCTCTTTACATTTCTCTAGAAAACTAAAAATTGTCATAAAATGGATCTGAGTTTCTCCTGCACACATCAGCTGCACAGTTACCAGAAGTAAGATAATCTATTTCTACCATTTCTTCTATCCCATAGATACTACTATTTTGGTAACTTGAAATCATTATTCTGACTGTACAAGACTAATCCTCAACTGTATATATCCATTGCAAAATTTAGTTGTTCACTGATAATATTTTAAAAATCAAAATAGATTTTCCTGCTGTGGAGATTTGCTTTCTCCTATGATTTCTATAGTTCACGATATATACCACTACACATCCCAGTGGAAACTGTTGGTACCCTGGAGTGCTTTCTCCTTCTCCATCTTGTCCACCTCTGAAAATAACTTAATAGAGGAGAAACAGAATCAGGAACTGATTTTAGTAATAATGCATTTGCTAGTATAGTACCTCAAAAAAAAAAAAAACAGTTTTCAAGACTATTTTCATCCTGTATCTCTCATTTTCAAGTGTTTTTACTAGTGCATTATAGTTATACACAATAGTGAGATTCATTTTGACCTAAACATATGTACATGGAATGCAATTTGCTCCATTTTGGTCCCAAGATCTTTTCTCTCCCCTCCTCCTTCTCCCTGTTCCCCTTTCTCTACTCTACTGGTCTTTCTTTTATTTATTTATTGCTTTTTTTTTAAAAAAAGAAATAGTGCTTTATAGAGCCAAATAAAGGTGAAATTCATTGTGATATATTCATATATGTATGTAGCATAATTTGGTCAATTAAATAGCACATTTCATGCCCTTTCCCATCCCTCTTCAATCCCCTTCCTCTACTGCACTGATCTCCCTTGTATTTTCATGGGATCCCCTGATCTTTTCACCTTATTCTGTTCTGTTCTAGGTTTTGTGTATGAGAAAAAACATTCAACCATTGAATGAGTCTAGTTTATTTCACATAGCATGAGAAATAAATCCTGTGTCTTATATGACACAGGATTCTGGATGCTGGGCAATCAAATAAGCTTTCTCTCTCTCTCTCTCTCTCTCTCTCTCTCTCTCTCTCTCTGTCTGTCTCTCCTCTCTCTCTCTCTTTTCCTAGTAAATGATAGGATGCAAAATAGAGGCCCAATAGACATGGGCCTTAGTATCAATAAAGGTAGATTTATATTCTGACTGCATCTTCAACCAACTGAACAAAGACCACCACTTGTTCAGAGCCTAAAGTTTTTTTTTTCTCTCTCTCATGTAAAATGGAGATGACAAACCTTACTTCAAGAAGTTGTAAATAATAAATAAGGATAATCAATGTAAATTGCTTGGCACTTAATTGTGTACATCAGAGAACAGATGATCCTAAAGTTGTGTTGCTTAAAGCAGGATACATTTGAGTTGCATTTTGAAGAACAAGTTGATTACTGTGGACTTACGAAAGAGCTTATTTGGGAGGGGATTGTTCCATCTCTACAGGCAGATCTTGTGAAGGGGATGAATGAGAAGTTTACTTTGATGGAAGCAAAGGATAATGGGATCAAGGGGCTGCATGTGAAGCTGGAAAGATAAGGAGAGGCCAGATAACAAAAGATGTTATATGACACAGGATTCTGGATGCTAGAGAATCAAAGAAGCTTTGTAAGCAAAAGAGAAACATGATAGTATGTGTGTTGTGTGTGCATGTGTTTGGGCTACAGTAAGAGAAGAAAATAGTTAATCGTTTCTGTAATTTTTATCACAAATACTAAAGTATAATATTATGTGTGTATGTGTTTTTGTATATATATGTATACATATAATAGTTCACCATATAATCATCACCGATTTTATGCAAAGCAATTTTCCCCAAAATGAAATGTGAACATTATGTGAAGCTTTTTCTAAAAAAATTGTTAGTACATTACATGCAGACATAATAGTGAGGTTTACTTTCACATGTTCCTACATGCATGTAATAATTTAATTTGCTCCATTTCAATGCCCAGTACTTCCACATTTCCTCCCCTCCTCCCTGCTATTGCTCCTATTCTTCAAGTCTACTGGCCTTCATTTTATCTATCTATCTATCTATCTATCTATCTATCTATCTATCTAGTTGTGCTAATATTACTCAAAAATCATTTATTATTAAACTGCCTATGATTCAAGATTAGAATGCATGAAACATTCACAGATATATGTTACTATTGTGACAATGATCATGCAGTGAAATACAGTATATACTTTCAGTATGTAAGCAACTATATATGTATATGTGTATGTGTGTGTGTATGAGCAAATTAACATATCTCACTACCTTTAGTTTTGTATAAAGTACTTGAAAATTACTCTCAGTAATCTCCAGTGTGCAATACAATATCACTTAGTATTGTCCTCATGCTATACATTATTTTAGGGATAAAATAGTGTGTTTTTGACATTTTCACAGTCTATACCCCCTCTTTTGGTTAGTTATTCAGTTTGGCCTTCCTACAGGGCCCCAGGGAAAAATGAGAACAAGCAGCTTCATATCTTGATGAGAATCCAGCCAATAAAACATTATCACTTGGAACCTTTTTAATCAAACTGCTTCATTACTTATTGTGGTTTAACTGGACTGATAATGTTTACTTGCAGTGAAAGACTTTGCACAGTTAGACTCATTGAGCAAGTTTATCAGAAAAGAGTTCTTTAAAAATGGACTGGCCACTGGGTACAGTAGTGCATTCCTATAATCCTAGGGACCCAGGAAGCTGAGGTAGGAGGATTGCAAGTTCAGGGTCAGCCTCGAAACTTAGTGAGACCCTGTTTTCAAATTAAAAAAAAAAAATAAAATTGGTTAGGGATGTAGCTCAGTGGTAAAAAGCACCTTAGGGTTTAATACCCAGTACTCTCCTCTAAAATAGATTGGCCATATTGAATTATTTAGATGAAGAAATAGAAACCAAGATAGAGCACATATTTGATAGGATGACCATATGAGAGACAGAAAAATGAATTATGAGAGAAGACTATTACATTTTAGTATCACTTGTGAAGGCTCACATGACTTATAATAATTTTCTAATTTTATCATACCTCCTACATTAATTAACATTTTGATTTGGATAACATAAGTTCCTCTCAACCAGAGATGTACCACTTCATCTGTTTTATATATTTGCCTCTAATAAGATTCTTTTTCTAAAAATAATTAAGAAAATGGCTGCTTTCAATATTTTTATAACTTTTTGAAAAGCACTAGTATAAACATTCTGACTGCCCATATTAGTAATTAAAAGCAGTAAGAATTTTATTCCCCAATTAATGAATCAGAAATTGGTATTGAAAGCAGTTTGAAAAAGCCAGGTACAGGCTTCTTTAATTAAGCTCCCAGTGTGGTTCACAAAGGACAGGTGGCTACAGTTTCAGTGCTTCAGTTAAGGCTAGCACACTGCTTTCAGTTTACATAGCTTCCCAATAACTAGAGATAAAATTTTACAAATGAAATATTAATAATTCTATCTTTTATGACTTCAGAATAATCACCTGGTAAACTTCAGTATAAACCAATGGGATGAAAGTATACAACTCTAGGTAATCTCAGAAAGTTCCTAGAGTGTAGTAGTCTCTAATGTATGGAGCATATGGAACAACTCATTTTCTACGATGCCCTCTCAAAATACATACATATATATATATATATATATATATATATATATATATATAATCATTGTTAGTAATAGGATGATTCCCAAAAGAAAACACAAAAATCAAGAAATTTCATACTTTTTCATGATGTGAAAATTATCTGATCCCCAAAAGAAAAAGAATGAAAAGCATTTAAACCACAAAATTAAAGGGGAAATGAAATATGAACCTATGCAAAACAGTATCAAGAAACTAGCAATAAAATCAAGTATAAATAAAGTGATTTGCTATAGTTCCATAACTTGGCTATTATAAAGTGTGCTGCAATAAACATTGGTGTTTTAGTCAGATTTTTCACTGTTGTGACCAAAAGATCTGACAAGAATGATTTTAAGGAAGAAACGCTTATTTGGGGATTCATGGTTTCAGAAGGCTCAGTCCATCGACAGCTGACTCCATTCCTTGGGTCCTGACATTAGGCAGAACATCATGATGGAAGTGTTTTGCAGAGGAAAGTAGTTGGGGACATGGCACTATGACATGGCACTAAGACACCATGATACAGAGAGAGAAGGAGGGAAGGAGGGATGAGGAAGGGAAGGAGAGAGAAGAGAAAGACAGAGAGAGAGAGAGAGAGAGAGAGAGAGAGAGAGAGAGAGAAATTCTCCTTTCTTTAAGGACAAATATATGCCCCAAAGACATACCCTCAGGTACCCACCTTCTCCAGTCACAATTTACCTGCCCAGAGTTACCATTCATTTAATCCCTGTCAAGGATTAATGCACTGATTAGGCTAAAACTAATGCCAATCATGTCACCTCTAAACTTTCTTGCATTACTTTATACAGGAGCTTTTGGGGAACAGATAATATCTAAATTATAACCACTGTTATGCATATAACAAATGAGAAATTAAAAAACACTTCCTAATATTTCATTGAAATGACACTATTGTGTAACCAACTTAACACAAAGCCCAGAATTAAACTGTCTTTGCATCCTCTTTACTATTAAGACTGATTATTGTAGATACCTTATTTCCTCACTGTCCCCTGAAATCACCCTTCTAGAAGCACAAAGCACTCTCTGATCACTAAAATTAAGGTTTTTAACAACAAAAATAAAATATGGTGGCTCAAGCATCACAGCTTAATTTATGTCTCAGTGTTTCCTAGAGAGAATTCACTTTGTTTCCACCAGGAGCTGGCATTCTTCCAGTTCTCTCATCTTTAATGTTTTGCTTTTCTTCCTTCTCCCTCCTACATCTCTGAATTTCTTCCATCAATATACTAACCACATTGTATTGTAACTGTTGGTTTATGATGTCTCTTCCCTTACCATAAACTCTTATGAAGGAGACACTTTGTTCTACCTGATTTCCATTACATCCCCAGTGTGTGTTCCAGTTTTTGAAATATAGTGGGTACACTAAATAAAAATTTGTTGAGTGAAGAAATTTTAGCATAGAACTTACAACTCTAAATTATTGTTTCAGTTGATGAAATACTTCACATAAATAAGCAGCTTTGTGCTTGTGTCAGAGGCACTACAACATGGGCAATTTATGAAGTAAGAGTTGTTACAAGATATCAAATATAAAATAAGGCATAGACATTCAGTTTAAAGAAAGTTAAAAAATCTTAAGAAAAACTTTGAAATGTATTATTTTTAAGAGTATAATAGAGATCTTAAGGAAATGATTTACAAACATATTCATGGTAATATTTCTCAAATTAAAATCCAATATAAGAAACCATACAATAAGTAAAAAATCATCAGAACCAATACTTTAGAAGATGAAAATAATGTATGTTTCATTATGATCAATATTTAATATGGCTGTTAGCTATTAGACTCCATAAGGGACTTATACACTTTCTCATTTACAATTCTACATCTGCATTTAGTTAAATCCTGGCACATGACAATAACTCAGTTGAATCTATGCTGTAATGACAACTAACCAAATAGGTAACTGAAAGTATTATAAAAAATACCCATTAAGAGATTTGTGTGAGCTTTGCTTGTGCATCTTTGTATGTGTGTATGTGATTATATATACATGCACCTCAAATGGAAAAAAGTCAAAGAGAGTGAAAGAGACAGAATACCAATGGTGGGCTCTGGAGCAAGTTAGGTATTTTTTCCCTTTCTTTCCTTCCTTCCTCCCTCCTTCTCTCTCCCTCCCTCCCTCCCTGCCCTTCTTTCTCTTTCTCCCCACAACCCTCTCTCTCTTTCCTTATAAATAACCTCTAATTTTTTTGCAGTAAATACATTCATGGTAAGAAAAAAATCAGTGCTACAAAATAAGTTAACATTTATTGAAATAAATGTAAGTATTTGATCTTTTGACAATGAACATTCCATTGTAAGAGTGTGAGAGAGAAACAAGAAGACTAAGAAACAAGAAAAGTCCTATGAAAAGCAATCAAGGACTCCACCTAGACAAGCCAAAATGCTATGTCCTTCATATTTCAAGAAAATCCTACTTCTGCCATTATTTTCTAATAATGTTGATCTTTGAACAGAATGCTCACCTCTTAAGTCTGAACCAACTTCAATTGTGATTCTAATTCACAGGATTACTGTTAGTATCAAAGGATATGCTACTGGTAAGAGAACACAGAAATGTATAAATGAATGATATGTCTGGAATTTTGATACCATCAATTTTGGCAAAGATCAGGACTAAAAGTTGGAAGATAATTTATTTAATAGAGAAAAATTAATCTAGGAATTTCTGCTTCACAATTTCTTTTCCTCAAACAGCAGGGTTTGTGTATGTGTGTGTTTATTTTTTAAGTCACTGAGTAGAAAGTTATGTCTATTTTATTTCACCTGGTAGAGAAAACTGAGCTGCATCCAAACCATAAAGAGAGTGGGTACCATTTCCAGAATCCATTTCATTTCCAAAAGAGTTTCAGCTTCTGCTATGTTTTATTGAAAAACTATGGGGAAAGAACTTTCCACCTTGGGGCATTCCACACCTTCCTGTAGGAGAATAGATTAGAAGGTAGCTGTGTGTCACTTGGCTTGTTCTTACCTGACTCATGTTGTGTTTGCTTTCTGCACCTTTCAGACATCAGTAATGTTTCATTTTAGTTCTCTTGGGTTAATACTGAAATAGAGTGGTGCATAGTATGGCACATGCTATATAGATTTTAGGTAAAATGAATCCTGTCTTCTTTCACAGCATCCCTGGCAACTTGCTCACATTATATGTGAGCAATTTCAATTTTTCTCTATTATAAATTAGAAATAATAGTAACTACAGCACAGGGATGATGTGAAACTAAAGATATTTTTATTATGTTTGTTGGTACATATTAAATGCCTGATAAATAAGACCATTATAATATTGATTACTGATTCTTGTAGACCTATGTGTAAATGTATATGCATATAAGCAGCATGCATTTTTACATTGTTAAACTATGTATTATGTCATTTCTCAAGTTAGGGTTCAAAAATCAGTTCATTTAGTTGTTACTTCCTTATATTAACTATTTCTGTCACTGTTAAAAAAAAAAACTCAGGTGATACTTTAAACAGAGTGACCTTTCTAAAATGCAATTCTATTTCTACAAATTACTCTTCTTCTAACTCATTTCACTTTCTCAACTTCCTTTGGTTAACTCATTAAAACGATAGTATAGGTTGCTTGTGGAGAAATTTGTAGTCATGCCCTTACCAACTGTTAAAGTGCTAGTTCACAGCAAAATCTTCCTCTCCTCATCAAACACACAAAAGCACATCAACACACACACACACACACACACACACACATATACTTCCTAGAAAAATTCCTATTCTTCTTTTAGGTAATTTCACTAAATAATTTATTATTATTATTATTATTATTATTATTTTACTTCTCAGACACTTTTAATATGCTCATATGGCTCTATATGCTCCTACTGACATTGTAGCAGCACTGGTTGCACTGGACTGTAATTGCCTGTTCATTTGTATGTCTCAGAAACTAGCCTGGAGGTAACCAAAGGGCAGAAGCCTTCTCCAACACTCACTGATTTATTGCCAATGAATTACACTGTAGATGGTACATGGTATAAATTCAATAGACACTGGCTTAGTGGATATGTTAAAGTTCTAATACAAAATTCTTACCCCAAATCTGGAGTAAACTTTTCTCATAAACTTATCAATCAACTAATTCCTCTAAATTTCATAATAAGTAGGAAAGAAGCCATTGGGAAAAGAATTCTTTCATCACCAACAATTCTAATGTGGAAAGTCACAGGGGTTCAGATGCTATCATAACTTCTACTTGCCTGTCAATCTGTATGTCTAGGGGGACAGAAAAAGGGGATCTTAAAAATATCAGAATAATTTATCTTCAGCCTTGGAAAATCATTTTCATTTCTTGCATGAGAAAAAAAGAGAGAGAGAGATCTGTTTCCATCTGTTATCTCATAACTATTTTACCTGAAAATATCTTCTAACATAAATACAGAGAAAACTAAAATATAAGAATGACTATATTTGAGTGTGTGAATTATAGATGACTTTTCCCTATATTTCCCAAACTTTCTGTAATGTTAAATTGTCTTTATAGGAGCAGACAAAATGAACATAGAAGAAAAAAAATCAGATTTTAAAATAACTTCATTTGTCCTGCTGTAGAGATTAGAAAATAAAATCCCTGGATAATATTAATAAAATTTACTGTAGCCCAATATAGGACCTTGCAGTTTGTAAGACTCATGAGTTTAGTGCCTAGACTTGTGTGTGTGTGCGCACACGTGCAGGTGTCTCTACCAATAGATCAAAAGCTTGCAGCAGAAAATATGGGAATGATTAACTTATCTCTTTAAGTTGCAAGCCCTTCTTTATAATATGTTTTTCATTATGATAGTACCTCCAGAGAAGTATAAGGTGAGTTTAGCTCAAGATACCCTGAATATATGACCTCTTACAGATGCATATACTGACCTCTTATTAGCCATAAAACCATAGGAGCCTATACCCTCATTACTCTTCCTTTATCTGGTTTGTGTCTCTCTCTGTGTATGTGGGTGTGGCCCCTGAATAAATATTTAACAGTCAGCATATTTATTCAGCTTCTATGATACCAAAATTGCAGAGTTTGGAAATTCGATCTCACTATCTATGCTGCTGAATCACATAGCTCATGGAATAAGAATTTAAATGGCATTTTATGAGGAAGGAAAAGGTATGAATTCACTGCTAGGCAGAAAATTATATAATTGAATGTTTTATGCTGCTAAAAATATTTTAGCAATCATTTGCATATGACCTTTGTAGTGTAGCATCTGCCTTACAAGATTTTAAGGGAAGCTTTTTAGTTAAATGTGCATGTCCTCTGACCACATCACATAGTAAAGGCTTCTGTACCCACCACTATATGAACACATTATGCTTTATGTTACTTCAGTCTTTTGGATCATAAATGGTGTAGACAAAGCTACTATTCAAAGAATGATTATCAGCATGACTTTCACCTTTTGTTATGTAGTTAGGTATATTCTAGCCAGTTCTCAGTGGTTTTATTCAGTGTTACGTTTACATGCATAATTTAGCTAAAATGTCTCTTCCCAATTGAAGACTTAAGAAACTAGAATGTTGATCATGTTGGTCCCCTCCATACTAACATTAAAAAAAAATTCCATTTAAGATGGAGATAATGCAGACCTATGAGGGAGTTAGTGCACTTCCAACTTCATTAGCTTCCCAAAATTATATAGCAACTCTTGACATTTTAATATTCTTTAATGCAATGTTATAAGTGTTTTTTTTGCTTAACATTTCCTTGTATACTTCCTAAGATAGGTAAATTGAGGATCACTGATTTTATCACAATGTTTTTGAGGAACAATTAAATAATAATTTACTAACAGAATCAGTTCTACTAACATTTCAGTCCAATATTATTCAATAGAACTTTCTGCAGTGAAGGAAATGATATACAAATCTAGGCCATCTGATACCTGTGAATATTGAGCATTTGAAATGTGTGGCTAATACATCTAAGAAACTAAATTTTAAGTTCATATTAGCTATTTATGTGGGTAATAACTGTTACACTGGCCAGCACATCTCTGGTCTGTCCCCTTTGCTGTGTCCTGTAATTCCAGGTTGGTTCTGTCACATTGTGGACAAACTCAGTCAGTTGGCTATAATGGCTCTTCAGACCCCCAAGCCTAGTGTCAGAGGGGTGGTGTATGGTGAAAAAGATGGTGGTGATGGGTGAATGCAGGAACGATGCACTGGCAATGGTAGTATGATCAAAATTTAGCAAAAGGGAAGTTTTAATTTGTTTTCATAAAAATACAAATTATTAAGTTCCTAAGAAATTATGTGGACAATTTATAGTGACTAATGGCTTCCCCAACTCTTTCACCCTTCATCTCACTGTATATTAACAACAATTGTAATAAGTCTACAATAAAGTAACTTTGTATGTTTTTTTATAAAGATATACACAAAAGCTAAGATAAGGTAAGTCACTTTCTGGTTTCACAACCAAAAGGTGTAAAGTATTATCATTCTTCAAAAACAAAAAGGATGGAGAAAATCCTTTTTAATATGCTATGCAAAGTATTTTGAAAAGTGCAATTTATGTTTTATATTTGTATATTGATAACTACTAATGCATGACACTGAAAATTTGGTGCTAAATCCTAAGCTTTAACTCTAATAAAGGTTAATGTTGATTATGTATGTTTTATTGTACTATCTTGAAAATCAGTAAATTTGTAAGCCATTTGTATTACCTCTTGATAAATATGCATACATGATAAAATATATGCATAATTTAAAAATCAACAAAAATTTTCATTTCCTCAATATGTTAAAATACTTTGTCACATTTTTTTCTACCTTTAACTTCTTCATTTGCTTAAATATATAATTTTTTCTCATCAAATACCTTCATACTTCACTTACACTTGAATCATGGCAATTTCCCCTCCATGTTACAAATTTACCCTGAATTTTCTTGCCCTTTTGTCATAGTGTGTGGAGTTATTCCAGTTTAAAATGTTCTTCCCACTGGTCCACCTACTAAATCTTAAATTTTTTAGTACCTAGATCAGATACCTCCCACTACAGAAAATCTTTTCTCATATATAAAATTCATCACTTCATCTTCAGTATTTCTTAGCAATTCTGATCTTGATATCATGTTTTACTCAATAAACATTTACCTGAAAACATGAGGTACTAGTTAGTAGTATGAGAAAACATGAGGTGAGAACCATTTGAGTCTCTCCCATTCCTAGTTTTTTGAGGAATCTCCATACTGCTTTTCAGAGTGGTTGCACTAATTTGCAGTCCCACCAAGAATGTGTGAGAGTACCCTTTTTTCACATCTTCACCAATACTTATAATTATTTACATTCTTAAAAATTGCCATTCTGACTGGAGTGAGAGGAAATCTCAATGTAGTTTTGATTTACATTTCCCTAAGTGCTAGAGATGTTGAACACTTTTCCAATATTCGTGTGTTTCTCTTTAAAGAAGTGTCTGTTTAGTTCTTTTGCTCATTTATTAATTGAAATAATAGCTTTTTGGTATTGTTTTGAGTTCTTTTTTTATTCCGGATATTAATGCCCTGAGTAGCAGGTGGACAAGGTCACTTGTCCAAAAAAAGTGAAAGGTTGAATGTTTCCTCTGATATGTGGAAACTAATCCAAAATAAGGGAGCAGGGGAATAAAATAATGGGGGCAGAAAGGGGAAAAAAAGAGAGGGAATTTCATCAAAATAGCAGAAAGTTCAGTAGAGTAGACTAAAGGATTGAGGGGGAGGAAGGAGAAATGGGAAAAGAGAAAAATAGTGAAATGAGTCTGACTGAACTCTGTAAGTACATACATGAATATAAGTGAATTCCAACATCAAGTCTATCCACAAGACACCAATTAAAAAAACATGAATAAATTACAGAAAGAGCAGTAGAGCAGAGGGAGGGGAGCAGAGGGAGGTGCAGGTGGGTAGGGAAGTTCCAGGGACCAAGGTGACTCCAGGCTTGTCCACTTCTTCTCTGGGAAGCATGGAGAGTCCAATCACAGTGTCTGTACATGAAGATGCACCCTATGCCATCCCACACAGGTGGTACATAGGAGCCTTGAACCAGGGCCTCCCAAGACACCCTCCTCCAAGGACTGATGCTTCAAGGGGCCAATCCTGTCTGCACAGGTAATAAAGGCTAATTTCTAAGTGGGGGAAAAAAACTCTCCTAAATTTCTGCTTAAAAAGTAGATTTTTGTATAGTGCTTATTGAAGAGCATTTTTGAAATCTCATTGTGAAATACCACTTGTGTTTTAATTAATTTTGTCTTGGTGACTCTAGATCATTGGTCTTACATAACAGAATCAGAAACTCAAACATCTATTCCAGGATTCCTGATACTACAGAAAAATAAGAATATGACAGTGTAAAACCTAGAGAGAGGTTGGCAGAGGAAGCTCTCAGCTTGGTAACTGTCAGCATAAATAATAACCTAACACTTTACCTTCACAGTCTTTGCATTTGAAAATGAGTGTTTAAAATGCAACTCCCTTAAAAAATTTCTCAATTAAAACAGAATAAAATTAAAATTTTAGTGATAGGTGGTTTTTATCACAGTAAAGCTCTTCTAATTAGTGAATTATTTTGTAATCCAGAGTTATTATTCCAAACATATATTGAGTATAGCTAAAATTTTTTAAAATTTATTCCCTTATTTAAAACTCTTTATTAGGCACACATTATATCTAGACACTCTGTTACTGCACAGGTTGATATAAATATCACATTGTCCCTAGACAGAATTACATGATATTTAGAAACAGAACCTTTGAGTGACAAACTTTCATTTCTTTCCCAGCTTGATCAACTAATTATTTGATTTTTTCCTTAATTAATTTAGCATTTCCTGAACATATGTATTCATCTATAAGATGGGGATGTATTTTAAAAGTATATACCTTACTATGAGAATCAAATAATTTAATATATGAAAATATATAAAATACTGGCACCAATTTTTGTAGTTTAGCAAATATTCTCTAACTGTTGATAATAACTGCAATTCAGGGTGGAAAGTACTATGACTACAGAGTATCAAATATAATATGCAAATATGAAGAGACAGGGCCTTATTTCATTAAAGTGAGTGGGAGAAAGCTTCTCAGAAGGAAAACAGTTGAAAGTGGGATTTGAAAGATGAATAGGAATTTTCAGGTGGCATTACTAAGAAAAAGACAGGTGTTTGAGATGAAGGAAACAATCTCAGAAAATATATTCAAGTGATATGTATGTAACACATTATAGTTAGAGGAGACACATGGAGAAACAGCCATGGAATATGGCAGAAGAATCAAAGGAACATTTAGAACATGAGGGCTGTGGATGAATTCCCATTTTACAAAGATCAGTATATCTACAGTTTACAAAATACACATCAAAGAGCTGAAATAATAAGTGAGAAAGTATATTGTGAAGTTACTTTAATAGTTCTAACCCTTAGATGGCAATACCTTGAATTTAGTTATAAATTATAGAAATTAAGAGAAAAGATTGATGAGAAAGAATAATATATATAACATGTGATATAAAATGATATAATGTTTGATCTTGGTGAATAGAACACCAACATAATGTCACAGAAGAACAAAATAAGTGATTCAAATGAGCTATGTTTACCCACTTGCCATAATAAAAATCTACATTCAAATGCTTGCATCACCACTATTAATAGGCAAATCCAAGAATGAGCTAGATCATATTAGAAAAAATGAAGATAATTTAATTCAAAAAGATGAAAGCTATCCTGATTAGGTTTTTGTATCTATTGCTCCATGAGAATTTTTTTCAAACTATGTTTGAATAAAAAAAATAAGATCTGTTCTTGGATGGCCAGGAATTTAACATTTAAAAAGAGTTAAATATTTACTAAGACTACTCAAAGCAAAGAGTTAGAGTTATTTTTGTCCCCATGGGGTATGATACTTTTTAAAGCATGAACTCATCCTATAATACTCTCCAGTTTTCTGTTAATCACTCAGGGCCAATTTGTTAATTGAGAAAATTTGATTTATTAGAAAAAGCTTGATTGGATGATTGTGGCAGTAATGACAAAAAATGTAGATGCATGTTTAATGAAAAGTTAAATACTAACCCTTTACTTATACATAAAATTGGTGAATAATAAAAATTACACGATTTTCTTTTACATTTACCTTCTATTGTAGAGATCACAGTCATATCATTGACCATGTAAAAATTTAATGTCAAAATATGCAAAAGAAATTAATACCTATTTCAAGTTAGTCATTAGCCTAACACTGTCCTGGAGGTAAAAACTTAAACCACACATAAATGCAGAAAGTTCATGACTTAATTTAGATTAAATAATTAAATTCTCTGTTAATTTTTGTTTATTTTTACTTCAAGTTGTTTTATAGGAAGAAAAAGTAAATGGATAGTGCTTAAATAGATTAACCTGCAATACATAAGTAATAATAGAATTTATAGTAGAAACTTTAGTGCTTTCTATTGTTTTATCAACATTATAAAATAAACTTCCACTGAAAACTTTTCATTACACTGTAGGCGAAATATGTAACAGTTCTGTAAATGTGCTTATAAATTGGTTAAAAAGATGAACTCTGAAAGTAAAATTGTTTTTATGAGGTTATTGAAAGCTCAAATTGTGGTGGAGTTCATACCATAGAAAAACAATGGTTTTACTATGACAGGAAGTTTTGATATAGAAATATACTTGTAATTTCTTATGGTATATATGTAATTCATGAGAACATCAAAAAAGCTGTTATATTCTACCAATTCAAGTAGAAGCTACAGTGATCAGAAGTACAAATATATTCAAAGGGCAATTTAATTTCAAAATACTCATGATATAAGTGGTATTAAATTCAAAGAAAGTAGGAAAACTTAAGCTTATGGCAATATGTCCTTGTCTCTTTGCCGTCAATAATTTAGAAATATCTCAGTTTTTGAAAAACTACTTTTACATATGTATGTTGCTTTCTTGATATTAAGTTAATTTTATAAATGAGTTCTAAAAATTCTGTTTGTGTTTTGTTCAAAGTCAGTTTGGAATTTATAATGAAATTACTCAATGTTTGGAGTACCAAAAAATGTCTTCTTTTAAAAATTTTATAGAATTTCAAACAAATGATAAAAATGCTTTAAAAATAGTATTGAAATTCATCCTACAAAAATAAAAGTGCAAAACAGATATAAAGCACAAATAGGACATAATGTTCTTATTTTTTAATTTTGTAATTGTTTCGTACCATCTGAATTGGAATCTTTATATGGAATACTACATTTAATTTTGGAAATCTACATTTTATAACACAAATAACTTATTGAAATTATTTAGAATTTGCAACTGAAAATACTTTTTAGCTTTTTTTTTCATGGAAAAAACAATGTAAATTTATTTGTTTGCAATTGAGATTTGCACATGCTCAGTCACCTGTGCATCCAAAGCTTGGAATTTCAGAACATAGTAACTTCAACAAAATTTGTTAAACTTTAGACACTCAGTGCACAAACAGATTTATTTAGGAGTAATTGGTAGTTGTGGAGTTATTACTATGGTTAACAGTGTTGGGGCAGAGCTCTTGAAGTGCTAAAATTTCACTCAGGTTATTGGTAATTTATGTATTTTACACTATTACATGCACAATACAATACTGCCAGCAACAGCAGTTTAGAAAATATGCTGATAAATGTCTTGAGATAAACTTACACATTTGATATTTGACTATTTATCTGCATTGACCTCAGCTCATGTAATAGTTGGAAATACATTCATGATACCTAGAAAATCTCCACATTTTCTTTGCCTTAGATACATGTGTCTCACTTGACCCATATTTCTTTTTACTGAAGGTAATTCTGGTCATTGGGGACTTGGTCCCACATGTGGTCTTTTGCTCAAGAAAGAACTAATGCCCAGTGTAACCCAGCTTTTCCTCTTTATTGAAGGTAGATATTTTCCAAATTTTTCAATATATCTTAGTCTTTCTACTCATTTATATCTTTTAAAAGAGGTACTCATAACCTGAGTAGCTTTTTATTATGTGTACATATAGATAGAAGGAGGATCCATAATTTTAATATTCTGCGTATTTTCAACATCATTTTCCCTTAACATCTGCCCTTTTTTGTGTTGCTAAGGTTGGAATCCCGTACCCTGCACATTATGCACGCATGTTTTATCACTTAACTGTGCCTCCAGTCCCAAATTCTAACTTCAGATTGGTCCGTTTCATCCTTCATGTCTAAGATTAATTTTTATATGGTTGAATTTAGTTAGACCTTTCTGTTGCTCTTAACAATATCAAAAGTGAAAATAAATATGGATTCAGATTTTGTTCATATTATGATTCTTTAGTCTGTATTATTGTAATATAGCTTATAATATACATTAGTGTCACATAACAATCCCTACTTTATTGGTTCTTCTAAATTAAAGGTTTGGGAGTATTTTTCATATTTTACTTCCCAGATAAATTTTAGTTAAAAAAAATTTTTGTTTTCTCTCTTATTAATACAAAATCGTCCTAAAAGTTTTACGGGAAAAATTATACTTTAAATTGAAGAAAAAAAATGTTGACTTTGCAAAGATGAGGTTTATTTACACACATGGTATTTATAATTGGGTATTTTATGTGTTTCTAAAAATTTCTAGTTTTTTTTTTGTTTTTTTTTTTTAGAGAGAGTGAGAGAGGAGAGAGAGTGAGAGAGAGAGAATTTTTAATATTTATTTTTTAGTTCTCGGCGGACACAACAACTTTGTTGGTATGTGGTGCTTAGGATCGAACCCTGGCCGCACTCATGCCAGGCAAGCGCGCTACTGCTTGAGCCACATCACCAGCCACAAAATTTCTAGTTTTTAATAAGTTCTACCTAAATCTATTGAAAGCCTCTATACATATGAAACGTTACAAAGATATGACTTTTATATAATATTTATGTGATATATTGTTTGGTTAAATAAAATATAATAAAACCAAATATGTTTCTGGGCTCTAAAATTCATTTTTTTTCAAAGTTTAGTATTTGTTTCTTCTTGAACATACCTCCTCTTTTATCCCAGCCCCCATATTTCAACTGTATGAAGTAATATAGCAGTAGCCTTATGCTATCATGTAACTATATACTATAATGGCTCACTATGTTACTTATTGAAGAGTATTATGAATAACTGTAGTTTGGAACTCCATCTTTAGTTCATGAGGATTTATTTCATGTCTTCATAAATACTATGTAATTGTTTTTATCTAATGTTATTTTTTACTTCACCAATTTGTTATTTTTTTTATTTTTGAACATTTATCTTTATATAATGTCATAATTTACGTCCCTACTTGCTTTTCTCTTTTTGTGTCATTCACTTCCTTTTTTTTTTTTTTAATCAAAGTGCTTAGTTATAATAAGGTCTAGTTCTCTCACTGTCACTTTTCTTTGTACCTTTCAATGGTATAATTTATGAATAAAATTTTTAACATAATGTTTCCCAGTTTATGAATTTTTAACATTTTTGTAAGTTTTGGAGAAGAAATAACACCTTTTTCTGTGATTATTGAGATTAAAATCAAGTTTGCCATTTCACTGAACTATATTCCTAGCGTTTTTTTTAATTTAATTTGTAGATGAGATGTTAGTAAGTTGCCCAAGCTGGCCTTAAAATTTTAATAATTATGCCTTATCCTCCCAAATAGATGGTATTAAAGGCATGTATTATGATATTAACACTATACACCCCATTTCTATTTTGGTGAGACACATCTTCAACCCATATACCCAGCTTTTAATAGACTCTTTGAAGTAATCAATAATGACTTTTAAAATTTAAATTACATTTATATCACTTTTTCTAATTATTTCTAGTATTTTTAAAGCGAATTTAATGAATGACTGTGGGGTTTTTTACTTTTTTTTTTTTGTTTGATTGTTTTCCAGAGACTATTTTGTCACTTCTTTAGGGCTTGATGAAAGTTCTCCTTTTTTTTCCCCAGAATAATTATGTCTCCTAATATCAAATGGGTCCGTATTAAATGTGTTGAAAATAATGATTCTAAAAAGTTCATTCAATCCTCACATTTCCAAGGCTATTGGGGGCAGAAAAAGGACAATTTTAATAACCAAGAAATCATTACCAGTGGAAGCATAGTACCACTGTCTCATGTGAAGTGTAATATAGATGTTTCAGTGAATGGCTTTAAATCTTACTCTTTTTCAAAATAAAATCTCTACTACTTGCTTGAAAAATAAAGCACTATGTATGAGAAAGGTGAATAAGACTTAAGTTCTCTGGAGGTGCTGAGGTTGATTTTCAATTATAGTGTATAAATAGTCCAATCAGGAGGGTCTTACAATTGTCTCATCTTTTCCAACTGTATGAAATGGAACATTCAGATGTAATGACCATTTCCTTGATTTTAGGGTTTTCAGCGTTCTCCCTTTGATTTGTTTTCAGCTTCTTCCTAGCACAGAAACTTGGGCTCCTGATCCAGGACAGAAAGCTTGTTCACATTTGGATTGAACTGCATTCATCTGCAATATTTTTACTGCATGTGTTTAGCTATTAAGATTACTGAATTTCAGAGGGTGATCTGGCTGCCAAAAAAAAAAATAAAATAAATAAATAAGCACCCTGAATCTTCTTCACATGATCTCTCAGAATCAAATAAATTAAGGTGGGCTTGTTCTCATTGAGGAGTCAGTGTTCTTTTTGTGATTTTATTAGCAGGACCGTAGGGGTCAGTCGCAGAAGAGAAGGGAGGAGAGAGAGAGAGAGAGAGAGAGCACTTTTTAAGCTTTTAAAATTATTATAAGAACTTTAGGAGAATCATTAAAACAATTTGATGAATTTTGTCTTAGAAAAGTATTGTTTTGAATAGAGTTAAAGAGTACTGTAAGACTGTTTTGGCTTAAATATTTACCCATTTCAAAATAATTGAACACATTCTTCATTACATAGACTTTGTCCTGATATCTTAGTATATCAGTATTTGCAGTGAAAGTATTTTCAGAGAAAGCTTATTATGTACAGTGTGATTCTCAAACTTGCTGTTCTCCCAATACCTTTGAGCTCTTAAAAATTGCTGAATATCCTAAAGGTTCTTTTTAAATGAGTAATATGTACTAATATTTGCTATATGATTCAAATGTATGAAATGTCAAGATCATTGTACTGTTACATGTAACTAATAAAAAATAAATAAATTTGAAAAATTAAAATTCAGAAAATGTTTAATATTTTATTATTTTAAATTACCAATTACAAATTAAATCAATTATTTTTTATCTAAAAATTGTATATTTCTGTAAAAAGTTTAGTGAGAAGTTTGGCTAATTCTTACATTTAAATTTTTTTGGTAAAGTATCTGACAACTGATAGTAGTTGGATTCTTATTTCTGCTTCTGCATTCAGTCTGTTCTGGTTCCACATTTCAGAAAGGCTGAGGAAAACATTTCCATACATTCAAGAGAGAGAAGGCAAATGACATTTTAGTATCACATAAAATACAATTTAATATTGAGCTCATGTAGTCTGTGAAAGGTTTTCCGTTTGCCAGTAGTCTTTTCACAACATGTTCATGGTTATTATTCTTCAGGAATGTTAATAGAAGTTATCAACAATTTAAATTTTAGTAGCTCAAAAAAGCAAAATTTAAGATGATTGTAGCAATTTTAAAATAGTGATATAATATTATAGTAAATTTTTTCCAGGAAAATACCAGTGAATCTTTTAGAAACAGATATGTATTAAAAATTATGTAAATTTTTACCAATAATCGAGAATATTCAGATTTCCAGTTACAAAACACACACACACACACACACACACATATACAATATACATGAAAAAATACATGATTTTTTGTAAACATATGTATTTTCATAAATTATATTTTTCATGTGCATTTAAAAAATTTAACATTAAATAAAAAGTAAATACAGTTTCAGAGGTATGAATTGATAAATACATACTACTCATCTAACAAATATAGATTTTTTAAAACATATTTGACATATGTTATTTTGAAAATATGTCAGAATACTATAAACCATGTAAGTACATGCGTGCACACACACACACATACATAGACCTCTTCTAATTTCAGAGAAGGCAGAGGCCTTGACCTTGATTAATTCATCCAGAGACATAAGATTCTGAGTGACAAACACTCCTTAGCCTAGAAAACAGAAATGTGATAAGAAGTCAGTGTTTCCTTATTAATCACACTGCTGTCTGCTGTGTTTAGATTAGATGGGATGGAATAAATCATAAAGTAAACAAAGTTGTCTTGAAAGGAAATATGTTTATACAGATAGAATTTGGAAAGTTTTTTCTTGTTTTATATAACATTTTCACCTCTATTTGAAATTTTAAATGTGTTTTTCAGTAAAGGCTTCATACCTGAAACATCTGAAGAGCCATATGGGTCGGGGGAGGCAGCAACCCATGCACACTCTTGGGGTGAAATGTGTTCTAGGTAGAGGGAATTGCATTGGCAATGGATCTGAGGCAGACTTGTGTTTGGAGTATTTAAGGAAGAGCAAAGGGAATGTTGCTCACCATACCATGAGCGAAGCAGAGACTAGAAGGAAGGCAATCAGAGAGGGTAAAGGAATAAGATTATGTAGGTCAAGTTATATTTGGTGTGAATAAGTTTGGAGATGACTGAGAAAAGAGATATTGTTCAATAAATAACACATTAAAATTAGCACATACCAGGCACTATTCTAAGTACTTTCCATAGACTTATCTAACTCTCACAAAAATCCTATGAAGTAGGCAGGTTAAGAATATCACTAAACATTTTAGAAAGTCCTTACAGAGTTGTTAAGGCTGAGTTTATAAATTTCCTTTAGACAATGAAAAATATTTTTAAAGAAGGAAAATCTACCGCTAACTAAAGTTGATTTGTGGCTAATGTTGCATAAACACATTTAATTTCCAACCCAAAAGGATCACCTTGGACATAGTACTGAGAATAAGAGTAGCAGGGCAAGTGTTGGAGCAGGAAGATAATTGGGGAGACTTCCAAAATTACCCAGGAAGCTAATTTTGGGAAACTTGGGAAAATGTGAAAGATACACAGGTTTAGGTTGATTTATCCTGTTATAAATGATAATGAAGATCAAAAACTGAATGGATAAAAAATTGCAGTAAGTATAAAAAGTAGCCAAAAGTGGAGTCAGGTAAAGTTGCCCACTATGAGTCTATTAGAAAAAATATTCCAGATAAAGCACAGTAACTAAGTCCACAGATAATAGCATCCCCATGAAACTGATAAGGAAACAGGCTCAGACACCACAGAACCCAAACACTAAAGGCACATACACTAGAAAGAATACATAGCTAATACTGGTAGTTTGGATTTGAGACTAATTGCGTTAGATGTTGAGGCCTAAAGTACATGCTAAACTATGTCTCTAGCGCTTTGATTTATAGTTGCTATGGGATCTCTGTACTTTGCATAAGAGATTCTTCAAAAATAGCCTAAATAAATAATACAAGTCAAGCCAAACTAATTTAGGACCTGGAAGAATAAAAGTAAAACATTGAAACGAGGTAGCATATATAAACTCATTGTTTCAGTATATTGTTCTTAGCAGCTAGACAGGTGGGTAAATAAACTGGTACAATGTACAAGCACCTCAGTTGTTTCAGTGATGAATTTTTTATTAAAATAATTCAGCCAAGCTGTGCTCAGATACAAGAGCATTTTATTTTTGCTTGTTTTAAAAGTACTGGCAAGTCCAAAGAGATAGAACAGCCAGGAACTGAGGCTGGCATTTGCAACTGTGCCAGGGTCAAAGTCACTCTTTGTCCTTGGGACATTCATTCAAGTGTTTTGAGATCTCATTTGTCTCATGGATAAACAGAACTCTTGCTACTTATTCATTTTTCCTTTATGATCCTTCAGATAATTTGCAATTTAATGAGAAGTGTGGGCAAGATGTTATCACCTCCTTTATGCTAATTTAATCCTCCTCCTTTTTGCTTCCCAAACTCAAACATAACATTCCAAGACTTATTTGCCTATTCATGATCTTTCCCTTTTTACAGTTCTTCATAAATTTGTCATCTGGCACTGAACATACCCCTCATTTTAATGGTGATAATCCTTTTATACATAAGTCCTGTCTACCCAGATTAACTGGGGGATCCTAGAACGCCCAGCCAAGATTGCACATATATTTTCATGTATATCCAGGGATCAGTGAAATGCTGAGTGGGAAGAAATGGTTGGATAAGTATGTGATGAGGATAATGATGATTCTAATAGCAACTGCTGTTTATGGAGTACATATTTGTGCCAGTCACTTTATATAATGTCTATTTTATCCCCAGGAAAACACACAAGCTATTTATTATAATATGAATTTAGAAATGAGGAACCTGAGATGCATAGAGTTTGAGTAACCCATGAAATCCAGAGGCTTTGGCAGAAGTATGATAAAACTCCAGCCTTTTTTTTTTTTCACCTCCCAATTCCATGTATTATGGCAGAAGAGTCAATTCAAGTATTTATGTAATAGAAACCATTCACTGTGCTCTGATCAATATATTCATGCATTTGTTTACCACCAGTTTAATGATTTGTCTATTTACGCATCTTCCCTGAATCCACCCACACTTCATGCTTACAGTCATCTATTCATGTACTTATGTATATGTAGATTCTTCATTATTGCATTCATTTGTTCTGTCTTCCATCCCTTCACCCATCCAACTCTTCAGCTAACTGTTCACAGACATACTAAACAACCAGTTCATTCAATAATGCACTCACACATCCAATTATTCTCTAATTCTTATATACATTTTTTCATCTATCCTCATATTCACACTCTTACCAATTTGTCCATTTATTCCTTAAATCTTCATTTATAAACACCATCATTCCTCATTTATATATTGAAACTTACTAATATGTCCATTTATTCATTTAGACATTCATTTATTCAAGTTTTAACTCAATTATTCTGAACATGCCTAAGAATTCATTCTCTCAACACTCTTCTATTTTGAATATATTCATTCTTCACCATTATTATGTTCTTTGTTAAAGCAGATTCTTGCTAAACACATGGAATATTAAAAAAAAATAAGACATATTCTCTGCCCTAGAGTATCTCACCATCTGATTTAAAGAGTTTAGAATACACTAATGTGTTGGAAAGGAGAAAATAGCTTTGTATTATGGGGAGAGGAACTGGTTCTGTAAGAACTTCTCAAAAAAGTTTATATATGAATGCAAGGTCAAAAAAATGGACAAGTTAACAAGTTGGAAAACAAAGGACACAGTCATTTCAGACAAAGAGGTATAGCAAAGCTGATGTGAATATGCATTAAATAAGAGAATACAGATTACAAGTGGTAACATTCCTCAATATTCATTATGTCATTCTCATAGTGATGAAATTGTTGTTTAATAGCTAGTTACCAAAAATTAAGTTTATATTTTTCCAGCCTCCCTCACAAACTTATATAGTGAAGTATTGCTGCTTATACAATTCCCAGTAAGTGAATCTCAGCTGAAGTGATGCATCCAATACCTATACTGTGTTTTTAAAGAGAACCCTCATAACTTTCACTTCCCTTTAGTCTCCTGGCTGGAATACCATTATGTGATTGAACCCTTTTGGAATATACAGATCAAAGCAACTTGCTTGGAATCACAGAGGATTAGGATGAAAAGGTCATGGACCCCTGATAACTTTATGCTGGTGAGCCTCTTGAAGCTTGGGTTGTAGCTTTATATTTTGTTTTACCCACATTAAATTTATTAATATGGATTGTTTTATGGCATGTGAGCCTATATTCTAAACAATTTAAACTTTAGTACCATAAATTGGAATGTTTCACTAACAGAAATAAAATATGTAGCATTTCCTTTGAGACAGTGTGGGAGGCTGTGAAAACATAGATGCCACAATTTTTGAAAACTTATAACTCTCAATATTTTGTGGCATATATATGGTTGATCTTGCCTCAGTCTTTTCAAAGCAAACACATACTTAAGAGAGTCTCTAATCAGGAGAAAAACATTAGAAATATTCAGAATTTTGGTGTTTATTGGGTTCTTCTTTCCTCTTTCAGTAAAGGCCCAGAACAGATGGATGATGTTGGGCTACATCTAAACAGGTGATGCAGACTAAAGTCTTTGCAGATCTACAAGTGATATACTCTCTATCTGTAGTGTGTGATCCCAGTTGGCTGAGAATCTGGTAACTGGGACCAAATGGATAAGAAAGGAGAATTGATTTTATACCTCAGATAATATTAGACAATCTTGAAAAAGTACTTCAGCTAGAGGGAAGAATATGGTACCAAGCATTTTTTTTTTTTGTCAGAAATTGTTAGCCAGATACCTGGGCCACCACAGAAGCAAAGTTCAATTCAAGGTGTTTCCTTTCCACCCAAACTTTTTAAACTGATGACTTCAAAATATCTTCCCTTTCTTTGAAAGGCAGTAGAATAGATAGGAATTGTAGAGTATATTTAAAGATTATATTTTACAGGCTTACATCTATTTCAAATTCTTTATTTTGTTCAGTAATTTGGGAAGGTAGGGCAATCTCTGTTCCCAGTCCAACAGAAAGAAGACAAATTAACATCAGCTTCACAATTTTTTTTTTCAGTCCTTGCAAGTACTGTGGTCACAGGAAAACCAACTGATTGAACACTTACAAAAAGACAGGCATTTGTAGGGGAAAATGAAAAGCAATACTTTTATTTTACAAAATAATAATTTTAATTACAAAATTAGTAGACAACAATTTATCGATCTATGTGTTAGTAAGCTTTTCTTTCCTGGAACAAAATATCTGAGATAAACAATTTAAAGAGGAAAAAAATTAGCTGAGAATTTCAGAGGTTTCATGGTTAGCTAGTTTCACTGCTCTGGAACTGAATTAAGACAGAACATCAGGGCAGAAGATCATGGCAGAGGAAAGCTGCTTACCTCATGGCAGCCATGAAGCAAGAGCTACAAGAAAGGATCAGAGACACGATATATCCTTCCAGAGCATGTTCCCAAGGACCTACTTCATCCAGTTAGTTCCCACTACCTCCAAATAAGGCCATAAAATTATTAATACATTAATGAATTAATTCATTGATGAGGTCAGAGCCCTTATGATCTAATCACCTACCAAGACCACATCTTGGAATGTTGCTGCACTGTGGACCAAGACCTCAACACATGAGCCTTTAGGGGAGACATTCCAGATCCAAACCATCACAATCCAAAAAGTTGGAAACACCAAGCAGGATAAATATAAAAACACTATATCTAGAACAGCTTGCTCTAACAGCTGAGAACAAAAGAAAACAAAATTCTTGAAGGTAACAAAAGAATAAAGTCAAATTAAGTACAGTAGGATAGGAATTATAAAAGATTTCTCCTCAAAAATCACACAAACTAGAAGAAAATAGAGTGACATCTTTAAGAACTGAAAGGAAAAGAATGAAAATTACTTTAATCCATGAATAGCCAATGTATACATGGGGTTAGCTCTGTTAACCCATGTATAGCCAAAAAGCAACAACAAAGAAGTAGAAAAGTGAAACAAAAACATACTGAACAAATACAAAATACCTAGTAGATTTTAATACCAATATAACAAAATAATATTCAATGAGAATGTTCTAAACACATCAGTTAAAAGATTGACACATTGGATAAAAACTAAGG
Organism: Urocitellus parryii; assembly: GCF_045843805.1. Taxonomy (NCBI): domain Eukaryota; kingdom Metazoa; phylum Chordata; class Mammalia; order Rodentia; family Sciuridae; genus Urocitellus; species Urocitellus parryii. The sequence goes on from NC_135534.1 coordinate 78,170,858, forward strand.
TATACAGTTATACGCTATCTTAGCCCAGGCTGCTGTAACATAGTACCATAAACCGGGTGGCTTATAAACCATAGAAATTCATTCCATGTAGTTCTGGAGTCTGGAAGTCTAAGATCTGGATGGCAGGGTGGTAGGGTTCCTGTGAGGGCCCTCTTCCTTGCAGATTTCCCATCATTTTGTCACACTTTCCAAAGAGAGCTAGCTTGGTATCTGGCTTCTTCTTATGACAGCATAAATTGAATACATGAAGGCTCCACTCTGCTTATCTAAGTACCTCCCCAGATTTCAACATATCTACTTGTGGATTCAAAAGCCATTGGTCCACCCAGAATATACAAATCTTTATAAGCAGAAGTAAATTCATGTATTATAGTTAGTAGGGTTAGTATAAGTTAACAGTTTGTTTCTGTTAGAGGTGATAAAAAGTGTTCTAAAGTTACATAATGATAATAATTACAAACTTGGTGACTACTCTAAAAACCACTGATTTACAAAATATAAAAATAAAGAATAAGGAAAAATAAATAGGCAGGAGGCAGATAATCAAGGGTTTATATATCATGTCAAGAATTTATTTATTTTTTTACGTTGTGAGTAGCCATCAGTATACTAGATGTGTTAATAATAAAATTATATTTTAAAAATAAAACTCCTGAGCTGGTCTGGAAAGCATATTGATGGAAGAAGAGGATAATCTTGAACATAAGGCAGCTGGTTAGGCTTGACAGGAGGCAGTGAGGCCTAACCTAGGGCAACAGAATGAAAGTGATGGACGTTAAGTGAGAAGGGGATCCAGACCAAAACGCATTTCAGTCATTTGCCTCTCGTCCCCCTCAACTGTGGATTTTTAGAGACAATTGAAAGTCTTTATGCTTTTAACTTTTTTATTATCTTTCTCCCACTGATTATACATTTTACTTTCTAGGAAGATAATATAATGAGCATGCAAAATACTAACAATGTTTGCAGACACCTATGTTCATAGCCCAGAGTAAAACCTCTGTAGGTACTTTTAGGTATCAAATGAACTGCCTTGGTATTACATAGTCAATAAAGCCTGACCAACTTTTCTAATTACCTTTAATTAAGGTTTGAGTACTCTTTATGGAATACAACCAGTTTTAATTTCCTCATCAAATGAATATTTTCATATCTGCAATTTTTTATTGAAACCAATCAACATTCTCCTAGAACTCCCATTAAGATAAGACTCCTGAGTACTAATACAATAAATGAGCCAAAATTAGTAACTCTTATTTATCAAAGATATGATGGAAATTGTTTCATTAAAGTTAGATATTTATAGCAGTACTAATTTTGTGAGATAATTCATATTACATTTATTTTTTCACACATGAGACCACAATAAATAGAGAAGAAATAAACTGTTGTCAAAAAGGAAATGTATGAATATATTTTGCAAAATTCTACATGACTATTGAGTTAATTCCATGTGCAGAAGGAAATTCAGCATGTGAGATATACCTGCACCCATCTTTCCATTTACTGTCTTTGTACATTTTTATTGACAGCCATATAAAAAATTTGAAATTGGGTGTGGGGGTTCACTGCTAAAATCTTAGCTACTCAGAAAGGGTCACAAGGCAGGAGGTCACAAGTTCAAGAGCAGCCTGGGAAATTGTGAGACTTACATCAAAATGAAATAAAAAATAAAAAGACTGGGGATGTAGCTAAGTAAGAGAGCACTTGCTAAGCATGCACAAGACCCTAAGTTTAATCCCATTACTGAAAGAGAGAGAGAGATTTTTTACTATCCATTTCATGAACATAATATCCTGTCTCATTCCTCTTATTTTTACAAATGCTTTTATCTCCCATGGGAACAAAACGCATTCCTTTTTTGTCTAATAAATACTTATTCTTAGAGGCTCAAGTAGGTATTGCCTACTCTAGAAAGCCTCTTCTGATTTTCTTCTACACCCAAAATGGGTTAGGTTACCCTATTCATAGGGTACATATTATACTATTGATAACTGTGTTTAAAAGTATAATATTATAAGGAAAATGTTAGTTTAAAAAGATGTATTAGTTTAAGCCAGGTTCAGTGGTGCACACCTATAAACCCAGCAGCTCAGGAGGCTGAGGCAGGAGGACCCTGAGTTCAAAGCCAGCCTTATCAAAAGTGAGGTTCTAAGCAAGTCAGTGAGACCCTACCTCTAAATAGAATACAAAATAGGGCTGGGGATATGGCTCATTTGTCAAGTGCCCGTGAATTCAATTCCCAGTACCAATTAATTAATTAATAGAAATAAAAGCTATATTAGTTTGAGTAACTTGAATTAGATCTTATAACTAATAGACCATGTAAGTAGTTTTCTCCTATCTGTGATGTACTGGATCCAGTCCCCTACAGATACTAACATCCTCAGATGCTCATGTTTCTTATACAAATGGTGTAGTATTTGTATATAACCTATGTGCAGCTTCTCATACACTTTAAATCATCTCTAGGTTACTTACCATACTTAATACAATGAAATGCTTTGTAAATTGCTTTATACTGTATTCTTTAGTGAATAATGACAAGAAAAAATGTCTGCACATGTTCAGTACAGACACAGTTTTTTCTAATATTTGTGCTTCAGTGATTGATTAAATCCATGGGTACAGAATGCATAACTAACACTCCTTTGGGTATAGACCTAGGAGTGGGATAGCTGGGTCAAATCTAACAGGTATCATTAAATGATATAATGTTAGCTTCATCATTCATGAGAGAAACCAACACTGTGCACTTTCAAATAAGTAACTTAAACATAATCCTTTCTCACTGTCCAACAGTCCAGAGGAGATGGCTCTGCTTTACATATTATAATTCAGGAGTCCTATTTTTTTATTCCTGTGTCCCTGCTTCCTCTTTGATTGGCATTTTAGAAAAATAAATAAACATAATAAAAGGGAGGTGAAGGAAGCAAAGCTTAAAAAAATCTTGTTGCAGAAATGTCACACACAACTTTTATTTGCATTCCAATGGTTAAAAGTCCGTCACTTGATCCCTTTTTGCTAATGAGAAAATTGGGAAATGAAGACCCAAACCTTGACTAATCTGCTAGTCTAATTATTTTAACTTAATGTTATTACTAGTTGATCAATAGAAATTATTATTTCTTCTTCCTATGCAAACAATAAGTCTCCATTTCCATCTATTCTGGACTATTGGGCAGATAGCACACAGAAATTTTGTGCCATTTTGAGCAGGCACAATGGTATGAGTGCAATATATCTGGAATTCTATTTCTAACTGGTGCATCCTTCTTCCTCCTTCCCTTCTTCTTTTTGAATGCCCAGCTCTCAGACTGTTCACACAACATAAAGGCAGTGGGAAATGGCAGATAGGGTTCTAGCAATAAGCCAGTGTATTGGTACAGGTGGTTAAGATTCTGGGGCTGAACTTTCTAAATGACACTTTCTTCTTTATCCTTCTTCTCACCTTCCTTCCACCTTCTTCCTTCTCCTATCTTCTTCCCTTCCTTTGTGTGAGCTTTCAGCCAGTACACCCAGTAGGGAAGACAGTCAGCTTTCTGCTGTCATGGTGAAGATTTTGATAATATACAAGCAGAATTGATCAAATGTAAAAATTCACTAAGGAAAATGAAAGACACTGATTTCATTGTTGAAAATGTGGCTTATAATTATGGAAAGGAGAGATGGTGCTTGAATAGTATTGTGAACATCTGTATGAACAATGTTCATTATGATATAGCACTAGTTATCATTAAGATGTATGAATACATAGGTTAATTCATATACATACATAGTATGGGGAATATTTATTATCTAAGTCTCTTGATAGGGTAGTAACAACCTAGTCATGAAGGGTACACACATTGTTCAAATAATTATTTTTAAATACAAAGGATTTAGGTCTTCCTGGAGAGAAATGGCTGACTTGAGGCCTAGGTAGGAATATTCTGCTGCTTTGAAAGTACTCAAAGGGCATGTCAAAATGGAGCTCCCATTGAACAAGTCTGGCAGAATTTCAAATACGTAATAATGATGATTATTTTTTAAGTAAAAAAAGAATTCATGAGACCATGCTAACACAAAAACAGAAAGACTCATATATAAATTGGGAAAAACAGTTTGTTTCCATGCTGACTAACAAATTTAATATGAATGAGAGAATTAGAAGATGACCACTTGACAGTCATCATTGTGATATTGATTCACACAAAACTCATCAATGGATGTGTGAAAAATCAATAAGAAAATTTCCAATAAGATGCACAGTGTTCCAGAGACACTGTATCTATTAGAAGAAAATGTAGGCCCAAATCTCCATCATGTCAGATTAGGCCCCAACTTCCTTAATAGGCTCCTATAGCACACGAATTAATATCAAGAATCAATAAATTGGATGGATTCAAACTGAAAAGCTTCTTGTCAGCAAAAGAAACAATCAATGAGGTGCATAGAGAGTCTAGTAATTGGGAACAAATTCTTACAAATTCACACAATTTGGATAGAAAACTAATCTCTATAATATATAAAGAACTCAAAAACCTTAACACTAAAAAAACAAATAACCCAATCAATAAAGGGCCAAGGAACTGAACAGACACTTCTCAGAAGAAGATATACAATCAATCAACAAGTACATGAAAAAATGTTCAACATCTCTAGCAATTAGAGAAATGAAAATCAAAACTACTCTAAGATTTTGTCTACTCTAGTCAGAATGGCAGCTATTAAGAATACAGACAATAATACGTGTTGGTGAGGATGTAGGGAATAAGGCACACTCACACATTGCTGTTAGGACTGCAAAATGGTGCAGCCAATATGAAAAGCAGTATGGAGAATCCTTGGAAAACTGAGAATGGAACCACCATTTGACCCAACTATCCCATTCCTAGGACTATACACAAAGAACTTAAAAACAGCATACTTCAGGGACACAGCCACATCAATGTTTATAGCAACACAATTCACAATAACTAAACTATGGAACCAACCTAGATGCCCTTCAGTAGATGAAAGGATAAAGAAAAAGTTATACACACACACACACACACACACACACACAATAGAATATTATTCAGCATTAAAAGATAATAAAATCATGGCATTTGCAGGTAAATGGATGGAGCTGGAGAGTATAATGTAACTGAAATTAGCCAATCCCCCAAAAAACAAATGCTGAATAATTTCTCTGATTTAAGGATGCTGATTTGTAATATGCTGCGGGAGGGAGGGAATGGGAGGATTTAATGAATCCAGATCGGGCAAAGGGGAAAAGGGGATAGAGGGGAAGGGAGGGGGAATGGAGGTAGGAAAGATGGTGGAATGCGATGGTCATCATTAACTTGAGTACATGTATGAAGACATGAAAGATGTGACTCTACTTTGTGTAAACCAGAGATATGAAAAATTATGCTCTATATGTGTAACATGAATTGTAATGCATTCTGTTGTCATATAGAACAAATTAAAATTTTAAAAAGTTAGTGTTTATTAATAAACAACACATATCATAAATTCACTTTCCTATAAAAAAATCTAAATGATATAATACTAGCATCACAATTTATGAGAGAAACCAACACTGTGCAACTTGTGATATGAGGATGCACTGAAAAGATTTCAGCATCATTTCTGCACTATTCTTGCTAAAAATATGCAAATTTTAAAATGTTTATTTTTCATAACAAGTATCAGACAAACTAAATGGGGGGTGTCATTCTAAAAACAACTGTAATGTGAATTAGAACCACTAAAGACAGGAAAAACCAAGGAGGTATTCCAGATTGAAAGATATTAAAAGAAGTGACAATGAATGAAACACATGAGGCTGGATTGGCTGCTACCCCTAAAATGGGTATCATAGGGATAAAGATAACTATGAAAATATGAATGAGCTCTTAGGCTGTAAAATAATTTGGATTATTTCTCCCTTTCTGTTTTGATAGACTTATTGGTCATATGTGGGAAAATGTACATAGGAAATAGAAATTGGAGAATTAGCGGATGTGGTTAGGCAGAATGGCCTTACAAAGGAATCAGGTCAACTTTTTTCTTCTATCAGATGCAGAGTCTCTGATTTGATATCAAGCTCTTTGATCCATTTTGAGTTAACTTTTGTGCATGGCGATAGAAAGGGATTCAGTTTCATTTTGTTGCATATGGATTTCCAGTTTTCCCAGCACCATTTGTTGAAGATGCTATCCTTCCTCCATTGCATGCTTTTAGCCCCTTTATCAAATATAAGAAAGTTGTAATTTTGTGGATTGGTCTCTGTGTCCTCTATTCTGTACCATTGGTCCACCCATCTGTTTTGGTACCAGTACCATGCTGTTTTTGTTACTATTGCTCTGTAACATAGTTTGAAATCTCGTATTGCTATACTGCCTGATTCACACTTCTTGCTTAGAATTGCTTTTGCTATTCTGGGTCTTTTGTTTTTCCATATGAATTTCATGATTGCTTTATCTATTTCTACAAGAAATGCCATTGGGATTTTGATTGGCATTGCATTAAACCTATAGAGAACTTTGGGTAATATTGCCATTTTGATGATGTTAGTTCTGCCTCTCCATGAACAGGGTACATTTTTCCATCTTCTAAGATCTTCTTCTATCTCTCTCTTTAGGGTTCTGTCATTTTCATTGTATAATTCTTTCACCTCTTTTGTTTAGTTGATTCCCAAGTATTTTTTTTTGAGCATATTGTGAATGGGGTGGACACATAAGTTTTGAAGATAAATCTCAGCAGATAAGTCTTGAAGATCAGCTTAATCTGTAGATCTTGAGACTTGAAGAGGATCTTGGATCATCCAAGTGTGTCCTAAAATGCCACCACAAGGGCTAAGGGAGATTGGAGGTACACAGAAGGAAAAAACATGTGGAAGTGGAGGCAGATATGGAATAACATGGAAATATGTGAGAAATAATAAAGGGAGACACAGAGACAAGGTGCAGAGGCTCCTTGTCCAAGAAAGTGGCTCCTTTTACAAGTGGCCACACTTATTTATACCAATAGGTTACATCAGGTCATTAGTACCATAACTACATTATTGTTTGGAGTATCAGTAAGGTTACTTATTCTGCAGTTACATTTCACAGTTACAATATGCAATGTCAGAAGATTTGGGCAGCTCTTAAGAAAGTCCATTGTCTAAAGTGACTGTTAAGCGAGGAGATCCACGAGCATTGGAGCTTGGTGAAACATTGTAATTATCAAGAAAGTAAGTCCCTTTATTTCCAGGAATTATGTGCCTAAGATCAAGGTCGAAACCCTCTTGAAGAACATTGCTACAGTGGCCAGGCATCCCATGTCTTTTACATGGAAGTTTCCCAGCAGCCAGGCATTCTGTACCTTTGCACAGAAACTCCCCAGCCACCAAGCATGCCACAATCATGAAGTTTATCAGAGATCCCCAGTCCCAAACACAGAACCCCTACAGAAACAAGGTAAAGAAGGACAGCAGACACCAGTAGCTGAAAGAAGCTGGAGTAAATCTGCCCTGTTTCAGTGAACTTTTTTTGCACCCGTGAACAAAAGATCTGACATGAACAATTAGAGGAGGACAAGTTTATCTGGGGGCTCATGGCTTCAGAGGTCTCAATCTATAGAAGGCCAACTCCAATTCTTGGGGCTCCAGGTGAGGCAGAACATCATGGTAGAAGAGTATAGTAGATGAAAGTTGCTTAGGACATTTCCAGAAGGTAGAAACATAGAGAGTTCCCCTCAGGAAGGATAAAATATATACCCCAAAGACATGCCTCCAATGATCCACCTCCTCCAGCCATTCCTTACCAGCCCACAGTTACCATTCAGTTAATACGTATCAGAAAATAGCTCTGTAGTATCATTTGAGATCAGGTATTGTAATGCCTCCAGCATCACTTTTCTTGTGCAGTATTCTTTTGACTATTATCCTTTTATTCTTCTAAAATAATTTTAACACTGTTTTTTCTAGTTCTATGAAGAATGTCATTGGTATTTTGATGGGATTTGGAATAAATCTGTAGATCACTTTTGATAATTTGTCCTTATGTTGTTTCTGCCTCTCTAGCACCACAGAAGTTCTTTCCCTCTTTTAAGATCTTCTTTAATTTCTCTTTTTAAATTATTTTTAGTTCAGAAAAACTAATGTTAGTTCAAAAGAACTAGCTATGTATAACATCAGATGTATTTTGACATAATTATAAAATCATAGAATATTATTTGCACTAATTCAGTCCCCAATACTTCTCTTGCCCTCCCATCCTTCCTTAACCTGTTTCTTTCCCTCAACTCTACTGAGAGTTTTGCTTTATTTAGTTTTCTATAATTTTCACTGGAGATGACATAACTTTATTTTTTATCAAGAAAATAGACATTTTCTTTGTAGCCTTCTAAAATGGCTGTTTATATCTCAATATCCAGAATTATACTAAGCTGTAAGTAAATCTATAAAGGTGAGTACTCACTTTCCTGGCTTCTTGAGTGGGCATAGAAATGGAACAAAAAGATTGAAAAACTCCCCTGAATTGGCCCAACTGTTGTATCATTCATGTAGTTGCCTATCTATCCTTCTGATGCCTTATCTCCTTGACTGTCTATAAAATATAGTGAAAGTGTTCACTACAGTCTCTAAAATGCACACTTGATAAATTATTTTAAAGTTCATAAATCCTCTCACAACTTCATTGTATTTTCTTTTCTCTCAGGAAGTGATATAAGAAAGTAGAAACATACTGAAAAGAAAATATGGGAAAGTTGAAATTTGTTAAATAAAAATGTTTAGGAGTGATTGATAAGAAGGACTTACCAAATATTTTGAAGACTCTATCCTTAGAAAGCAATATATGGGAATATCAAACATAGTAAAAGCTACTTAAAAAAAAGTTTGTGGTAAATTAATGGCTAACATTGTAGATATAAGGAATTTGATGGATCTGTCAGATGTTCCTATGCATATAAATAGCTGAAAATCAGATATGCCAGCTTTAAACTAAAGGCAGATAGGATAGGAGATATAAATTGGGTGTTCTTCAGCATGTAGATACAATTGAAGCTTACGAAGTTAAGATATTGTAAAGCAACCACATAAAATGAGAAGAAACACAATTACAGATAAATCATTGATGTTCACAAACCCTAATGGCAGGACATTTCAGCTCTGGGAGAAACAATGTGATATTCAGGAGAGAGCCAGCTCCAGGGAGTGAGGAGCCATCATTTCTTCTGACATTAACTCAGTAGGAAATCCAGTGAAGGCTTCTCAAACCCTAGTGCAAATATTAATTACCTTTGAGGTTTTCCAAAACACATTTACAGGTCCCAGGCCCAGATGTACTCATTCAGTGGGTTTCAGTTGAGGCCACATAGCCTGAGTTTATAAAAATGTCTCATACCATGCTCCTGTTGCTAGGCTAGGACCACCCTTTTTTATGTTGAAAGGTCTGAATTGTACCACAATGTTTGGCAGAACATTGGGTTTTGGTAAAACATTGGGCCAGAACATCAGCATTACCTGGGAGCCTGATGGAAATGTGGAATCTTAGGCTCAACCCAGACCTATGGAATCAGAAATTGCCTTTTATCATTATCCAAGGTGATTCATAGCATTTGTGACGCATTGCAATCTAGAATGTAGTGCTTAACATATGGCACAGTTTTCATATCTAATAAAATGACACTGTTGATCTCACTTTTATTCCAACCTACTGTGGGTGAAAAATTAGGAAGTGAAGCCTGACATCTGCGAGTGAATTGTGCCTCACCTAGCCTTCATTTCCGTATGTAACATGGGACCATTCCAGTGTTCCCACCTTGGTTACGGTTAAGAGTGAACAAACGTAACATGCTCTGCTTTTACTTGAGCAGAGCTACAGTTGCGAAACACTGGAATTTCACTTCTACATGAATATTCAGATTGCAGCTAGCACAGAGCTGTTTGTGAAACTGCTTATTTGTTATGTTAGTTCCACCTATTTGATTAGTTAATTTGGTAAATTTAATGAAGCTTTAAGTGAAATAATTCCAGTTAATGATTATTGATTTGAACCTCAAGAAGAGGGAAATAAAATTCATTCCTGGGTAATTAAAACTTAAAACACATACATTGAGTGGGTGCAGATGCTGACTGATTACAGATTATGACTATTTTAAAACTGGTGTAAAATTAAAACCAAGTTGGAAGGAGTCAGATTATGACTGTGAGAGTAATTAAAACAAAATTGAGATGACCAATCAAAAACTAAATGGATTGCCTGCCAGACAGTATGTCTTCACTACTGGAGATGCCCAAGCTGATGGTAGACACACTGAGCATGTACATAAGAAAGGTTTCTATTTTGAGAGGAAGTCCAAAACACATTTCTAATGTCCCTGAAATTCTAAATTTCAAATTTATGAATTTAGCACTTTTCTCTTCTCTTTACATTCTTTTACTTCATAACCATGGAAGTCCATTATATTTTATATGAAAGTATTTTTCTAACAGTTTCAAAAATAAGATAACTAATGATGAATACCCACCAAAGGGCTATGCCTTGCAGGTTGTGTTGTTAAGTAGTTTAGAGTACATTATTAGGAGTCCATCAGATCCAAATTAGAATCATAACTCTGCCATTATGAACTATGCAACTTGGGTAGGGATACATAATTATAACATAAATAATAGGAATAATAGGAATTTATAATTATATATACATATATGTGTGTATATACAAATATATATATATATAACATATATAAATTTATCTTCAGATTCCTCATCACTAAATGGAACCCAAACTGTTAACCACAGTTCAATCTGTACATAGCTTCATAATGTATAAAATGTCAACTGTACTTGATTATAGGATCCAGTAAAGACTAAATGACCTTGGCATGGTGACATATATCTGTAATTACAGCTACTAGGGAGACTATAGCTGGAGCATCACAAGTTCAATGGCAGTCTAGGCAACTTAGAGAGACCCTGTCTCAAAACAAAAAGTAAAATTAGCGAAGCTCGGGGTCCCCGAATTCAATCCCCAGTACTGAAAATAAATATATAAAAGTCTATATGAAATAAATAATATGAGATGTTTAAAAAATATTTCTTCCTGAAAATCTCCATGTGATGATTTAATAAATAAGTATATGTCACTCAGCTATGCTGCCCACAGATTATAGAAACTGTTATATAATAAATATTTGTTATTTAAAGTTGTTGAAACATGGGTAATTTGTCATACAACAATAGAAAACTAATACAGTTCTTTGGCAACCAAATTTATATGGAATGATCAGAGTAGAATAACTGTAACATTTTTCTGTATAAGACTATTTCTTGAAGAAGCAATTTATAGGATTTTCCCTCTCCTGCTTTTGTTTTTTCACTCTTTACATCAATTGCCTCAAAAATCAACCATGTTTTGGATGATTCAATATCTGGAAATAATGCTCCTAAGCATAACATATAATAAGTAGTTGACTTATGAAATCACACAACAAAATGAATAAATAACCATTGAGAAAAAATAAAGTCATCTCAGCTTCAAATAGCATATTCATTCTTCAATAGATGTGTAAATCCTTCCAAGATTTAAGAAATGGGCATTCACATGTAATAAAGGACCTCTTGAAATAGGCAATACAAGTAGTCAGTTAATTCTAGAGGAGTACAGACTTAAATTCAGTACTTTAAATAACAAATCATTTCTACTTTGGAAGTATGACTGAGCTTCTCTGGGGGGAGTTTAATAAATCTAAATTCAAATACTGGGCTTTGATGAACTGCAAAGTCCTGCACAGCTCTCCCATGCTACTTGCTTCTAGTGAAATGGATCTTGCACATTGGAATACATACAGTGTAACATGATTGGAATACATCTTCCTGTTAGCCTTAGTTAATCTTCTAAAGGTGTATTTTAACCTTTTATCCCTGAGGAATTAGCCAAATAAGATTGTAAGACTATTGTCTAGTGTTATCATCAACTCAAAGCCACTCATTATACAAAACACCCAATAAAATTAAACAATACTCTGATATATTAATTAACACATCAATGGCAATGAACACATTACTAGGATAAATCTGCACATTACCAGAATATTGACTCAAGAACCATATCTTGACCAACAACTGACTACTTGGTTTTTCACAAGAACAGACATGGAGAAGCACAGTTACCTAATAAAGAAAGAATGGGCATGCTCATCTGTAGACATCATGCTATTTTTGTGCATGGAAAGGAAATTTTTAGATTGGATCATTTACTACTTATGCTTGTCAAATGATCATTCAGGTTATGCTTAAATATTTTGTGTTAAATAAACCCAAATCATCTTATTCTATATCTAATCATCCTCAGCTCTTGAAAATCCTTATAATATATATTATATATTATATTTCATATACATCATATAAAATTAAACTCAGAACTTAAATAACAAACTTGCATTCCAATTCAATTTTTGAAGTCTGATTGTATATAAAATATTATATACAATATTATATATAGACATACATACACACGCACGCGCGCACACACACATACACACACAGCTTCTTATACTTCTACCAAGTGTAGAACTTGTTAGAAACCACAAAAGAGGAAGTGTGTTCTGGACAGCAAAATGCTTTTGCTATAGAGGTCTGAGGGAACGTGCAAGGTGGAGGTAAGATAGGAGGGCATCTGAGGAAGACAGATACAGCAAAGTTCTCAAGTATTGTCAAGCAGTCACATCAGACAACATACTCAAGACCCAAAGGGTCGTGTGCTGAAAAAGAGTACCCAGAAGGAAGGAAATTTGCTAAGGGCAAAGTTAACACAAGCCCATCCTGACTCGGTCAGGTCACTCTTTTACCTCACTGACCTCCTCCCTGAGGACTCTCATATTACTTAAAGGAAATATGGGATAAACATAATAAAGTCTAATAGGTGAAGGCTATGATTACTTAAAGCAAAGACAGATTATAGATTCCTCTAATCTATAGCCTCAAAGAACCAATTACAAGTCAATTCTCTTGGACCCAAGGATATTAAAACAATTGTTTAAAATCTAGAATTCTAAAAGTATTTCTGTTTTATAATAGGCAGAGTCATATTTATTGCCTATAGTATGCAGTGGCTGTTTTGTTCCAATTATAAATGCTTTTGCCTTTTTAAATAATTCATATGTAAAATATTAGGTTATCATTCTGTCAGCTGAGATCTTGAAATAGGAGGTTTAATAGGAATGCAAAGAGAATAACTTTTCGTTTTAAAGATATAGAAGATATTGCTATACAGAATTAACATTTTGATAATTAATTGCTTTCCCTTGGAAGCCTAAGCTGGTTTAATGATGAAAAATAACTTCATTATATGTAAGTATTTCTGTTATATGTGTATGTTCATGTGTACATATATATATGTGTGTGTGTGTGTGTATGTGTGTGTAAATAATAAATACACAACCACATGTATGTTTGTACATAAATGTACATAAATTCACAAATGGGAAAGTAACAAGATGTGGAAACATTTCCCAATGGTTAGTATTCTCTTTTATTTTTGTCAAAGATTCATCTGATGTCTGCTTGAATGTTTCCAGTAATGAAAATTTCATCATCTAATAACGTATTTTGTCCTAATTCCCTCAATTTTTTTCTCTAATCTGAAGCTGGTCATCCTACTTATGTTTATAGATCACTTTGTCTGGTAGCTCCATAAAAACTATCAGGACACTCATTATTCAATTCTTACTTAACACAATATCTCTAATTACTTCAACTTCACCTTAAGTGTCATAATTTTAAAACTATGCAGTCATTTTCTAGTTTGTTTGAGTCTTTCATAAGTGAAAATCCATGAATTCATAATACCACACAAATCTACTGAGTTAGGCTGCTTAGAGTAAATGAGAATAAAAAATAAATACCACCATCTATCACCTCTTTCCCATCCACCTAGAATCTACAGTTGGTTATTTTAAAAATACCAAAATCTTCTTGATTCAGCTAAATTTTCAGGAAGTCTTTATAATTTTTTTAATGAGGGATTTAGAGAGCCACACCTACATTTTGCTATTCATATTGAGGCATGGTGTATTTTATCCTAACCTAAGATAACATGTATTGTTACTGTAGAAAAATCAATATCCTCAGATGTTTAACACAAGGTAACAAATAATTTTAAGCTCTATTGTGAGATAAACCTGTATTTGATCACTAAGACTGCTACAAACTGCTATGTGAATGAAAATCAGTTCCTCTGCCTCTCTGTGCCCAAAGATTTTAATATTTAAAGGGGAAATAATAATTCTTATATTCCGGATTATTGTGATAATTATGATAACACATGAGAAGTATTTCATATATAACAGGGACTCAACAATTGGTATATTATCCTGTCATTGTTACTATTGTTATAGTTTCTAATATTTTGAACTGGCAAACTCTCAAAAATGTGAATCTTTAAGTATTTGACTGGTATCCTTTCTCTGCCAGTAGACAAGTCAGTATAGTGTCCAGGAGAACCTGTCTGAGAACAGTCACTAGACAACAATTTCCAGATAATCCTAGATTAGCTAATCCATAATAATGTCTCACATGTACTGATTATTAGTAAAATCTAGGACAAAAGCTTTACTACTGCACATTAAGGGAGGTGCTAATACAGTTTACAAAAGAATAGAGGCAATTCTTATTCAGAAAATGGAACCCAAAGTGCTAACCACAGTATAATCTGTATATAGCTTTATAATGTATAAAATGTTGTACCTTCTACATATTTCTTCCCATCAGGAGACAAATTTGGAATATACCTAAGTTTTCTACTTCATGTTTTGGCATCTTAGATGTGAGAATATTGTGAGATCTTATTAAATGTTTTGCCAAAATCCGGGACTACAATGCCCACAGACTTCCAGAACTTTGCATTTCTAACCTTCCTACTTAAAAAAGGATATGAGCTTGACTTAATCTTTCCTTTTCAAAGTTCTGAAATGCCTTTTGAATAATGAGCTCTAAACTCTTGTTGAAATGTAGTTCAGCCTTAGGAGCCTTGTAAATCTACTATTCCTCTTCAATTCTTCAATCTCATTTTTTCTTCTTAAATGGGATGATGGTAGCCTGTACCTTATCTCGCAAAGCCTTTGTTTCTTTATCTAATAAGTATAGATAATAATATCTAATAAATTGGACTGTTGTAACAAATAGATTTTAAAATTCAAGTGCTGGAAACAGGGTTTGGCACAAAACAAATCAATAATAGCTGTCATTATGTAAATTTTACCCACAATAAATTTGTGAGAAAGTTGATGATGCTGAATTTTTCAACACTGCAGTCTTCATGAATAGTAGCATTCTCTTGTATACAGAAGCAACACTCAATAATTGTTTGCTGAATTGAACATCCAGAGCAAGTTTTTATATTGCCCAAGTTGCAATTAAGCAGCAAATTCGACACATAAAACATTTTTTCAAAGATAAAAATGGAAGTTCTTTTAGATTGCTATTGGAGAATCCCAAAAGGGTTCCTATAAATACAATAAAAATACTTAGGTATGCTGATTTTTCCTGCAGGCTTAGCATATTTTCCCTAAATAACCCTGCTTGGAAAGACAGCAAATGAATAATTTCATCTCTAGTAAACTAATCAATATTGAAGCAGAAACTCTCAGTTTATTCTAATTTGCTAATAGAACGAATGCAATACTATTTCTAGCATAGGAAAGATTAGATTCCAGCAAATTTTTCAAATAATAGATTTATATGAAAAGACTTAAAAGGCCCTTTGTCTAAATGAAGGAACAGTTCTTTAAATGAATTTGAGTAACTCAACACAAGTCACATAAAATTCAAGTTCCATTCACAATGGACAATTTTAAATTTTCAAGGGATCATCTTCCTTCCATCAGATGAAGGTTTTGTCTATCTGAAGTACTGTCGTGTGTCTGAGGTTGAGACTCCGACCACAGTTACCACACGTTTGCTGCAGTTGAATGGTTAAGATTGTAATTCAGGCTTTCACACTTTCTTGTCTTCAGTGTTCAGGAAGGAGCAACTAGAGAGGAAAATCTGATCCAGAAGACAGAGTCAATATGCACAGAATTTCCTCAAAATTCCAAGGCAATTGAAGGAAGGGTACTCCTTTAATTCCCCATGGCAATTGAAGGAGTGCTACTTGGCTTCAAGATGCCCTGGTAAGGAGGTAGCATGAACTACTGTCTGCTGCACATCAACATACCTCCATTGCCAAGGCATCTAAACTCAGAAATTTTGTACAGGATTCTTTACTCCACTACCATTCAGTACTTGTGTTTATTAATCCTTAGCTATACCATCTATTTATTTGCCATCAGTTAGAAAATTCTGTACATTTTCATTTGTATTGAATCAATTTCTCTTCCACTTATAGTGATGCATTCTTCTTCATTACTAGCAAGCTCTAAAATACAAGATAAATAAGGCCTAGATATCAGTTGTCTAATACAGTGTCTATAGCTATTAATATTTGTATTGCATTATTAATAATTTAATAAGAGGACTGGTCTTATGACTTTTGCTCTTACCACAAAATAATAATCATAAATAAGGGAGAAAGATGTAACTTTTGGAGGTGATGGACAAGCTTATGGCAAAGATTGTTCTGATGGTTTCATAGTTATACACTTATCTCCAAGCTCATCAAATTATATATATTAGTTATGACAGATTTTGGTATGTCAATAATTTAAATCAAATGTAATGTTGAAAAAATAAAATGTTGATGTTGGAAAGAAGAAAAACAGCAGCTAATGCTTCAAGTGACTCATACCTGCCATCTATGATATTAGGATTATTATACCTCAATTTTTCTCTATTAGGTATGTATTTTCTCCATTTTACTGATAAGAAAATTGAGGTTCAGAAAGGATAAGTAACTTGTCAAAAACACATTCTTCATTGCAAAATCTGAGAAACAGTTCAGGATTTGTAATTGCAATTTGTATTCCTTTATGATTAAATTCTTTCCTGTGTGAGAGAAAACATAAACACTAGAAGTGTCTCAAGGTCCTTTACTTTTGTCCTAGATTCTCTAAAATAGCCTTCATGTTAATAAAACTCTGTTTTGCAAAGTCCCTTGATTCTTCAACATCTGGTTCAATAATGCAGTTTCATAATGAAAACCTAATGAATCACTTTCAATGGTTGCAGGAGCGACGGGCAGGTGAAAAAAGAATTAGCTATATCTTTAGATTGCTGTTGGAATCCTGCAGTAAGAACAGGCAGCCTTTTGAAGCCACATGCATGGCCAAGGCAGGGAGGTTAGATACCATCTCATTATCACTTTCACAGCATCTGCAGGATTTACTTAACTTTTGATTCCAGAAAGTAAACAAAATGATTTTTTTTGAGAAACTGGGACCAATAATTTACTGAAATAGGAAACTACACATTTTTTTCTACAACTTAAATATAAATGTGTATAACAAGTAACACATGTTCTGATTCTGACATAATTTTCAAACCATTCCCTTAAATATTATTAGCCCTATGTAGAAAGATATTTCTGTTTTGGTCTAGACTCTTTTGTAGAGATTTCTGATTATTGCTGCTCATCTCTTTGAATGTCTGATGAAATTTTGTTTGGCTGAGGGCCTTTCTACTATTTACAGAAAGGCCTTCAGCTCCGTGCAGAATAATTTTTTGGGCTGTTTAATATTCTGGTTCTGTGCTCTGGTCCGATGCTTCTGTGTATTCCTTCTACACTTTTAAATTCCCTTCTAAGGGAAAAGTCACTTCAGCTTGGACTAAAGTTGATGAAGAGTTGAGTAGAAACATGGAGGCTTGAAGCTGACCTAAATGTTCTGATGTTTCTACTATGGAGTCCTAGGATTTTCTCATACCTGAGGTCTTCTTGTGGAGGCCACTTTGATCTAACCATGGCAAAAATCATAGGCAACAAAGGCATTCTATCCCATTTTGACTTTACTTAATAAAGGACTATGAAATTTTTAATTCTGGATATGAAGATATTTGGGATATTCTGGAGACATAAACTTTGAGAAATAAGCAGAGAGACAGACTTTGTAGGCTGCTATTTGGATCCTAGGGACCTGTTCTTCCATCTATTGACTAAATCTACAGTGCATAATTTGGAAAATACTCAGTTTTTAATGGCTAAAATATTAAAAAAAATTACTGACAAATATGGCATCTCAAATAATCACTCATAATTCAAATTTGTAAAAATAAGGATTCAAATTTAAATAAATATGTTCTGATTAGTAAATGAAAAGAAATTATATCATACAACTTTTTTAAGCATTTAAGAGGATCCTTACTGAATTTTCTTTCTGAGCATAGAATAGGGCAGAAACCCCTCAAAAACTAAAATTCATTGGCTACCTGTTGTTTCTGAAAAACGACTTAAGAAATATTCCACCAAGAGTTATGTTGACAAATTAAAAGGGTTCTTGCCATTTCTAGTGGTTCTTCCACTATAAAAATAACATGACACATAGAAGTGGAGCTAATAGTATTGCACCAATTATTTTTGTTTGCTTTAATGAATATGCTTTGATCATCTAAGATAATGTCATCAGGAGAAACTGAGTGAGGTATATACAGAATTTATTGGCATTATCTTCACAATGTATTTTAAACTGCAAAGATTCCTAAATTCTATAAACATATAATATATATTTATATTGTGTATGTGTATATATATATATATATATATATATATAGTTAAAAAATATTCCTTACCTACATTCTGTGCTCAAACATTAAGATTTTTATCTAGATATGCAAGGCACTCTACTACCAAAATATAAAGAGGAGGCATTAAAATGATCATTAAAATTAATTTCTCATGCCCATCATATGAAATTTTAAAAATAATCCAGAAGGAGTTCAAACAATTTAGTGTTATTGCAATAGAATTTCTTCTAGCCCATCTCTTTATTTATGTGGACAGTATTACATAGACCTTACATTTATGAAAATGAAAAATAGGAAAAAAGCTAGTTCTCACTCTATTAAGCACAACTTATCAATGATTTCTGATCTTTGACTTTACCAATACATGAAAACTTTTTTCTGTTGCATGTATTTTGTTAATATTTTAAGTAAGAAATTGTGTTTAAATATTGTTTGAAACTTATTTTAGAAGTGTTTTGAAATTAAGGAAATTGAAGCTCACAGAGATTATGAACTTGCCCAGTATTGTATATACTGAATAAGGCATCAACCTCAGAAGTCTATGTGACTTCAAACCATAGACTTCAGCTGTTTCATCTGAAATATAAATGGACCAATATGCCTTAAAGTAGAATTTTAAACACAGAACTCAAATGAAATCTAATTCTAGTTAGTAAATGTATTCTTATTGTTCATCAATATAACACTGGAATGAATTTTCAAATAATTGATAAATAAACTACGAGTCAAAGAAAGACAGCTACTTGTTCTGGCTGATTTAAACATTTACCATTTTGAAATGGTATTGAGGAAAAACTATCCTTTCTCAAGCCCTTGCCACACTATAGACATTCTTGGTTCTTATTTTAAGACCATAGAATTGAATGCAGGATAGAGATTGATAACACATTTAAGTGAAATGTGTTTAAGAACCAGGAGTCATTGACCTTGAGTTCAAATTTCAGCTCTGCCCTCAATTTATAATACAAAATTTCCTTTTGTAAGCCTCAATTTCTCCATCTAGAGAATTAGGATAAATTCTTATATCACATATTGAAGAGGTTTCAATGAGATTAGGCAAGTGGATTGCCTAGGGGAGAAATTGGTTATTCAGAAGGCCGAATTAAGTTTGAAGTGAACTACATCCTGATGTTGATTAGCTGCAGTGGTTTATTCTTCCACTTTGCATTCCACCAATGCAAAATAACTTGGATTTTCTATTCTAAATATAAAATGATTCATTGACCTTCTGTGTTAAAACCTTGAAAAAGCAATGCACTTTGAAATCTTGAGTTTAGTGCTTCATTGTGTGATCAATATTTTTGATTAAAATTCTTTGCTACTACCAAAATATAAAGAGTAGGCATCAGATGATCATTAAAATTAATTTCTCATGCCCATCATGTGAATTTTTAAAAATAATCCAGAAGGAGTTCAAACAATTTAGTGTTATTGCAATAGAATTTCTTCTAGGCCATCTCTTTATTTATGTGAACAGTATTTCATAGACCTGACATTTATGAAAATGAAAAATAGGAAAAAAGTAATATATAAATCTTCTGCTCACAGAAGTCTCAATTCTACTCAGAAGTGATATTTATGCATGAATTCATGAATAATTCAAAAAAGAGGACATTCGTCTAATAGAAAATAATTTTTTTAACAAATTGTTATTTTATGTGTAATAATTATCTTTTATAATTGCAATATATCTATGATGTTTAGATCAAATTAGTACTGAAATTTTTATGAAAATAACTTAACCCAGGAAATGTCTTTCATTATAGGGAAATACACCAACAAAAAATACATAGACATATGTACATATATAATTTGTCTGTATTTCTTGTTTCAAATTCATGTCATAATTTAAATAATACAAATCACATTAGCATAATTTAAATAATACAAATCACATTAGCATAAAGTGTACTGAAGACAGTAGAATGGAAATACGAATTTTAGAAGAACTGTAAAGAATGTTAATTTCTTGACCTTTAAAACTTGTAATTTTAACTGAATGCTAAGTATCAGAGCACCAGTTTGAATTTTTCCAGTTACACTTAAGTAAATGCCTTATGTTTTTTTTTTTTTTTTTGAGAGAGAGAGAGAGAGAGAGATTTTTAATATTGTTTAGTTCGGTGGACACAACATCTTTGTTTATATGTGGTGCTGAGGATCAAACCCGGGCTGCATGCATGCCAGGAGAGCGCGATACCGCTTGAGCCACATCCCCAGCCCCCTTATGGGTTTTTTTAAATTTGTATATGTAAAACAGAATAAGTCACATTCATTTTATCTATTCAAACTTACAATAAACTCTTCTAGATAATGTAGTGTTAGCTTGGTGCTATGGAATGTCTGTAGACCTAGCTACTTGTTGGCTGAAGCAGAAGGATCTCTTGAGTCCAGAAGTTCAAAGCCACTGGATAACATAGACAGACCTCGTTGTGAATAAATAAATAAGTAAATGTAAATAAATAAAATATATATGTGTGTGCCCTGGATACGTGTAAATGTATACATACGTGTATGTTTGTGTGTGTGTGTGTGTGTGTGTGTGTGTAATTTCCAAGCTGTTTAATGTATTTTTGAGCAGAAGTGCTTACAAAAAATGAGATAAGGCCAGATTAGTGCATCAAGTAGTCAGATTCTAGGGCAATTCAGAGAAGCCAAGATTCATGAGCCACTTAAGGGAAAGATTCTGAAACTAGAGACTGAATCCAAATCCTTTGTCATTCTGTCCTTGACAAATGCCTAAGGGTATAAAAGGCCCAAAGTAGAAAGCCAATCACAGACAGAAACCTCTAAAACAAAACCTAGATGAACATTTTCTCTTCATAGATATTTATTACAGAGAAGAAAAGTTGTGGACTACACACATTGATCATATTTTCTGCTCATGATAAAACTTTGAGATTTCAGGAACTAAAAGAATTTTGGAAAATATTTATTTACTGCAATGAACTTTTCAACTTCTCAGTATTTTAAGTCAGTTTTCATGAGACCCATGGTGACATTTACAAATGTGGGTTGTTTTAAGAATATAATAAAATGTGTTCAACATGTGGAAGATCTTCATAGCTCAGTGAACTAGTAATTTCCAAGTGACCAATGGATGAAGTTACAAAATCTTGAATGGTAAAGATTCATTTAAAGTACAAAATTGGACAGTGGGTTTCAATGTAAAAATAATACAAAATTTTAATTGATGTGCATATCAGATGTTATAGTATAAGTAACTTTTAAGAAGCTACCACTTGTATGTGTTTACTGTACAACCAAGGATGAGTGCCAACAAGTACCTGAAAAACTGATTGGCATTCTTCAAAAAAAATGAATATTTACATTTATACAAAAATGTTGACCCAGATGTTTGTAGAAGATTTATTAATCATAACTGGAAACACATGTCTTGCAGTTGGAGCATGTTTAAACAAATTGTGATACATCCATCTCATAGAGTACTACTAGGCATGAAAAAGGGCAAATATAATTTATATATATTATAAAGCTTATATATATAATTTATACACATATTTATATACATATAAGCATATATTTATATAAAATTTATGTGTATATGTAAATCTATAAAATTTATGCACACACATACACACACACAAACACACACACACACATATATATATCTCCAGAGAATTAATTATGCTTAGTGAAAAAGTCAGTCTCCAAAGGTCATATATTGATGGTAGAAGAGACGCAAAAGAGAATGAATGAAGGAAGTGGATATAAACATCAAAGGGAAATACAAGGGTTCCTGGTGATGAAGGAACAAACTTGTCTTGACTGTATCACTATCAGTTTCCTGACATTGATATTGGTACTACAGTTTTACAAAATATTATCATTTGAGGAAACTGGGTGAAAGACATAGGATTTTTTATATCTTGTATCATTTCTTCAACTGTGTGCAAATCTACATTTATTCAAAATGAACAGTTTAATTTTAAAAATCAATGGGTAATTATTACTTCTTAAAATTATGACAGAGAGGATGTTGTGTTCTCACCAACAAAATGATAATGATTGAAGCAGTGTCTACATCAGTTGGCAGGATTTATTCCTCCACAATGGATATAAATTTCAAAACATCACACTGCACAAATATACACAATTTTATCTATTAAAATAAAATAAAATTTAAATAATTAAATAAATAGCTTGAAAAGAGAATTTGGGATGAGAGGTTCAACAAACTCAGCCTGAAGAAGAGAAAAATGAAGGGCCAATTTCATCTTTAAGTACCTGAAGAAAAAAGAAGGAAGATGATCAAATTCACAACAGATTATAGAGCTAGGCTTAGGTTACAGCTTCATAGACTTAGAGGAAAGTTAATACAGAACTGCCTGGTTGTATGCAGGTTCTCAGGCACAAAAGCAAGCTATGTTGAGAAAGCTGTCTTTTCTCCCCATTTACATAGAATCATTATGTGAATAATTATTCTTATAACATGTATTGAGAGTAGTGCTGTTCTATAATAAATTCATAGTAGACTAGAGGCTGGGAACTAGAAGTAAAGGAGGAGAGAAAAGAAAAGGGAAGAACTGGGGTGTGGAGTTGACCAAATTATTCCAGGTGAATGTATGAAGACATCATAGTGCATTCTGCTTTTTTTATATAATTGTAATGCACCAATTAAAAATAAATAAATAATTAGAAAGACAAATAAAATAGATAAACAGGATGGGGGGAGTCAGAAAGGGAAGAATAGGGTCATACTGGGGACTGAAGTAGAGCAAACTATGTTATATGCACTTATAAATATGTCAAAATTTACCCCACTATTATGTACTACTATAATTCACTAAAAAAATATTTTAAAAGAAAAAATATTGAATATATTCAAGGGCTATTTGCTATACATTATGTAATAAATTCCACAACAGATTGCTTAATATACATATATACATCACAAATCACATTATACATTAGATCCTAATCTTGTTCATCTTATTTCTGAAGGATTTTAGCCCTTGCTCAACATCTCCACATTTTTCCCATCTTCCAATATCTGACAACTATTTTTCCATTCTGCTTCTATAACTTTGTTTTTTTTTTTTCAGATTCTGTATAAAATTTAAATCATTCAGTATTTGTCTTCTTTTTTTCTGGCTTATTTCCTTTAGCATAATATTCTCCAAATTCATCCATGTTTTTGTAAATGGGAAGATATCCTTCCTTTCAGTTGCAGAATAATATTTCATAGTATATGGCTACCAAAATATCTTCACATACTCATTCTTTGATGGACACGTAGGCTGTTTCCTTTTCCTTACTATTTTTAACAATGCTGAAATGAAAATGGGAATGCAGATATCTTTTCAAGAATCTGATTTAATTTCCTCTGGATACAAACCAGAAGTAGGATTGATGGGTAATTAAGGTAATTCTAATTGTACTTTCCTGAGGAGACTTAATATCATTTTCAAACATGTCTGCACCAATCTGCAATTCACCAACAGTGTACAGGGTTCCCTTTCCCCACACCCTCACCAACACTAATCTCTGGTCTTTTTAATACTAGACACTCTTAACAGACGTGAGATGTTGTCTCATTATGGTTTTGATTTGTGCATCTCTAATGATTAGAACAGCTATTCACATACCTATCAGCCATCTGCATGTCTCTGGAAACAATATCTGTTCTACTTCTTTGTCCATTTTAATTGGGCTACTTATTCTTTTTTTGTTTGCTATTGAATATTTTAGTTCTGAATATGTATTTGGATATTAATTGCTTACCAGACAATGGTTTTAAAATATTTTCCTCCTAAACCACAGATTATATTTTAATTTTATTGACTGCTTCCTTTGCTATGCAGAAACTTTTAGTTTTGATACAGTCCCACTTCTTACTTTTGCTTTTGCTGCTGATGTTTTTGGTGTTGTATCAAAAAAAATCATTTCAAGAACTAATATAGATCAATTTTCCTCCTATGTTTTCTCCTAGATGTTTTATGGCTTCAGAACTTACATTCAAGTCTTGTATCCTTTTCTACCCAACTGCTATATTTTCTGGACTGTATATTTAAGGATAAATAAAATGTTTGCTGTCCAGCTGAGGGGCTCCTAACCTGTGGGGGTTATGGGCATGAGGATGCTTAGAAAAATTCTCAGAAAAGTGATGAATTTTAACAATTAGAGATTTTTTAGAATTAGCTTGGTGAAAAAAATTGAGAGCAAATAAGATTCATAGGGTACACATCATTTGGCATTTTCTAAATAATAATTTCTTATTTCTAACAATAGATTGAAAATTAGTTCATATAGGTTGTATCAAATATAGAAAGAGTACCAGGGAAGCTTAAAATGTTTAAATTCTAAGTGAAAATAGCTACAAATTAATAATGAGAATGATAATGAATTGGTTCTAGGTATGAAAGGAAGAAGAGCCATATTGCTGCTCCTCTCACCTCAATCTGTCACTGTTTTTCAAAGTAAATACATGTTAGTCAAAGTAAATATATATGTTTGTAAGCGCTTATAGCCTCACTTTTTAAGGGAAGTTTTAATTATCAGTCAATCCATTAACTTTAAAGTTCAGCTCTCACATAAAATCCTGTGGGAGAATATTACTACCAAATGGCCTATTTTCTATACACAAAATTTGATTACAGCTATATCTTCTTATCTGGAGTCCATGAGAAATGTGATTTTCCTTTCCAAAAGTATAATGTTGATAAACTTCCAAAGAAAATTTCTGAGTGGCTCTGGAGAGAAGAAATGGTGGGATATTTGGTATACTTGTGCTTCATAAAACTGTGCAGCTTCAAAAAAAGTTGAAATAATCTTTACACTCTGCATTGCTGGAATTAATTACCTACCAAATTTTAATGGTAATGCATTACAAATATAATAAACAGATGCAAATTTCCATTCCTTTTTGTGCTTATACACAAAAATTAACAGACAAAATAAAACTTCTATCTTATATTTCAAATCTGAATCCTCCCCGTTGTCTCCCTTCACCTGCTCTTCCTTTTCCACTGAAGACATCTAGGGAGTATCTGACACAATGGGAGTTATATCAGGGCAGGACCTACATGAGACATGTGGAATGTCAAAAACTGAGAGAGTGAGCACAGGATGTATAAGAAAGCAATGATGCTAGAAGCCAGAAAGAACTCCATACATAGGCATCAACCAAAAACTTCTAGAGGCAGACATTAAAGCTGGTTTCTGAAACCAGGAGTCAGTTTAAAGTAGCAAATTCTATCAAGCTGGAAGCAAATGGAAATGTGAAAGAGGGGGACTGCTGTGATCTAGATAACTGTCCAGCAGAGTTGCTATTGCTTAAATACTGCACACATGAATGTATTGGTGGTATGGTAAGTGCTTTAAAACAGTAACTTTCAAACTTTATTGAAATAAGTTTTATTTATGAGAAGAAATGAATTTTACAATTGATGTCATGTGTATGTGAAGGAGTGTGTGTATGTGTTTGTAAATCAGGAAAAATATCATGAAACAAGTTTATATTTACTACATTTAATGTACTGTAATATTATTACACTATGCATTGCTGGAATTAATTACCTACCAAATTTTAATGGTGATGCATTCCAAATATCATAAACAGATGTTATTCTGTTCTCTACTTTTTATTTCTTTAAGCATGATATTTTCAATTCACGAAATTGTTTTCACAAATCTATAATGCACCTCATTTTGCCTATTTAAGGACTAATAGAAGGAAGAACAAATTGAATATTCAAAAATGACAACAAAATTTGTTTTTTTAAAGGAAAGAAATAAATACAATAGGTGAAGAATATGTTTATTATTATAATATTCTTATAGGATGTTAGATCTAAAACTAGACTAGAGATTTTCTAGTCATCAATTTCCTTTAATTTGATAGACGAAAACAAGTTTGACCAAATGAAGTCACTAATCTAAGGTCTCACAGTAAATGGCAGAGTTAGATTTAAGACTCAAAACAATCATCTCTTAGTACTAATTTTATTATAAGTACAAATGTGTCTTCATCTAAGAGGTTTCACAAAAGAGCAAGGAAGCACATATTAAATTAGAAGACCCCATAATTCCAAGTTAAAGCATTTTAGACTTAATCTTGGGGTAATAATAAGTCATTAAAGAGATCATATCAGGAACATCAAATGAAAGGAATGCTCATTGACATACACGTGGTAGTTTTTATGAGTGGATTGGAAGTAGAAATCGAGGACAGAAAGACCAGTTAGGCAATTAGAGTATTCCAGGAATAGAAGAATAGAGAGCCAGATTACATCGATCAGCAGAGTAGAATGGTAAGGAAAAAGAATGATGACACAAAGCACCATGAAGGAGAAAGTTGGGAAATGTAGTTTAGTAAGGAGTTCTGAAAGATGAAGGAGAGTGCATTATGTACCACTAATGACTCAGCTTTCCTGGCAGGGATAAGAGTGAGATCTTGGACATTCAAATTGGAAATAGAGAGAAAAGGGGAGGGGAGGGGAGGGGAGGGGAGGGGGGATAGTAGAGAATAGGATAGACAGCAGAATACATCAGACACTAGAATGGCAATATGTAAATTAATGGAAGTGTAACTGATGTGATATAGTAATCTGTATACGGGGTAAAATTGGGAGTTCATAACCCACTTGAATCAAACTGTGAAATATGATATATTAAGAACTATGTAATGTTTTGAACGACCAACAATAAAAAAATAAATTTCCATAAATAAAAAAATTGGAAATAGATGGAAAATACTGAATTTATTAAATGAATTATTTGTCTATCTATCCATTTTGGTGTAATGGTAAAATATATAAAGATTTATGGAAAAAATTCTAGGAATGAGAGAGAAGTTAGTATGAGTGATGAGCAGACAGGAGGCATCAAATGGGCCCATATCTGATAGAAAATGTTTAAAAATATAGACACAGGCTGGACCAGAGCTGATACCTTAACTTAAGGAGCTAGAAGTTGGAATTATTTAATGAGAGAAATAGAAATTCTGATTATATAATAACCATTTCAAAGTAAATAGTGTATCAGAGACTTTATTAGACACTGGGTTAAACATAATGAAATAGAAAGTCTTGGAAATGACAGGATAATATGTTTTGTAGAGTCCCATAAAAGAAAACTTCCAAGAATATCAGATTATTACATAATTTTTAAAGTTTCTAAATGGTTAATTCATATAGATCATATTGGATCCCATTTCATGAGAACACAACTATCAATTCTCATCATAACTACATTCAAATGAAATTCGAAACTTTACATCTGACTATAGTTTGAGGGTTAGAGAGATTTAATTTTTCCAATGGTTCAAACTATCAAATTCTTTAAAAAAAAAAACAATTTTCATCTTTTGCTTCTGAAAAGATGGAAGAGATATATTTTTTTCTTATTGCTCTCAGTAAATACAGCCAAAATCCTGGGCATTATACATAAAACAAGTATAGAGAGCCTCTAAGGCAAAAAAAAAAAAAAATGGAAGATTTGTTATGAACATTGATTGCTAAGGGATAACATAATGGTGGATTTGTGGGCTTTCTTTTAGCCTCAGTATATCTCAGAGTTGGATCTGAATAAACTGGCAACCTGGAAATGCCAATGGACAAGAGACAAAGCAACCCTAGCAAAAGCATATGGTTTCTAGCCAAATGACCAGGAATGGAGTAGGTTCAGCAAGACATAAAAGTTTCGTATTATAATCCTTCTACAATAGACAAGACATTAAAGCAAACTCTGTGTCCTCTATCTATGCTAGAAAAGGCCATGAGGAGAGCCTCGCCTTCCATACATGCCCAACACCCTTATCAAGGTGGTAATAGAGTAGGCTAAGGAAGGGGTAAGGTGCAGGCCCCTCATCACTGTCAGGCAGTACTTGGAAGGCAAGATCATAGAACAAAACTTGCTCCAATTCAGACTCTGGTACTCTCCCACCCCATTTCCCTCCTTCCACTCCAGCGATGATGATCCTTCTCCCCTTTCAGTTCATTTACAGTTTACATCTCTTCCATCTTTCCAGAAGCAAAAGATGAGAATTGTTTTCTTTTAAAAATTTGATAGGTCAGATTGTTGGGGAAAAAAATGGAGATTTTGTGGGAACTCTGAACTTCCTTCTTAACTTGTCAACACTGAGACAACCTTCTCTTCTTCCTGAGTTGGTAACAGAGAAGGCCTAATGGAGAGACAGAATCTTCCCCATAATAAGGTGGTAATAAAGAGAGCATCTCCTCCCCACCTCCAGTGGTGTCAGTAGAGATCTTACAGGACTTTGTGACCCCTATACTTATAAGCCTTAATGAAGAAATTCTCCCTGATTGTCAAGGGAGACCCGTAAGGAATGTGGACTTTTGCTCCACCTGACATTAATAAGGTAATACCCCATCCTTCTTAAAATTGGAAAAAAAAATGTGTATCTTTATAAATACTAAGAAAAGTATTTTAATATTTTATAATCATGAAGTTTCTCATAACAAATTAAAAAAAAGTCTAACTAAAACAAAAATTAGAAAGTTTTACCAAAGAAGTAGAAGATATAAGGAAGAACTAAATGAAAATTTTAGAACAAATACAGTAAAAAAAAAGCAAAATCAGTTGAGAGAAATCCTTACATGGGCTCATGAAAAAAATTAGGAAACTTAAAAACAGAGGTATGGAAGAATTAATGCAATTCTTATTAAAATTCCAACGATTTTCTTAGCCAAAGCAATCCTTAGCAAGTGAGTGAAGCAGGAGGCATCACAATACCATACATCATACTATGCTACAGAGTAATAATATCAAAAACGGCATGGTATTGACACCAAGATAAACATGTAGACCAATGGGACAGAATAGAAGACACAGAGACAAACCCTCATGAATACAATTATCTCATATTAGACAAAGGCACCAAAAATATACATTGGAGAAAAGATAGCCTATTCAACAAATGGTGATGGAAAAACTGGAAAAACCATAGGTAGCAAAATGAAATAAAACCCCTATCTCTCAACCTGCACAAAAAATCAACTCAAAATGGATTAAAGAGTTAGGAACTAGAACAGAGACCCTACATCTAATACAAGAAAAAGTAGGACCAAATCTCCACCAACTTGGCTTATGAACTGACTTCCTTAACCAGACTCCTAAAGTGCAAGAAGTAAAATCAAGAATCAATAAATGGGATGGACTCAAACTAAAATCTTTCTTGTCAGCAAAGGAAATAAGCAATAAGGTGAAGAGAGAGCCTACAGAATGGGAGAATTATTTACCACAAACACTTCAGATTCAGAACTAATCTCCAGAATATATCAAGAACTCAAAAAACTTAACAACAAAAAGCAAATAATCCAATCAATATATGGGTTAGGAAATGAACAGACACTTCACAGAATAAGAAATATAATCTATCAAGAAACATGAAAAAGAACGTTCATCATCTCTACCGATTAGATAAATGCAAATCAAAAGTAATCTCAGCTTTCATCCCACTCCTGTCAGAATTGCAATTATCAACAATACAAGCAACAATGAGTGTTGGTAAGGATGTGAGGTAAAAGGTACACTCATACATTACTGGTAGGACTGCAAATTTGGTAAACCACGATGAAAAGCAGTATGAAGATTCCTCAGAAAACCTGGAATAGAACCACCATTTGACTCAGTTATCTCATTCCTTGGCTTATACTCAAAAGATTTAAAATCAGCATACCACAATGACACAGTCACAACAATGTTTACGACAGCTCAATTCATAATACCTAAACTGTGGAACCAACCTAGATGCCCTTCAACAGATGAATGGATAAAGAAAATGTGTAACATATACACAGTGGGATATTACTCAGCCTGAAAGAAGAATGAAATTATGGCATTTGCAGCTAAATGGACAGAGCTGTTGAATATCATGCTAAGCAATAATAAGCCAAACCCCCCCAAATCAAAGGCTGAACGTTTTCTCTCATACATGGATGCTATAATGGTGGTGGACGTGGGGGAAAATAAAAGGACTTTGGATTGTGCAGAGGGGAGTGTGGGAAGGGGTGTGGGTGTGTGAAGGATGGTGGAATGAGCCAGGCATTATTACTGTATGTACATATATAATTACACTACCAGTGTGACTATGCAACATGTTCAGCCAGAGGAAGGAGAAGCTATTCTCTATTTGTGTATAATGTGTCAAAATGCATTCTACTGTCATATATAACTAATTAGAACAAATTTTCAAAAAAGAAAATAAAGGTATGGAAATTACACAATCTGAACAATAAGAGAAAATGGATTAAAAATTAAAGAAATTGAGCTTCTAATTTGAAATTAAAATGAAAGATTAGAAAAATTTCTAATCTGAAATTAAAATGAAAGAGGTAACATTCATGTTACTGGATTCCTGGAGTCCTGGGAATAAAAGAGAAAAAGGGTGAAGCAGAAAGAGTATTGAAATAAATAATGGCTGAAAAATTCCTAAATTTGGCTAGAAACAAAGAGACATATGCCTACAGATTCAAAAACCTGAGCAAATGCCAAACACTATAAACATAATGAAATCACCAAAACACCTCAGTCAAACTTCTAAAAACATAATGGCAAAATCTCTAAAAAGCAATTTATCAGAAAAAATTCAAATGATGATTGATATCTTATAAAAAATTTGGAGTTCATATGAAGTAACAAAATATTTGTCAGGTGCTGAAAGAAAAGCACCATGAACCCAAAACCTATATTAAGGGAAAAAATGCCCTTAAGGAATGAATGGGTAATTAAAACATCCTTAGATCAGGTAAAAACTAAAGCAAACATCAAAGATGAAAAAATCAACAAATGAAGGCATCTTACAACATCAATAAAGAAAAAGGAACAATAGAAAAATGTAAAATGTGAGTATAGGCTGGGTGTGTGTGTGCCTTGGTGGTAAAGTACTTGTTTAGCATACAGGAGGCCCTGGGTTCAGTCCCTGGTATTGCAAATATATATATATATATACACACACACACATATAAAATCTATTTTATATTTTATATTTGTAGATATATCAAATCTTTCTCTTCTTCAATTTCCTAAGTTCTGTATGACAGATAAAGTGAAAATTATAGCATGGATCTGTGTGGTCAGAAAAATATTTAAAACAATTATAAGCAAGGGACAACAATTAGATTTTAATGTAGGCAATTTTCTGTGTTTTACTTAGCTTGAAAAATCATGATATCATAGACTGCAATAAGGTTTGTATATCTAATACCTAGAACAACCACTTAAAAATTATATAAATAGATGCATTCAAAAACAGTACAGATAAATAAAAATGGCATTCCAAAAAGTGTTTAAGTAACTGAAAAAAAGGCAGGAAGAGAAAGCAGAGAAATCAAAATTAATAGAAAAATAACAGGAAAAAAAGAGAAAATTTAACAGTAATTTATCAATAGCCCACAGAATAATCTAAACACACCAATTAAGAGACTGACTGACAGACCAAATTTAAGAAAGAATCAAGTTTCTGATGTTTAGAAAGAAACTTATTACAAGAATAATTGTATAGACATATCAAAGTACAAAGATGAGAGAATTATTTTATATAAACAATAATAAAAGTAAAATTATACAAAAGATTTAACATATTAATATCAAGTAAAGTAGATCTCAAAGTAAAGAAAGTTATCACTAATAGATCAGAGCATTATATAATGATAAAAAGGGTAATTCAATTCTAAATGGGTACACAACAAATAATAAGTCCCATAATGTGAAACAAGGGTTATACATAAGGACATATAAGAGGAAAGGAGGGGTAAGACAAGATAATACAAATGGAAGAAATGATTTACAGTAGAAGGGGTAGAGAGAGAAAAGGGGAGGGGAGGGGAGGGGAGGGGAGGGGGGATAGTAGACAATAGGACAGACAGCAGAATACATCAGACACTAGAAAGGCAATTTGTCAATCAATGGAAGGGTAACTGATGTGATTCAGCAATCTGTATATGGGGTATAATTGGGAGTTCATAACCCACTTGAATCAAATTGTGAAATATGATGTATTAAGAACTATGTAATGTTTTGAACGACCAACAATAAAAAAAAATAAAATAAAAAAAAAGAGAGAAAATTACAAAGGCAAGACTTTAATGGAAGCCTTCAACATCCCTGTCAACAACTAATAGAACAAAGAGAAAAACACCAAAAATTTGCAATGACTCCAAAGAAACATCAAACAATAGTCCCTAACTTATATAACGCTCTACTAATGATAGAAGAATGAACTTTCCTTTTGCAAATGCCCTTGGAACATATGCCAACACAGAACACACCACAAAACCTGAGATGATCTGAAATCATACTCACAGTGGAGTCAAACTAGGATCACAACAGAAAGAGAGAAGGAAAATTCCAGGAACTAACCAACACATTATTGAATGATCCATAGTTTTAAAAGGAAGTATTTAGATAAATAGAAGGGAAAAAAATCATCAAAGTGAGTTAAAAAAAAAAAACACACAAAATCTGTGGGACACAGCTAACACAGTTCTGAGAAATGTAAAGCACTATAGGATTATATGAGAAAAATAGAAAAGTCTCAAATAGATCATTTCAGCTCATACCTCAAGAAGAAAAGAAATACCAAATAAATGGCAAGCAAGCAAAAGGAAGAGAATATTAAATATAATAATGCATACAAATGAAATAGGAAATAGATAAGGAAATCAATTCAAAAAGGATCTAGTTTTTTAAAAATTCAATAAAATTTACAAGCCTCTAAGAAGACTAAAAAAAAAAAAACAGACGTCAAAAATTATCAATATCATGAATGAAATTTGGGATATCAATGTGGACTGTTCAAACTTCAAAAGAATAAAATGAAAATACTATGAAGAGCTCTACAAACATGATCAACAACACAGAAGAAATGAACCAATTCCTTGAGAAGCACAATCACAACTTACAACAAAAGGAATAAGAAAATACCAATTTGTTTTGTTTTGTTTTGTTTTGAATAGGGACATTAAATTCATAATTTAAATCTCAAAATGTAACAACAGAAATCTCCAGGATGATATACTTCTATACAAATAAATCTAACACTGGTATAAAAAGAAAAAAATAAAAGAAAGAAACTACGGATTAATACTAATGAACATGGCCATGAATTTATTTTAATATTAGTATGGAGAATTCAGCAAACATATGAGCCTACCAGTTTGAATTTAAGGGATAAAAGGCTGGAATAATATTTGATAATCAATCTATGTAATATATCATATTGCATAATCATGTTAACTAATGCAAAAATATTATTTGACAAAATTCAACATCGATTCATTAAAATAACAACAATAAAAATAACAGCTCTCAGGAATATAAGAAAGGGGAACTTCCTCACCTTGTTTAAAAAATGCACAAAAAATAGCTAATATTATACTTCATAGTAAAAGAACCAACTGTTTGCCTTTAAGGTTGTAAGAAAGGCAAGGATGTCCAATTCTCCCATTATTATCCAACAAAGCACTAGGTGTTCTAGCCAGTGCAGTAGGCAATAAAAGTAAATGAATGATATAAAGATTGAGACAAAGAAATAAAACTGTCCCTTTTGGAAATGGCATGATTGTCTCAAAAGAAAACCCCTAGGAGTCTACAAAAATACTCCTAAAACTAAATGCGTTCAGCAAGAGTTCAGAGTCCATGTAAACATATGGAAATTAATTCTATTTCTCCATATTAGCAGTGAGCACATGAATACCAAAATAGAAATTCTATACTATTTACAATCACACAAAATATCAAAGGAATAAATCGAAAACAGACTTTTTTGTAGACATAGACTATACTATTCTATAATTTATGACAAAGATAAAAGAACTAGAATACCTAATGTGATTTTGAAAAGGAAGAATTAAATCAGTGTTTGGTATCAATATTATTATATTGTACAGAAATAAACATTGTTGGATTCTGGCAGAGGAATGGACATGTACATCAATGGCACAGGACAGAGAACTCAGAAATAAACCCACATGTATATGTTCATCTTATTTTTGATGAAGATACTAAAGCTATTCAATGAGGACACAGGTTTTTAAAAATGATGCTGGAATAAGTCATTACCCAAAGACAAAGGGGGAAAAAAGAGGAAAAATAAAACCTCATGGCTCATAAGGAAATAATATAAATATATTATGAACTAAAGTTAAAACCTAAAATTATACAATTTTTTAGAAAAAAATAGAAGAAAGCTTTCATGCTCTAGAATGAGGCAAAGATTTTTTCAACTTGACACTAAAAGCAAAATTCATAAAAGGAAAAATTAATAAATGGGGTTTCATCAAAGTTAGAATATATTCTGCACAAAACACTGTTAAGAGGATTATAACAAACAAAAAGTGAGTTACATACTGGAAGAAAATATTTGCACACCATATATTCAGTAAAAGAATACTAACTAGAATATATAACAATTCTTCAAATTCTAAACTTAAAAACCATTCCCATTAGATTATAGTCAATGTCCTGGTTAGATATTTCACAGAAAAGAAGATACTGATGACAAGTACAAGAAAGTTCCAAAATTATGAGCTACCATGGAAAAGCAAATTAAACCACAACATGATTTTGCTACATACTTAACTGGATGGCTAAAATGAAAAACAAATATTAAGACAGCACCAGACGTTAATATAATTATACACTAGTGGTGGGAGTGTAAAATGGCACAGTCACTCAGTTTGAAAATTTCCCTGGGAAGACAAGTATACAAACACCAAACTCATTTTTTCACTAGTACTCAATCTACTGATTGGCCTATTGTTTATCCTAGAAAAAGTAAACTTAGGCAGCCTCACAGTAAAACCTGCACTTGATGTTTACAACAGCTTTATTTCTCATGGTCAGACACAAATCTGATCAGATGTCCTTCAATGGTGAAGAGCTAAAGTGTAATGGGTGGTGAATTCATGCCAAGGAATACTGCCTATCTATAAAAAGGAACAAGTTACGCATTCGTCCAGCAGCCTGTATAAATCTCCAGAGAATCATGCTAAGTGAAAAGGCCAGTCCCAAAACGTCATGGTTCCATTTATATAATATTCTTGATGTGTCAGAATTACAGAAATGGAGAACAGATCAGGGGTGTGGAAGTGCGGAAGGAAGTAGAAGCTGCTATAGAAAGCAAACACGAGGAAATCTTGTGGTGGATTCTCTGCATCTTGACAGGGTAATGTCACTGTTCTGATTTGTACTGCAGTTTGTAAAAGGTCACTGTTAGAGGAAACAGGAAAATGCAAAAGAGCATCTGAGGCCTCTCGATGTATTTCTCACAGCTGTATGTGAATCTACAATCATCTCAAATAAAAAAAGTTGACTAAAAAAAGCAGCATCCTGCTTCAT
Organism: Urocitellus parryii; assembly: GCF_045843805.1. NCBI lineage: Eukaryota > Metazoa > Chordata > Mammalia > Rodentia > Sciuridae > Urocitellus > Urocitellus parryii. The sequence continues at coordinate 78,206,805 of NC_135534.1, forward strand.
TAAAAATAAACCAAAGAACTTAACATCACATTAATCACAATAAAGTCAATAAAATCAAAGCACATATACTTGAGACAGATTGTCATTGTTAAAACAAAAATTCTAAATCCCACATGTTCTTAATACTCTCAATACAGGGTGATTTTTACTTATATATTTTTTAAAGCACCTATATTCTTTTGAAACTGTGAGCTATTTTCATCCCCTAGAGAGTTCTGGAAATATGGTGATAACATTTTAAAAGGCATGTGGGCATAGACTGAGTGCTTAGAGCTCATATAGTCTTCTAAACCTCTTGGCTTAAATGCATTTCTATTTCAAATTTAACTATTTTTGGCTTGTTTTCCTAACTGTATCTAGGTTGAGAGAAATGTATGGTTCCAAAGCCAGGGAACAATTAAGAATCCCAAAAGAGTACACATTACATAAAGTCATAACAAGGAACTGAAAGATTTTATTAAAATGTGTAAGTGATTTGTATCAGAGAAAGGGCTAGTAGGTATATTTAGCAAACCGGATGTACATTTATCTTGCCATGCAAGAACATTAGGAAAAGTACACAGAAAAATCCTGATTAGGAAACCTTGCTTCCTAAAAAAAAACTCTTCAAAAATGAGAAGCTGCAAGTGTTAATAAGTACATTTGTTGCCCCTGATTACCACAAAAAGGCAGGCCCATTTTGTAATGAATCCTGGTAGACAACCCCCTTAGCTACATGCCATTCAAGTTTATTGGCTCCTTTGCTCATCTGGAAAATATATTATCTGGAACAAGGGCAAACTTTTCTTTGCTTGCGTCTCATACTGCTAAGATGCAAAAATCCAATAGAAATAACTATTGAATAAAATAATCCATTTCTCGTTTTATAATTAATATAATGTCTTACATTGGTACTTGTTTACACATTTTAGCATAAATCAGATAGGCTCACTCTTTTGTTCACAACTCTGCAAAGACTTGTATACCAAGAGCTCTACACTGTTCCCATCACTCAGCATGTTTTTCCCCTCAGATCATCACATATATCATTTCTTCACCTCCTTAGAATCATTCCTGGAAGCCCCCCTTTCAGTGAGACTTGCCCTGGAAAACTTATTTGACATTTGATCTAATTCCTCCTATGCTAGCATATGTCAGTATTCACTTATTTTTATTGTCCACTTCACTACTAGAATATAAGCTCCTAAAGTCGGGATTTTTGTTCTCTTTTTGTTCATGGTTATATCCTCAGCACTTTTCTCATGACTAAGAACACAATGTTAAACAAAGATGTGTTAAAAAAATGAGAGAACTATGTTTGTCTAGTTTTGCCATGTGTCTTAGTCCACTTCATGTTGTTATAACAAAAGATGTGAGACTGGGTACTTCACAAGGAAAAGAGGCTCGTTTTGGTTCATGATTTTGAAGGCTGAAATGTCCAAGCTCCGATGGCCACATCTGGCATAAGCCTCATTTTGCAACATGCCCTGGTGAATGATATATCTCAGCAGGATAACTGCAGAAGGGGACAGAAACTCATGCAGAAGAGACCAAACACATGGAGTGACCTCATTCCATACCTACTGTCACAGGAGATGGGCATTAATCCCTTCTGAAGGTTGAGTACCCATGTCCCAGTTAACACTAGACCCCATCTCTGAAAGGTTCCAGCTACTTTCATTATCATAACATTGAGGTCCAGGTTATGAATCCTTGGGTAACGAACCAAATCCAAACCACAGTACCACACTTTCAACAAATACTTGTCTATTATTTACATGTCCTGGCATCATTCTAGCACTGGAAACAACTACATGCTAGACACAATCCTTGCTCTCACAGGTATCACTGTGAAGAAATAATCTAAATTGGGGTTAGGAAAAGGTGTTTAAAGTAGACAGGTAACTACACTACTGTAGTATCTTATGGGCTACAGTGTCAGCCTTCTTTCACATATCGGGGATGTAAAATCAAACAGAATGTAAGGTAGTCCTTTTAATTGGCTTTAAAACAATCATTCTATGGATCTAACTGTCTAATGATGGAATGACATTTAGAATAGGGGGATTGGAGGAGTAATAAATTTATACAATATGGTATGCATTAAGATGACTGTAAAATATGGGGATGCAAAGAGAGAGGACTGCGTAGGTGACATGGAAGGGTCTAAGAATATCACTTGAACAGGATGTTACAGGATTAATGACAATGTTTTTAATAGTGCTTTGCAGATTATAAAGCCTAGAATCAACTTCAAAGGGAAGGAGCTCAAGCACTATCTTTGAACATTTAAACAACTTGTCATTCAAATGTATTAGTCAGGGCAGCCATAGAGTGCAAGCTGAAGTGGTGCATCCACTTAAGAATCTTTGTGAAAGTCTTCATGCTCAAATTCCACCAAATTATTGCAGTGCCCAGCTCTGCAGCTGACCAAGTAGCCCCAATTCTGCCATAGTAACACTGCTTGTCATTTTTAAATGATTTATAGTTTACAAAGCACAATTACATTTGTTATCTCTTTAAAGCCTTTTGGTTTGTGTAGTAGGTACCCTAGCTTCTATTACCTTTGAAGCTTTTATGTTGCTGTAGTATCTTACTACCTCAATGTTTAAGATTTGAGAGGTTTATTTTCACCAATTCCTAAAAGCTACATAGCTCATGAGTGACAGATGTGGACCCTCTGTCCAAATTCTCTGACCTCTAGTCATGCACAGTGATCTGTTTAATACCTATAGTCCCCATTAGCTGGTGAAGATCAGAAACATATCCCTAGCACTATAATCCCTAGGACCTTGCATACTGTTTGTCTATTATTAACAGAAGGGAAGGAAAAGCAGAAGTAGTCCTCCAGGGAATTGGATAGACCTCTGGATGAGAAAATTAAGATCTCTCCTAATTTTCCTCATTTTCTTAGAGACTTAATAATCAAGGTCATGATTCTTACGAGTCAGAGAAATATTTTAGATTTGCAGAGAAAGGGGCTGGTGTGAAATAATAACCTAGTTCAATGAGACACTGAATGGACTAACCAAAACTGGTTTTAGAAATGTCAGTCAGTGTCCTCATGAGAGCAAGGAATTATGGAGTTTAGGTTACTAGAAGATTATAATTAGAAATAGTGAAAGAAGCATAGGTGTTGGCAAATTAATAACTCCTAAATGAAAATTTATAAATGAATATACCATAGCTTTCTCCTAAGAGCGGAAGTCATACAATACAATGGAAGGTCACTGCAAGTCAAGAAAACAGCAAGTACAAAGCTACCACAATGCAAGAATCACAGCAGAGTAGAATCAAGGAAGGATAGTAGAAAGAAATTTAGAATTCAAGAACCTAGTGTCTATCACCTAAATTTGCCACATTTTTTCCATGGAATTAATTAAATTTATATAAATCCTCTAAATTTTAATTTACTAATCTGCAAATAGGTTTTTATATGATCAATCTCAGTGTTGTTGTGAGGCTTAAGTAAGACTCTCTCTCTCTCTCTCTCTCTCTCTCTCTCTCTCTCTCTCTCTCTCTCTCTCTCCCTGCTCTCTCTCTCTCTCTTTGAGATTTAAAATATATAACTTTTTGAGATATATAACTTTATAAATATTTGAGATATTTTGAGATTTATAACTTTATAAATAGATATTTTTCTATATGGTCAATCTCATTGTTGTGTCTTAAATAAGAACAGATTTTTTCCCCTAAAATATAATGCATTTTACCCCCCACTTTCTCTCTTGGGTTCTAAACTTCATCTCCAACTCTCCTCCTACATTCCCTTTGGACTTTGCCTCTAACACTTTCTCTACCACATAGGAGCAAGACTTTTTCAAAAAGCACAACAGATCAAGTCACACCTCCTCTTAAAATCCCCAGTGCCTTCACATTTTTCCTAAAGCCAATTTATCAATAATGGCTGGAAGGTCTTGCGGGACTATTCCTCTGACTATAGGGACATTTTCATAGTTGCTTTCCCTATGCGCTGTGCTTCAACAATTCTGTTGTTCTTTCAGTCCACATGTACCTATAATCCCTCCTACTCTTTACCACTCCTGCTTTTCAGACTGTAATAGAAATAAATATTTGCAATTGCTCAGGTGATCATTTTCATGCACCCAACCAGACTGCAATTTCTGCAGGAGGCTAAGAATGTCTGATTTTTCTTCACCCATATCACCAGTATTCTTTGCAAGTCAGTGGATCTCTCTGCTAAGTTTAGTGACAAGTGCACAGTAAGTGTGAAGAGTATTTTCTGCCTAAATAAATAAATGAAAACTCTAAATCCAGTGAAAATCAACCAGTGGGAGTGTCATGTTCTGCTATTGTTCTGTTGTTATTTCTTGTTCAGAGTTTTTCTCAATAGAGCATAGATGCAAGATGAGAAGGGAGGGCTTGGGCTGTAGAAAGGGACCATCTGTATAATGAAGGATTTTTAAATCTTGTCAAGTAATGTGGGGTTTGTCCAGGCATATCGAAGGAAGAATTAGAAGGGTTTAAGAGCAAGAACATGATGATCAGATCAGTGTTTAAGAAACTTCTGCTGCAAAATGCAAATTTGTAACTACAAAGGAAAGTCAGGCAAGAACACTTTAGAAAGCTTTTATGTAATTGATATGAGAAGCATAAAAAGGTACTGAACTCAGAAGATGTTGCATTTCTCTAATCTTTCTTAATTCATTGCTTTACCATTAATAACTGCTCTTAGATGGCAAAAGAGGCAATCTTTTATTCCTTTTTTGTTTCATCACTCAAGCATTTTTTACTTTAAATTAAAAGAAACATCCCCAGAAAATACTTAGAAAAGAGAACTCCAGACTTCTATGAGACCATAATGGACAAAGATAGTACCTGTCATTGTTTTAGGAAGAGAAATATGGAATGAAATTAGATTTTTATTTTTGTTCAGCCTTGATTAAAAGGAAAACTGGTGTTGTGGGGGAGGGAATGCTATTAAGTAGAGAATAAGTAATCTTTTCAAACTCAAGTTTCTTCACTGAGCAACTATTATGCAAAATAGCCTTATTCAAGGCTGATAGATAAACTGAAGGATATAGGATATTTACTAAATAAACCAATAATTTTACTAACAAAATAAGAATCATGATTAGTTGAATAATCAAGCAAATGTTATAAGTAAACTTGAATTTTTCTATGGTCAGATCACTATCATAAATAAATAACTGTATCTGTATTTCTTTTCATTATATGTAAATAGATAAAGATTATTTCCCTGAAAATCTGTTTTACTGCATGGTATTTGGAGGGGGGGTACAGGAGATTGAACTCAGGGGTACTGACCCACTAAACCACATCCCCAGCCCTATTTTGTATTTTATTTAGAGACAGGGTCTCAGTGAGTTGCTAAGTGTTTCGCCATTGCTTAGGCTGGCTTTGAATTCATGGTCCTCTGGTCTCAGCCTCCAAAATAGCTGGGATTACAGGTGTGTGCTGTCACCCAGAACTACATGGTACATTTACTTTGCAAAATGTTATTCTTTGTGATTATGTTTATGTAGATATTAAGTTTGAAAAAAATATTGTTTTAGATAAATCATTTACTCCAAACTCTGATTAGAGTGATAACTATGATAAGTGATAACTCATTAACTGCCAGTCTTTTTAGTTATAACTTAACACAATAGATTAGTTGTTGCTCTTTCCATCTTGAACTTATGTTCTTCAGTTTAACACACTGTAAGATTTCATCATATCTTCTGATTATGAAGAAAATATTCTCTTTCATTTCCTGGTTTAAAGACTTTTGTCTTTTTTTAGTTATTTTGTGTCCAAACTCAAAATATAAAACAAAACAAAAAAACTCTTCACATTATACAAATCATGATTTCCAGTTGTAATGTTGTATAGTAAGAGTAACCAAGAAAAAGCCTGGTCAGAATATAGTTGGAACGATAAATGTACATAAGTTTAAAAAATCTTTCTGCATTTTATTTACCTCTGCTACTTCTTTAGAGTTCATTTCTCAATTAAGGGAAATTTGTCATAATTTTTTAAAAATAATTGACAAGGGATACCTCTGGGCACACCATTAATGAAGAGCTTAAGTTGTCTTTACTTCTTTTATTTTAAACATTACACAAAACACCACTGATGTCTAATTCCTTTATACTTCTCTCCCTCCCTGTCTCTCCTGCCCAGAAAACAAAACTAAGATTTAGAGGATAACCCTAGGGTTTATAAGTTAATTTTAAGTGCATAAATTGATTTAATTTGTTAACACAAAGGTAAGTTGACATGTTAGAAAACACAAATGAAATGTCGCTAAATTGGAATTCAAGTAATTATAGAGGTTTTATTCATACTTTCTTCCCTCTTTGGGTATTCCTTAGACTTTTCAAGTTTAATGAACTAATTTTAATTTTGAAAAAAATTGAAGTGTTGAGAATTAGATAATTACATTCAGCTTCATTTTAATCACTAATTGACCTAGGATTCCTTGACTGACAAACAGCAACCCATTGAGAAAAACCAAAGCTCAGAGAATTAGAGGAATTAACCCAAGATCATTTAACTAATAGTTGACAAAACTAGGACTAAAGCCATGGCCAAATATTTCACCCAGCAAGTATTACAATGGAGTACATGTAAAATTATAAAGAATGCAAAAGGGTTTAAAATGTAAAGCAGCTATCCCTAAGCAATAAAATTTCAGCATCAAAATTTTTGATTTGGGGCTGGGGTTGTGGCTCAGTGGTAGAGAGCTTGCCTCACATGTGTGAGGCATGCGATTTGATTCTCAGAGGGGTTGGATGGGAAGGGAGGGGCATGGGGTAATTAATAATGGTGGAATGAGATGATCATTACTATCCAAAGTACATGTGTGAAGACACAAATTGGTGTGAATATACTATGTATACAACCAGAGATATGAAAAATTGTGCTCTATATATGTAATAAGAAGTGTAATGCATTCTGCTGTCATATATGAATAAAAAAAATTTAAAAAATAAAGTTCCATCAAAAACTGAAAAAAAATTTAAATTTCTGATTTACTAACTTTCTGAAAATTAAAATATACTTCAAGTAATTTGCTGCAACCACATATATCTATAATACTCTCATGCACATATATGCATACATGTGTTCATAAATATATATATGTGTGTGTGTGTGTGTGTGTGTGTGCACACACACATGTATATACACATATTAAGGCAAGAGGAAAACAAATTCTTAAAACCTAACATCAAATCTGTAACAGTATTTTCATATTTTTATTAGCAAAACAGTTTATGTGAAATATGAATATATTTTAACATTAATGCTATTTTGAGAACAGCAGCTATAAATGCAAGGGTGTCTAGGACTTTCAAATGTCTCAAGATGGTTTTGACTTGCATTACAACCCATTTTAACTCAGCTGCAGCATAACAACATAACAGTCCTCAGCCTGACTCACAATAGAAAGTGATGATTGGAGAGGAACATACTCCTTGAAATGGGTTGAGAGAACAACAGATTTAGCCATGCAAAGGAAGAGAAGGAAGACCAGATGAAGGGGTAAGCATCATGAGGACCCTCTTAGATTTGTGGGAGGAGCATTAAATTGGAAAGAACTTAGGTTAAATAATGAGAAAATAGTTTTTAAATGTGAATTTTTTAAAGCCTAGAACCACAAACAATTAACACAGGTTTCCATACAGTGCCAGTATACTCACCAAGTATTGTCTCTGAGAGTTACAGAGGGAATGTAAGCAGTAACCAGTATTTGGACTAATTTCTATTTTATTCCAAAATTTAAGTTTTTTTTTTTTCAGTACACTACCTGGTTAAGATTGTATAACTTGGCCAAATCTCACAGTAAATACAGATATATGGGAAGCACAAAATGGATATAACCTATGGTCCAGAATTCTGGCCCAGAAACACTTCACATATATTTTCCCATGAGAGCTCATAAAGCTTAAGTGGTTTATTATTATTATTATTTCTATTATTGTTATTATTATTGTTATCATCATCACTGAGTCACATCCCCAGACATTTTCATTTTTGATTTTGAGACAGGGTCTCACTAAGTTACTTAGGGTCTGGTTAAATAGCTGAGGCTGGCTTTGAACATGGGATCCTCCTGCATTACTCTCTCAAGCTGGGATTACAGGTGTGCACACTATGTCTGGCAAAAGTTTAATTTTTTTATTTTTTTAAAGAGTGAGAGAGAGAGGGAGAGAGAGAGAGAGAGAGAGAGAGAGAGAGAGAGAGAGAGAGAGAAAGAATTTTTTAAATATTTATTTTTCAGTTTTTGGTGGATACAACATCCTTATTATATTTTTTATGTGGTGCTGAGGATTGAACCCAGCGCCCCATGCATGCCAGGTGAACTCGTTACCACTTGAGCCACATCCCCAGCCCAAAAAGTTTAAGTTTTTTTTTTTTTAATTTAAATGCCCCAAGGATTAAAGAATTATAGAGGTAAGGCAGACAAAAGAAATCACAAGTGAGGGTTTCTCAGCTAAGATCCACACAGTTGTAAGGGTTTTACAATGGTGGTGAATAATTGAAATGCTACATAGATTTATCTTGAGAAGTTTTCATATTTCTGATGATCAAACTCATAGCATCCTGGTATTCTCAAAGGTTTTGGTTTTATGAATTTTAGGAACTTGAGCCAGGCACGACAGCACACACCTGTGAGACCTGGAGTTTGAGGTCAGCCTGGGAAACACAATGAATCCTGTGTCAATAATAATAATAAACAAAGAACTTGATATAAAACAGTGTTTTCATAGATGAGAAATGGAAATGTAGAGCGCTAACATGACCATTGGGACCGCACATCTGGGCAGTGAGGAAGGGTTTCTTGAACACTGGTTTCTTACTTGCTACTGCACCCTTTCACTCCTTCACTGATATCATGGTACTATAGGAGTTACCCACCGTATATGAGCTTGCAAAAGAAAGATGGAATTGACAGAGTGCTGTGCATCACTACAAGGAAATTGGAATTAGTCATCGTATACACTGCAGGCACCCCTCCCCCGCCCCATTTGCTTCTTAAGAGACTAATAAGAAAAGCTGTGTTTAATTTCACATAGTTCAATTTGTACAGAGAAAGAGTATTTGCTGCTCTATAAATTATGGTACAAGGCTAACTGAGGCCATTTTCTAAGAAAACTCAGTGACTTGGAACCTGCTAACCTCAGTAAACAAAACCTCAGTGAGCTGTAATTAATGTTCATAGTGCATCTGCTTAATTTTTCCAAATGTTTTAGTCCCTTTTCCTCATTTCACAATGACTATAATTTTCATTAGCTTTACATTCAGAAATTTATAGTTTTCTTATTTTATAGTTATAGTGCAATGTAAATTTGAATGTTGATTTTTCTGAGGGTAGAGTGATTGAAAACTATTTTAAAACCAATGGATCTATTTATCAAGATTTTTAGTCTAAAACAGTTGTATAAATTGCTAGAATATTTTATAAGAAAGAGGGTGTCTTCATTATAGCTCAGTATTGTCCAGCTGAATGTATATGTATTGCAGAGAAATTGGCAGAAGCTACTGACTAATGCTTCAGGTTGTTCCCATGTAAGAATTACTCCTACCTGATGACTGGAGACCAGAGTTTTGCACAAAATGGTCCTTTCAGTCATGAGCATCCCAACACTGATGATTTGAGTTTTGCAATATATTTTCAAAGGGAACAGGGTATGGTAGACTTGGTAAAGTATAATGATCCATCTCTGCCATATACATAATGCATATATTATTTTATGTAACCTTCATAAAATTGCTATACTATGGATGTTTTTACTCCTATTATACCTGAGATATAGCAATATTATTTCACAGATGTTTTTATAGGTAAGGAAATTTGTATTTAAGGAGGTTAAGTAATTTGCATATGCTCAAAGTTCACCTCAAATTAACAAAATTAGAAGGTTGCATATTGACCCAAAATTAACATTTTAAAAATCCTCAGCCTTCCAGTCAGCCCAGATGGTCAAAGAGCAATAAAGTCATGCCCAAGAAAAACACTAAGAAATCATTTGGCACTGTTTGAATAATTTCATTAAATCACTCAGTGCTTTATCTATTATTAGTAATAGCATGGAGAACTTGTTTCCCATTACAGATGGCAGACAATTTCTATTTTGCATAAAATCAACATCCTATGAGGTTCTGAAAAAAAACATATGTTTGCAGATGATTATCCAAAGATAGCAGCAGAACATTCATTATTCATTAGATGCTTCATTACAAATTTAATATGATCCATTCTCCATATTTCACTGAATCTAGGTCCCTCTGGACAAAGTCAATACACAGTCTTGTTTTTCCTTTCCATTCAGTTTAGATAAGGCTATAGGATGACATGTTGGCTTTTTTTCCCTGTAAGAGATTTATAAATATGACAAGATAAGTAACAAATTGGAAGTTGTTTTAAGTTTAGAAGACACACTATTTTTTGTCAATAACTGTTGTAAAGAGAAAATATTTAGACTCATATTCACGTCCATACCTTGGGTCCACAGAGAACAAATGTCCACAGCACTCCTGTCTTCTATGAAATATTAGAAGAAAAATAATCACTCCTTTTTTTACTTCATTTTATTTTTAATAGCACTAGGGGAGGGAGGGTATTGCTTCATTCTTCACATGACACTTGAATAAAGCTGTTATAATTTGGATCTTTAATGTTCCCTGAAAAGCTCATATATTAGGCAATGCAGGAATGATTAGAGGTGAAATGATTATATTATGAGAGTTGTAACCTCATTGGTAGATTGTCCCATTTGATGGATTAGCAATGTCAATGAATGTCGGGCAGGTGGGATATGGAAGTAGAGGTTTGCCCTTGAGCATTGTATTTTGTCTCTGGTTCCTTGCATGAGTGATCTATCTATCTCTCTCTCTCTCTCTCTCTCTCTCTCTCTCTCTCTCTCTCTCTCTCTCTCTCTTTCCCTCTCTCTCTCCATTTGGCAGCCCAGCTATGAGTGGAACAGCTTTCCTCTGCCATAACCTTCTGTCATGATGTTCTGCCTCTTCTCAGGCCCAAAGCTATGGAACCAGCCAAACACCGATTGAGACCTCTGAAACTATGAACCCAAAATAAATTCTTCCTCCTCTAAGTTGTTTTTGTAAGGTGTATTTGTCATGATGACAAAAGATGACTAATACAAAACTGAATTATAAATCTATGCATTGCAAGTCATGGACATCATATAAGGATAAAATCTTTTTGAAGAAGAGAATGAATAATACAAAACCATGCATAGAACCCCACATAACCCCTTGCTCTATATTCTGAATGACTCTGAAATCTTTGTTCCATGAGAATAGACTTTATCCAAACTACTTTCAGGTAAGAAGGTTTTTGTTGTAACTGCAATCATTGCTATAAACTGAGAAAGTTGCTTATTATCCTATATTAACATCCTTTTCGCCATTAGGGTCTGAGAGAAATGTCAATTCTGATGAGAAATGGTTTATATACCCTAATCCTAAATTCAATGCCCCTCCTCTGTGACTTTTTAGCAATTTTAACATTTTGATAGTACTCATCCTTTCAGGTGATCATTAAAATCATTTATGTATGTGCCTTGCTTATTGATTAAACTATGAATCCCTAGTAATTAGAGTTTAGATGAGAATTATTTTTGTGACCACCCAGTTCTCATAAAGCACATTATATATGAACCATATGGACAAAATTAATCTGTAAGGCTATGTGTTTTCACTCTAGTTCAGACAAGATACTATGACAAACTTCAGTAAATCAGGTTTTCCAAAGATATTGATAGTATCAACACCTATGACATCCCTGAACTCATGCTCTCACATGCATATGTATACATGTTTATGGCATGCATTACACAGAAGCTCACACAAACACATAAGCAAACACACAATACTCCAGGCATTTTCCCTTGTCTGTTCACAATTGTAACTCCTATTACTTAATTAAAAAAAAATGTTTAGGCTGCTTAAGGAAAGAAAATTGCAAAGTTCATGGAGATATAGTAAAACAATTAGTATCATAACACAGGGTACAGAAAACAGAATTTGTGTTACTGGTAAACAGTGCTGGCACATCATAAAAACACAAGGGAACTTTTCTAAGCTGACCTAAAGTTGGTGTAGGAGATGTTGTCTGAGCTCATTTTCCCTGTAAAAAGGACTACTTTCTCCTTTTGCTTTGCTTTTGCACTCCTACCTCTGACCCTGATGACTCTTTGAGCAGAGTGCCCACTGCAGGTACTCAAGTGACCTTCATAAGTATAGACAGAATCATAAGAAAGGCAGCTTTCTGCTCACATCAATCCAGGATGTGAAATAATAATGATCAAACACTTGAAATACAATGTAACAGGTTTAATTGAAAGAGAAAAGTTCTGCGTTGACTTTGTATTTATTTGAACTTGGACTGGTTACTTAGCCTGGATAAACCTCAAATCCTTTATCAGTGAAGTAGACACATTCTAATATTCCAAAAACACACTTCAGATGATTACATCATGTAATTTCTTATACTCTGACTTACACAAAACACAGTGATATCAGATCACACAACTTAAAATTATTTAACTCTCCCATTATTTTTTGTATCTCTCATTATGAGATAACTCATTGAATAACTTTGGTGCCAGATCCCAGGGTATAGGTTGTCAGTTTATTTTATTGTGTTGTTCCCTGCCACTCAGTGTCCACAACTGAGAAGAAAGCAATGGGTGTCTGTTAGCAGTGTTCTGAAAGACATTTACTCAGATAATTGAAGTAGTTATTCATGGAGAACAGAATATTTTCTGGATATGAATGAGTCTGCCCTCATGTGGATATCATAGGGCCTCTTTCTTCTTTCAGCAAATGCCAGTCCATTATTTTTCCATTGAAGCTACAAGCGGATACTTTATGTGTGTGTTTAAAAGCCCAGATAGTACTAATTGACATTTCCCAGGAAATATTTCAAGTACTTTGGAGGATTTATATTGAACTTTTCATTAGAAAACCTTCCCAAATGGATAAAGTTATTTGATTCATAAAGGACATGCGATCTGTCATTAAAACTTTGAGAGTGACCACATAAACATATTTGGAAGAGTATCAGGAAGTACCTGGCTATTCTCACTTTGATCTAAACTATTAGCCAAGATTGTAATTCAAGGGGACATGCTATTTAACCTCATCACTTTAATTTTCTTTCCTGAAATAGAAGGCATGATATCTTTGCAATAAAGGTCCTCTTATTTCTAGAAGTGATGTAATGTGGTTTGCAGAGAGGAAAAGTTTGCTGAAGGAAAAGAATCAAAATGTAGTTGGAGGTTTGGGGGCATACTCAAGTGGTAGAGTATTTGCCTAGTAGTATGCAAGGCCCTGGGTTGGATCCTCAGGACTGAAAAAAATCCAGTTAGAAGATGATGCCTTAAACATATCAATCAACTAAGGGAAAAGTAAACTGTGTTTAAATTTTGTTTTGGACCTGAGTTTCCTGGTAATGAAGGTAAAAAGAAAAAAATGCATTTATATATCAATATATCTAAATATATCTATAGAAAATCATTATTTACATATTATGTTACATATAATTATGTATATACTTATATATAGCATATGACATATATAATACATGATGCATATTTTATATTGCATATATTTATGACATATATTAATGCTATATATTATATGCATGGATAATATTTTCTTCACTGAAAATTATTTCAAAAAATGTGTTCCAAACATCATTAACCAGTTCATGTTACTTTGTATAAGACCTCTCAATAGTTATACAGCTTCTAATTATAGTCATACAGAAAGAAGTTAATAATAAATTTTCAATATTTTAAAGAGGTAGCTTTTGCTGGCCAATGTATAATGCTTTACATACTATCTATAAGCATTTAATTATCTATAGCAAGGAAATATTGTCATTTGCATTTCTAGAAAGGTGAAAATAGAATTTAAAGAAATCAACAGATTCCCTTTTTGCAAATGAGCAGGAACAACACAAAGATATTCTAATGTGGCTGCTTCTGCACATCTGGGTATGATGCAGTGGGCATAATTCTTTTTGGAGGCTGAGACAATGGAGAGCATTTTAGCTCCTGAGAGTTGGTACATGATACCAAGTTCTACTTCCAGAGAAGAGGTGTATAAAGTTGTCTTGAATATATCTTCCTAAAGTAAATATTGTTTCTGCTCATTTGTACACAGCAAAATGGATAGTATCCATCTGCTGAGAAAATTTCTGAGTGAAATATATAATAAAATTATTTTAAATTTTTGGTGGAAAGATAAGCTACAAATTTAGCTTATCTGTGTGGCTACACAGAGGCAGATAAAAGATTGAACTTGGTGAGCATAACTAATTAAAACAAAAAAAATTAACAAAAAAAAATTTGTGCAACTATTTTGTCCTTATTCTACTACTTACTGAGAATTTACCTATTTATCATATATCTTCTATGCCATGGGAGACACTGAAATCTGGTTTTAAAACACCAAATTCTTGCCCTTAGGTGCTTAGTTCAATGAAACACTGGTAATGCAACATGATATGGACAAGATGGGAGAAGCCAATCCAAACCATGAAGGTAGAGCACAGTAAAAAGACATAAGGTTATGGAAATAGACTAATGCTTAGGCCTCCTAAAGGTTTGGCCTGCATTTGGAAGGATAAGTAAGAATGATTTTTAAATGAACTTTTCCTTTTAGAATAGCTTTTGATTCACTGAGTTACTATCAAGATTGTACAGAGTCCTACACAAGCTCATAGCTAATTTCTCTTATTGTTAACATCTTGTTTCAGTATGGCTCATTTTTCACAAGTAAGAACTAATATTGACACATTATTAACTAAAACCCTTACTTTATTCAAATTTTCTCACCTAGTTTTTTTTAACCTAGTTTCCCTCTTCTAATATCACAAGCAAGATGCCACATTACATTTAATTGTCATGTTTTCCTTAAGCTCTTCAAGGATGTGACTGATTCTCAATATTGTAATTGTGTTTTTTATTACCTTGTGTTTTTAGATCTACTGAAGTATTTTATAGAATGCCCTTCCTTAGAATTTTCAAGATGATTTTCTCATGATTTTGCTAGGTTATGTATTTTGGGGAAGAAGAACACAACAAAATTACTATTCCCATCATATTACAACAAGGGTAATGCTATTAAAATTGCCTGTCACTTTTCATGGTAAACTTCATCATTTGGTGATTGTGTGTATTAGGTCTCTTCATTGTATATTTACTCTCTTTAATCATTCCATACTGTTTAAATTTAGTATAAAGCAAAATGCCTCCATAAAAATCACTCTCTTTCATCTCAAATTCTTGCCAATTTCCGAGAGAAAGAACTGTTTCCAATATGGACCCTACAAAAATTCTTCTGCTATAAAGGAGAAATGAATCAAGACTTTTGTATAAACATTCATAGAATTTAATGAAAGAAGATGAACTATTTAAAAGAAGTGACATGGCCATGGAGGACCCTCTCAGTAAAACTTTCCCCACACAGAGAGCTCTGTTTTATGGGCCACAGCTACAGCAACCTTAGAATGTGACTTACAATTTCATCAGTGCAAAGCCTGGCAGAGCCAAGGACAATGGCAGCCATGCATTGTTCATGAAAGGGAAAGGAGGGGGAAAATAGCATTAACAATTATTAATATCTGATTTTTCAAGAGTGAATATACATGACTTTATTTAATTCATAAAATAAATGTGAGATTGTCATTTCTGGCTCTATTTTATAGCAGAATATAGAAGTCCCAGATCATACCATATGGTAAGTGGCAGATATGAAATTTAAACCCAGGTGCTTAGATTTCCAATCATGTATTTATAGTACCAAAAGACATTTTAAGCAAAGATCTAACATTAATAATATATTTCTTCTTTTTTAACTACTACGGAAATTGCAGAACAGGCTTATTGGTAGAAAAAATTCTTTAGCTAAGTCATATTTCTTGAAAGTGGAAAAATAATGGAAGTCTATACAGAGAGTAAAGAATCTCAGAATTTAGTGAAAACAATTATATGAAAGATTGGTGGAGGTTGAAAGTGAACTCTATAACACCATCAGTTAGGAAAATAAAGTCAAGAGAGAGCATGGCCACGGATAATCCTCAGTTACACTATTAGGCAGGCACCATCAAGACCTCAATATAATTTGCTTTGCATGGTCTAGACAGAGAACTGCAAGGTGCATCAATCTAGCTCCAGGCCCCACCCTGTCCAGTTTTTGAAAGATTATTGATCCATTCTCCTGTTAGTTCACTCATGTTATTGTGTGCTAAAATAGTGTTGCTATATGTGGTTCTGTGTTAAAATAGTAATCCTAATGATTTGGGAGGCTGAGAAAGAAAGAATTTGAGTTCAAAGCCAGTCTCAGAAACTTAGCAAGGCCATAAGTGAGACCCTATCTCTTAATAAAATACAAAAAGGGCTGAGGATGTGGCTCAGTGAGTATGTGCCCCTAGGTTCGATCTCCAGTACCAAATAAAGAGTAGTATGTCCAACATACATTTATGCACTGCCTACTATGTGCCAAGCACTCTTCTAAGGGACCTGGCAATCATTATTTTATTTTTCTAGTATTGATGCTATCACAAGAAATTCCATTTCTCAGAAAAAATAAACTAAGTCTTGGTGAGGATAAGTACTTTCTGATAGTGGTAGAATGGTTATTCAAATACAGGATATTCTGCCTACCAAGCCAACTCCCTTTACTATTCCTTGTGATAGTCTTCAGGAAAGGGGATATATATAATCTGTTTGGCCAGAATCACCTCAGCTCATCTAGATTCCATGTCATAGTTATCACTGTAAAAATTCATAGTCTATAATAAATCTTTATCACTGTACAACCTCATAGTCTACAATAAATGAAATTTTATTGAAAACTATGATACTCTGTATTTCAAAACTTATGAGGGAAGAACAGTTTTAAATGTCTATCCTGCAAAGGCACTAAAATAAATGTAATTTAGTGCATTTTTTGGAAACCTAGTAAAAAAGAAAATTATCCCTAAATTTCTTCTTGAATCTTCTGCCTCCCTCAACCTTGTAAACAGAAACAAAATGTGGGAAAAAAAGGGAAAATTAAAATGTCACTAACAAGAAGGTCATTCCATCAACTGCACAGTCCTCTTTAAAGGCAGCCCTTGCCCAAGGTTCCTGCTGTCCGTTCACTGGACTGGCAATAAATTGGGTAACTGCTTCCTTAATCCTATCTTTCTGCTTCCTTGAATCTCAAGGAAGCTTCCACAAACAGAGATGTATAACATTTCATGGGAACAGTTATTTTGTCACTGCACCCCATTGCTCTATTAAGGGCAGGAATAAAATACATGTAAGGTGTGTGTGTGTGTGTGTGTGTGTGTGTGTGTGTGTGTGTTTGTGTTGTGTGTTTTCTGTATATATAAACTATACATTAGAAAAAATCAGATAATAAAAAATATAGAGAATGGCCCATACACAAATTCAGGAAATGTTATCCTTTCTTTTCTCTTTGCTTCTCTCGGCTTCCGACTTTACACAAGATGGCCTTGTTTATTCTTCTGCTCACTCCCTCCTATTTCCCAGATTCATACTACTATGATAACATTAAAGCAATATGGAATGTTATTAAATTGGGAGTGGGCAGTCACTAGAGTTGTAAGACTTTCCCTAGTCCCAAGGTAACATGGACTCATTTGTAACTGGTCCAGATATATCAGGGGCTTTCCTTCTCCAGCCATATGTAGCATCAATTCTTTGACGCTATTGCACCTCAGGGTGTGTTTCTTAATTTTTTTTAAACATTAAAAATTATACAAGTAAAGACTCAGTCAACTTGACCCTTCATGCCAGAATAAGAAGTATGCTGAATGGGCCCTCTACTGTGCCCTACTGACATTAAGATAAATGCAGCCTGTCTTTAATTTCAGATTCTTATGCCAGGATCTTCATATCATAAATCAGTATGATAGTACAACAATTAAAGATGCAGACTATTTTAGTATTTAATTAACATGTAATTTGTTTCAAATAATATAATTCATTTTTGTTAATTTGACTTAGACCTAATAAAACATATAGTATCAACAAAGATATTGACTCATCATCTTTTATTATAGTGATCTCAAGATCAAAATAACAGAAAATGCTTGTATTCTGTTTCAATATGTTATGGCCAACAATACTGGAAAAGCACTTTTTCCACTTTGTTAAATTTTTAATGACATATTTTCAATTACTGATTGTATAACTGCAAACAACAAATAAAATCTTGACCAAAAAGCTTTAAATGAATGGAGCAAGGCTTATAACCTAATATTGGACCCTAACATCTTGCCTGTAAATTATGTTCTACACCTTGCTGAGTCTTGCCTCATAGAAGACTTACAAAATAACAAAATTAGCTATTCTACAGAGGGATGTCTAAAATGACAAGTAATCAAAAGAGATCTACACCACTAATAGGCAAGTTTTCCACCAGGAAAGGTTAATTTCTCTCTCTCTTGATGTCTTTTTTTTTTTTTTTGACCAAAACTCTGTAAGATGTTGACAAGAGAAACTGAAAACTAAGAGAAATATAAATAGAACCTAGAATGTCTTATTAAAGTTTCAGAGACCTTATTTTCCTTCACATATATTGTGACACAAGGATGGTATGTGGATGTGGGAAAAAATATTATGAAAATTATTTTGCTGCTCTGAAGAGAAACCCTCTACCTGTGTCCCTAATCACCATTTCTGTTCATCTGGGAATGCTTGACTGCGTTTGCCCTGGTGGCTGAGGATGAATTGTGAGCTCAGTACTTGAGATGGACTTATGTGTAGAAGTTAGACAATGAAACAAAATGGAAAGGAAAACAATAGGCCATATGCAAACACTTCAAAGAGTGAAATTATGAGACAGATTAACACAGACAGAAGGAATGCAGAGCCAATAGAATTATGAGAAAGACATGCAATAATCAGTTCCAAACAATGACCTAGAAGTTGTCCAAAGAGGCATCATACTATATTGAAAAGGTGTCCATGATATTGTTTTGTTGCCTTTACTGTCAGCTGCAAAGGGAAGCCCACAATGTTGAACATTTGATTAAAAAAATCCCTTAAAAAATACTGGATAGGTAGAGAAAAAAATTGCTTTGAAGAATTCTAGAAAAATGGTTTAAAAAATCACACATGAAACTACCAATTTGAAATATTGACTATAACATGGTGCAGTGGAATCTTTGGAGACACACATATCTCTAATGAGATTTTGTTGCAAATATACTATGGCCATATAGAATTCCTATTTACCTGTACTCTTATAAAAATGACAGTATCTATGTTACAAGTCAATACAAAGAGAAAATAATATTACATGCATGAAAATACTAACAGGTTATATTCATTCAGTGAGTGTAATCTGTTATTATTTCTCGCATCCTAGCTTCTTTTGGAAAGAAGAGTAATATAGTAGACTAACCATATTTTCTCTGTGTATTGAATAAAATTTAATAAAAAGAGAAATCCACAGCCAAAATTAATTTCATTACCATGTAATTTTTCTCAATGTATATTACATACTGTTGAAACCATTCACTACAAGTAAGCCATGTGACAATGTGGAAGTGTTAAAGTGAAGAATGAACTAGTGAGTACATGGACAGAAGGAATAGGGCTTCCTCTCATCTTCTGTGGATGCAGGGCCAAGCTGACTCTCACTTCTCATCTGCCACTGCCCCTGTCATTCTAAGAGCTTACTCATTAGACAGGCCTAGTTATCCTTGACCATTCAACACTATACTCAATTGCTCACTTGACTATTTTGAAGCATGGGAGAAATTACTAACTATGCTATAGATATAAACAGGCTACAGAAATAAAGGCATCCAATTTGGTTTATTAGATAACATTAGTTTATTACAAAGTCTCAGATTTCACACTTCTGCATCAAGGAAGAAATTGTAAAGTCTGGAGTTACCATGCAAATCATGCTCTCATGAATTAGTCAGCATGGTATAGACTATAAAATAAGACAGACCTCTGTGTATGAAAAGAAAACATTTCCTCATTATTCAGCATTTTTATGCTCTTATTAGGACATATGGCCATAATTTAATTCAACTTGAAATAAATTTAATTTAGTAACTATTTATTTGACACTTATCTACTCCAAAGTATAGCAAATGCTGTAAAGGACATCAAAGAAGTTTTAAATCCCTACCATAAAAAGGATTCACTCCCATTACTTATAACAATATTCACTAATGTGGAAAATGGATATTATAAGGTCATGGGTAATTATGTTCACAAAGAATATGAATAACATAGGAAAATATATATTTTTTAAACTTGGTAAATAAAAAGAAAAAAATGCAAGCAAAGGTGAATTCCAAAAATATGTGTTACAGGTACTTCATAAAATTGTTCATAAGAAAGACAAAAAGATAATAAAACATTGAAAGTTTTATTTCTGTTGGAATAGAGTTTTAGTCAGCTTTTTCACTGTTCTGCCTAAAAAACCTGACAGGAACAATTATAGTGGAGGAAGTTTATTTGGGAGCTCACAGTTTCAGAGGTCTCAGTCCATAGATGGCCAACTTCATTGCTCTGTGCTTGAGGTAAGGCAGAACATCATGGTGGAGGATGAGGCAAAAGAAGGCAGTATAAGACATGTCAGTCAGGAAACAGAGAGAGTTGTGCTCACTAGGGACAAAATATAAACCTCCAATTCATGCCCCCAGTGACTCACCTCCTCCAGTAATACCCTACTTATCTACCTACAGTACCCATCTAGTTAGTCCATTCAAGTAGATTGATGCACTGATTGAGTTAAGGCTTTAATAATCCAATCATTTCACCTCTAAACTTTCTGTAATTGTCTTATACATGAGTTTTTGAGGGTTACCTCATATCTAAATGACAATAAATAATGGTAATACTAAGTAATGATTTTTAAAATTATTTATTTTTTCTAAATATAAAATAATATCTAAAATTGCTTTTAATTTTAGAAATAATAGCAGCTAACATTTTTGAATATATATTATCTGATAGGTTTTATATTAAATTCATGATCACAATTTCCCTATGAGCCAAATATATTGTTAATCAAGACTTTTCTGAAATATAGTAATGAGACTTGAAGAACTTGCCTCATCTCTACAACAAATAATGATGGACGTGGGATTTGAACCCAGGTCAGTCTGAATTCTGTGTATCAGCTCTTCTTGATTACTAATCAGTGATCTTACTATTAGAATTCTCAGGGCACTCCTATATCTGATACTCTAAATATTTGCTAATTACAGATAGAACATGGCTATAGTGTGGAAAAAAAAGTTCAACGCATTCCCCTAACCATGACTGCCAATCAACATCTCATTATTTTTAATGTGAAGGAGACATCATTAGTGGACTTTTTGATTAGCAACTAATTTTCACAGAAATGTACTAAGTATTTCAAAATAAAACTTTAAAGTATATAGACCTTGGCACATAGTGAATATTCATTTATATTTAATCAATTAATATATCAGGCAGCTTTAGGTTTACAAAGTGCATTAACTGATTATTCAATAGATAATCATAAAAATTAGTATAGAAAGTGTGGGTATAGCCGTCTGTCACCTTGCAAATGAGGGTATTTGTAAAGACCATCCCAAAGTGGGAAATAAAATATAGTCCCAAGAGTAAACTCAAGATGGACTCATTTATTATTGACCTCAAAACCAAATATGTTGATTTTATAAATAGTTGAGAAAGGAAGTTCCCATATTCAAGTTCAAGCACTTCAGAATAAATTTCTTCTGCTCTTTCTCTAGAATGATTAAAATTATTCCAGGTGTCTATGATTAGGGATCATGGTCAATCTAGAAACCGCCATTCATGACCACTTTAATATTTCATAGATGAAAATTTTAAAATATATTTTTATTTTTTCTATCTATATGGTATTCTTGTTTCTACTAATGGCATAGCCTTTTCAAGTATTCTAACTGTACAGAGTAATTTTCCATCTAAAGACAGAGTGAAGAAAAAACAGACAAGGAATGACATTTGAGACTTCGAAGGGAACTACCTGTCAAACATACCCTAATTACTATTCTCTAAAGTCACAAAATAATGCACTCTCCTTCAAAAAATGTGTGATTCAAATAAGTAAAACAAATTCAATAAAACCACCAATTCTAGGATTACGTAAAGGAGCTGAAAAAATTTAGAATTTATAGCTACAAAAAAAATCTTAGGAAGAGGAAGAAGATTAGGATTTCAAGATAGAGACAAGAGACCAGGAAGTGTTTGTGATTATAATATCACTCAAAGGATGTTAAATTTGTGCCAAGAAAAATTTAGAATGGTTAGATAGAATAAAAAGCATTCATGTTTTCTTAGCTTTACATACATAATCTTCAGAGTCCTAAAATTCCATAAAAATAATTTGTCTCAATTTTGTCAAACAATCCAGAGTATCTTAATTAGTTGTGATTATGTATTTTATAGTTTATTATTTAAAGTTGTTCAAAAATATTTGTTGGTGAGGATGAATAATTTTATAAAAGAATGCACATAACAACATCTAACTCAAACTTCTTATCTCAACTTTCTACTAGATCAGGGATGCTCATACAAAAGAGAAAGACAAGGCAATGCAGGGTGTTCCATAAGTTTTCTTTAATCTCAGAATTAAATCACTAAGCAGTATGCAGTGACATTGCATCAAATGAAATATGACACATTTATATTCTTGATTTTTGACTAGGGATACCAATCCCATTTTATTCTTATTAATTGTGTTATATACCATTTCCAAGGTCACATATTACATTTGTATTATTTGTATAAGTTCCATAAGTAAAGATTCTTTTCTGATAAATTTTTAAAAACACCTTTAAAATGCATAATTTTCCAAATTATACTTAGCAATAATATCTTTTCTTGCATCTAGTTCTTGAATATACTCCTCCCTTGCCACACAGCTATCTTTGTTGGTCTTCATTTATGTGTACCTATGTTCTTCCCATGAGGGTGAATTTGACATTAATATGAAATCCTCGCTTGGTGAATCTCTGAGGTAAGTCAGGTGCTAGTCAATGACTCCATCTCACATTTGTCATAATGTCTACCACAGATTAAAGCATATGGTACATAGCCAATAAGTACCTGTAAATTAATGAATACACCAATACACTTGTGTTAGTATTACATGAATCTTGAACTCTATTTAATATGCTTTCATATATTATATGTATCTGCAATGAAATATATTTTGATAAAATATATTCTGATAAAATCAGCATCGTTCAATTGTTACCACAACTTCAAAATCTTGGTAAATTGAAAGTACCATCAAATTTTCAAACGCGGGGCTGGGGATGTGGCTCAGGCGGTAGCGCGCTCGCCCTGGCAGGCATGCGACCCGGGTTCGATCCCCAGCACCACATACCAACAAAGATGTTGTGTCCGCCGAGAACTAAAAAATAAATAAAATTCTCTCTCACTCTCTCTTTAAAAAAAAAAAAAATCAAATTTTCAAACGCTTTTTAAAAAATTTCATTAGCTATAAGAAGATCTGATTTTGTCAATAATTTGTAAATACAAAGTTGTATAATTAATTTATAAACAACTTAATGTTTTCAGTTGTTATTTTTCAGCATTTATTTCCTCTAAGAAAAAACTTAGGACCAATTATGCTTACATAGCAGGGATGAATGTAATAATTTAAGAATTGAAACAAAATTGATTATAAATAAGATAGCTAAATAATGTGTCTACTTTTCTAGTGTCTTGATATAGGCTTTGCCTTTCCTTAAATTACTTTGATATAAATATTAATCACCAGTTTATTTTTGGTTTTGATTTTTCCAGTTCCAAGAAATTGAAATTAAACTTATATGACACTTCAATATGTCTCACTTGACTTTTGTTTTTCCACCTTCTCTAAAGGACAAGAATTCATAATATTGCAATATAATATAGTTTTCTTTTAAAAATATTTTTCTAGTCCTAGTAGGGAAAGAAAAACTTAAAATCCTAACCCAAATACTGTAAAATAAAGATATATGAAACAAGGATATATAACCAAATAAGACTGAAGAATGTCTGTGAGGAAATTGTCAAAGATAGAAAAAGTTATACTTTTAGAGCCCTCAAGGAAAGGAATGAAGAAATATCTATTTTTCACTGTATCTATGGTTTGGGTTATAAGATGACATTAATATTATATTAATAAGGGCTCCAAAATCTATATCTTGATATCTCTTCATAGATTACAAAAAGCTTTTATAATTTCTGAGAACACAGTAAACACTTTTAAATAGTTATTATTATTGCAGCTACAACAATTTGCAAGAGAGCATCAAACTGGTATATATACAAATGTAGCTATTTAATATAATGTATTTATTTTGTTTCCTAAGATTCATATTATTTCATTTTAGTTTTATACTCAAGGCTGTGGCATGATTCTATGTGCTATACCATATCTCCTGTTAACAAATCTTCTTGTTACAAACTACTAAATGTCCATAAGCATTTCTAATTTGAAATTTATAAAGAAGTTATATTTCTGTTGCTTGAGCTTATTTTTTTCCACTACAAAGTTGTTAATGCTTGTTGAAAATTAGAAATATTTCAGAAGTACTTAATATATAGAATTAACTTTCTATCTTGAATCACCCCTAGTTCTATACCACATCCCCTATGTACACACAGCAAGAATAACTATGCTAACAGCATGGCTGTGGGATTTTCCAGACTTTGTCAATTTGCTACCCTTAAATGGCTCTCAGAATACACCTGCAACTGGAAGAGTACAGAGTATCTCTTTCCTTACCAATTCTCTACTTCACTAGTCAATTTTATATAGGCAGAACCAAATTGAAATATCATTTATGGGCACTTTTCTCCATGGCCAATAGAAGGCAAGGCAAGTTCTTGGCAAGCAAACCTAAGAAGGTTTTATTGAATACTTGCTATGTGCCAAGCTTGATGTTAAGTGCTTTATATTCAGTTTCGCAGTAATTGTATGGGATGGTATTATGTCAATTTTATAGCAAAAAAAATAAATAAATTAAATGACCTGACCAAAGTCTCTGTACTAGCAAAATTAATCAGTATCTGCACTCAATCCTTCTGTGTTAATAGTTGAAAGTGTAAGATACTCAGTTTCCAGAGACGGCTATGCAATAAGCTTTGTGAATTTAAGGTCATGACTCCACTGCAGTTTACCCATTTGATGGAATTGCTCTTACTTCTAACATTGCTATCTCATCTTTTTATCTCACTTGATTTTGCCTTTTTTTTTTTTTTTGGCCTGAGATTCACATCTTCAAAAGATGTTGAGAAAAGAAAAAAAATCTTCTTCATTCAGCAATTTTAGTTAAACTGAATGTGCCAAAATGAGATTTCATAACTCCTGGCACCAATGAATTCCAAAGAATAGTTTTTCATACGTAAGGTTGCATCATTTAACAATATGTCCTCCTACTCTTGAAAAATGTGTACCATAT
The DNA here is from genome assembly GCF_045843805.1 of Urocitellus parryii. Classification (NCBI taxonomy): domain Eukaryota; kingdom Metazoa; phylum Chordata; class Mammalia; order Rodentia; family Sciuridae; genus Urocitellus; species Urocitellus parryii. Next base: position 78,232,228 of record NC_135534.1, read on the forward strand.
TGCTCCCTCCAGTAACTCCCATCTGAAGGACAGTGTGGAGCCTGTAGGGGAAATGTGAACAGACCAGCGACAGACCAGTGACAGTCCAGCGACAGTCTGTACTCATCATCAGACTCTCAGAAAGTTCTTCTGTGAGGTCAACTTGTTGCCACACTGCCTCCTCCTTAATTTCTTTTTACTGTAATTAATCCATTCTCTGGGAACAAGAAAAGGTGCTGCCATGGAAGCTGGATAAAAAGACATATGTGACATGCTTAAAAGATTTTATCTGTGGGAAAACAAATAGTATCTTTTGTTTCCTAAGAAAGGAAAACGAATCTTGAGATGTGCACTTCACTTTTCCTTAAAGCTACAACTTCTCCAATACAAAGTAAGAAGATTTATATTTGTTTTAAAAGGGTAGACCTAGCATCTGAATCCTTATTTTGCCACTAACTAGCTGCAATATTATGGGAAAATTATTTTCTCTTTCCATATTTATTTTATAATCTGTAAAATGGCCAATTTTTAAGGCAAATTATTGAATAAAAGAGTGAACTAACAAATTTATGAAAAATGTTTAATATTTGATCACATTTTATCTGACAGAACAATAGAATCTCAAATGATAATGATGGCTATATAAAAGGGAAAATAATCCAACCCCATTTGCCAACTGAGGTTTAAATTCATTTTTCCATAGCCTCACAATGATTGCCCATTCTAGGCTTTTGCATCGGAGTTATGGACAATTGATTGACTACATCCTTCCAAATGTAGAGGCAATTCCTTTCAAAGAATAGTTCTGTTCATGTTAATGGCTCTGTTCCTGTTAATGGTTCTAATTACTGAACTAAAATTTGTTACTGTGGTATTTCAATAAACTAGATCTTTGTAAAGTTCCTGGCCATTGAGAATGAATTTAGCTCCTCTCTACCTGAACTTTACAAAGACCTAAATATACCAATACTTAAGTTTGAATCAGGGCTCTACCATGTCCTGTCTTCTCTCTGCTAAATTTGTTCTCTGAATACCTAGTTTCAAGTCTCATAAACATTCCTGCCACACTCATTTGAATATGTCATGCTTGGTTTCACTTATATTAAGTGTGATGCCCTGCATTTAATGTAGCCCATTTGTAGTCTGTAGACACTTGAGCAAAGCAAATCACAGAAGGTTAGTCTTGGAAGTGACCCATGAGAATGGCCTTTCAGCTCCAACTTCATATGACAAATGCAGGAAGGGGCTCAAGTGACTTTCTCAGAATCATAGAGTAAAAACATCTAGTCCCACCCAGCTATCTTTCTTTTAGAACAACTAGTCCTTATAATTTTATCTTTTTCCATTTCAAAGTATTAATTATATAGGCTTTAGTAATATTTTTCATATTTCATGTATCTACCCTCAAATCAATGGAATAATAAAAAAGATTATAATTCTTGACCAGACTTATGTGAACAGCCTAAATTTTTTTTAAAATTTTCTGTTGATGAAAGTAGATGAAAAAATGTAAATAAGAAAGACAGAGAGGGTGTGATGATGTAAGTCTATAATCCCAGCAACTCAGGAGGCTGAGGTACGTAGACTGCAAGTTCAAATTCAGCCTCAGCAACTTAGTGAGACCCAAACAACTTAGCAAGACCCTATCTCAAAATAAAAGTAAAAATAAAAATAAAAATGGCTGGGGATGTAGCTCAGTGGCTAAGCGCCCCTGGGTCCAATCCCTAGTAGAGAGAGAGAGAAAGAGAAACAGAATAAGGAGGAAGAAAGGGAGGGAGGGAGGAAGGGAAGGAGGAAGGAAGGAAGGAAGAAAGGAAGGAAGGAAGGAAGGAAGGAAGGAAGGAAGGAAGGAAGGAAGGAAGGAAGGAAGGAAGGAGAAAATGTTCCCTTGATAAACTCTCTATATTTTTAAGAATCCCTATCTTTGCTTTCTCTTATGTGCTTTCCTTGTGTAGTTTACATCATATGTTCTATAATTTTTGTTCTGTGTTTTGTCTTTCAAAAAGAACTTTTGAACATTATACCTCACATCATACTCTATGCTTCCCCAGCTTTCCTTACTCAGAATCAACCTCTGTGGCTCATACCTGAACATTATAAACCTTAAGTTAATAAGATTACTATAACTAAGTGAGTCACAAGGTTTCTCTTTAGTAAACAAAATGACTGAACTTTCCGAATACACAAACCCTAAAGCTCAGACAATAATATTACCTCTATGAGATCTTGGAATAATGGAGACCAAGGAAAAACATACATATGTGCAGCTCACATCCATACTATGGGTATATACAGAATAACTGACAGACATGGAAACTCAGAGGTGGTCTTTTTGTTCAAGGAAGCATCTGATTAATTGAAACTGTAGAAATATCTACATTTGCATATCACCCAAGAAATTTGTTTCTGTTTCTTGGAGGAACAGTGCAGTGACATCCTCCCAAAACAAACTGCTTTCTAAATTAGTCCTCTGGGCCCTCATATATTTTGGGGAAATTTTCTAGTATTTTCAACAATGAATGGACAGAAATGGTACCTGTGAAAGAGGAAGCAAGGATGTCATCTCATAGGTGAGTCAGAATCCAAGCCAGAAATTATATAATTTAAAGGAGTCCTGAAAGTAGGAAAGCCAGGCTACTATTAGTTATGGCCACAAATTCAATGATTTTTCCCCTGAGAAAATTTGAATAACAATTTCAACCATGATATGGAAACATAGTGAAGTGTAGATTGGGATCCTGAGTTCCAAAACTCTAACTAATTATGTGACAAAAAAGGCCACATTATCTGACCTTTCTTTCTCTGATTTTTCAACTGAAAAATAATGAAGGTAGAATAAATGCTTGCCTATCATCTTTCCAGTGTCAACGTTCTATAAAACAAACCATAGCTTGTATATGTGAATTGTTACCATCATTATTTTAAAATTTATCTCAACTTCTCAGCTCCTGGAGAAACAAAATGAAACCCTATTGCAATGTACTTTTTTTATCTTCCCAAACATAACTATGGTCTTTATAGAGTCAAAATTAGCAGAGAAGTTGAGATGGGAAAAGTGTGTCCCCACTTAAAGCTGCCTGCCTATATTTACTGTGCTAATGTTCCCAGAGCCAAGATACGGAACCAATCTTGTTAGCAACGGACAGAAGAATAGATAAAGAAAAGGGAGTATATAGAGATGATGGAATATTATTCAGTCATAAATAAGAATGAAATCCTGTAATTTGCAGCAAAATGAATGGAACTAGAGGTCATTATGAAAGGTAAAACAAGCCAGACACATAAAGACAAATATTAGGTGGTTTTCTCATACATAGAAATTCATAAAAAATTAATCTAAAAGTATAATGTAATTATTAAAGATTAGGAAGGGTGTGGGTGAGGGGGTGTGGGTGATGTGGGTGATGGGATGTATCTATAATTGATCAGTATATGCTTTATATACATACAGAAGTAATGTCCTGAGCCCCCATTAACATGTACAATTAATATGTGCTAATAAAAACACATTTTAAAAGTTGAACATTAGCATATAGACTATAAAGCAAAATAAAGCACTTTCAGCCAAAGCTTGGTTGTGATCATATATATAAGTAAATACTTGATGGAAAACCATATTATAATCAGAAACACATAGAATATTGCAATCTATAGGCTGATCTAAGACAATATTCTTCATGATGTTATGTTACCAGTACAACTTACTAGTATATTCCCTCCACCAGAGTATCATTGGAACATTTTACCCTAGGGAAAAAAAAGAGCAGTATTCTTGTTTCATTAAACAAAAATAAGAATTTCAAGTACCAGTGAAAACAAAAAAGGGAGTGAAGTGTGAACCGCATTTTACAATTAATCAAGGGAGGCATTTTGGCACCTCATTTCATAAAAAAGCAAAACTGTGAAAAATTACAAGTGCTTGCTATTTATCCACATACTATATAGTCATAAACAATGGGTTATATATTATTCTAATAGAAATTAATCAATTCAGCAAACCATCTTTAAGTACCTATAATATGCTGGATACTCCAATAGACCCTGGGGAATATACAGTAGAGTTCTAACTAAAGTCAGCAAAAATTATAAAGTGTGAAAATCCTGTGAATCATGTAGAGAGTACAGTAGGTTTGGTTTTGAATAGTAAACCAAGCCCAGTAATTACTTTTCTCAATGAAATTAAGGTAGATCTAGCAGAATAATAGAATAATGAAATACAAAAAAAAATAAAAAAAATAATGGAATACACAAAAGTGATTATAGTATTTAGGTTTCAAGGAACAACTAAATATCCAATTACAAGACTATGTATGCGTGTATTTGATCAGTATAAGCTTTGTTCATGTATAGAAATACTGCACTGATCCCCATGAATATGGGGTTGAAGCATTACTTATACAATGAAGCATTTCTTGCCTGCACATTTGTTCTCTTTAATTTAGATAAATTTAATTTAAATACATTTAATTTAAATAAACTTATTTTGTTTTGATTTCAAAGTTTAGGCATAACAATGGTACCCACTTGTGTGGAGAGGAGCTGGAATCTAAAGTCACTGGGATGAGTATGGTTCTTTTGACCTCCATCCTGAAAGCATTTATCATTGCTCACAAATGGGTCTGCAGTCAACCAGGAAACGTTTATGGTTTCAGCTGGGTCATTTATGTGATTGCAATAGGCTGTGGGTCTGCAATGTAATTGTGTTGATCTATTGTGAGATCTCACATGGTTAATGTCAACAGATTCACAATAATCTCATATGGAAAACTTGGGGATACTCCTGCCTCACATGGTAATGATCAAGTTTCAAGACAGACTAGCAAGGAAGTCCCCACTCCAACCAAATTTTATTTACTAAAGCAATGAGTAACCAGACCAAATGTACATAAAAGTGGAAAAGAACTGTCCAATTTCAAAGTGAATAATGTGGATTTAGGGACCAGTTAACTGAAGTCACCAATTAAGTAGATCTTCCCCAGCCCTGAACAGATAAACATTATTGATCCTGTACTATAATGGACATATAGGTCTAGGTTTGGAAAAGTACTGAGGGAAGTGTCCCTTTAAATTGTCTTAGAGCAGAGAGGGTGCTGACTAGACTGACTCCCTTAAAAAGGTGAAATATTTCTCCTGAGTCACTACATCTTCCCTTTGTCTACAGGGTCAAAGTGCTAGTTTATTCTGCCCTGAAAAAAACCTATTTTCTTTGTTTTGTTTTGTACTATGAATCTCTTTGCCTGGAAGTTCTAAGCATAATTTCTGTTTCATACAATAAGCCACAATAAATAGTCATTCCCTCAGACTATAAAATTCATAAATCACAGAAGTCCAAGTTTAGTGGATTAATATTAAAGCTCAAACTCAGGTCTCCAGTGTTCTCCTCTGGATTTCTGGGCTAGCATACACTTTCTTGAAGAAATATCTGTGGTAGCTGTCATGATTGAGTGACATAGTACTGTCAGGTTGAAGTAATTTGGGGTAGATGTTTTTGAAAATAGGACCATATCTTTTCATACAACTTGATGGCTCATGTGAAAGTGTTTGGAAATGTTTATACCTTTCAAAAAGGAAAAGCAAAAGAGCATAATTATAAGAACATAAAAATAAAGTACAAGGTACAGGACTGATTGTTCTGTGACTACGGAGAATTAACCTAAGCAAGCCAGAGAGAGAAGCTAAAGTAAGAACTGGCATTTTCAGTTTTTATAAGATCACACTGAGGATTTTTGAAGGGCCAAGCAACAGAAAACCAGGCATATCCTTGGAGAGCTTCCACAGAATCCAACAGGGCTGTATCTCATTTGACTCAAGGACTTTTCAGATCCTGGAGGTGAATTTTGCCTTGTGAAAATTTCTCCCATGCCATTCATATTGATAAACTACAAGTCCTAAAACCATGTAACTCCATTATCACACATTTGCTTAGAATCAAAACAAAACAAATATGTCTTAACATAATCACATAAAGCAATAATCCAGAGTGTTTCCTCTTATTTTTGAATGTTCAGTTCTAAATTTTATTCTCTCCTAAATCCTGCTGGTATGGTGTCACCATAGTAATTTTCTTGAATTTTGGCAATGCAGTTTCATTTGTCTTAATTTTACCCTCAGAGTATTTTCTTATAAGTGATATATTACAATAGGAAATTTATGCAAGTAACACACCACATCAAAAGATGGTTGGTAAAAATTATGCATGTAACACACAACTTTGAACACATGTATGTAAAAGTTATAGATGAAAAGTAAATCCCTCCCATTCTATCATATTCCCTAACTACTTATATTTCCTCTCAGAAAGACAAATAGTTGTTTTACTTATTTCTATGAGCAATTCTATGAATATGCCATTGTATGCTTTGTGTAAAAACATTTTTAAGCAAGTAGAAATACCATATGCACAGAACCACATCTAGTTGTTTTCACAAAATAATCTTGGAAATCACTAGTATTATTTAATTTTCTATAGAGCTCCCCATTCATTTTAATTGCTACATAATAATATGTTAATGTATCATAATTTATTACTATTCAATTACAATTCAATTACTATTGATGCACATTAAGATCAAGACACCAGTTTAAATAAGTAAAAGTCAATGACCCTGATTCTGAGTTTCATGGGGAGCTCTGAGTCTCACTTGGAGCACAATCTCAGATTGGCTTCTCCCATATGGTGACCAAACTTTCTCTTCTGAAGCTAGAAGAAAGTTCTCACCTTCTCATATTTCCTCATGTCCTTAGCTTAAATGCAATCCTTCTTAATTTTCAACCATTGTCAGTATCCTTCCAGTTAAGATTTAACTATCAAATTCCTCTAAGATAACCATGACCCCCATCACCACAGATAGAATGTAATTTTCCCTGTCAATTTGCTTTAGAGACTTATTTGCAATTGTCACCTTGAATTATGCTCATATAAGTATTCATGTGTGTTTCATACCCTTTGCCAGATTGAAAGCCCCTTGAAGACTGTGATATATAAAACATGGAGCTGTCCTTCACAAAACTATCAGCAGGACTTGCATATATTTGTGTTTAACAAATTTGTGTTACACAAATGTATCCTTAGAGTATGACTGTATAGAATTCTATTAAATTATGATAGTACACTGATTGAGAAGTCAGCAGCTATGACCTCTGTCCCTATCTCCAATATTACTATTAGTTATATATTGGATAAATTTTTAAACTCCTAGAATGCTTATATTTGTAAAATATATTCTATGCTTGTATGAATATGTCAAAATATATTCTAATGTCATGTATAACTAAGTAGAGCAATAAAAATAAATAAAATGGTTATAAAATTTCTGGACTCTCTATATCACCAGATGGTTGTGAAAATCAAATAAAAGAATAGTTTATAAGAAAAATCTTAGTATTAGGAAAAAAAGGAGGGGCCAAGGAGTGACTAAGAGGTAGTGTACTTTCCTACTGTCTGGGTTTGATTTTCTAAAGTAAAATGATCAGAATAAAATGAAAAAATTTTCCCAGCAAAGGAGAAATAATCCAAATTGTCCTAGTCCAAATATTCACTCTTTGCTCAAAATCTCTCTATATCAACCTCAAATTAATTCTCTATTTATATGAAAAATTCCAGAGGTAAAGTTTCAATCTGTATAGAATTCCATTGTATATTTATGCAGTTGTATATCATGAATTAAATTAATTCATGATAATATGCCACTTGATAATGAAAATCTGCTATATCTTATTGATCATTATCTCTAACCTCTAAAGTTAAACTGACTGAGATCATTTCACTAATTTGTTAATAATGTAACATCAAATTTTATAGGATTGGATGTTTGGGCCACAATAATATGTGATCACAGGAATTTTTAAAATCTTAACTAATCTTCACAATCATTTAACTATTTATAAAAATGTGCTGTACACTCTTCAAGATATTATATTGCTTAACATAGGCCTCTTTTTGTCCAGGAAAGTGTGTGAAATAACAAGTGAATCTCACCATTTCACTCACTTAACCCCAATAAGTTAAAGCAAACCTATCCAAAACAGCCTTACTGAAGGACTAATAGTATTCTAAAGCATTTTTAAATTACTATAAGCAACAACAAGCTACTTGTTATTATAAATGTAATAATATATTAATAATGTATTAATATATTATAAATATTATTAGATATTTTCCTAACTCACACTCCTTTCAATATAAAGAATAACTTTCAAAGCAAACTTGTGTTGAATTGTTAAGAATCATACTTTCCACGTATGTTCTATACAAGGATGAAATTAATTCATTCTTATCTTCATTGTAGTTTGACCGTGAATCTATTGAAAAAAATAGATGTAAGACTAAACTGTTTGGTAATTTCTATAATATGCTTGGACTGGAACTGGCTATGTTCATTCTTATATGCATTCATATCTACCTCTCTATATGAGATAAAATTGACAATTGGAGCAACTTTATATTAAATATGTGAGATGTTCAATGAAAATCTATAAAACTTAAAAACATCTAATAATATCAAATATTTTTTTATATTTTTATAGCAAATATTATTTATAGCAAAAGTAGAAATTATCATTTCTACTTTTCTAATGCAAATTCAAATAATTTATGGCCACATAACCATGTAATTTACTTAATTACATTAACTAATATGTATGTTTCTCTAGATATCTTCCATTCAGTCCCTTTGAATCATATTAGTATAATTGAAGCAACTCACAATGTCCAAAATAATAAGGAATAGTGAGCCTTCCAAAACCTGAAATTTTAATAGGGAAGTTGATGAATGCATCAGAAGACATATTTCATGCATGTAAAAGAACTTACCTTCTGTGTGTACTGCTGACACATATGTCCAGTTGTATCTCTTCACTATGTCCACCATGGCTCGTGCCTGCTGGGCATCAGAAGGCACAACCCTCATGAAGTACTTGAACAAAGTCTTATCACTCAGATCCATGCTTGTTGCTGAGTAAGCAATCTGAGGTATGTTGAAAAGCTGGAGCAAGTTCTGGACTTGAATGGCCACAGAACTAGAGCCAGGCCCAATGACCCCTACTATAGGCTTCTTGGAGCGGAAAGAAGAGGAAGAGCCATCCACACAGCGTACCAAGCCCTCCTCCTCTTCTGAAGAAATGAGGGAATCTCTTATAAACTCAATACTCTGCTCTAGGGCCACAGCTGAATGCCAGCAGGAATCCCTTATTTCACAGCCAAGAGTGATGTTGGGCAAGAGTGTGGGGTCTGAATTGATTCTTTCCAAGGTATGTAGCATGGCCTCCACTCTCTGGATGCCATACTGCTCACGGACTGCCCCACACTTCCTCTCATGAACTTTGTCCACAGTCGGCTGGTGGTGGACAGAAAAAAGAGCTCCAATAATGATGTCACCTGGCATGTGAGCCACCACCCTCCTCTCACTGGACTGTGCGCTCCCACGGACATCTTCTTTCAAAAGCAGGACTGACAGGATCAACAGAAGGACCATTTTAGGGAAGGAGTTCAAGCTAATAAAGATAGCATGGTGGAAAAAATTTGGAGATTTCTGATAGTGAAAATCAAATGATGTCCTGTGTTGAGTGGTACACCAAGGAATTAGTTAGCAATTTAGATGTGTTCTCTAAAGAACCACCATGTCCCCAGGTAGCATTTAGTTAGGTGCATCCATGTGATCATGGTCTTCAAAACCTGAAAGAAAAGAACATGGGTTTTTAACAACATAAGCACAACTAGTTTAGGGAAGTTCTAATGATGCTAGTGGAGAGAGGAAATTTGGTGATATGGATAACAACAACAAAATAATTACAAACTATTTCTGACTTGTCTGTTTCCTTTGCGATTTCATGAAATAGATGACATAGCTTCTTGGTTCTGCCTTGCTTAGATTAAAATTTTTCTTTGTTCATCTGGCACAAAAATATGACATGTGGCAGGCAAAACTTTACTCTCATGCAGAGGTGAGAAAGGTAGAGCAACCTAGTAGAAAAACTGTTTTGAACAGAAAATTCTAGAAAGAATGCATCCCGAAGTATTAAACATTGGTGATCTCTGGGTGATATAATCATGTTTTTTTTTTATTTTAATGCTTATTAAGCTTCATATTTCTTTACAATTTTTCAGCACTGAGCATAAATTAATTATCTATATTATTGTAATTATATTATTAAAAGTTATATTTAAAGAGCTGGAGATATACCTCACTGGTAGAGCACTTCCCTACCATGTGAAGGTCCTGAGTTCCATTCCTAGAACCACGGAAATTGATAAATAAATGAAATAAACCAATTAAGATAAAAACCTGATTATTCCTTGTCTAAATTCAATGGAAAATAATGGACTGATCTTTCCAGGAAAAAAATGAGTTATTTGTCTAATTCACATGTAAGATATAACAAAGATGAGTAAAGAGAGGCAGATAATTCAAGTTACATGAACTGTGGGGGAGAAAAAGAAGATTGGTATATTAAAAATCAAAATGCCCTCCAAATAGGCAGCAAATAATGGTGGCATGAGCACGAATTTTTGGAGAAAAGCATATATAGGTTCAAATCCCAGTTCTGCCATTTAAAAATAATAAGAAAATTGTTCAACTTCCCAGTACCAGAATTTCCTTATCTGAAAAATGGGGATAATATGTGCTAGACTGCCCTTATGGGGATTCACATGAGATATCAGCTATGCAAATACTTTGTAAATTGAATAGGACTATATATATTCAAGACATGATCTTTTGCTATTAAATTTCCAAGGGCATTCTGCAGCTAGGTGTTAAGGACAGAAAATTCTCTGGCAACCCAACTGGTCCTCTAGAGAATCTTCAAAGTAATTACAGAGTCTTGTAATAAAATTCACAGTAATCAGTCCTCCAGTTCTGATCCAGAAAAAAATTTCCACATTGCTAAGGCTCAAAAGGTTGGAAATGTGCACATTTGTAACTATCCTTCAAGGGTAGACAGTATATCTATGAACACAGCCATCTATTTCATTTTAAATTCTTGAAAAGAAGGAGATTTTGCCTCACGCTTCCTACAGCAAAGTCTAGCATAATTTGTAAAAGAGAACTGACAGATTAATGATTTTATTTAGTTAAAGGGTTTGGGTAAGAGACTTAGTTCGGTATGTTGTCATCTATGTTAGTCAAGGATCTTAAGTTGTTTTAAAATGACTAACTCCCTAAGCAGTATCTCTTAAAACAGGTAATAATGATTTTTCAGGAATTTTCTTTTTTAATCTTCATGCTCTACAAGAGTACTAACGGTTTCAAAATTCATCAAATCCTAAGAAATTTTAGCCAGACACAAGATGAATGTAACTTGAATCATGTTTCTAATTACTCCTACCCTCATTTTCACTGTTTCCTTCAACTGTATCCTATGGCAACAGAGAAGCGCTCCCTGAGTATTGTGCCAAATGCTAAAATAAAAAAATCTCATTAATAACTAGATGTTCCTGAATAATGAGGTGCTTGGCAATATATAGAAAAATTAATTTTTGGTATAAAAGTTGGCATTTTAGACAAGAGGAAAAGAAACAAAGAATGATGTTAATGTTCTCACTGGGAAGTTATCTGAATATTTTCAAATTTCCCTTTCACTCTCCTTGGACCAAAAACCTGAAGAACATTGCTAATTCTTGTGGTCATGTGAACTACATTGAATACAAAAAAATAAATAAATAAAGAGAACGAAAGCACAGTCTCTCATTATATTAAGAATTAGTGGACAAAATAACAAAACAGCATGAACTTCTTAAGCAAGAGTATCACAATGATATGAGACCAGAAGCAACCCATTAAACTTATGAAGCTGAAATAGGAATCCCAAGCATTTTATTAGGTACAGTTGTTTTAGGAAAACCCTATACATTGAGAAACTGTATATGTCGGTGTGTTTGTATAATATATATATATATATGTATGTCTTTCAGTGACTATGTATGTGTGTGTATATATATGTATGTCTTTCAAAAAATATATAATATATATATAATATATATATATAATATATATATATATATATATATATATATATATAGTAACTGAAAGACTGCCTTGCTTATATATGCTAAATTATTTAACTCATTCAGCAAAGATCTACTGGGTATAGATAGTAATGATCATTGCCTGGATAGTGACGGTCATTGTCTTTCATGCTCCAGCCATTTATTTATTAACTCTTTTAACAAGTATTCTTGGCACACTTATGTTGTGAATTCCTCCTGGGAATTGAATATCAAAAGTGAACAAGTTATGCATGCTCTCTATAATTATGGGCCTTATGAAGGTATTCAAAGGGATAAATTCAGCTGAAAACTGATGAGAAAAAGGAGCTAGCCCTATGAAAAAAGTAGATAAAACACAAAGAATTGGAGGGATTGTGGTATGAAGTTAGAAAGACAAGAAAGAACTAGACTGCATAGAATCTTCTAGGCTCTTATAAAGAGTTTTAATGTCAGTTGCAACGAAAAGCTATTGAAGATATGTAAGTAAATGATAAACACAATTCAATTTGAAAATTATTCTAGCTTTCTGTTATTCTGGATAATGAATTGAAGAAATCTGATTAGGAGACATTTATAATAATCTACTAAGGAATGAAAGTGAAATGACTATGATTGATGACAGTACAAATTGAGGGAACTGGATAGAGTTAAATATATTGTTCCAAGTAAAATTCACTGTACTTGCTGATGAACTAGATATGGGTAGTAAGGTTTAGAGAGGAACTAGGGTAACTCCTAGGCTTCTAGTCTACGAAACTAGTGCATTTGAGTCCATTAAAAGAGATGTGATAGACTGGCATATGAACTTGTAAGAAAGAAGAAAATTAACTGTTTTCTTTTTAACATGTTAAACTTGGCATAATTTTGAGCTATACAGGTACAGAAATCAAATAGGAAAGTTCCGTAGTCTAGCTGGGCAAAATAACCAAGAGGTGACAAGCAACTTGAAGGTTGAAGCGGGAACTACTTTATTGCGAGTGAACTCTGAGGGAACTGAGTGAGAACTCAAAGTAATGGGCACCCAAGGTAGTCGGAGCCGCTTCTCTGCTGGACAGCAGAGGTACATATACCCAATTAATTACACACAGCTTAACTTAATTAACATCATCTAGATACAGCAGTCAGTCATTAAGGAATCCTCATCATCTTAATGGCTCACTGGCATTACTTCAAAAACCACTCCTCCTGGCAAAGTGCCAGGCGCCATCTTGACTTGATTTGCATGCCCAACAGGTAAGTATTATTAAGGAGGAGACTGTACTTGCTGATGAACTAGATATGGGTAGTAAGGTTTAGAGAGGTAAGGTTTTAAGGGGGAGAGTGTTTGGTTTGAAATGTAAATCAAAAGCAAGCAATATGTAAAATCTTAGGAATGCATACAATCATCTGGAGAAAAAGGATGGGGGTGGGGAGATAGTTTTGGAAAAACCAGCTCAGGAAAATGGCATATTATATCTGGGAAGCCAGGAGAGAATGTTCTAAGCACTTCACATTCATAGACATACAGGAGGCTTCTATATTGCACAAGAAATACATCTGGATTACTTGCCAGATATATTCTAAGTGCACTGTACATCGGGACAACTGAACACAACAGCTATGTCCCTATGTCCATTTGTGTCATACAGATGTCAAAGATCCCCCAAGATGTAGGTATTGTTTTATTATGTCTATTTTGTAAATGATGCAATAGGTTTTAATAAGTTAAAAACTTGCCAATTACTTAGCAAGAAATAAAGCTAGAATTGTCTATGCCTATTGAACAAAACGATACTATTTTCACTATCTTTTGTTTTTTCACCACTCCTTCCTATAATACAGATATTAACAAAAACTTATGCAAATGTGTCCAGCATTGTGAGACACACCTGTAATCCCGGAGACTCAGGAAGCTGAGCTGGAACAATTGCAAGTTCAAGGTAACCCTGGGCAACTTCGTAAGGCCCTCTCTCAAAATAAAAAATAAAAAGAGCTAAGATTGTACCTCAGTGGTAAAGCTTCCCTGGGTTCTATCCCCAATCTATAGTACCAAAAATAAATAAATATATAAATAAAAATGAAGAGCAGGGCCAACCAATTTGAACTTCCATATAGAAGATTACAGGTGTTGCCTTGGAATCTAGAGAGTGAAGAGTATGCCAAAAAAAAAAAAAAAAAAGAAAACAGAAGATAGAAATTTGCATAGGTATTTACTAAAAGCTTATTTATATTGTCCTCTCATCCACTACCACATTATGAAATCCAGACACCTAGAAAGGGATATTTTAGAATAAATTATAATATAAAAATATGACAGAAATATGCTACAACTCAGATTATTATAAGGCTATTAGCAAATCATTCCGTGTGCTGTCAAAGTACTAAAAATTAATACAGGATAAATTTAAAATAGACAAGTAGAGGATACATGAGATCTATCAGCATCATTCATTTGTTCAATAAATGCTTACTGGGTGACTATTTTTTTTTTATTTTTGACTTAGGATTCACTTATGGACAAAGTAGACATAAGTTCATGCTCTCAAGGAGTGCACAAAAATCTAAGGGGTGTGACTGGAGAATAACAAGGTAAGCAAATAAACTACTCTATACTAAAGAATATTAATCACACGAAAGAGGGAAAAGTTAGACTGTGAAACAAGATAGAAAGTGGTAGAGATATAGAAAAACCTTAAATAGTGTGGCCAAACTATAAACTGAAAAAGTAACATTTGAATAAAGACCTAAAAGGAAAAAAGAAGCGAATCATGCAAATATCTAGGAAAGAACATTCCAGGTAATAGTAAAAGCAAAGACAAAGTCTGTAAGATTTATGCCTAGTGTGTTAAAAGAATAGCAAAGAGGCTCATGTGCTGGCAGTGACTGTAATTGTGGGGAAAAGCAGTCGTGCAGTCTGTGACATAGAGTGATGATGCTGAGACTGCTTTGACTTTAAAAGACATTGGCATTTAACATTGCATGAGAATGGTTTTTGTGAAGGGTTTTCAACAGAGGAGTGTTACACTCTGCCTAACATTTTAACAAGAACAAGAACACAAAATCAGACACTGAGGGAGCAATTAGGAATCAATGGCATTGTCAGGTGAGAGAGATGACAATGGTTGGATTGGGGAGATGGTGGTACAAGTGGAGGGGTCACTAATAGGATTCTGACTGTATTTGGAAGGCAAAGTACAAAGGTTTGCTGTCAGATCTGACTTGTAATGGGAGAGCAAGAAAAGTGTCAATAAAAATGCTGACATTTTCAGCTATGGAGGCAGGAAATGAAGAATTGTGTCACTCTGAAGTGAACAGCATGGTGGAAAAGATTTGGATGGAGACAAAGACATTCAGTTTTTATAAATTAAGCTTTAAATACTGAGTGGAAATTCAAGAAGAAATAAGGAATAATTGGTGAAATTCTGGAGAAGTTGAAATTGGAGATGAAAAATGCAGGAGACATAAGTATATAGATAGATTTTTTTTAATTATAAAAGTTGTTGAAATCACCTGGGAAGTGAAAAGAGAAAAGAAACTAGTCTCATAGACTGCATTCCAAAGAATTTCAACTTCTAAATTGCCAGAGATAAGGAGAAACTAGCAAAGGAGACTGAATAAGTTTTGAAACAGAAACTTTGTCTTGTGAAGTGTGTATGAGTGGAGTGGGCAATAAAATAAGAATTGTTCTCATTATGTTAAACAGAAGTAAAAGAAGAATAGTTCAATGTTCACAAGAAATATCATGAATGAGTATATTGGCATACATAGACTTAAGTCTGTATACTAACATTTATTTTTATTGTTTCCTTTCACTTAATCTGTGTTTCCCAAATTTTATTTTTTGGGTTTTGTTTGTTTGTTTGTTTGTTTGTTTGTTTGTTTTTTAAGTTTGAGACTTAAGGATCTGCCTTCCAAATATCTGCCCCAATCTTTCTGGTGATGCTACCTACCCTCCATCTGCTCCTGTTTAGGAGTCTACTAGTGAAGTTAAATTAGTCTCCTATAAAAAGTATATACTGCATTATTCCAACGGCTTTGTTCTTGCTTGTCCTGACCCTTGATAAGCCCTTTTATCAATGTCAGAGTTGTTGAGAGTGAAGGTTTAGAGTCTACCTGGTCTGAGTTTGAAGTTTGAATTCTGGCACTGCTTTGGCTTTGTGACATTGGGTACTCCACATCGCTGAGTCTCATGACTTTGTTAGTAATTGGAATGAGATTGATAACAACCTCAAAGAGTTTTAATGAGAATTGAATGAGATAATATTTTAAAATAGTTCTATTCTGAAATCTTCCCTGATTTCTTACCTTGCAGAATTTGCTACATTCTCTGTGCTCATACAGCATTCTTGACCCATACTTTCACACAGTAGTTATTACTAAGTTAATATTATGGTTACTTATACATATATTTTCTCCTACAATTGATTTTAAGACTTTCAAATGTTAAATGTGTGCCATACGCAGCACTTGCTATGATCCTCTCACAAAATTAAATGTTCAATAAATCTTGCTGAATGCGCAAAATAGTAAATTAATTGCCTCCAATTGGCTTTCTCTTGAACTATCTGCCTGAGGCTCCAGGATAGTACCCCTTCCCTACCTAGAAAGATGAAAAGTTTATGTAATGTAACTTCCTCTATCCAGTGGGTTCAGATGACAGCAGACCTCTAAAAGAGAAGTAGGGACTGATAAAATCAAAGAGAATAACTGCATATTCCCCACAGCTTTCCAAGATATTAGGAAAGTAATATCATTTAACTATAAAAGGCCCTGGAGTTGATTCAAGTTAACTGAGACCAATAGAGATTAAATTATTTGTAGCAGAACTGATATTAGAATCTAAAAAAATTCTCAAAATCCATTTGTAATCATATTGTACAACTTGATATCCTGTCTTATATAATATTCTAAGCTTACAATATTTTATATATTTTTATTTAAATGGAATACTAATATCAAGGTTCTCTAACAATCAATTTTGATTATTCCCTATGTAATATAAAGATCTTTCCTATAAGTTCATTTGACAATAGAGTTAATGATAACAATAATTAAACTATACAGATAGGTCTGAAGTGTATGTATCTCAGTGGTAGAGCACTTTCCCAGTAGATACTAGGTCCTAGGTTTGATATGTCTATCTATACACACACACACACACACACACACACACACACACACATATATATATATATATATATATATATAGAGAGAGAGAGAGAGAGAGAGAGAGAGATATTGCCATGTGATAGGCACTTTGCTTCACACAAAATGTTATCTAATTTTCATACAAACTACATAGTAAATATTTTATGCACATTTTACAGATGATGGATCTAAGGCTCAGAGAGAGACAGTGGTTTAGCCAAGATTCTCAAACAAGTAAGCAGCAGAATCAAGGTTCACATTTCTTTTTAAAAGTTGCATACTATTCAATTATATGAGTGTACCAAAATGCACTTAAATAACCATTATTGTTAGATATTAAGGTTGTTTGCAGATTTTCTTACTATCATAAACAATGTTGTACTTGCTTTTGAAAGTGTTTCCATAGCCCAAATATCCACACATTTATTTTGGGGGTGTACAAATGCTTTTCCATTGTATAATTTGTCCATTTCGATTTTAAAAGATAGTGTCCACAACATTCAAAGACCTTTCTCTTTAACCCCACCATTTCTAGGCACCACCAAATGTTCTTTCCATGAGAACCTGCTTTTCCTCGCTTCTATTACAAATTTATGTGTGTTATCATTTCTCCTTTCATCACAAGATTCACTTATTCTTTTAAAAGGGCTCAGGGAAAAGAAAAGAAAATGAAAAATAATACTTAATTTTCAGATACAGACCCTTTTTTCATTGTTGATCTCACTCTCAGTCCCTCCCTAACCCCTTTGGGAAAAAGAAGACACTGTGAGAAATTTTTTATACATCAGGAAATAAAATAAGTTTGAAAAAGAATAAGTAGTTTCTTTAGGTTATAGCTCTTATTGGCAAGGTGATAGGTTGGTAGAAAAAATGTAGGTTTGTGCTATAGATAATGGGAAGCAATAACTCATATAATTACTCGAAGAAAGCCTTCAATTTTGTATTGGACTTACAGTCTAATAATATGGAGACTTTTAATTCACTTGAAATTAATATCTGTATGGAAAATTCAACTTATAGGGTATGTTAGTTCAAGGAGTATTTTTAGAAGCACAAGTATTCTTCATTCAATATTATAAATGGGTTCATAGTATATTATCATTAATAACTATCTCAACAGAGAAATAAATAGGCATGTATTTAATATGCAATAAAAGTATTTTTCCTCAGGTAACCATGCGTATGAAAGTATATCCTAAATGAATATGAAAAAGGGATATTGGTGGGTAGACTTTTACTTACAGTGCAAACTACATTGTATCAGAATCATAGCTCACATTGTCTTTTATTTTCAACAGTTTTCTGAAACACTAGCCATCTTTCTAGCACAGATGCCTCTTATATAACTTAATCCTCACACAAGCAAATCACACAGCTCAGGACATCAACAGGAACATGATTCCTTCTGCATGAGGAATAGCCTTATCCCAAACAATTAGAGGTGTCAACATTGCACATGCCATGGATGCCTATGATATATTTTTCAGAAAACAAGTGCATACCACAGATAAGAAGCACTCTGAGATGCAAGGATACTGCAGCCCTTATAGTGTAAGGAAAGCTTCATTGTCATCACTATGTCAAGAACACATCTGTGATCTTGTAAACAAAGAATAGGACACATGGTATTGTGCAAAGATGAAATCTATAATTTTATGCATTAGTTAAAAAGTGCTAGCAGTAGAATAAAGCTCACTAAATCACCGTAAATCATTTAAATAGGAAGTTTAGTAGTCCATGAAGACCTGAAACAGCCTTCTGTAGAAAAGCAATAAAAATAATACCATCCAATATTTTTAACTAGTCCAATTTAATTATCAAGCTGGGATTTTAGAGTTCTATCCATTTTTCAGCTGCTCTTATTATTTATGGCATACCTCTAAAGACTGCAAAACATTATTGCTCCTATTAGATTACCAATTGCCAGGTGGTTTTACATTTCTATGACTTGATATCTATTTAATTATTATAGTTAATATTTATAAAGTGCTGGCTTTGTGCTATTTAACATAAGCCTTGCAACCTTGTAAAGCAGCCATGATTTCTACCTATATTAGTAACTCTAGAAATTAGGGTTCAGAGGTGAAAATCTTATCAAAAGTCTCACACCTATAGTAAATGAAAGGATGTAGATATTACTCCAACTGTCTCTGACTCTCAGGCCCAAACTTTACACAGTTAGAGATAATGCCTTCCAAAGGACCAAATGGATTGGTTATTTGAACTTTATGTATTGATTGCACAATATTCTGGAGATTTTACTTTCCATTAAATTTTTATGTAATGCCAACAATTAAAGTCAAACCATACAAACAAATCAAGTTAATATAGATAACTCTATTTTCTGGTATCACTGAATCAAGGTTTCTCAACCACAGCACTAATGACATTTAGGACTAGATAAATAGCTTGTGTGTGTGTGTGTGTGTGTGTGTGTGTGTGTGAAGGGCTGTTGTTCTGTCCCTTGTATGATTTTTAGCCACATCCCTGGTCTCTGTCTACTGGACCAATGGACTAGTAGCACCACCTCTTATTTATAATAAATGAAGTATGCCCTGAGATATTGCCAACTATCCTGTGCAGTTTCAAAATCACTCTCAGATGAAAGTCAGTGATTCACATGAAAATTATTCTAGAAAGGTCCACATAATCATCAAGGAGTTCAACTAAAAGCAAATTGTATCCTAATTAGAATAAGATGTACTCTGTTTGTATAAATGTGTCAAAATATACTCTAATGTTATGTATAACTAAAAAGAACAAAGAAAAATAAAAAATAAATACACAGAAGAAAAAAGAGAAAATCATTGGGATACATTCGTTCTATATAGATTTTACCTGAATCTTCAAAATAATACTAAAGAAGATAAGTTGGAATAGCCTTGCCTTCTTTATTTTGTTATTTCTATATTATCTTGTTGCAGTTTCAGTTTGAGAAACACAAACTAAGCTAACAGTAAAGGATGATATTGCCTTCCATTAAATAAACATAGTTCTAAGTATCCATAAGTTACAATAAATGAAGGTGATGAGAGTATCCTATTATGTACTTCCCAATTTTAAAGGCTGCTTTTAATATGAAATGCAAAGCGTTGTTAACTTTTCACAAGATAATAACAAAATAACCTTATATACTAATTTGCACATTTGTTTATTATTGAATTTCATTTTTGGTTTAAATGAGTATTAATATTATGTTATGTACTTCTGTGTCTTTATGGAATTCTACTACATTATGGTACATTTAAGGCAACATAGGAGTATTTTTAAAGCAAATTCATATCTTTAAAATATTTTCATTATTCCTGCAAAATAAATTAAAATGAATATTATTACTATAGTACCCACTGTGTCATTGGGATTATAAGCTTTTCTTTCCTCAGAACACTTTTGCTCAAAAGTTTAAAATCAGAGTTATTGTGACAATTAATTATCAGAGTATTCTTCTTAATTCTGATATCTTACAAGACCAACTGAATCACATATACAAAAAAATACATACTAAGATCAGCTATATACCATTTTGATTTCTAGTTGTCTCCAAATATCTGCATGCTTATTTTTAAATATGCTTAGATTTATGAGAAAAATAAATGTTCACACATTCCCTTTATGGAAGAAGAAGGTGCTGCTGACTAGAAATTGATAGAATTTTTAAAAAATGAGATACATGTCCAAGTTGCAGGTCAATATTACAGTTACGAGTTTGAGTTTGGGAATCAGATGATCCTGGATTTTAATAACTGCCTTGTCATGTTACAAGCTGCGGGACATTGGACAAGCTATTTCATCTCTCTTATCCTCACTTTTTGGTATGAAGTTCACACAATGAAAACAAAATGCAATTCCTAGGGTTGTTGTGAGGATTAAATTTGGTAATATAGTTACCCAGGAAACATTGTATCCATAGGACTGTATAGGTTTAATAGTCATAATTAGTATTTATATACTGTCCACTTCAGGTCAGGTACTTTACTTAATTTGTGTAATTAATTCATCAATGGTACTAATATAATTATAATCTGTTCCTCATTTAAAAATAAGGAAACTGAGTTATAGCCACTAAAGCACCTTGTCAAGGTCACACAGATAGCCACAAGGCTGAGATTCACATTCAGGCATTCTGGTGTGAGAGTTTGCAGTCTGCCCCTGCATTTATACCACACTCACTGAAAACCACAGTGAAAGAATTCTGTAATGTTTAGCTATATCACAGATTACAATTGTCTGATATTATGAAAACAGCATGAGTTCAAGTTCCAAACATATGATATCTAACTATTTACTTATCTGTATAAAATTTATAATATCCAGATTTATTATGCATAGAATATTTATTTATATATGTGTTTAATTATATTATTGGGTTTTCTCATTTTCTTGTTTCTGTGATGATGGAGAAAAGAAGTCAGATTTCACAACAGGAAAATAATAATAAATAATGCCATGTATTGCCATATGTGGATTAAATAAAATAATATATCTAGTACTGAACCTGGTGCCTAATGTGCTTAATAAATGGTAGTTATTACAGAAAGTATGAATTTACACCAAGATTTTGCTCAGTTCTCCTTCTGGCCAAAGGTAAATATAATTCAAACAAAATTAGGACTGCTAAAATGTGGATTTTTTTCCTCCTCTCTGTGAAATGAAATAAGAATAAGCCTGAGACATAATATTATATTAAAATACTTTTAAACAACTGAGATAATAAAACATGAAAATATATTATTTCATTTATATATAGTGGAAAATGCATAATAAAAATTCAAACTTTCTTTTCTTGGGGTATAAAAATGTGAAATAAAAATATTTCTTTGGATGCTCATATCTTATTATGTCTCCTAAACTCCACTTGCTGACTGAAATGGCAACTAAATGGTATTTGGGAACTAATTTCTGAATAGGAATAGTATCATGAATTTCTAAACTGGAATGTTTCTCCTTTATATTTTCAGAATACACAAACTTCTAGCTAAATTAATTTAGCATATGCCACATATATTCACATATATCAAAAGAAAGTTCCTGTTTTATAAATTTGTTTGACCTATCTACATGTGAATTTAAATAATACAAATAAATGTGGTACTTTACATTATAATATATATTAATCCCACAGCAAAATATATGAGGGAGTATATTTAGGTGTGTATACTTAGCCCATGAGGATACAAAGTCTGGGATAAAATAGGTATATTGTTTATTGTCATTTAATTAAGCTTTCTTATCTAAATTTTCTGACCATTCTTTTAGAGATGATATAGAAGCAATCCTATAAAATATTCAATGTTTTGAAGAAAAGCAAAATAAGAATTATAAAAATCATTTAGTCACAAAAGTGAGACCAATGATTGTATTAGAAAATGTCTTAAAAAATGTAAAACATTTCAATGTTTTCCAATCAGAGAAAAACAGAAAATGGTATTTGGTTATACAAGTATTTTCAAAGTATGGACAGTCTTTGTGGACATGTTATCTACAAGTGAACTTCTCAGCTTCCCCATGGGTATTTGCCATACTGTCCAAAATGTGTGTTACGAAATAATGGAAGAATTTTGTATCTATCTATGGAAGGAAGTGAGTTATTGGATTATTCAAATACTCTTCCTTCCCAAAACAATTTCAGCATGTCTTTTCATAAATGAACATTTAAGAGTTTGGTTTCTTCTTGAGTATATAAGCCACAGGCAAAACATGGCCTTTTGACAACACAAAACTCTAGGGGATGCAATTAAAACATCTAGATTGTATACATTCTCATGCAGAGTGTAAATAACCAAGGATTTTTTTTTTTCCTTAAGAGAGGTGGTTATTTAGAAAATGATTAAGGCACATTCTTTGCCTAAGAAACTTTAAAAGCTCTGTCCAGAGTACTGAAAATGTTTCTGCCAGAGAAGGCTGCAGATTTGATGAAGTGTACCTTACTAACCTGATGAGTAAGGCCCTTTAAAATGTATACCGACATCTGTAACATAGACACAAATGATCCTTAAATGTGTAATTACACAGAAATAACATAGAAATTAAAGGAGAAAGATGCCTGCACTTAATAAAGAAAATAGCACAAGGCACAACTAACAGGAAGTATACCTGAACACTTCAAAATTCCCAATAAAATATCAGATAACTCAGAACTTCTGCAGAAAACATTTTTATACCTCACTAGAGAAAAGGGAATGCATTTAGACCAAAGCAATGCTCCCTAGGCTGTTATAATCCCACAGCAGCCCATTGTAGGAATATAGATCATCTCTATGTCAGTCCTGAGGAACTCCAAACCATAAAATCCAATGCAGAGAATATAGAAATAGGCAGAAATGAGAAGCTGCATTCCACTGGCCTGTGTCAATTTCTTTTCAAAAAGTAAAGTGACAGCAAATCTGCCTGGCTACACAAGCTTACAGATCAGCTGAGGTGGTACCAAGATTGTGTCTAAATAAGTCCAACACTGGTTATACTCTTCTCAAATTCCCCTCCAACCCGTAGCCACTCAAGATAGAAACCTGAACAACTGAAACTCCAGCAGCAGGTGGAAGAACCCTCCAGGGTAACTTATCACTTTCTTCTGAGAGGTCCCAAGAGTAGGTTAGGCTCAGGCCAACCAGTTAGCCTTTGCACTCCTGGGCCTGCCCAGGGTTCTCTTTACAGGTCGCTGTAGTCTAGGCTCTCTTCACCACATGCTGCTTATGATGCTGAGGAATTAGTAAGCTTTGTGTCTAAAGGGAAGAGAAAGATGCATCCCTGGGAGTAGAAAGAGCTGGAGGGTTTAGAATGGTATTCAGAGCAAGGCACTCTAGCCAGAGTGAAAGAGATGTGCTTTCAGCACCACCCGCTGTCCCCCTCTTTCTGCAGCAAGCGCCACAGAGAGGCTGTGACTGGATTTATAAAGAAAGGATTCTCCTTCCTTTCCCTCTCTACCTTTGCTTTTCTCGATTTCTAGCCCTTAGGTGGTTAGGGGAGTCCATCTGCATTTTGAAACCACACGCCCCTTTCCTTGAGAGCTGGGATTCTGGTCCGAAGGCATGCAGAATCCCTGTCTCAATGTTTGCAGCTCTTCCCTCCTTTATCCCATTGCTTGCTCCCTTTCCACCAACAGGTTTACCCAGACTGTCCGCAAATGGAGCAGACATGAACCTTATGGGCTCTGGCCGTTCCCACTCCATCCATGTCCCCCTCCCCCAAACCAAACTGTGAGCTATTTAGCAAGCTAATAGCTCCTAAATCCTTCTCAGGCCAGGGGACACTTGGGAACACAGACACTTAGCAAGCTTACCCCCTGTCGGCCAGGCAGTGGACAGTGAGACGCGGTATATCTAGCCCCATGTAAAGTTGGGCGGTGGGGGTCAGCGGGGTAGAGCCGGTCTTTCCAGTGCTGGGCTCCCCCCAACCCCACCCCAAGATGATCTCAAGCTCATCCCTTGTGCTCAGCGCGCGCAGAACAGCCAAGCTGAGGGCGTTGTGTGCAGCAATCTTCCCGCTACCAAGAAAGGGGGGGAAGGGGAGAGAGCGGAGGAGGGAGGGGTGGTAGTTTGTATTTATAGAGAACAGAGTTCTCTGCGCAACTTTTTGGTGCCACCAAGTGGCACAGTGAGTTCCTTTAGGAACACAGCCTCCTGGGCGAATCTGGATGGGTAGACTAGCTCTGCAGCCAGATGCTCACATGGTGGGGGAGCTGAAGGAAACCCCCCTCCCCACCAGGAGTTGAATTTTCACATGTTCCCCTTTTCAGAAACTGGCATGCAAATTCCTAAATTCTAAGAATAAGCCCTTATTGAAGGAATAAAGATACTTGTAACCTCTTCAGTCAAGTGCAAGAAGTGTCAAGGACACTGTAGGTGTGAGATATGTCCAAGGAGTATAGAAACCCATGTCCTAGGAGGAATTTCCATGGCCCTCTCCCTTCTTAAACCCTCTTCCCAGACCAAAATATACTTGCATCCCACTTCGAACCCTTCTTCTTGCCACCCCAAATACCTAACCTTTAAACTGGGATGTCATTTTCCTTGTGTCAGAATTAATTTTAGATAATTTCCCAAATACTCAAATTCAAAATTTTTCACAGCTTGTCACCAAAGTGTCTTCTTCAACTGCCACATTTAAAAAGCATGTGACTAGGCTCTGTGGATCTGAATCTCCTCAAACAAATCTCAAAACTTCAGGTTCCTTTAGCAGCAAGCTAAGTGTCTGATTGTCCTCTCTCATTTCCGCAGATCTCTCAACATGCAACAATACAGCCAGTGTCTTGCAAATGCCTTTACTAATTTGAGGAATAACACCTTGAAGCTTTCCTTTATCCGTGTTTTCTGGATAGTCTCCCTGTTTTGTATGCAGGTCTTCAAACCCATACAATCAAAGCCATTATTACATGAGACCTCAGTGTCCAGAAATGTGGAATAACCTCTACATTTTGTAGATGGAGAAACTGACTATACGAAGGTTAAAAGATTTGCTCAAGGTCACACATTTCCCTATAGAACATCTCTGGGACTGCTGGGGGAATGGGGTCTGAATGAACACCATGATGCCAAACCTTACTGGCAGGCTTTTTCTCCTTCTACCACCCCAGCAGCCCATTCAGTCATATTCAGCTTCCTTCTCTTCCCTCTTTCTTTCAATGTCCCTCTCTGTCATTATCCTTTGCTAAAGTTCTATAAGGGAACTGAGAGTAAAGATGTCTTCCTAACCCCATAGAGGTGACATGAACTTGAGTTTAGAGGTCCAGAGTTGCAGGTGTATCCCTTAAAATGGCCCATAGTTCTAGAAAACCTCTCCCTCCTGCTATTGTAGTCATGGAAGTGTCATTTTAGAAATGTAACACTGGTATTCACATCCAACCATGTCCCTCCTTTGCTGCCTCTTTTTGGGGTGAAGCATCAGCAAGTGATTCGATTAGCCTTCAAACATCTAATGGCTTCAAAGAGAGAGAAGTCCCCTCCCTTGGTAAATGCATGCCTTCTGTGCACATGTATCGGCATGAGAGAGAGAGAGAGAGAGAGAGAGAGAGAGAGAGAGAGAGAGAGAGAGAGGGAGGGAGAAAATGTGCAAACGCCTCCTTTGGCTCAGTTCCCCCCCTTCTCTGATTTTTTTTTTTTTAGTTCATTTTCTATGGAAACGAGCCCACTTGAATCTCTCTTATGCAAATAAAAACAAAAATATTTTCATAAACCTCCCATTGGAGGGACACCGCGGTAGCCTGGGCTCCTGAGTCAAAATTCATTTCTGGTTCACAGGGCACATGTCCTTGTAGGGTGACTTTACTAAACTTACAGGACCTCACAGCGTCCCTAGCTCCGCCAGTCCTCCACCTGCCCACCACCTGCCCTTCTGGGTCCCTTTAGCCCAAGCTCCCGCCCCTTTCCTGATTGCTCTCTATCTCTGCACTGGGGGAGGGGCTCTGGCGGCATCCTACATCCCCGGTAACTCTACAGCTGAGAGAAAGAAAAATCGCGCTGTGCTTACCAGGTGCGCTCCCGGAGCCTTGCGCCCCCGGCCAACAGCTCCTTGCAAGCTTCCTGCGCTTTCATAGCGGCCTTGGCTGCTGCTGGAGCGCTAGTGGCAGCGATGGAGGCAGTGGTGGCAGCCGGCAGAAGGGATGCGGGACCCGCGGTGGTGGCGCTCGCTCTCTCGCGCCAGCGCCGGGAGCACGTGCCGCGCTCGGGCAGACGCAGCTGGAAGCGCAGCGCAGGGCTGGCTCCTACTCCTGCAGCGCGCCGCGGGGGGCGGCAGACTCGCCTGGGCTCAATTTAGTGGGTGAACTAGGATCCTCTTCTTGGTCTCAGGGTTCAGGCAAAGGTGGCTTTGGGTTCCCTTTCTAGGTCTTCAGATTCCCTCCGGAGCTGTGGAAGGAGGAGAGCTGTTCAGGGAGGCGTGGGTGGTGTGTCACTCAGAGAGATGCTGGGGGAGCAGGAAGATAATAAGCTTCTTTTTGAAGATGCCACTTAAAACTCCTGACAATGATTGGGAGAAGGGGCGTCATTGCTGGAGGGCAGACATAGGAAGTCTGGGAACCCTAAGATGATTCAGAGAAGTCAGTGGTGAGAAAGAACGGTCTCTTTAATGATATTACTTAATAATGACATTTTGCATTTGTCTGCACTTCTTAAAAACGATTCTGTACATCCATTAAAATTTCTTCCTCCGTAGCAGATAAATGCCTTTTACTTCCTCAAATGACTTTGCTTTCCTTCCCCTGCCATCCCCATAACTGTCCAGTATTGTCAAAAATGCTGAAGTTATCTTTAGATTACAAAAACAAAACAAAACAACAACAATTAAAAAAAGACTTTATTTCTATCTCTGTTAAAAAATTGTTATAAATTACTTTCCTGCAAATATTTCAGTAACGTTATTATTGCCTTTATATTTCCCTAAGTGACTTTTGGGAACCAGATCTTTGCAGCAGCTGGATTAAACATTAAAAGATAACACCAAAGTCAAGAAAACTGGTTCTCGTACATACATTATTAACACCTGGTGTTTTAAATTTTCCACTAGACCCTTGACAATAAGGAAAGTCATTCTTTGAGATCTTCAGGTATTCAAAAGAAAAAAAAAAGTATCTACCACACCTTGTTGAGTTTTATAGTGGTGTGTTTATTTTTGCATTTCCATGTTTACCAATGATGGTGACATTTATAATTTTTGAGGTTTCTTATCCAAGCAAATTTTAATACTTTCTAGGAAGTCCAACAAAGATGTGATTAATCTTCCTGAATATCAAAAATGAGGAGAATGACATAGATGAGAAAATACAAAAATGAGAGTTCTGAAGAAAATAGAGGATAACTTATGACTAGATGATTCTGGTGAAGAAATGAAGCCTAATGAACAAAAATGTGATTTTACAACCCAGTTGTCTGAGGCATTGGCAATGAGGACAAGGTCATAGATTTGGTCTTTGCATAGGACACTTTCTGATTTTGAGTGAACATAGGGCATTACAAGTTCCCCATTCTTCTTCTGTTGGTGCTGAATCTAAGCATACAAACTCCTTGCTGTACTCCTAGGCAAGGAGTTCTCCTGTTAACCACAGTCACTGAAATTCCAGATTCTTAAAATCTTTCCATCCCTACTGTCTCCCAGAGTTATACAGAGTATTGCTTGAAATATGTCATTCCCAAGCATATTAGAAATAGTAAAATAAAAGACAGCAAAAATGTACTGCATGGTTTACCAAGATATATTCACATGTTCTAAAAGCTAAAATGAAAAGGGCATTCCCCATGTTGAACAATTGTGATATTTTCAGATGAGAAGGAAAATATAATTATATAATTTTAAGTTTTCTGACATTTTAAAATATAGCTTTGTCTCATAATTATAAAGTGGTGAATTATTCAAAATTAAAATTAAAAAGAGTATAGGAACAATGTCTTCACTCCCCAAAATAAGTTGTGATTGTAATATCTCAACGGTAATACTTTTACCTTAGGATGAGTTATTAATAAAATAAAAATGTAATTCTAATGTAGAACAGTAAAAACATGAAAAAAATAATTTTACTTATAATCGATCAGACTTAAAACTTGGAAGCTTCATTGACTCCTTTCTTTCTTTCACATATGACTATTGGTCAGGACATCCTATTAGCTCTTTGACAATTATTCTAGAATCCTAGTACTTCTAACTACCTTCACAGATGGAATGTTGAATCAAACTACCATCATCTTTTACCTGACTTACAGCAAAACTTCTAAACTGCTACAATGGTCTTTCAAAGAAGTTATTTAAATCAAAACCTTTCAGTATTTTTTCTTTTCACTCAGAATACAATCCCAAGTACATATCATTGCCCTAAATAATCTGTGTCTATTCCATTTGTGACCTTTTTTGACTACTCTGTAGTATTCTTTCCTTTTGATTTTTCTATTGTAACCACTAGGCTGACTTTGCATTTTTCAAAGGTACCTGACATCTTCTTATCTACTGTCCTTTGCACTAGGTGTTTCTTTTAAATGAAAGGCTCTGTTTCAAAGTAATCAGCAGGCTAATTCTTTCCTTTTCTTCAAATCTTTGCAAAAATTTTAATTCTTAGATGAGGACTTACCAGCCTACCCTGTTTAATCCAGTAAACTATTCTCCCTTACATTCCCAGTGCTCCTGATACTCTTTGTCCAATGCCATTTTCCTCTTATAGTTCTCAAAGCAGTTCAAAATACTGTATCCTTATTCACTTGGTATATTTGTTGTTTATTGCCTGTCCCCTCCTCTTATTAGAATGCAGTCTTCTCAAGGAAAGGAATCTTTGTTTCACTGATAAATTCAAACCAGAAAAATTATGGCACATAGAAGCTACTCAATAAAAATTTGAATAAAAATTTAAGTGAGTGCTTATGGAAATAGAAGTAACCAATTACATACTGCCTTTTATTGTCCAACTTGGCAATGCTGATGATATTACTATTTACACGAAGTCTAAAAAACTGTGACAGTACTTTTTTCTAGTCTGGACACATTTACCCCTGCTTCTTGAACTGTGCTTTTTGGAAATAGCTAATTCATCGTCTGGACTCCAAAAGGGCAACTGCAATGCTGAATGTTTTACAACTATATGTTTATTTGAATCCATTCAATGAGAGGTAAGTGGCTTTTAAAATTTTCTGAGATTTTTTTTCATTAACTTAAAAAGTAAATATCTTCAACAAGAATTTCACAGTAAAAGTATAAACCTCATCATACTGTCTTATATGAAACTTCAATATAAAATCCAGGCATCACATGGAAATTTTACTCGAAGAAGTTGTTACTTACAAGTCTAGGTTAACTTATGTCTCTATACTCCAGGCAGAACAAAACTAGCATATGGCCCTGTAAATTTTTAATTTTCTCATGATACAGAGTAAAAACACACAATAATTCCATGCTCAGGGAGTACAACTACTTGGGTAAGTGTTTTCCAGGATAGAACTCAACCTAAGCAGGCTTATATGGCACACATATAGCAGAGATTGTCTTCTTTACTCTTTGACCCTCAGCCATGCTTACCACTCATCTTAAGAGGCAAAGCATTTGTCTGATAGGCCACATGAAACTATATCCAGTCATTCTCTGAGACTACCAAAGTGTATAGCAGAATACCTACTGGATTTTAGGATTAATAAACTGCCATTAGAAACTGACTCTGATTCTTATTTGCTGAGGGAACTTGGATAAACTCATGAACATTGAAACCTCATTTCCTTATCTGGAAATGAGAAAATGATAAAGATAGTTTTAAATATATCTTATTCTCTTGATTATATGTAAAGTGAGTTTGTGAACTCAGAGTGTTATAGAAGTCTCAGCAAATCATAATAATTTTTTTCTCATATTCCCTCACAATCTGGCTCTTTTGTTCCAAAATAATACTAGGTGTAGGCAAGAATTTGGATAATGGTGTGAAATTATTAGGACCATAAATAACACAAGAAAATTCTATTATGAATTCTGTTTTTATATTGACTAGAAACTTCTTGTTTTTGCTTCTTTTTAAAACATAGATAATGGCACCTCTCTAGTGAGGTTGCCACTGGGATAAGCAATAATGGTTGTGAAGAAATTGTACACTACCTGAAATGTGGCAGGTATGTGGCATTTGGTGACTAAAATGATCAAAAATTACATTAGGATAGACAAGACAATAGGCATGAGGTCTTCTGTTTTAGACACTGGGGTTTTGAGAACCACCTTTTAGTCCAGTAGAGCTTATCTCTTTGTAAATGTACTTAAGTTGTTACATGGTCAGGTCTTGTGTCAATTCTTAGTCAATACTTTTGGCAAAAGTAGTGATATTTTCATCTAATATGAAAAATAGATTAAATATAATGACAGAAGCATTTTACTTTACATTTGAATGACTGAGATTATACAGAGGATTTTATCTTTCTAATAAGTCTCAGAACCATTGTTTAATAAAATCCCTGGGAATTCTGCATTAGGTACATAAGAGACAATTATGCACTGAATGGTTTAGATAGAGCTGTTGCAGCATTCCATATTACATTCAGTCCTCAGGAGTATTAACTACCTGAAATCGAACATTATATCCAACTTTTTGTAAATACAGATTTCAGGGATTTCTATTATTTTTCAATGTTATTTTTTCTTAGAAACAATTTATTGAGTTAAAGTCAATGATTATTCAAAGTTAAATATATTAAGAAGTGAAAGCCAGACTTTTGAAAATTGTAAAGGAATATCATCTGTTATGTTACTAAATATTTGTTTATAATCTTTTGAAGATTTAGTAGGGATTTGAATGAGGCTAATCACATGGATCTATCAAAAACATTGACTAGTAGAATAAAAGCCATGTGCCACAGTGGAAGTAGCAAAGCATGCAACTTTGTCTCTCAGCTTCTTTCTCTCTAAAATGGAGGAATCACATGTTTCATAGTTAATGGTAAAAATTAAGTGAGTTATATTTGCAAAGCACATAGCATGGTACATTGTAAGCATTGAACACATTATTACTTATAATTACTATGGAGGAGAAAGTCTTCAGCATATCAATAAAAGCATTATCTCTGAGGCCAGTCTACATGTGTTTGCTTACTAGCTGTATATGGACACATTTGTTAATCTTTCTGTGCAATAATTTCTTTAAATTATTAAAGAGAGATAAATGACAACTACTTCATAAAGTCATTTTTAGCAATCTTATGATGTCATTACAACAATGTATTGCCAATAATAATCAAGCAATGTTAGTTATTGTTAGCATATAATAATTTAATAATAAAATTAGACCCATTAATCATTCAACATAAATGCTTCCTGTATTCAAACTGAACCTGACAATCCAAGGAACTATGAAATATTTGACTTTCTAAATGTTATATATGAATTCATATCTTCAGGATACTCAGAAAAAGTTGAAGGTCTCACCAATCTCATATTGGTATCTGTTGCTGCTGTGCTCATTGAAACGAGTTCTAACCCTATTACCTGGGTTAGATACCTGGGTTCCTTGATTGTCTGGTTCTACCTTTTTTTTTCTAATCTTTTCATAACTAGCTTACCTTTTACTAACACAGTATGTATGTATCTCATGATTCTTAGCTTTGTCTTTTTGAAAGGCACCTAACATTACATATGTCTTTTCATAAAGAATATGTATTTATATTTTAAGATCAGCATCACTGCTCTACCCCTTTAAGAGATTTTAATCACCATGATTTTAATCACCATTTCTTTCTATTTCTATAGAATATTGCTAGAAGCCCTAGCATAAGATGTACAATCTTAAATAAAATCACACATTTAGGTTCCTGCCATCCCTGATACAATACATATGTATCTGTGTATGTATATACATTTTATCAAATTTATGATGCTTATCCTTCTTGAGTAGGTATGATATTTTATGCATTCTCCATACCTATTATTGTGCCTAGCAAGTGATGGTTACCAAGCACATAGTCAATGAATAAATTAATGAATGCTTTATAGCAATCAATCAAAATTCTCATAAACTAGATTCTAAAGGAGCCTAAAGTAGTTCATATAGATAGACTTTTTAGTTTCATAATTATGAATGCTGAGTAATTAGAATCATTCAGGGAAGCATTGAATGCCAAAGTTATTTGATATCAGGCAGATTAATTTTTTCTTGATGGATTCACAGGTTGTTCTAATTTATCTTCAACACACAAATGAATTTCTAGCCTTTTTACCCCCTTTGTGTTTAAGTTAAAATGACATGAAAGATATAGTAAATGTGAATATAGGTGCAATTTTATTAAACAATGCACAATTTGACAACAGGAGAATAAAGAACCTCCTAAAAGATCTTGCCCTATTAGCCCCCTCTGAATGTGGTAGCCCCTTTAAAAAGTGAACACCCATATTTTACATCTGTAAATATATAAAAGCATTCATTTCTCAGAAACTCACATATCTTTTGAAGTATTCCCCATATCAATTATGGGAAATAAATGATATCTACAGAGGTGAAATTGTTAGTCCTTATCAAACCGTTTTAAAGTACTACCATATTAGGTGTAGATATGGATCAGAGGTAGAACACTTGCTTATGCAAGCACAAGGCACTGGGCTCACTGAATCAGTACTGGGGGGATGGGTGAGGGGAAGAAAGAAAGAAATAGCACCATTCTAAAGTTCAAAACTTATGCTATTTCCAGTTGTCTTATGCTTAATCTTAACCCTAAAAACACTTTTAAACTTCAACTAAAAAATTATGTATATATTGAATATTGACATGCTTGAATTTTATATTCTAGAATACAATATTTTTTGTATTTTATCATAAAATCTCATGTAGATATCACTACATTTTGAAAAACAGCAAAATAAAGTCAAATTAACCAGTAATTACATAAAAATACAGTGAAAATTATAGTGCTTAAAATATTATAAGAATATTAATTTTATATTCAATGAAAAACCAACATGACAAACATTTACTTTTACCATATGTCAATTTCAAAATTAAGTGGCTTTACATTTTTGTATTTTATCTTTACTCCTTAAAATAATATGTATATTCTTATGCATCTATATACTTATTAAGCAAATGTTAATTGAGAAGTTGTTACATGTCAAATCCTATACTGGTACAAGTTTCTAAAAGTTTAGTTGCAGTGATATTGTACACAGAATATTGCATTTTAATTTTATTATTTGAAATTGTTTTATAAATAATTTGCTGGGTTTGTACATACCCTAGCTAATGATTATTTTTAACTATATATCTTTCTACCTTATTCATACATAATTACCTAAGAATATCTTCAAGCAATGGTCAAAATTAAAGATATGTTATATATAAAAGACATCTTGTACCAATGGAATA
Organism: Urocitellus parryii; assembly: GCF_045843805.1. Taxonomy (NCBI): domain Eukaryota; kingdom Metazoa; phylum Chordata; class Mammalia; order Rodentia; family Sciuridae; genus Urocitellus; species Urocitellus parryii. Next base: position 78,266,115 of record NC_135534.1, read on the forward strand.
TTATTCAGCAACAAAAGAGAACCAAATTATGGCATTTTCAGGTAAATAGATGGGAGTTGGAGGAGATAATGCTAAGTGAAGTTAGCCAATCCCCAAAAAACAAATGCCTAATATTTTCTCTGATATCAGGAGTCCGATTCATAGTGTGGTAGGGAGGGGGAGCATGGGAGGAATAGATAAACTCTATATAGGGCAGAGGGGTGGGAGGGGAAGGGAGTAGCCATGGGGTAAGAAATGATGGTGGAATGTGATGGTCATCATTATCCAAAGTACAGGTATGAAGACACGAATTGGTGTGAATATACTTTGTACACAACCAGAGATATAAAAAATTGTGCTCTACATGTGTAATATGAATTGTAATGCATTATCCTGTCATATATAAATTTTTAAAAATAATAAAATAAAAAGATATCTTGTAAGATATATTTATACATATATGTGAACTAGCTATATTATTTAGTCAGAATATTTAAATGATCTATTTTCTAATTATTCTCATCTTAGATATTAATATATTGTATTATTTCCCCCTCATTTTTTAGTAATAGTCTAAGTATAGAAAATCCAAGCGAATTTTCATTTATTTCCTTTTTTTCCTCACAAATGCCATAATAGACTCTCACACCCCCAAGTGAAGAAAATCAAGATCAACAGGAAAATGGAGAATGATGAGGAAGAGCAATAAAGTTAATTTTTAAAATTGCATGGATGGTAGAAGGAGACCCTTATCATACAAAATACAGGTATGAAGATGTGAATTTGCTGTCAACCTATCTTGTATACTTAGATATGATAAATTATGGTATAAAGGTGTATTAAGAATTGTAATGCAAAAAAGAATAATAATAATAAGAGAGATCATGTAAAAATAAATAAATAAATAAAAATTATACCCCGTTTGATTAAAATGTATGATATGTCAAGATCATTGTATTATCATGAGCAACTAATAAAAAAAGAAAAATAATTAAATAAGTAATGAAAAATAAACATAAAAAAATATAAAAATAAAAAGGGAGGGAGGAAGAGAAAAAAAGAGAGGGTAAGTAAGAATGAGAGTGTGAAGAAAAGAAGAAAGGTAGAAAAAAGAAGGAGAAAAAAGCCACCACAGAATATAGAATGTTGCAAAATCCTCACATCCCACAGCTGTGTAATAAAATAATATCATAATTTATGAAGAATCTATCCTCAAGTGAGTGTTAAAAATCAATGTCAGCATTCCTAATTTAAGACTCATATTCTCAGCTCAAGACCTCTCTTCTGATCTCTTGATGTTCCATGGACTCATGTCTGGTTTCCATAGTGACTGTTTTCATGAGTCTTTTAAATAATAAGAAAAATTGATTTCTCTCACATGACTTATTTTCAGAATCTTGGAATTAGAATCTTTACTTCTTTCCTGCAGCATCTCAGGGAAGATTACCTTTAACTTAAGTGACTTTAAATTAGATAGCAATAAATTGCCACCCAATAGAATAGTGGGAGTAGGAGAAACACACAAGAGGTATTGAGCAAATGAATATTTAGATACAGGTAGATATAGAGATAGGTAGATCGTTAGATAGAATAGAAAAACAGCCTTGTGCTCCTTCCTCTGATGAAATGGATATTAACAGATTCTCTTCTTCCATGGAGTCATGGGATCTGAACACCAATAGAGAATTCATAACAAATCAAATGTATTGGGAGGATAAGATGTGATATATGAGGAATTAGTTAATAACCTTTAGCTGATTCTGATTTTTCTATTCAAATATTCAATTATCCTGCATCAACTATGCAACTAACAAAATTCCTTATAAACATTGGTATTTTCAGTTAGAAACATGGTTCTGTGTAAATTTGAATTCTAGATTTTTGTCAGATCCTTAATTATCAGTTCAAAATTTTAATCCAATTAATTTTATTTGATCATTCAATGCCTTAACAATAAATCATCAATTTTAATTGGAAACAAGTAAATAATATTCTTCATGCATATATGCATAATAGAAACACTAGAAGTTTCCTTACACTACGTCAATATCTCCATCTCAAGCATGTATCTGTATTCCCGAAGTCTGTATAAGACCTGTTTTGTTGCAGAGTTCCACAAATTTTAATAATTGTGGAATTTTACACTATATTTATTATTTATTATTTTAATGATTTAATGTTATTTGTATGAAGCTTTGGTAATTTTTGCAATATGAATACAAATAGGCCTTTATAATGCCATTTTTCATCATTATCATGTCACCATTGCTGCTAAGAACATGAATGTCACATTTTTGCAGCATAATAAATCTTTAGAGAATGGATACATGATTCGATTACCCTAAAATTGCCTTTTATTTACTTTGACAAGTATAAATTCATGAGAAACAGAGACTAAAATTAAGATATGTAAGTAAAAACAACTGAATAACAACTTATGTATCTATATTCAAATACATAAACTATATTTTATAAATATAGTTTATAAATATAGATGTAAAATATAAAATATAATACAGACTACTGTAGGCTTTGATAATATAATTCTTAAAATTCTCATTTCCAGTTATTATATCTTATTCTTTATTTTTAAATATTACTAAAATATAGAATTATAGACTCTTCAGGCTATAAGATATATTAAAGATGGGGTTTCAAGATAAAATATAGGAAGCTCAGTTAAATTAGACTTTCAATTCAGTTAATTGTTAAAGTACATAACAAAGATTTCATGAGACATACTTATAACTTTAAAAAAAGTTATTTCTTCTTCTGAAATTCAAATTTAACTGAATATCCTATATTTTTATTTGTTGAATCTGGCAACCCTATATTTAAGCCATCTACTCAAACTTCCCCATTTTCTGAGAAGTTCATAGTAGAGAAAACAATGACAGTATTTTCTGTTGAGTGTTCTAGGATGAAGCATGGCTTCCTATGTGAAGTATTTTGCAAGCACCCATAAAAACCAAATTAAGGGGCTGGGATTGAGGCTCAGTGGTAGAATGCTTGCCTAGCATGCATGATGCACTGGGTTCGATCCCCAGCACCACATAATAAACAAACAAACAAATAAATAAACAACAAACAAACTCAATATACAAAATAAAGATATCATGTCCATCTACAACTAAAAGTATATTTTTAAAAATTAAGATTCTGAGATCAAATATTAGAAAATTACAGTACACAGTTACATACTAAAGCTCAAAAATGTATAACCAGAACCAAGAGCAGGATCACAATGGAAGATCATGGCAAAACCCCTTCAGGTATTTTGCATTTCAGAGTTCATTTGGCTTGTCTGATTCTGTTTCTGTAGAAGCTTCTTTACAACTCTGAAAATTGTGGAGCACTGACAGCAATGATAAATAATTCTTGTCCATAGACATGCAAATAAGTTCTGTCCCATGGAGAAACAAGGAAAAATACTAAAAAACTGTTTTGGCACTATTTGTACATTTCTTTCATAAATCCTGATTGTTCTTAGAATTCTTCTTTGACCTGATTGTAATACTTCATTAATTTCCTCATGAATGAGTTAAATAAAATATTTTGCATGTGTTTATTCCTAAACACATTTAAATTACATTTCTCATTTTCTTCTTTTGCTTTCATGGTTTCTAATCTGTGTTCATTTTAATTTTAATTTTTGATTTATCAGAATTTTTTTCTTTATTTTGTTCCAGAAAACCATATGCAGTTGTACTACCCATAAAATTAATCTTTCTTTCTCTACTAATTCAAAGACTACCTTCATTTATAAACTAACTAGCCAATTATATTTCAATCTTTTTTATATCAATAGTTCTTAGCTAAGTGAGGTTTTCCCCCAAGGGAACAATTGAAATGTGTGGAGATATTTTTGATTGTCATAACCTGGGGGAGGTACTGGTATTTCTGATTAAGGGACATAAATTTGGTCAAACATCCCACAATGTACTGTACAGCTCCTGAGGAAAAAAAATTATCCTAAAAAAGATCACTAGTACTAAAATTTACTTGAGTTCATTAGTGTTCCTGACTTTATATTCTAGTCCATTAATATATTTGTTCATGTCATGCAGATAACTATTCATATTAGCTATTATAATTTTCTGATAAAATAGCTCAAAAGATTAATCTGTCTTTAGGATATACTCTTTTTACAGAATTTTTATGCTCATACCTGATTATTCACTTTATATAAAAAAAATAAATTGTAAAAAATGTGCCTAATTCCCCACCTCCTCACCACTAATTATATCCTAAGGCATTTTTATTACTACTATGTTAGATTTTAAGCAACTTGGGCAGAATTGGAGTCTGTATATATTAAGATTTCCTATTTCAAAGCATTGTGTGCATTTCTCAAAACTTCTTTTGGTCTCTCAGTTGTCTTCTAAAGATTTCCTTATTGAGTCTTTCTGCATTTCTCTTTAAGTTTACTGCTTTTTTTTTTTTTTGTCTTTTTCACATGAGGGTTTTAGTATCAATATATTTCCATAGTGTTCTTTGGCTGTTTAAAATGAATTTGTTTCTGTAAATGAATTACCAGCTTAAAAATTTTCTTATCCTTTGTAAATATTTTGACTCTAAGAAGATTTGAAAGAATCAATTTTGTTTTATAGGACATAATTATATATAATAATTACAATATATAATATTTAACTATAATTACTATTTGATCAGTGAATGATAATTCATATCTTTTCTAGTTTTTATAAATTCTGTTCTTTCCTTTGTCAATTGCATTGTCTGATAACCAACAAACAATATTTCAAATAATGTGAATAGGGCTTGGGTGTTGCTCAGTGGCAGAGTACTTGCACTGAGCATATCTGAGTTTTGTGCCATATGGTCACTTCAGTTTCTAGTCTTTAATAGAATCTTTGAAGTAATCCATTGCTTGTTGAGTGTTGAGGTATCAATCTCTACATTAAAATAATGAGAATTGGAAAGAAATGCTACAAACATAACAAGTTATTTGTATAGTACTTTTTCTTTTTCATCACTTTTATATTCATTTTCTTACGTGAACCTCAATCACAGACTTCAATTCAGCACTTATATGGATGTTGCTAGTTTTTTATTTCTTTTTGCTATAAACCAGGTAAATGTATAATTATGTGTAAATTTTGGTTGAAAAATCTTTGAAAATAATAAGAAAGTTAGAATTTTTATATTGTGCTCCTGCTTGGAATTCTAGTTTTCATCTTAGACTAACTTTTTAATTAAAAATCATCTCATTGGGCATGGTGGTGCACATCTATAATCCCAGTAACTCAGGAGGTTTAGGGAGGAGGATCAGAAATTTAAGGTCAGCCTAAGAATCTTAGCAAGATACTGTCTCAAAATGGAAAATAAAAAGGACTATGGATATAGCTCAGTAGTAAAAAATGCCTAGGTTTAATCTTTAGTACCACATATAAATCAATCAATCAATCAATAAAGTCATCTGATGCCCTATGTATGCTTATTAATAAATAATAATGTGAATGCCAACAGGTAAATGAAGTGACATTTAGGAATTTCATGACTAATATTGAAGTTAAGGAAAAAACTAAACAACTTATTCCTAGTCATCCTTCAGGTCTCAACTTAATCTATCATTTTACCAGGAAAAACATAACAATTCAGACCAGGTGAGGTTTCCCTGTTAATATACACTAATTAACTCTAGTCATTACTTTTGAAACTCCTCTTACACTTGACATAAAATTTAGCATTTATCTAATTATGTATTTATGTTTGTTTCTACTGCTAATCTCAAACTCACTGAGGCATATGATAAACTACACTGGTACAATTTTTACTTTCAAAATAATTGTGATCAAAAGCATAAGACATTTTTGTGATATAGATTTGAAATCATTTCACAAACATTCATTACACACTTATTCTGAACAAAATTTCATTATGAGAATTGTAAAACATGTAGAAATATCAAAATTATATAAAGGAATAAATTCCAGACCAAATTAATATATCAAAGTGACATGAAGTGTTTCAGAAAAATTCTTTCTTATCCTCTAAAAGAGCAGCAAAATGTGTGTAAAGGGCAGAGAGAGCTAATGATATGTTCACAGAGGAGAAAATAACAAATTATTTCTGGGGGATAACAACAATATTGGGTTATGTGTCCAATAAATGTAGAAGAAAAAAAATGAAGAATGGGGTTAGTCATTTTTTTCTCTTAATAGTAAAGTATGAGTTATTTTTCAATAGAATGGAGACAGAGCCCCAGACTTACATACAAGCAAATTGATATGTACAAGTGTATGTTCCCTTTCCCTCCTCCAAATATATGAATATGCATTATCTGACACTCATTCTGGTATTTTCCTGAGTGTTCCTTGATGGTATGATGTGTTCTCACAGGGAAATGTGAGTAAAAAAATTCTGTTAAATTCTTTCAATTTATATTGATCTATGTCTGGCCTCACCATACCTTGCTGCAAGGTATTGTTCAAAGGATGTATAAATGCTCAATCTATTTTCAGGAAATACATATTCAGTTTCAGATCCTAAACAACTGTAACCTCATCTTATTTGTAAATATAAACCTAATAATCTGGGTCCAAACCAAAGCATTTACTTTTGTTATCTATGGGAGAAAGCTAGAAACATTGAGCCAGTTGAACGTCCCTGCTCCAACCATCCTTTAGATGAAAACATATGCAAAGTCACTGGCCTAAAGGAGAATTTCACATAAGACTAGAAAAGATAAAGGAAAATGCACTTTCAATTAACAAGAACAATTCAGTTTTGATGGTTCAAAAAAAATCAAGAAGATAAAATTAAGGTTTGTTGTAAGGGTATTGCATCTAAAACATGCAAATATATCAAAATAAGAAAACCAAACTAATTTAAACATAATTTTACAGTTATGTAGAACTAGATTAATACTGAAAATCAGTTTAAGGGCTTTTTTAATGTGTTCTTTCATTTTATCTTTTTGAGGTGTTTTTTTTTTTCCAAAGATATTTACAGTGGAAAAAAAAAAGAAAGAAACAGGATATGATTCTTTCCAGGAGTCATCAAAGAACTTACTCTGGTTGCAGCTGTATTTTTGAGGCATGTAAATGAATCCAGAATGTTTTCAGTTTTGAAATAATAACACCATGAATCATTGTGAAATTTACTTATCAAATTGAGTTATTAACCTAGCTCTAAAATTCTTTGGTTGAAAGCAGTCCCAAAATAATTTAGATTTTTGATTTGTGTCTTTATTGCTTGGGGTATCATGTATTATTGATTCCTTTCTGTACTGATAAGCCATAGCTTAATTCATCTAAAACCTTAAAATGTTTTCACTCAAATTCTATTTAACTACTTTTTGTATTTATGGAAATGCTAAATCAAGTTCCTTTAAAAAAGAGAGAGAGAGATAAACAAAAACAAATACAAACCTCTCTATTACTGTTCAGTTGAACACTGAGAACTGACCTGAGCTGGATTTCTAGATCCTAGACTTATAAAGTCTGCTAATTTGAACTGATCATAAGAAGGGCTAGATGTTGGCAGAAGCAGGTGGAATATACCAGATCGTGTATCTCTAAGTACATGTGTCAATTTAAGTCAATAAAGGAAAACTTTGTCTTTTCTTGGTCTATCAATGTCCTACTTTCATTGATGCCTTAGGCCAAAATATAACCACTGCAGCCTATATTTTAAGACATTTTTAACACTTGGGAGCTTGTCTAAGTATTTTACACAAAAATAAAATGTTTTTAGGGAGCCAGGAAAGAACCTATCACTCTCAGCCTCACCTAGAGCCAGGCACCAGCATGACCATGCAGAGAGCAACACCCATTGGGGTTCCTTATCCACCAGTGTGTGACTGCACCCAAACCACCTCCATCTTGGGACACTATAGCCACCTCCAAGGCCCATCCTACATGGTAATCTCCACTGTGGTTTAATGGACAGAGTCAAGAGGCAGTGTCCTTTGCAGCATAACATGCCACAGTTGTGCCATAACCAAACAAGGCACCCATCCTTCCAGCTACATTTCTGAAAGTGGTTGCCTTTATCTTCTCTACTGCCATCTGGGGTTACCTCCACTGCCACCTCTGCTACCTATATTTGAAGCAGATTCCATCTTGGGACACGGACTGAGGCCTGGAAGCCTAATAGCAAGGTACCTATAGGCTTGACACTACTGCTGCCCCCAACTAGGGACATTGCCATTTCCATCTTTGGACAATAACCAGGACCTGGAAAACCACCACCAAGGTCTCCATGGACCCAATTGCCCTAGAGGTAACCTACTAGGTGTGTTAACAGTCACCATCCTGTTACAGAGGCAACAGGGAGCATCAAATAGGGTCACCTCTCTCTCTTTTTTCTCCTAAGAGCCAATTTCTGTCGATTCCTCTTTCACTCATCCTATAATCTAATACCTCTATATTCTCACATCCTACCCCATAAACATCACATCCTACACCCCCTTCTCTCTCTGTCTACCACTAGAAACTGTAAACCCTCATGCAAACCTACTGGATATATGGTAGGACATAGCCATACTTGTCATTTCTGTATATAGCAGTAAAACTGTGTCGAAATAGAAGCTAATTGATTTATGGCTGCATATTAGTTGCATCGGGTGCTGTAAACATTGATCTCCCCACTAAAGGTGAGGTATTCCTTTGTTTTTTTAGGAGAGGAAGAGAACATCAGATAGAAAGGGAGCAGAGAGGAAGAGAGCAGAAAGCAGAGAGAAAGAGAGCAGGAGATGAGGTATAGACAAGAAGAAACAAGGGAGAAAAATGCCTCAAACAAACCAAGATACTATAACAACAAAATCCATTGACAATGCAGTAGATAAAATGACAGAGAAGGAGTTCAGAATGTACATAATTAAAATGATCTGCAAATTTAAAAAATGACCAAAGTGAGCGAATATACGCAAAAATTTATCACTCCAACAAAGAGATAAGAGAGCAAATACAGGTTACAAAAGATTACTTCAAGGGGCTGGGGATGTGGCTCAAGCGGTAGCGCGCTCGCCTGGCGTGCGTTCAATCCTCAGCACCACATACAAACAAAGATGTTGTGTCCACCAAAAACTAAAAAAATAAATAAATAAATATTAAAAAATTCTCTCTCTCTCTCTCTCTCTCTCTCTCTCTCTCTCTCTCAAAATAAAAAATAAAAAAAGAGTACTTCAAGAAAGAGAAATTTTGAAAAAAAAATCCTTGAAATGAAGGAAACAATAAACCAAATAAAAATCTCAATAGAAATCATCACCAACAGACTAGATCACATGGAATACAGAAACTCAGAAAATGAAGATAAAATATACAATCCATAAAATAAAGTTGACCACACAGTGAAGATGGTAAGAAACCATGAACAGAGCATCCAAGAATTATAGAATAACATAAAAGACCAAATCTAAGATTTATCAGGATAAAGGAAGGCACAGAGTTTCAAACCAAAGAAATGCACAATTTCTTCAATGAAATAATATCAGAAGATTCCCCAAATATGAAGAATGAATTGGAAAATCAAATACAAGAAGATTACAGGACACCAAATGTACAAAATTACAACTGATCTACAACAAGGCACATTATAATGAAAATGCCTAGCATATAGAATAAGGATAGAATCTTAAAGGCTGCAAGAGAGAGGGATCAGATAACATATAGGGGAGACAAATTTGTATCTTAGTGTTTTTTCAGCCCAGACCCTCAAGGCCAGGGGATCCTGGAAGAATATATACCAAGCTCTGAAAGAAAATGGATGCCAACCAAAAATCTTATATCGAGCAAAATTAAGCTTCAGATTTGATGAAAAAATAAAAACCTTCTATATAAACAAAAGTTAAAAGAATTTAAAGCAAGAAAGCCTGCACTACAGAACATTCTTCACAAAATATTTCATGAGAAGGAAATAAAAAAGAACAATAAAAATTTGCAAATGGAGGAACTACACTAAAGGAAAATCCAATCAAAGAGAAACCAAGTCAAGTTAAAAACCAAAATTAAACAAAAATTACTGGGAATACAAAATATATTTTAACAATAACCTTTAATGTGAATGGCTTAAACTCATCAATTGAAAGACATAAACTGGAAGATTGTATTAAAAAAAAGAGCCAACAATATGCTGCCTTCAAGCCATTCATCTCACCAGAAAAGATATTCACAGACTGAAAGATGGGGAAAAAAGGTATCACTCACATGGACCAAGCAAACAAGCAAGGGTTTCCATCCACACATCAGATAGAGTGGACTTCAAACCAAGTTAGTGAAAATGGATAAAGAAGGACATTTAATACTACTTAAGGGAATTATATATCAACATGACATAACAGTCATAAATATCTATTCCCCAAACAATGGGGAATCTGTGTATGTCAAACAAACCCTTCTCAACTTCAAGAATGAAATAGACCACAAAACAATAATACTGGGTGACTTTAATATACCTCTCTCACCACTGGATATACCTTTGACATAAAAACTAAACAAAGAAACTACAGAACTCAATAAAACAATCAATAATTTAGACTTAATATATAGTCTTAATATATAGAATATTCCATCTATCAACAATTGAATACACTTTCTTCTCAGCAGTACATGGATCCTTCTCCAAAATAGACCATATGTTATGCCACAAAACAAGTATTAGCAAATGAAAATGCAAAAACATAATAATAATAGAGATACTTACCCTGCACTCTATCTGACCATAACAGAATAAAATTAGGTATCAATGATAAAATAAAAAATAGAAGCTACTCCAACACCTAAAGACTAAATAATACACTACTGAATGATGCATGGATAACAGAATACATCAGGGAGGAGATAAAAAATATTAGACATAAATGAGAACCTGACACAACATATCAAAATCTTTGGGATACTATGAAGTCAGTGCTAAGAGGAAAGTTCATTGCATTGAGCTCATTCATTAAAAAGAAGAAAAAGTCAACAAATAAATGACCTAGAAATCAATGCCCTAGAAAAAGAAGAATAAACCAACACCAAAAGTAAAAGGAGACAGGAAATCATAACTCTGGATTTTAATCATTTTAATTAAAATAATTAATTTGATTATTAAATAATTCAATTATTTTAATTAAATAATTTAAATTAAAATCAAGGCTAAAATCAATCAAATTGAAACAAAAGAAAAAATTCAAAACACTGACAAATAAATCAGCTGGTTCTTTGAAAAAATAAATAAAATTGGCAAACCCTTTGCCACCTTAATGAAAATATGGGGAGAGAAAACTCAAATTATTAAATTTGTGATCAGTTGAGGAACTTTGGATGAGGCAAATGGAGAGAGTGTGGGGGCAAGGAATAGGAAAGACCATTTGTATACAATGAATCAAAGAGCATTCTGCTGTCATGTATAGCTGATTAGAACAAATAAATAAATTTAAAAACCAATGTTTTTAGTATAATAAAAATTTAAAATGTCACTGTTTAATTAATCTATAAGAATCATGCTAAGGATTTTTCTTTAATTTGCATAATGATCCCATGGATTAGATACTCATTAGTTGATTCTTCTTCTCTCCCTCCTCTTCCCTGTCTTTCTTCCTCTCTCCCTGCCTGCCTAACTGCCTTCCTTCCTCCCTTCCCTCCTTCTTGTCTTCTCTTCATTTTCTGTCCTTACGCACTATCCCCTTTTCTATCTACCACGTAGAGTTCTCAAAGAACATCTAACCCTTTTTATGTACAAGTTAGAACTCATTCAGTTTAGTTGTCTAACTTAATCTATGCATGCAAAGGTATATTTTAGATTGTTGTTTCCCAAAAGTGCATGTGTTAAATAGTAAATATTTCAATTTTAATTTTAGAAAACCTTTGAAAGAAAACTATATGTGTTCATAAAATTGTTATTCAGAAAACAAATTATTTAATCTTACACTGGCATAGTAGTGTACGAAAGCTCTGAATCAGCCCACACCTAGCATGATATCAATATTTATGAAACTAACAAGATAGCAAGGAGCTTCTATCTTGTGGTCTACGGTGATGAAGTGTGGTCTTTTCTCTGAATTATCGGGTAGATCATAGATACATGTATACCTTTCCAAATAACTGGAGAAAATGAAAAGCTGGGTCATGGGACTAGATGAGCAGAATTTGGAAGCCAAACATATTTCTTTAAATATTCTCTTCGTCTTCTAGATAAGATGTATGGATGCAAGGAGTGAAAAAAGAGACCCAGTCTATTCAAGTAAGCTACCAAAATTTCTAAGTAAGAATTCCACTCTTGAAGTGACATATTCAGACTTTGCTGAAAAATCAGCTCTATGAAGTAAAAACGATAATCTGGGTTTATCAACCGAGGTGACTTAATAATTTATGTACTTTCATAACAAATAAGATGCAGATATAATTCGCTGAAGCAATACTGAAAGTTGAGAAGTAAATTAAAATTCTATGTCTTTTTTATGACTTAAAGGTTTAAATGAACTATGATTAGTGAATTTTTTTATGTTTAAACTACTTAATCCAGTTAATATAGATTAATTCTCTCCCAATTTCTCAGTGCCCATTGTCCAAAAGTGTAGTTTTAAGTCCATTATTTTTTTCAGAGTGCAGTACCAGAATTAAAACAAAGCAACTAGTGTTCTGAGAAGCCTCTAATATTTGGAATATAAATAAACTTTTTAAAGTACATCAATTTCCAATGTATTATGGTTAACCTTTCTTCATGGTAAGATCATGGAATCCTTCAGGGATACTTACGCTAAGTTAACAATTATTTTTCACTTATTAAAAGGAAATTAAATTCACTTCTTAAATAATTGTTTTGTTTAAAACATAGTTATGTCTGAATCAGTACACTATTCAGTTCAGAAAAGACATTAAATCTAAGGATAGGAAGGGATCTATTCTTTGGACATTTTTTCCGCACACAACCTCCTTGCCTACTGGTGTACTTTTCCTTTAAATATCATTCATGGCATCTGTTCCATCTTAGCTTCCAGTTCCTACACCATTAATTCAGGGAAGAAGAATTTAAGAGGCATGAATCTTCTTTTGCTGGTGCTGAGGAGGTAACTGTGACTTTTTTCCATGTAATTCTCAGATCCTCTAGAGATGTGTTGAAGTCCAGTTTTTTTCATGGTGGAATCAGCCTCATTCAGTGCCCTCTGTTTCTATGGACCTACCCATGGGATGAGTAGCTATTAATTCCTCCAAGGGTATAAACCGTCAATCACTTCCTTGTTGGACATTCCATTGCCTGGCCAGTCAACTTCTCTGTTAACTTTTGTGGTCTTGTATGTGAAATCATTGAGATTCAGGAATCTGTCTATTTCTAAGATTGTTAAGAGAATTGAAAGGCTTGGGTGTTACAGCCACCATGTTTCCTGGTATCACTTCCTCTTCAAGTCATGCTAGCTCAAGCCACTCCAGGGGGTTTTACTTTTCAGAACTTTCTACACCAAAAGAGGCTATATATATATATATATATATATATATATATATATATATATATATATATCAATGTGTATATCTTAACTTCAGCTCAAGATTATTCAAGAACTATGCCATATATATCAGTCTCAAAAGTATGATGCTTACTTCTCAACTATCCAGTTGAATGGAAAAGGATACAGGTATGCTCTTCTCAAAAGAAAATACATTCTTATTATAGACTCTCTTTGGATACTCTATGTGGAACTTGATGGAGGATTTCTATCCATGGCAAGGAAATAGGTTATTAGCGAAAACAAAAATTATGAGCCCTAAAAATGTGTTCTATCTTCTTACTCATTGTATATAGCATAGTGATTGGCTTGTTTTTATGAATGGAAAGGAGATGTGCTTTTGTGTAAAAGTCTATTTCTGGGATTTCTATTCAATTCAATTGATTTATATGTCTATACTTTCACCAGATTCTCTAGATTACTATAGCTTCAAAATAATTCCTGAAATATGGTATTGTGAATTTTTCCAATTTGTTTCTCCTTTAAAAATATTTAGGGAGAATGATGTCAGCAAGATAGAGGAGTAGGAAGACCCAGACCTCTTTTCTGCATAGAGAGGCTGTGAACAACATGATCCAAAAAGTCTTTAGAAGAACTCCAAAATCCAGTCATGAAATTTCGGTAATGCAAGCAAGTGCAAAGTCAAAATAGCCACTTTGAAATAGCTAAGAAAAGTTATTAAAAGCCCTTCCTCATGTCCAGCAAAATTTACTACAATTGAGGAAGAAAATGCCCAATTTGTCACTTCTCTCTTGAAAGAAAAAGAAAAGAGGAACTGTTTTGTTTGTTTGTATCACTTGACTCAGAGTGCTGATGGCATATCTGGGAGCCACTAAGACCATAATACCTTGTTAAAGCACCAAAAAAACATGTGTTACCACAGAAAGACATTGTAGGAAAGTCATTACTTTCTCCTAAAAATAAACTAGAAAATTCTTCCAGTTAGGAAACAACAGGAAAAAGACTAGAAAAAGTGCATTCTTCTCCAAATGTTTGGGAGGCTTCTAGAATCACTATTCATCCTGATTGTTTAAATTCTTCCCTAAAAGTCACTTCACAAAGATAAGGAGAGAGGCTATTTTATCAAATGCCCAAATCCCAGCAAGAAATAACAAGATTTGAGAAAAGACAAGAAAACAAAATACAACTCCAGAAACCAACTTTCAAGAAATGGAAATCTAACAAAAATTTTCAATATTTTTCTTAGAGAAACTCAGTGAGGTAAAAGAGAGTTTAGGAAAGAAATCCATAAGGAACATGAGAATGTCGCATGGGAGAGAAACACTTGGTTAATAATTGTCAGAGTTTTTGAACATTTGGAATATAGAAATCTATTTACTTCTATAGACTTGGGAAGTTCTCAGGTATTATTGATTCAAACAGGCTCTCTGACCCCTTCTGTGTCTCCTCTGGGATTCACATAATGAATATATTATTAAACACTACAGCATTCTACAATTACCCTAGGCTCTTTCCATTTCCTTCATTGTTTTTTGTTTGTTTGTTTTTCTGACACAATAATTTCAAATGACTTTATTTTTGAACTCACTGATTCTTCTGCTTGACAAAAAACTTCTGTGAAATATCTCTACATAATTTTAATATGGTTATTGTATTTTGATCTCCATAATTTTTGTCATATTGTTGTTGTTTTTAATATACATGATATTACGGTGTGTTTTGACATATTTTATGTACATGGGGTAAAACCCATTAGAGGTTTGATACCATTCTTGTGGTTGCACACAATGTGGGATTACACTGGTCATGTATTCATATGTGAGCATAGAAAAATTATGTCTGGTTTTTCTACTAACATTCCTATTCCCATCCTTTTTTTCCTTCCCTTCCTTCCCCTTTGTCTAATCCAATGAGTTTGTATAATTCATTTCCCTACCCTCCTTTTGCATGAGCTCTCTCTCCTCCAGCCAGGAGGTCCATGGAACAAGGTAGAGGAGAGTGTGGCTGCTGAGTCACTAATCAAGACCTCCAGAGACCAAGCAGGAAGCAGGTCTGACTTTATTACACAATTACCATGTATTATACTCAAGCAGTAGCTAAGCAAATTACAGGCAGCCACCAATGCAATTTCTGCTAACTGCCCTTGCAGCAACCAATGGAGGAGTGGCTGTGGAGCAGGCGCAGGGACTGCAACTCATGGCCTCACACCCAGGGCTGTGCCTATGGGGTATGCTGTTCACATTCCTAGCATGAGGGGAGTGGCCTGCTACTCAGATACCCTTAATGTATGCCATGTATGCCGTACTCCATGCACTTGTCCCCACAACCCTTGTTATAGGTTAGCATTCACATATCAGAGAGAACATGCAACCTTTGGTTTAGGGGCACTGGCTTATTTTATTTTGTATGATATTCTCCATTTCCATCCATTTACTGGCAAATACCATAATTCTATTATTATTAATGGCTGAGTAATATTCCATTGAGTAATATGCCACATTTCTTCATCCATTCATCTGTTGAAGGGAAGCTAGATTGGTTCCATAGCTCAGCTATTGTGAATTGTGCTTCAATAAACATTGGTGTGGCTTTGTCACTGAATATGCTAATTTTAAGTCCTTTATGTGTAAACAAAGGAGTGGGATAGGTGGGTCAAATAATGGTTCCATTCCAAGTTTTCTGAGAGATCTCTATACTGCTTTCCAGATTGGTTGCACCAATTTACCGTCCAACCAGCAATGTGTGAGTGAACCTTTTTATCCACATCCTCACCAACATATATTACTTGTGTTCTTGATGATTGCCATTCTGACTGAAATGAGGTAGAATCTCAGTGTAGTTTTAATTTGCATTGCTTTTTAATTGCTAGAGATGTTGAACACTTTTTCATATTTTTTTTGACCATTTGAATTTATTCTTCTGTGAAGTGCCTGGTCAGTTCCTTTGCCCATTTATTGATTGAGTTATATGTTGTTTTGATGTTTTTTTGAATTCTTTGTATACCCTGGAGATTAATGCTGTGTTTGAGGTGCAGGTGGTAAAAATTTTCTCCCATTTTATAAGCTTCTGTTCATGTTCTTAATTGTTTCCTCTGCTGCGAAGAAGCTTTTTAGTTTGATGCAATCCCATTTATTGATTCTTGATTTTACTTCTTGTACTTTAGAAGTCCTATTGAAGACACCTTTTCCTGAGCCAATAGAATGGAGAGTTGGGCCTACTTAGTTTTACCTCTTTGTTAATATTCCCATGCTGCTCATCATCCATTTTCTGATTTTTTTTTCAAGTGTCTATTTATGTTCTCTTATACCCCACTGAGATTCTTTAAGAAAAATGTTGAAAATTCTTTTTCAGGTAATTCATAGATTTCCATTTATTTAAAGTTGGTTTCTAGAGATGGAATTTATTTTTCCTTTAACTGGGTTATGTTTTCTTTTCTCATCTTAATCTTGTTATGAGAAACAAAAGACACATGATCAGACTGTCAAAAATTAAAGACATAGTGAGAAAACTGAAAGGAGCAAGAGAAAAAAAAGCTACTCATATACAGAGAAGTTTCCATGTAATTATCCATGGATTTCTAGACAAAACCTTCACAGATGAGAAGAAAAATGAATGGTATATTTAAATTTAAAGTGTTAAATCTAAGAAAGCTGCTAAGCAAAATGCTATATCTAGAAAACTGTATCTTAAAAGTGAAGAAAATACAAAGTCCTTCCTATATAATCAAATTTGAGAAGGTTCATTATCACTAGTCTTCCCCTACAGGAAGTGATAAAGGGTATGCTTCAGTTTGAATTGAGGGCAGTCAGAAAACAACACGAAAATACTTATTCACAAATACAGAATCCTGAAATACCATAATTATGTTGCATAAATCACTTTTACTTCTGATCTACAATATAAAAAACAATAGCATAAAATAACTATCAAAATACTAATTTATAAATTCATTATATTGTTAACACAATGTGAGGAAGGGCAATGTAAAGGGGTAGAATTTTGCATGAAACTGAAGCTAAGAGCTTTTTGCTTTAAAATGGCACAACCAAATTCATCAATACATTATGAAGGGCCAAGTGGGATTTAATCCTGGAATACAAGAATTGTTCAACATATAAAAATTGACTGATGTAATGTGCAACATTACTAGGATGAGAAACAAAAAACAAAAGATCATCTCAATTGATGTAAAAAAAAAGCTTTTGAAAAAATTTAACATTTTCACAATATAAACATTCAAAAATTAGTAATAGATGAAAATTGTTATCAATATTCTCATTGGTGAAAAAATTGAAAGATTTTTTTCTTTAAGACCAGAAAAAAAGCACAAACAACTTCTCTTTTGATTTCTATTCAACATACTACTGGAAATTCTAGCCAAAACAATTATATGAGAGAAAGAAAAAAGAGTCATCCAAATTGGAAAGCAGTAAGATAGATTATCTCTGTTCACAAATTATTTTTAAAGGAATTATGAAAACTACTAAATGAATTCAGAATAGTTGAAGGATACCAAATCAACCCAAATATTCATTTTTTCCTATAGATTCACAATGAACAATTCACAGAAAAGTGAGAAAACAATCTCACTTATAATAGCATTAGAAAGAATAAAATAGAAATAAATCTTACCAAGAAATTGAACTTATACCACAAACTACAAAACACTGCTCAAAGAAATCACAAGTAAATGGAAAGATTTGCCAATTTATAGATTGGAAAAAAAGTATTACTGCTAAAATATCCACACTACCCAAAGTGATCCACAATTTCAATGCAATCCCTATCAAAATTTCCATGGCACTCTTCCTTAGAAAAAGAAAAAAGTCTTAAAATATATATAAAATTTTATGGGCCCCAAATAGCCAAAATAATCTTGAGAAAGAAGAAACAAAGAGGTTTCACACTCCCTGACTTCAAACTATATTATAACATAGTAATTAAAACATTAAGGTACTTCAATGAAGAGAGATATATGGAACAATGAAACATAAAGGAGAGTCCAGAAATAAAATTCCATAAATAAAGTCAACGAACTCGTCTTTGACAAGAGTGCCAAAGTTATGCAATGGTAAAGGAATAGTTTCTTGCACAAATTGTATCAGGAAAACTGGATATCCACATATAAAAGAATAAAGTTGAACAAAATATAAAAATTTACTCAAAATTTGTTAGATAATAACACATGACCTGAAAGTATAAAACCTCTGGGAGGGAAGGGAAAACTTAGGGGAAAACGATTACATTGGAGTTTGTGATGTTATCTTACATATGACAGCAAAAACGCAAAACAAGGGGGGGGGATAGAAAAGTGTGATCACATTAAATTTAAAGACTTCTACAAAAACTAAACAATTAACAGCCTGAAAAAGTAAATTATGAAATATTGAAAAGTACTTGAGAAATATCTATTTGATAAAGGTTTGATGTCTAAAATATAATACACCTACAACTCAATGTCAGCAACGTTAAATAATTTGATTAAAAATGGGAAAATGACTAAAATAGACATTTCTGCAAAGAATAAATACAAATAGCCAATAAGTATTAAAAGACGATTTGCATTGATAATCATTACGGAAAATGAAACCAGAAACCACAATGAGATATTACCTCATAACAATTAGAATGGCAACTATCAAATAAATATGTAAATAAGGCACACAAAATAATGTGAATTGACAAAGATGTGGAGAAATGAACCCTTGTGAATTACTGTTAAAAATTTTAAATGGCTGAGGCTGTAGCTCAGTGACAGAGCACTTGCCCAGCATTCTTAAGGCACTGGGTTTGATCCTCAGCACCACATAAAAATAAATGAATAAAATAAAGGCATACTGTCACAACTACAAAAAGAAATTTAAATAAAAATGTAAAATGGTGCAGCACTTTTAAAAACAATACGGAATTTCTCCCATTCCAACAGACCCCCTAAAAAGTAAGATAGAATTACCATACAATTCAGCAATCTCAATTCTGACCATGGATCTAAAAGAAATGAAACTTGGGCTCCAAAGACATATTCCCTCTGCATGTTCTTTGCAGCTATATTCACATTAACAGAGGGAAGTCCTTGGAATGTTTATCAATGGATAAACAGGTTTTTAAAAAGTGGTATATACACAAAATGGAATATTATTCATCCTTAAGAAGGGGAAGTCCTGTGATATACTGAAAATATTGATATATCTTACTTTCCTTTTAACTAGTTTAAAAGTATTTTCTAATTTATTTTGATATAACGTTTCTATTTTTGTGCTATTTACATGTGTGTTACTTAATTTCCAAAAATTTAGGAGCTTTCCATATATTTTGTTATTTATTTCAGTTTAAATCATTGTGGTGGACATACAAACTTTGTGTGATTTTAATCATTTTATGTTTGTTGATACTTATAGGTGTAGAACCTGATCCACCTTGATGTGTTCTGTGCACAGTTAAAATAATGTAGAGGAAGAATGTTTCCAGACTTTAGCACCTACCTTGTACAATATACTTGGTGCTATGGGGATAAAGAAGTGAAACTGGGTTTACCATGAAGAAGCTTGACTGGCTTTGAAGAGAAAGGATCCCAACATAAGGAATTCTACACCAGAATTGCAAATTCACCAATGGACCTGGTTGGTTTTGGTTATGCAGCCCTTGTGACATTTGGATGCATTTTAGGATATAAGCAGAGAAGTAGTGTTCCGTCTTTGATTGTTGGTCATTGTTGAATTTTTGGCAGGCTATGGAGCTTACCAGGTCTCCATGGACAAATGAGATGTTGAACTATTGCTATTTACAGCTTTCCTCATGGCTACCATAATGGGTATGAGATTTAAACTTTCAAAAAAATATGCCTATGGGGCTGTTTGCAGGTTTAAGCCTCAGGATGATCCTGAGACTTACTTGTCTTACTGTTGCTGTGAACTTCCAGAAGGGCTGAAAACTCATTTCCTGTCATTCCACTGTAACAGGCAGAGTATATTCTTTGTATTTAAAAGATAAATTTCTGTATAGAATGTCAATTCTCTTATTTTATGTCAGAAACAAAAGTAACACTCTCCCCTCTAGTATGAACAATAATTTGAGGTAGTTTTTTTATTTAACTGCAAAAACTTGAACTGTTTCTAATTGTCAAGTACTGTTTTCAATAAAGGTGTTTAATGAATCCCAATATACTCTTTTATTTGCTTTGTCTATCTTTACCTCTGTAGCGTTGTTTTTGACATTTTCAAATACTTATGACTCAAGTAAATTTAAATTAAACTACAACTTATCCAATAAAGGAATTCCCTAAGTGGACATCACAGAATACAAAAGTATTCATTTATCACTTGTGTTATGTAAGATTTTTTTTCATTTTAATTTTATTGCTGCCAATACTAGTTTTCCTTTAAATTAATTCCGTTCTCAACATACTCTAACAGGATGGATAAGTATTCAAATAAAAACAAAAGTTTTTTTTAAAAATAAAATAATTTAGAATTTTTTGTTGTTTTTATAGTTTGCTAGAAATAACAACTAGGTCAAGTGGCTGATACTTAATGTGTATCCGTTGTATCCTTATAAATATTTTATCCACATGTTAATTTAATTATTTTAACAAGAATATATAACCCTACAAATACAATTTTTGTCTATTTTTTCTCTTTATAAGCTTTTGTGTCATGTGATTTAAATAGCTGTTATTTTTTGGTATTAATTTTTCAAGTTATTTATATATCCTGGAGATTAATGCTCTGAGATGCAGGTGGTAAAGATTTTCTCCCTTTCTGTAGGCTCCGTAATGTTCTTGATTTTCTTCCCAGTGAAGAAGCATTTTAGTTTGATACCATCTCATTTATGATTTTTGCTGATAATGGATGGATCTGGAGACTATCATGATAAGTGAAATGAACCAATCCCCCAAATCTAAAGGTAGAATGTTCTCTCTGATATTCAGATGCTAAAACCCAATAAGGGTGGGGAGGGAAGAGTAGAAATTCATTGGATTAGACAAGGGGGAATGAAGAGAAGGGAGTGATGATGGGAAGAGAAAAGACAAATTAATTAGACATAGCTTTCCTATGTTTGTCTATAAGTATACCACCAGTGAAACTCTACCTCATGTACAACCTCAAGAATAGATTCCTAATTAGAATGAGTTATACTCCATGTATGTATAATATGTCAAAATATGTTCTACTGTCATGTATACCTAAAAAAACAAATTTAAAATTTTTACAAAAATCTCTATTGTTACATGCATTTTCATTTTGGATAATTATATATTCTTTTTTTTAAGAGAGAGAGAATTTTTTAATATTTATTTTTTTAGTTTTCAGTGGACATAACATCTTTATTTTATTTTTATGTGGTGCTGAGGATCGAACCCAGCGCCACCCCGCGCATGCCAGGCAAGCGCACTACTACTTGAGCCACATCCCCAGCCCCTCACTATATATTCTTATTGAATTGACTGCTTTAAAATATATATAAGGCCCATCTTCCCCATATGTCATATAACATTGAATCCAGCAATATATTTTAAAAGTACAGCAAGCAGAGGCAAGAGAATCATGAGTTCCAATCCAGTTTCAGAACTTAGCAAGGCCCTGTCTTAAAAAAAAAAAAAAAAAATTAAAAAGGGCTGGGATGTGGCTTTGCCACTCAGTTCAATTCTCAGTACCAATAATAATAATCTATGAATATATATGTATATATAGCATATAATTATGTAGTTTTATGTTGTATATGTAGCATTATATTTGTATTAGAGTATAGTATGATAATATAATTCAGCATATGAGCAAAATATTAGCATAGATATTTTATAATCATAAATAAATGCATAAAAATATTTGACAAAAATTCAACATTTACTCATAATAAAAACTCTAAGCACAATTTGAAGGAAATAGTCTCAACCTGATAAGCAGTATCTATGAGAAAATTGTGCCCTGAGTGAAAGATTAAATTCTTTCTCCTTTAAAATTAAGGAAGAGTTTAAAATTCCTTTCTATTAAATATTTTACTGGAGGTAGATCCTAGTTAGAGCAATATGACAAGATAAACCATGCAAATGAAATGGAAAAAAAGCCATGAGTCCTCATTAACAGATGGAAGACAACCTATGCAGAAATTTCTCCAAAGTAAGTCCCCCAAAACCTGTTAGAATTAATAATCGAGCTTAACAAAATTATGCATCATAAAATCAATATGCAAAATGTGGTTGCATTTCTATATACTGTTCATAGTGAGATTAAAGTAAGGTAATAGAGGCTCCTAGGGTACAAAATTTAAGAAACACTCATTTTAAAAGTGTGAAATTAAAGTAGAAAATGTTTACAATAGCATAAAAAAATCCTAAAATCCTTAGTGACAAATCTAATAAAACGTGTTTAAGATCTTTATGCTGAAATCATCAAAAATTGCTAATAGAAATTAATGACAATTTAAGTTCATGAACAGATATACTTTTCATTAATTAAAAGACCTAAATTCTCTCAAATTGATATAAAGATTACATTCGACTACATTAATTTCTCAAGTGTACTTTTTATGATAGAAATTTACAAATTTACTTCTGAAAGTAAAAAACTAGAAGAAGCAAAACAGTTTTAAAGTAAAACAATAAAAATGGATCATATTATTTGATTTCAATATTCATTCTAAAGCTTCAATAATGAAGACAAAGAATACAACATATACTGATTGCATTTATGAGAATCTGGAAAGAGAAAAACTTAGAAGAATAGAATTGGATTTTAGTTTAGGCAAGAGCTAGTTTTGAGGGAAATAATATTTGCAAAATGGAACTAGGGAACATTTTTGGATGTTGATGATATTCTTTATCTAGTTTGGCATCCAAGTTATACAATTTGCATATTTGGCCAATTTGTAAACTATTTCTTTAAAAGAGTACACATTGTGAACATTGAGCATTAGTAAATCTGACTTCTTAAAGAAAAATGTGTCATTGGAGGAATGTGGATTCCATTAAACCTGGGATTGCCTGGTTATAATGGATGTCTCTATTAGTGATTCTCATTAACACTATAGTTCAGAACTAGCAGTTTACTCACCTTCAACTATTTTCACACTCACTCACATTGCTGCCATTTATTTATTTATCACTCACTTGACTAATAACTCACTCACCTGTTTATCCATCCAACAAATCTCCCTTATGCTTCTACTAGTGGGCAACCATTGTGCATGATAAAAAATCCTCAAGGGTGGATTCAGGACACCTTTTATCCAAGTAACAACTGACCTCTTTCCTATCAGTGTGACCTCAAGTAATTGTATGTTGTGCGATTCTAATTTTCCTCACCTGTAAAATAATGCTAACAATACTTACCTCTGGGTAAAGCTCTCTTGACACAGTATCGGGCATATGCCTTAAAAAAAATCCTCTTTCCTTCCATTTATGCCAGTTATTTCCAGAACAAGACTTAGAGTTTCTGGCATCAGAATCACCTGCTACATATTAAAATACAATCCTTAAGAAGGAAATTGCAGAAAGTACATTTTAACAAGTACTAAACTGGGCATGCCCTGATGCTCTGATGCCTACCAGCTCCACCTGTTTCCAATGTCTACCTCCATTCTTCACAGGTGAAATCTCCTCCTGAATGATCTCACTGAATATATAAGAACAATTTTATTCTTTTACTATGAAGGATCCTTTTTTTTCCCTCAAAGTGTCATCAGATGACTTTTGTATCAGAATATTTTGGATATGCTTATTCAAAATCCAAGTTTCTTAGCCTTATGCCTTTATTGGGGATGAACATCTATGAATCTTCTTTACTATTATTATCTTTTAAAAGTCTTAATTTAAGCAAGATACCTATACACAATTCATAAAAGCTGTAACATTTGAGACCTCTAGGCAAAACCCATAAATCTCATTTTCCTAAAGTCTGATAAATTTTTTTTTATCTCAGTTCATATTCACTCTCCTGTTTCACATCCTCACTCTTTAAGCAGCAGGAATGGAAAATGCAGTATATTTTTAATGGTCTGATTCTATCTCTGACCTGCAGTCCAGTGAATATAAATTAATTTTCACTGGTATTTCTTTATTCTAAAAGTGTCCATTTGTAGCTAATAGATATCAAGCCCTAATCTAAGTGTTCAGGATATAGAAGCAACAACAACAAAAACAAACTAACAACAAATAAAAACGATTTCTCTGAAGCTCATTTTCTAATGACATATTCAAAATTAATCAAAGTTAACAAAATTAATCAAATGCAGCAAGTTAGAATAAATGTATTATGGTAACAATGAAATAAGGAAGGGAATAGAAGTATAAAATTTATCATTCTAAAATAGTATAATTAGGGGAAAATGGAGTTTATCTACCTTATACTTCCTGTGATTCCAAATATAGCATAATTAAATGTAACTTTCTCATTGTTACTGCCATGTCCACCCTCTTGTTGGGAGCCCAACAATTGTGTATCACCAGCCTGATAGGAACTGTCTGGGCCATCACCTCCATAACATTTGGATGAAAAATTATGTGACAGGACCTGATTTTCCCAGAGTCCAGAGCTGAACTTGCTATTAGGTATGCCCCATATAACTTTTCCTAACTTGGCCATTATCAACCACACCTGGAGATGATATTTTCACCTAATCTGAAGGGTTAATTGCAGTGATAGATTACTACCAGAAGAGGGTAGCAGAGGGTTGCAGAGTAAGAGCTAACGCTATCATAGGTCTCCCTCTGCAGAGGTTATGTTCAAACAAAGCATTAGTATAGTTAGTCAAGAGGCAAACTCATTGGGCAAAACATTGTCCTGAGAAGAACATAGTTTATAAGAGCTGAAAATAATCTGTAACTTCACATTCCCTGGAAGAAATCGGCTCATAGAGTATCAGAGACTTTTGTATCAGAATATTTTGAATTCTAGAGCCCTGGTCTTATCATTTCTCTTAGTTAATAACAGACCTTTGATTTCTTGCTAGATAAAATAGATAAAATATTCATGCATGAATATATCCCATGACATGAATGTATACTGCCACAATGATCCCTGTGTATGTCTTTGACTTCCTCTGTTGCCACTCCTACCCACCCTACGCCTATTAAGTCCTACTGTCTTAAGAACCAATGGCCCCTAAACATGGCGGAAAATCTCAAGATTCAAGTTGTCTTTCTTCTCTCCATGGTAAGTATTTATTCATCATGAGTTCCTGGTTTAAGCTTGAGCATAGGAAGTATTAAAACTGAAGTCTTGTAGCATTCCCTTATTTGATAAAAAAGAAGATGAGATCCAAGATTACCTGAGGGTTTCATCTCTGCATTCCCAGCAACTACCATGGTACCTGGTGCTTTATAGATACTCGATCATTGTTACTGCAAGAATTCACCAGGTGACCATACAAAGCATTTAGCCCAGATGGTAAATTCTACAGTCTTTAAAAGGACAGAGTATGGCAAATTTCATTTTTATCTTATATCCTGCAGAAACCAGCTGTATCACATCCCTTCCCAGGAGTACTTTGCAGGAATCCTCCCACCTACTGAACTCTGGACAGTGCCCTGACAGTGATATCAAACAGATGAAGTTGAAAATTCAGTAGAGGATGTAACATGTCCTTAAAATCATCACCACCACGACCCTTGATACAAACCAAAGCAAAGGTCAGTACTGCCCCTGTGCTCCTCATGGCCAGGACTCTGCCACCTGTCAACTGCAACAGACTTGCCAGCAACCCTCTCTGGACAAGAACTAACAGAAATTCTGGGAAAGAAGCCAGACAATATTCTTGACTCTTAGAGCCAAATTTATGACATGGGAAAAGGAATTAGAACCCAGTTTTTTTTTTTCTTTTCAACAAAGCTGTAAAAACAAACAAGCAAATTTAAAAGTATTTTTCTCTTTTAACCTTTCTAACAGATCGGTGAAAAGGTATTATTATTTTAATTATTATTATTTTCCTCATTCTGGGAGGATGTAAAGGGAGGTAAAAAGTCTCATTCAGGACTCCAACTGAGGTCTTTTGATTTCAAAACCCATGTTAATTTTTGTATGCTGCCATGCTACCCTGATTCAATTTGATGTAACTCATATGTCATGTTTTATGATTTATAATACATGTCAATTTTTATTTTTTAATTTATATATAATTAGAACCATATTGTAAAGATAAAATATTAATTTCTCTTGGATAGATAAGGATCCGAGGTCATATGAATTTTGACTGTAAATCCAATTCTCCATGAACAAATGACTTGCCTGTGCAAATTGGTTCAGTCTGCTTAAAGTATAATCTAAGAAAAGACTTAAAACCGGTCTTTTCAGGGTAATATTTGTCCCTTTAATATCACTTGAGTGGTTGGCTGCAACTCAAACTTCTGTATACATAAGGTGATAAAAACTTACACAAAATTGCTTTTCTTTTGTTCAAAATGCTGAAACGAAAGCAAAAGTAAACCTTTTCACTTTAATGAACCATAGGAGAAAATCACAGACCTGGCTGCTTTCTAAGCTGCGTGTGTTGAGGAGGAATGTACATAGCAATGGCACAAATGTTATCCTGATAAGGAGCAAAGGAACAGAGACCATGTGGGGTTACCTAGATGTTTCCAGAGGGAATTAATAAGCTTTTGATTATTTGGTTTTAAAAGAGTAAAACCTAGGACTGGATTTGAAAGTGGAATATAATAAAAAATAAGGTTTTTTACATAAGCCAATCAGGAGAATATATTTTACTTTGCTTAAATCAATACAAGGTAACAATGAAAGGAAAACCCTGAAATTAATAGCAAAGAGCAATAATTCAACAGACCTCAACTCCATATTGAACTATGAATATAAAAAATTAACTTCAGAATTTCAGCAATATTGGAGAAAAAATAAAGATGAATAGAAAGACTCAACCTAGTGCAATCAGAAAATTAAGAAGCAAGAAAAGAGTAGCTGATGTCTGGATTGTACTTATTAATCACAATTTTACTAGATTATGTTTATTGTGTAATTACTATATTTCAACTTTGCTTAATGAATTTTGAAGATTTTATTTAACTCACATAATTCTATTAAATGAATTTAAAGGATCATCAGCATTTACTAATGTGCAATGAGGCTTAGAGATGTTATGTAATTTTGTCAAAATCCCACAGGAAATAGAATCAGGATAGGATTTGATTGGTCTGATTCAAGTGCCTGTGACCTTACAATTATTTTTCTTTATAACTATAATAACCTGAAAATACAATTTATATATAGCAGAAACTTACCCCTAAGTTATTCATTAATTTAGATTCAGCTCTGTCACAAAGTTAACAGACTTCCAAGGAATATTCTAATAAAGCCATGAATTAGGATGTTTCTTTATTAACATCACTTAAAATACAATCAAAGGGAGCTATTCCTATGAAACCCTCTCCCAATTTGCAAGCTTCTCTTCATTACACCCAGGAAATAAATATAGATGTCAAGCAAACCCCTAGGTGAGGTTTCCTATTTAACTTCTAGGTATTTGAACTTCTAAGTATAAGAATAGAATAATCTAACCCAAAGTGTGGTTTTCGAAAGTATGAAGAAGGCTCAATTTGAGAAGGGATAATTATGATTGTGTACCTAATGCTAGTTTGCATATGTTCCCTTCAGTAGGTACCTGAGTGGGCTGATTGGATGAGAGGCAGTACTGGGATAAGGGAGAAGAGTCAAAAACAGGAAATATGGGACAGAGTTGTGGCTCAGTGGTAGAGTGCTTCCCTAGCATGCGTGAGACACTGGGTTCAATCCCATGCACCACATAAAAATAAACAAATAAAGTAAAGGTATTATGTCCATCTAAAACTAAAAACAACAACAACAAAAAAACCCACAGAAAATATGGGTCTCAACTGGAATGAATTTATACTTTAAAAGACTAGTTGATTGTATATTAAATAACTGGAAATTTCCAAAAAATTCACTAGAAAAATGATAACATGGTTATGATAACATAGTTTTCAGTGAATAAGTGATTTCTACAGTTCAGGCACTGCAAAAGTAAATTTTCATACACTATTGTGTTTAATCCTCACAACAATTCTATAAAGTATTTATTCTTCATTTGCATTTTACCAATGAGAAAAGAGGCTCCCATATAGGAAAGGAGATACTGAGAATGGAAGGGATTGCTGGCCTGTGGACTGGGTCCATGAAGCTATTCAATTCCTCTGTAACACCAATCTGGAATTCAGAGAGCCTTTGTAATACATCATTTAGACCAAATGTAGAATTACTTCCTCTGGTCAAGAGCGGCATGCCTCACTCTCTTCTCATTTTCTATGCATTTGTGACATCTCTTAGGGCATCATATACTTGAATCTATTAATCGTCTGCCAAATGTCATTATTTCTTAGGTTCAGCTGTAATAATCTAGTAGACAAGATCTATGTGCATTATGAAGCTCACACATGTCACTGGTGTTCGGTAAATGTGTGCTGGGAAGTCAGCTGACCCGATTCTCCCTTGGACATGCTCATTGCCACCTCAATGAAGCCATTCTATAAAAACATGATGGAAGCTGGGATTCATTTTAGCTAAGTCCAATTGCTTAGCTTCTCTTTTATCTTTTTCATTTTTTGCATATATATATAATTTCTGGAAACATAAATAAGAACAAAGCAGCTTAATGACTCTAATACTCTACTATTTTACTCAAATTGTCCCACTAATAATCTCCAGATAGAAAATAGCTCCCTGCTGCTGAAATAAAAGCTCAATTCTGTAAAGCATCAAGTGATCTGTTCGTGTGATATATTAAATATTTACATATTTCAAGGTATGTGAATCTCACTCTCATGTACATGCATAAGACACGAATTTAATAAAAAAAACTATAAGTAAATGTCAGTAAAGGGAAAGGAACAGGGAACGGAGGAGGGAAGGGAAAGGGGGAAGTGCTGGGGACTGAATTAGAACAAACCATGCTTTTATAATTTTGTCGAAATGAACCCTATTATCATGTATATCTAAAAAGAACCAATAAAAATGAAATAAAAATTTAAGATATGACCAGGCATGGTGGTGTACGGTGTACCCCTACAATATCAGTGACTGCAGATGCTGAGATAGGAAGATTGTAAATTCAAGGTCATTCTTAGAAACTTAGCAAAACTCTGTCTCAAAGTAAAAAAATAAAAAAAGACTGAGGATGTGGGAATATGGCTCAGTGGTAATGCACCCCCGGGTTCAAAAACATCTCTTTTAAGGTATTGAAATTTTCAGAAGTATAATGATATTTATCACTATCCAGTTACAGTATCTTTTTATTCCAGATAGTCAGATTACTAAGGTTTTAGTGTGTATTTTCTACTCATCAAATATCTTCAGTGTGTTTTTTCATTTGTTCATTATTTTCTTAACACGGAAAATACTTTACTAATAATACCTAGTCTGACATGTCACTACAAAAGACACTGTCAATAGAGAGTTATTTTTGTGTAACTACTGAGATAAAGTTTTTCCAGGCATAATAACAATGAAAGTAAGGAGTCAAAATCAGACCACTATATAGAAGGCATTGCAGAAGAGGAAATATTTGAACAACATCTTGAAGAATGAGGAGTCTATTCACTGGGAAAATATAATAGGAGAAAGGAAGGATCAAAGATAAAGATGTCAAAAAATATGGCACTTCTAGAAAATATAAGTAATTGCATTTGGTGAAATGTAGGTTGCCATATAGAAGTGAGGAAAGCAAGTTGACACATTAGGTGATGTTACAGTTTGGATATAGGGTATCCCCTCAAAGATAATAATACCTAGTCTGCAGTTCAAAGCTATTCTTTTAATGCAGGAATATCCAGGTAAAGTGATTGTACTGTGGAAGCTGCAACCTACTCAGTCCATCCCAGTTTGAATGGACAGACTTGGTTTTAACTGTAGGCAGACAAGAGTATGGCAGGAAGAGGTGAGTCACTAGGGGTGTGCCTTGGAAGGGTGCGTCTTAGCTGTGGTCTTTCCCTCTTGTTTCCTGACCCTGCCATGAACTGAGTAACTTTCCTTCACTGAGTCCTTCTCCCATGACATACTGGCTTATCTTAGACCCACAGAAACAGAGTTGATTGTCTATGGACTGAGACTTCTGAAGCAGTGAGCCCCAAATGAATTTCTGCCCTTGTTGGATATTTTGACCACCGTGATGCAAAAGCCAACTAAAACAGGTAAATAATATATAATATATATTGAAATACATATAAATCATAATATATATATATTTCAAGCAACTAAAGTGTCTTTAGTCTTGTAAAAACTATAGCTCTCCAAAGCTTATCAGCTTAAATCAATACAGTACTGAATTAATCCAAAGTAAGGCATATGGTAAGGAAAATGATGATACAGTACAAATGGGACAAATAGGAACAAATAGCAAGATGGGAAATTTAATCCAAACCATATCAATCATACTGAATGTAAATGTTGTAACTAGCAATCAAAATACATAAAGAACAAGTCAAATGTTATGAAGAGACCCTTCTCTATGCATGTAAAACAAATATTTTAATAGCAGAGAGAAATTAAATGAAAGAATAGGAAATGACATGCTATGTTAACACCATCAGAAGGAAGGTAGAATAATAAATTCAGTATCAAGGTACTTTTCAGCATAAAGATATTACCAAGAATAAAAGGATTATTTCATATTGGTAAATGAGTTTATTCATTAATAAATTTTAAAATTAAAAAATATTAATGCATCCAATAAAAGAGCTTCAAAATACATAAAGCACAATCTTACAAAAAGAAAAGGATAAATAAATCCACAAATATGAAATGGTATGCCTTTTATTATTTACAAACCAAGAAGACCATTAAAGATATGGAAGTCTTTGGCTCCTACCAACTAAGGTGACCTATTAAACATTTATATAATACTTCATCCAATATCATAATTTACATATTTTTTTCAATTGCCCAAGAAACACTACAAATTCAGACAAATTCTGGTTCATAAAGCAAGTTTTATGTTAGTATGTATTCTGATTATGATGAAATTAAATAGTAATCAATAATGGAAAACTGGAAAATCACTAAATGTCTAGGAACTGAATTGCACACTTGTACATAGTTCAAAAAAGAATAAAAATGGAAGATAGAAATTATTTTGAGCTGAATGAGAATGAAATTAAGGCAAATTAAAATTTGTAGATGCAGATAAAACAGTGAAATTAGAGCCTTGAAAGCCTGTAAGGCAAGAAAAAGGTGTAGAATAATTACTCAAATTTTCCTCTTAAACACTTGGAAAGGTCAAGAAAACTAAATCCATAAGTGAAGAAAAGGAAATAATAAAAAGCAGATGATTTAAATTTAAGAATACAAAATTTCAAAGCAAAAATTTTCTTAAAAAACATTTTCAGTTTTTAAACTACTACACATTACAAATTCTATTAAACATTACATGTAATAATATTAATTATATACCAAATGTAGAAAATCAAACAGAAAGAAACTTTCCATTTTATGTGTTCAGTGTATTCCCAATGCCAATATTCAGCAGATACTACAAGGAAAGAAAGTTTTGGAGCAACAAGTTTCATAAATATGCACAAAAAAATCTTCATATACAAATTCACCAAAATATAAAAAGGAAAATACATCTTGTTTAAGGGGATTTGATCTAGAGTACAATCGCTTATTTAATATTTAAAAGCTAATGCAAACTACCATGCAAACAGAATTTTAAAATTGAATGATCATCTCAAAAAATGAAAAAAAATCATGACAAGATACAATTATCCAATAACAAAACTCTCAGAAAACTAGGTATAGAAGATATTTCCCCAAACTTTTAAAGAGATCTGTAAAAACCCTTTAATTACATATTTCACAGTAAAAGACTAGATGTTGTTCTATTAAACCAGGAATGAGAAAAGAATGTCCACTCTCAGCTGTCCATTCATTATTGCCCTGGAAGTCTAGCTAGGCAAGTGTCATCCAAACTGCAAGAAAAGAGCAAAACCACTTCTAATGGTAGACAGCAGCACTTCTAGTTATGAATTCTTTTAACTTTTGTTTTATCATGGAAGATTTTTATTTCATCTTCAATTCTGAAGTTTAATTTTTCTGGGTATAGTATCCTTGTATCTATTTTCTTACAGAGCTTGATGTATATTATTCCAAAATTTCCTAGCTTTTTGGGTTTGGGTTGAGAAATCAGCTGAGATGGGGACTAGTTTACCTCTAAATGTGAGGTTTTTATCTAGCAGCTTTCTCAATTCTATTCTTATTATTTATATTAGGCATCCTCATGATACTGTGCCTTGGTATGGGGCTATTGTAATTTTGTATATTTGTGTGCCTCTGTATTTGATTTGCCATTTCATTCTTAAGTTTTGAAATTTTTTCTTATATTATTTTATTGAAAAGATTGTTCATTCCTTTAGTTTGTATTTCAGAGCCTTCATCTATCCTGATGAATCTTAAATATTGCCTTTTAATGTTATCTCATATTTCTTGAAAATTCTTTTCATGGCCTTTTAACATGTTTTTTCCACAAACAACTTTATTTTCAAGATTTTATACTTTGACTTCATTTCCTAAAACTCTGTCTTCTGAGTAGTCTAGTCTATTGGTGATGTTTTCCATTGAATTTTTAATTTGATTTATTGACTCCTTCATTTCGAGGATTTCTGATTGATTCTTTTTCAGAATACCTATCTCATTGCTAAGTGATCTTTCACTTTTTATATTTTATCTTTGATTTCACTGCTTTTATTATCTTTTACCTTGTAGATCAGTTTAACTATGAACTTTTAAATTCCTTCTCTGACATTTTCTCCACTCTGGTAGCAATGGAGACTGTTATTGAGGCATTTGGGTTGTTTGGGATGATTTCTTCCTTAATTTTTTCATATTGTTTCAGTGTCTATCCATCTATTACTATGGATCTGAATCAGCAGAGTTTTTACCCTTTGACCATGTAGTATCCCTATAGGTTACCAGTACCTCACAGATTAGGGGGAAAAATAATACCAACACCCAATACAAACAATATACAGCATTAAACTAAATACTTAGTTTCTACTGAAACATCCACAATAAACAGAAATGGTAGGATCATCAATTGCCAACAGTAAAAACAGTAAGTAATCATGTATTTTATCTGGCATAAATTCAAACAATAGATATCATCTTTAACTTCCACAGCAATAATAATTGCTATAATATTAGTGGTGGGGGCCACTTAGTGTTAAAGGATGTTAAGAATAGAGTTTATTGAAAAGTAGGAAGAGATAGGTAGAAAGAGTTTGCTATTTTAAAAGGAGAATAGGGAGAATGCAGAAAAAAAATAAGGTGTGAAGTTTATGAGGGAGGAGGAGAAAAATAGATGTAAAAAAATTAAAGGAAGAGTGAAAAAGAGGGTAATAAAATTTAGCTATTAGGAAAAGAGAGACACAGAAATAATGGAAACAGACAACTAAAAACAATACCAAACAAATCCAAATACACTATTTAAAAACCCTAATCCTGAAATGACAGAGCAAAGCAAAATAACTACCTTCAAAAAATGCTAGAAATGAGAAAAAATATATATAAATGTCCATGAAACATTCAGCACACATAATTAATT
This sequence comes from Urocitellus parryii, assembly GCF_045843805.1. Taxonomy (NCBI): domain Eukaryota; kingdom Metazoa; phylum Chordata; class Mammalia; order Rodentia; family Sciuridae; genus Urocitellus; species Urocitellus parryii. Next base: position 78,300,058 of record NC_135534.1, read on the forward strand.
AATTCACTTTAAAAAGGGGGAGAAAGAAAAAAAGAGAGATTCTTGATGAAAAAGTTAGGAATTGTTTCCATTGGAGTAGTCAAAACATTCAATGAGGATATATATTCAGCATGTAGGCCCACCTGTCTTTCTTTCTGTTGTTCTTGAGTTATGTACTTAGCACAAATGTAGGGGTTGCAGGCTATCAAACTCATAACCTTTTTATGTTGCTCTCCAAGTTGCCAGTTGAAGCTCAACAATTCTCAGCTTCCCTTCTGGCAGTATGAGATAAGGTGGGGTGGGAAGTACTTTCAGCTTCACTCCCAGGGTGTAATGCTCCAGAGTTTTATGGGAGGAGTTCTCAGAAGGTGAAGTTCCCAAAGGCCAAGCTTAGGTCTAGTCCTGTCCCAGGTGCTTTGTAGAGTGGTGCCTAGTATGGAGGTATTAAATCAGTGCACCTCTAAACCCCAGCAGTTGCCAATCTATGCTGGGAGACTATATTCCAGGAGTCTCTCCAGGTTTACTTGTAGGGAAGGGAAGCCAATCCTTCACCACTTCTATTGTTTGCCGATACCAACTTTCCAGTCTTCCCAGGCTTAGTTCCTGAGCATAGCTGCTAGTTTAAATTTCCAGCCTGCTTTATCTGGTCCTACAAGCAGCCACATTCAAAGCAGGGGGAGAGCCAGGCTTTCCTTTGCCTTTCTGACTTGTAAATTCTCCCAGGTAAAATACTTTCTGGTGCTTGTTTTCCTGTCAGGGACAGTCTAGATCATGCTATAGATGTCTGCCAGGTCCATGTATTGGACCCAGCTTGGATCTCTCAGAACCTGGTTCCTGGTTCTCAGTTCCTGCAACCACTACTGCTGTGTAACCTCAAAATGGCTCCTGCCTCAGCTCTATGGAGACAATTGGGAAACATAAGATGTCTTCCATGCACTAGTACATTGTGCAGTTCAGCCTCTGGATCAGCCTAGGGCAGACTGCCCATCCAATCTCAGGATTTTCCACACTAAGACTGTCCACTGTATTAGCATTTCCACTCCTTCTGTGCTAATGCCACTGCGGCTGCTAGCATGTTGTCCCTCTTCCTAATTTACTGTATCCCAAATTTCTAAGTCTCTAAGGCATTCTGGATGTCCAATATTGAGTATTCTCTCTTTTACCCACCTCACAAAGAAGCAGTATTTCAGCTGATTGAGTCCGAGGTCACCCATCTACAAAAAATACAGTTTCCTTCTAGTCCACCATCTAGTCCACCTCTCTATATAGAAATGAATTCACTGATTCTAAATTTTCTTTTTCTTATTTTTGCAATAATGGGGATTGAGTATATAGGGCAAAAGGGTGCACCTAGGGGTGTTTTACCACTAAGTTTGAACCACTTCCTGAGATGGCTTTTCTTTTCTTCTTTTATTCCTCCTTCCTTCTTTCTCTCCCTCCCTCCCTCCTTCTCTTTCTTTCCTTCCTTCCTTCCTTTATTTCCTTCTTTCTCTCTTTCTTTCTTTCTAATTTGAGACAGGAGCTATCTAAATTGCTGAGAGTCTGGCTAAATTTCCCAGGCTGACCTTGCATTTACAATAAAGTTACTATGATTACAGTTGTAGACCATTGCACTTCACTGATTCTCAATTTTCAGTGATAATTCAAAGGATCAGATAATACTCGAATGAATTTTACTACTACTTAATTTCAGAGTTTAATTTCACCAATCAAGACTGTGTGGCAGTATTTTAAATATAGATATATAGATTAATGGAAAGTAAAATACACTCCAGAAATAAATAAATATTTGTTTATTTGATATATAATATTTATTATATTATATTTATATATATATATTAATTACACTACTTTTGGTTCAAAGGTACTAGAATGATTCAATGTAGAAAGAATAAGGTTTTTAATAAAATGTCCTTAAACAAAAAGAGTAATTCTCAAACCTGTCCTCATACCATGCACACAATTACATAAATTAGAGACCTCATTATAAAAAGTAAAAACTACCAAACATGTAGAAGAAAACAGAAAATATTGATATTTCAGTAAGACTTTTAATAGGATTTTTAAAACCATGAGATACAAAGGGTAAAATTTATAAAATTTAAAAGAGTTTCTCTTTAAAATGATATTAGTCAGAAGGAAAGAACAAGTCATGGACGAGAAGAAAACAGTGGTAAATATGCATTTAATAAAGAAGCTGGGGCTGGGGCATAGCTCAGTGGTAGAGCACTTGCCTAGCATGTACTAGGTCCCGAATTCTATTTCCAGCACTGCAAAAAAATAAAAGTAAATAAATAAGCTATATTTTAAATATATATAATACACTTCATCACACTAATATATAAACAAATAAGGGCATTTAACAAGTAGGAAAATGATTTGAATAGATACTTCATGAAAGAACAATTACAGATGGCAAATAAGTATATAAAAAGATACTCAAAATATCTCTAGAAAATACAAATTAAAACCATAAATTACCAATTAGAACAAAAAAATTTAAAAAGGAGGGTAACAGTGTATCTTCCTACTTGATTTATGAAGAATCTTGTCTTCCTCTATAATAGAAATTAAAACCAACTAAGAAAACGAACCAAACTTATAACTAGATCATACAATGATTATATCCCAAAGTCTCACCAAGATTTAAAAATTTGCATAATTAATTGTATTGATTCCAAAAGGCATAAAAATGTGTAAAAGATTTTAATGACAATAAAAATTTATCATTAATAAACAAATAAATCAAAAACCCATGAGTTAGTATTTCATAGTTACTATGGTGCCTACAGTTGAATAGTGCTAAGTGTTGGCAAGCAACTAATAACATTGCTAATGGGAATGTAAATGGTATAACCACTTAGAAAAAATAGTTTAAAATTTCCAAAAAGTTAAATTATACACATTACACACACACACACACACACACACACACACACACACACACACATCATCCCAGCCACTAGGATTCAGTAAAGAAAATAAAAAGCATATGCCCAAAGATTTGTGCACTAATGTTCATAGCAAATTTATTTACAGTATCCCAAAACTTGAAAAGATCAAAATTCACCAGACTCTCTGTTTCCCATTCCTGTGTTTCATTTTTACAAATAAAGACACAGTTTGTTTTCTGGTGTCCTTTAACAAATGCCAGAGAAAAAATCCAAGTTGTTTAGATTAAGGTCTTAGGTATTTTCTCTTTTGTTGTTCAGTGCTAAGAACTCATGCATTAAATTCCTTTTGAAATTTAATTCCAGGGAAAAAAATGCATTTACTGTTTCCAAGACCAAGTACACTGTATCTACATAAATGATCACTTAAACTACACCAAACACCTTGGGATGGAGTGTATAACACAACAAGACAAATATATAATCTTGTATTCTTAAGGTAACCAGAAATAGGCACATATTCTCTCATATGACAGAACCATTGCAAGGAACGGAAGCTTGAGAAGAAAAAAAAAGGTCTTCTAAGAGTAAATTAAATGGATCTTGAAAGATAACATCAAGTAAACTGATTATTCTAACACATAAAGTCAAAAATATGTAAAAGCATGTATCCCTGTTTGGGAAAAAATTCTAAAAAATTAATAATATTTTCTTTCAGATTTAAATTCACTGGAAAAGACTTAATCAAATTGTTAAACAATAAAAGTATATCAAAGTTCTTATGTTGCTCTCTGCAATGGCAGAGGACAAATTCTAAAGTTGTCAAGCACAGCGTCAAGACTAGTGACAACAGGTAAAGTGTAAAAGGTGATTTCTGCACACTCGCTGCTTTAGGACTACACCTGTCACTTGATAATTAAAGTGTCAGTGAAGTCAGAAAGATTCATAGGCATGAGTCATGAAATTATTGCTCTGAGAACTGTGGATTTTCCATGTACAGAGAGTCTTAAAATGACATGTGTGTTTGCCATAGAGATTTCGTTTAATGATGTGTAAATATTTACACACTACTAACATTTTAAACATGAGCTTATGGGTCAAACCTTTAGAACAAAGAGGGAAAATATTGAAAGAAATTTTTTGTTCAGTTGTCAAGAACTGGAAACAAAGCTCCAAGATTCTGGAATTACTTCCAAATCTTTTCTGTATGCCCTATTTAGGAGGAAAGCTCACTCACTTAATAATTACCTTCATTCTATGTTTAGCCTGCAACTACTTCCTGAACTATCAGCACCAACTTCTTGTAGTTTATAATATATAGGCAGAAAACCTCTCAAAATCCAACAAGCCAAAAGGGAATTCATCATTTCCCCCTCTTCCATTTTTCTTGATTTAGTTAATGGCATCTTCATCCATTCAGTCCTGAAGCCTCTACAATTTAAAATGATAAGTTGTCATCTACTTTTAAACATGCTTTTTCATAAAATTTTCCTGTGAAATAGGTCCAAGTTTTCTTACCTGTGTCAGTCTGTTTTCCATTATTTAAATTCTATTTTGTTCCATTCCTCTGGTAATTTCCCTAAAGTTCAACTCTGATGGGATAATTTCCTTTCCTTCAAGTAATGTCCTTAATAGTTCATACCACACATAACTTTCCATTTGTTGGTGCCAATCTGTTTTCCTAAATTATAACCCTCCATTTTTCATTTTTCATGCCAAACCAAAGATCCTGAGTCTCTATACTCAACCTTGACATTTGTACTAAATAAAAATTTGTCTACCCTATTTTCAATTCCTGGAAAAGCATCACTTTAAAACAACAACAACAAACAAAACAAACAAACAAATACAATTGGTGGTTGAAATGCTACAGAACGTTGAAATATCTTCTTTTGTAATTCCATCTCCTCCTTGATGTTTTCTTTGCCTCACATGAAACTCATCTCTCCACCATGAGAGATTTTCCAAGATGCATATTTCCCTCTTGTTAGATGTCTTATTTTACTCAGGCTCATAATAGCATTATTTTTAAAAATTCATACAGTTTGTCCTTTCTCATTTACTCCTTAAAGGATTCAGAAGCTCAAATGGACCTTAGAAACCACTTAGTTCAACCACTTTCATTTATACAATAAAGAGCAGGAGTACAGAGAGACATATTAACATGCCCAGGCATACAGACCTATGGTATAGTATGATTAGAATATAAGACGCCAGACTTATCCTGTGTTTTTGTATTGACTTCTTCCATTATCAGTCTCTTTTTCGCTTTTCTATTACTTTGAAAACATCAATTCACATCAATGTCAATGACTTCAATCCTGACCTTCATTGACATTTCCTTTTTTCTTTTATTTTTCACATTCATTATATCTGATGTGCAATTTAAAACAAAAATAAAAAGACATTGGCTTTCTGTTATAGGGGATTAGAATAGTTAACATATTTTCATGCTTATTTAGTCATTTCAAACAGACTTATTTTCATCCTATTAGACCTTTTTAAACTAAACTCTCGATAATTACCTTATTAAAGTTTAGTCTCTTAACAAGTTTCCCTACAAATCATTGAGAAGATATTTCTGAGGTGACATAGGGAAAGATAGTGGAATTAGGAGCCAAAATAGCAGACAGCTTATTATCCAGCTCTATCATTTATAAGCCAGGTGATCTGGGACCAGTTACTTAACATATTGGTGAATCAGTGGCCTTAATACCAAACTTGGCAAGTTGTTTTGAGTAGTAAACTTCTACCATGATAAATAGTTATATTTTTGATGTTCAAAAAAATGTCTGAGTCTACTTTTTTGTAGTACACTGACATATTCGTAGAGGAGATGGTTGTATATTATAATAAGTTTTCAAAGCTGTTTATAATAATTAGCATATAGCTATAAGTTTAGTAATGAAATTTTTAAAAAATTGTTTTTCCGTCAGAAAGCTTGACATTTTAAAGATTTCTTTCCCAACTAAAGCTATGGTTCTGCATTATTTTTAAGAGTAATTATAAATATTTACCCAAAATATGGAAATAGCACAAAGCTACCATTTCATGTTTATCTATGTCACATGCAGGCACTAATAGACCTATCAAAGATTTCAAAGATATATGTGTATATATGTGTGTATATAAAGAGAGTGGGGGGGAGAAAATGTTTGCTAAATTTGACATAAAACCAAGGGTTTTCTTACTTAATAGATGATGAACATTTGACTTGCTTCTCAGTATTGATTAGGGCCCTGTACATTGATTCTGTAAAATAAGACTGTAAATTTATTATACATTTACAAGTTTGCTAAATTGCAAATATTTTGGGTTTAAAAATAAAAATTATTTTTATTTAGGAGAAAAGATAACTCCACCATTTATATTATAAATGACATGTATGATAATGTTTTGAATTTAACTCAGCAAATGTATTTACATATTTTTCTTTTGGCTGACTGCATAAATCTGCAGCAATGTTCTTTGAACAAACATTACCATCTTTCTGAATTCCTCAAAATACTAGAATTTTGAAATGTGCTTAATAACTGTTGGCATGAAATCCATCTTTTTAATATTTTAAAATTTGACAGAGTAGGACTTTATGTTGTTATTTCTATTCTAAGAAGAATCCTTTGAATATTCTCCTCTGTATAAGATTGCATGTAGTAGGAAAGGGGACCCAAACATTCTAGCAAAACAGTAAAATTGACTGCTTTTAGTGAGTTGTAGGGGTTAACTGGCAATGTGTGTCCACTTCATGTCACTGGTGAGGGAGACACAATATCTACATTGAGACAAAGGAGTCTTAAAAAGTAAATTGTAAGTTCTAGATTTCAATTTCTCTCTGAACTTGTATTTTAATAAAGTCTCTGATCCCATGGCTTAAAGTCTGTCAGGTTTCAAAATGCTGGCAAAAAGGAGATCAAGGTCATCCAAGTGAAACCAAGGTCATCCAAGTGGAATAGTCTGGGCAGATGAATCAGGCTCACTTCCAGGGCTGAATAATTATGGAGAAAGGAAGGGTCAACAACAACATAATATTGGATTATAAAGCTATCTGTTCTCCCAACTAATCTGGTCTGGAGGGAGTTCTCTGGGAATAGTCACTGTGTACACAAAATCAAATAAAAGCAGCGACCTGGGAAACCAGAGGGAGAGAGTTCTGGATGTCCTCCAACTTAGCACTGCTTCAGATTGCGAGGAGGTGAAGAACCATGTGGTCACCTTCTTCCAAAACCGAGAGTTCCTCTGTGACTCTAGAGGAGCTCCTAGAGTAGGGGACAATGAGGATCTCCAGACTATGGGGAATCTCTTTAGGACTTTGAGATTGTTACCAGTCATAGAAACAGCAGCAGCAAGAAAGAAGGACTACCACTAGACAGCTCAAATTCCCCAAATCTCATGCCCTGGGTTGTTCTCAGGCAGACTGGCCTCTATGGACTAAATAAGTTGTAGGATTTATATTTGGAGAAAGAAAACCATGTCAAAAGAGAATATTTTCTGCTAACCTGAGGTATGTGAAGGAAAGGGTATATTATCAGAAAAAAAAGTGTGAAATTTATGTATCTTTAACTGAAGTTTAAAATTGTAATTCTTCATTATAATTGTTATAGATAGAATTTTGACCACCAGATTAATTAGAATTCTCCTCCAAATTAATCTATTTAAGTCCTAGTGCCTGAGAATGTCAAAATCCTGCCCCTGTTACCTTATTTAGAGTTAAGGTCTTCACAGAAGTAATCAAATTAAAGTGAGGTTTGGGTGAATTTTATTTTAAAGATTTGGTAAAATCTGTTCTCGGACACATACACAGAAATAATATCATGTAAATATGAAGATAGCAAACACAAGCCACGGATACAGATAAGAACCAAATTCACTCACAGAATTCATAAGACAAGAACCTTGCCAACACTTCCATTTCTGACCTCTAGCATCCAGGAACCACATGATAAATATCTGTGGTATAAATCATTCACTTTCCGTGCTTTGTTACAACAGCCCTAGTAAACTAATACATGAATTTTTATTTAAGCAAGTTAGTTATCTAGACCTCTAAGGAGACATAAATTCATAAGTACTGTGAGTAATATTAATGGATTTTATAATACCATAAATATATTAAATCATATATGTACAAATGTTCACTTAAATTCCTCTTCTAAGAGGACAGAACTCATTCAAACCAATAATGTATTCACAATCAAACCATTTTAGAATCTAATTTTAGTTATTATTGGCATCAACTTTCTGCTTCTCTGGTTATACACCAGTACTTATACTGGAAGCAGCAGGGTGAACAAATGCCCAAGGTTGGCCAATTATCTTGTTCCCTGCTCTTAGCACCATGATTCATTTGTTCAAGAAATATCTTCAAAGATGTGTTTCTATTGCCTTCCAAGAAGCTTCTCCCCCATAAATTTTATTAATTTTGTTTATTTATTTGAGATGGTCTCTCATTCTGTTTCCCAGGCTGGCTGTAGATACTGGGCTCAAGATACTGCCTCAACCTTAGTAGCTGGTACTACAGGTGCATGCCACCACACCCAGTTTTATTAATTTATTTTAAATCGTGTTTCTGTAACTTGTCACTAAAATGATAAAGTCTTGATCAATACACACTTTGAAAAACTGACTTCAGATTAATACCTCTAATTAATAATCATAGGTTTTATAGCCAGAATATCTAATCTTTTCAAATTTGGAATCAGGATGACACATTCAGGATCTTACAGGACAGGAAACAGAATTAGAGTCCAGGCCTTGTCACTGATAACAGATAAATCAGCTACTGAAGCTAAAAAGAGCAATCTAACACTTAGATTCTCCTGATGATATCTCTGAGAAATAGCAAATCTATATGTCAGGTCTACTTCACATTATTTCTTCCCATCATCATTAACAATAAACAATGCTTAATTCTAAGAATTTCAAATTATAGAAATAGTATTACTATTTGACAACAGACATGTGACGTGTCTATAAAGTAATGAATCTGTTTTTGTATTAAGATTATAAATAGATTTTATTAAGATCAATACCTTCAACAATGTCCCATCTTCTTAGTTGGATGGTTGACAAATTACTAAAGGAATAATAATTAATATAAGTAATTATAATGATAAAAATACTTACATAATAACATTATTTCCTTAGAATTGATTAACAATATTGGCATACAATATTCCTGACCTGTGTCTTCAGGTGTACCAAAATATATAACTTTTGGTCTGAGAATTTTTTAAAAATGTTCAGAAACCTACCTCTTGTATTAAATAGAACAGTGTGGGTGTCACGAGATAATCACCATAGAACAATTGTTCTTTTAGTCTAAATCTAGAATATCTATTCCTGTGTAGAAAAAATAATATCCAAGACTGAAGTCTCACACCAGACGGGTGGTTGGTTTAATGAACACAAGCCAAAGTTAGCTTTCAGGAACCGGGTAAACTAACAAGTCCTTTATCATACACCCAGACATGTGAAAAAGCAGGTACGAATACCACCTTATTAGATTAGATCATTTTAATCAGATAAAATTAAAATAAATTATATATTAAAAAGAAGGCAATGATAGTTGGGGTAATTAATAATTCATAATACCTTGATTTCTCAGGTACAGCCATCATTGACCTTTACCCCCAGCTATTTTATGATAGAGATCTTTAAAATACATCCCTGGTTAAAGTAGCTATTATGAACCAGGCATATGTCAAAGTACTTTACCTGTATGTTTGTGCCAGAGACTGTTGGTTGTCCCTAAAACCTATATTTTGTTTCCTATACAGTAATGGAATTCCCAAGTTTTTGTTTGACTCATACCTGGCCATTGCAGAATGAATATTTTACTTCTAAATTCTAATTAATAAGGTGTTCATTGATACCATGGTATAATTCTCAAGCTTGCCTTTAAAGGAGAGGCATCTTTGTGTTGGCTCAAGTGCTGTTGGATTTATGTACCTGTTAGCAATAAATGTGGAAGCTGGAACAAGAGATCAAAACAACCAGGACTTATGGCCATTATTGAAAATGAGGACATCATAGTAGCTTGAAATTTCATGTGAGGAATAAATTGCTATCCATGTTGAGATGTCAGAATTTTGAGCTTCTCTTAGGTGTAGATATACTTATCTTCTCTGATCCAGTATGGTTCTGTGGACTTACAGCCCTTCTCTCCTCAAAATGCATACTTATGTGAATTTTCCTTAAATCTTAAAGCTTTCCCCTACATATCTAATTATACCATTCACACTTTGATCTGAGGTTATCATTGCTATAATGAACTTGTAGATTACTTCTTCCAAACTATGAACATGTTGATATCTTCCTACTCATTGTGTTTTTGTCAATTTTTTTATCAGTTTTTTTGTAGTTTTCAGTGTATACATCCATCATCTCCTTAATTAAATTTACTCCCAAGTCTTTTTTTTATTTTTAAATGCTACCATTTTTGTTGTTCTGGTTTTAAACTCAGAGCATAAGCTAAACAAGTGCCCTACCACTGAGCAACACTCCTAGCCTCTTGATTGTGTTCTTAATTTTATTTTCAGTCAGTTTGTTATTAGTATATGCAAAAGTTACTAACTCCTATGTGTATTATGTAACCTGTTACTTCAGTAAATTTGTTTGCCAGTTCTACAAGATTTTGGTGATATTTTTAAGAATTTCTACATATAAGATCATGTTATCAGCAAACAGACACCATTTCATCTCCTTTTTTTTTCATAGGTGCCCTTTCTTTCTTTTTCTTCCATAAGTCATATGGCTAGAATTTCAGTACTTCATTGAATAACACTGGTGAGAGTGTTAAAATATCTGTGCTACACCCAACAACATGCCAATTGACAGCAAAAATACCAATGGTATTTTTTTCGATAACTAGAAAAAAATCTTAAAATTTGCATAAAAGTATAACACACACACACACACACCAGAATAGCTGATTACTGAAGTAATCTTGAGAAGAAAAACACAACAAAAACAAAAAACAGGACTACTTAATTTCAAAATATACCATAAGGCTATAGTAAGGATATACTAGTTAGAACAACATAATATTCCCATAAAAACAGATACAGAGACAAATGGAACAAAACATGGAACCTAGAATTAAACCCATACATCTAGAGCCAAATGATATTTCAGAAAGTTCCTAATAATGCTCTTTGAAAAAAAAAAGTCTTTTCTATAAGTGGTGCTGCTAAAATGGGTCATCCACACGCAGAAGAATGAACATCTATATCATACCAGCTACAAAAATCAACTCAAAACAGATTAAAGACTTAAATGTAAGACATCAAATTACTGAAAAAAAAATGTGAGGGAAGTGCTTCAGGACATTAGAATGGGCAAGGATATTTTCGAATAAAACCCTGAAAGCATAGCAAAGTAAAGAAAAAATAGACAATGGGATTATATCAAACTAAAAAGCTTCAAAACAGAAAAAGAAGTAATCAACTGATTGAGGATATAATTTGTAGAAAGAAGAAATATTTGCAAACCATCTGTTTGACAGAAATTAAAAATCCAGAACATATAAGAAACTCAAGCAACTCAATAATAAACAAGTAAATGAATATAATTTAAAAATGGTCTATAGATCTAAATAGATATTTTTCAAAGGAAGACATACAAATGACCAATTGGTATATGAAAAAAAATGTTTAACATCATTAATCATCCAAAAATTCAAATTACAATGACATATGACCACTTTTTATTGTCAAAAAGAAAAATAATAACAAGTATTGGGGAGAATGTGGAGAAAAGGGAACACTTGCAAATAATTGATTAAAGTGTAAATTAGTATAGACCTATGGAAACTAGTATGGAGATTTATCAAATAATAAAAATAAACTACTAAATGGTCCAGCAATTGCACTATTTGTATATATCCAAAGGAAACCAAAGAAGTGTTTGGAAGAGACATCTGTACTCCCAAGGTTACAGCAACATTATTCACAATAATCAGAAAATTAAAACAAACTAATTGCCCAATAACTAATGAATAGACTAAAAAATGTAGAACACATACAAAATGAAAATTATTCATCTATAAAAAATGAAGAAATCCTATCATTTGTGAGAGCATTCATAGAATTTCATGTATTATCTTAAGCCAGGCAGAGAAAAGCAAGTACCACATAATCTTCTTTTTATGTGGAAGCTTAAAAGATTGATTTCAACAAGTTGGAACATAGAATAGTGGTTACCAGAGGCTGAGGAGAGTATCGTGGAGAGATAGATTAGATGGGAGGGAGAAAGAAAGGGAGAGACAAGAGAAAGAATTTATGGTGTATTCTTATATAGCACAATGACTATAAATAATAATGTTCTGTATATTTTTAAAAGACTAGCAAAAGTTTTTGAAAATGTTTTCACCATAAATAGTAAATTTTTGAGTTGATATATATGTTTAACCTGATTTGAACATTGAACATATATACATATATTAAAACATCACATAGAACTCCAAAACATATGTAAAATGTTTTATGTATCAGTTAAAAAAAGAGAAACTATCAAGAGAAAAAAAATTCCACTGTCATTTTTCAAGAAAACATAAAAAAGTTTCCTAAAATGTATGTAGAACCACAAAAGATCTTAAATAGCCAAAACACTCATAAGTAGAAAGAACAAAATTGGAGGCATCATACTCCCTGATTTCAAAATGTATTTAAAATTCATTGTAATCAGAACATCAAGGTACTGACATAAAGAGAGACACATCAAGCAATGGAACACAATAGAAAACCCAGAAAGAATATTTATGATGGTTTGACTTTTAAAAAAATGACAAGAACAAATAGTGGTGAAAGGACAGCATTTTCAAACAATGTTAGTGGAAATCTGACTTTCCATATGCAGAAGAATGAAATTGAATCTTCATCTCACATCATATATAAAAATCAGGTGAATATAGGGAAAAAAAGATTTAGCATAAAACTTGGAACTGTAAGCTACTAGAAGAGAACCTCAAGGAAAATCTGTATGACCTTGATCTGGGCAATAATTTCTCAAGTTTGACAATGAAAGGGTGGGATGCAAAAGTAAAAAACATGGGTTGAATCACACTGAACAACTTCTACACAGCCCAAGGAACCAATTTACTGAATAAAGATGTAAGCATGGGTTGAGAAAATGTATTTTTAAACTATATATCTAATAGGGGCTAACATCCAACATTTATGAGAAATTCAAACAACACAGTAGCATTAAAAAACACTCATTTCTAATCATTAGGAAAAAAATTAAAGCCACAATGCAAAATTAGCTTACATTTGCTAGATTGATTATTATAAAAAATACAAACATGATAACAATGTTTGCAACATTGTAGAAAAAAGGGAAGTTTTCTGTTTGTTTTTCTTTCTTTTTTTCTTTTTTGGTACCATTTATAAAACCCAAGGTCATTTTATTACTGAGCCACATCCCAGCCCTTTTGCTTTTTATTTGGAGATCGGGTCTCACTAGATTGCTTATAGCCTTGCTAAGTTGCTAAGTCTGGTTTTGAACTCATGGTTTTTCTGCCTCAGCTTCCAAAGCTGCTGGGACTACAGGCATGTCCCACCATGCCTGGTGAAAATGGAACTCTCACTGTTATTGGCAACATAAGTTTGTATAATCATTTTGGAAAATAGCATGGAGGTTTCTCAAAATGCTAAATTTATAATTACAATATGATCTGGCATTTCCACTTTTGGGTATATATCCAAAAGAAATGAAATCATATGTTATGATATTTATGTTCTCCCATATTTATTGCATTATTCACAATAGCTAAGTTGTAGAATCCACTATGTGTACATCGACAGATAAATGGGTAAACAAAAAATATCGTGTGTATATATACACATACATACACACACATATATACATATACACATATAATGGAGTATGACACATTTTTGTAAAATAAGAAAATTCTGTAATTTGTGGCAATATGGATGGAACTGGAAATATTTCACTTAGTGAAATAATTCATTACAGGCACAGAAAGATAAATGTGAGGTGATCTCATTGAGATGTAGAATTAAAAAGTATATCTTACAGAAAAAGGAAACATAATGATGGTTATGAGGGTGGAGGGAAAGGAGGAAATGATGAAAGAGGACATTCTGATCAATGAGTACAAGTTTCAGGTAGATTTAAGAATAAGTTTTAGTGGTCTACTGTACTGCATGAGGACCACAGTTAGTAATAATGCATTAAATATTTCAAAGTTAGAATATGCATTTAATTTTTTCATCTCAAAAGAATATGTTAGTGAGATGATGAATATACTAATTAGCTTGAATGAATCTTCTATAATGTATACATAGATAAAAGTTCACATTATAACCCATAAATATGCACAATTTTTGTCAATTAAAATATAAATAAATAAATCATTGACATATAGATGGCTTTTCCAATAATACAATTTTTATTTCAAAAATTAATCCTGACCACCCTTAATTTTCAATCCTTGAGAGTGGATACCACGTAAAAAAACTCACAGAAAAATAGCATATATTTATATACTAACAAAAAATTAAAAATTCTAAAAATATTATATATATATATATTAAAATGTATTTATTTATAAAGAGAATATATGCATCCTTAAATATACATGTTTCTTTTATGTAAAGCAGATATTTTCAGTTTTATATAAAGCTAATTTTTTCAGTAAATGAAATAATAAACCAAATTGCTCAGTTAATTCTAGTGTCAAGAAATAGTGCTATAGTTTGAATCTTAAGTGTCTCCCAAAGGAACATGTGTTAAGGACATGATCTCCAAGATGATACTGTTGTGAAGTGGTGAAATCCTTAAGGGGGTTCTATTGGGTGGTCTTCATGTCATTGGATGCATATCCTTGAAGGGGCATTGGAACCTTGCCTCTTCCTCCTTCTCTGCTGCTTCCCAGTTGTGATGTGAGCAATTTTTTCTCCCCCCATAATGTGCTGACTCACCACAGGCTCAGCAATGGGTCACTTGGTCATAGGCAGGAACCTCTGAAACCCATAAGCAAAGTAATTTATGATTTAATTATCTCAGGTATTTTCGTGATGGAAAGCTTCTTAGAAACAAAATATTCTATGGATAGTTTTAGCACTCATGCCACAATAATCTAAAACATCCAAGCTACCACACTAAATACAATTTTGTAAATCATTACTATTGTATTTTATAGTTAACATTTAAACTTTACATAAAACTGAAAAACCATATTTAAAAATAATTCCTTGAATTTTTTGTTCATTTATATTATATAACTTAAATAAGATCACTGTGTCTTCTGTGCACATGCAGATTTAAGATTGACTTGACACAAGCTTCCACCAGATTGCTATTCCAAAGGCCAAGCTGTACAGGAATTCTGAGCTATGCCTGAGAAAGATCTGCTAAAAATCATCAGAGAAAAGGCAAGTTGGTTGAGAAAATACAAGTCCTTGGCATCACAGCTTAGACATATGGCATGTGCATTGTATTTGTCTTTCTTTTCTGTTTTCTGTCTTCAGAACATAACAGAAAGTGACAGTATTCTGATGGCAGTGGGGGCAGAAAAGTGAATTAAAACCTTCCCTATGAGTAAGTTAGGCAATGCAGGCTGGGTAAACAGAGAGAGCCTGTGGCCATATCCAAGAATATCTGAATGCTTCAAAGATAAGTAGCTCTGGTCTTTTGATGGTCAGTAAAGACTTTCAATTCTGAAATTCTACAATGCTTTTATAAAACCAAAGGTTTAAGTCAAACCAATTGGAAGAACTCTGAACTAAGACTCAAAATAAGATGATAAATAAGAAGTGAAAATTGATAGGAATAATAAAAACCTTTAAAATAATTTCTTATTTTAAAGTATTTCTTTTAAAAGTTATCTTATGATGGTGATATTGAATTTTATAAGGTATATGTTACATATACTATAAATTAAACAGAAGAAACATAATATATTACATTATTTATTACCTAATATCTTAAGAAATTACAATGCACCTGTATGTACACATATTAATATAAATACAGATACACAATTAAGCTTGAGTTGAGAATCATGCACAAAAATGCTAAGTAAATCATTAAAAGGGCATGAATTATTATAAATTATTTCCTAAATTATAAGCTGATGATCTGATTAACACTAATTTACATATTATATATGTGAAACGTATATATGTGTCTCTGTATATGTGCTAGAGGTTATACACACACACACAAACACACACACAAGATGGTTTTTAACGAGCTACATGTGCAACAAAATTAAGGAAAATGTCACAATAGGAATATACAAAATCAATCAATTAATGCTAGAAACATTCAAATGTTAAAATGAATTATTATATTATAACTAATGTTGCTATGAAAAATTATCAGACTTATAAGTGAATTATTTCATCCAGCAATAATCTTAATAGCAATTACCATAGATAATCCTTTCACTGAGCACAAACAGACAGCAAGCCATCAACAGTTGCCATAAAATACTATGCAATCCATTTCACAGACTACATCAGCCTGAAGTGATACTTATGAGGCCATGCAATGACTGTCAGGACAACCGGGATTATGAAAATTACAGGATTAAAATCCTGAGGGGGTTGCTTATCCTGAGAAGGTGAAAAGAATTATGATCTTAGCAACTCACAACATATTTTCCTCCTAAAGAATTTGCTATGCATGTTTTCAGGAAAAACCATTTTTGAAAAGTTAGTGGGCCCAGAAAATGAAACACTGAAGGCCGTGAGTAGACAGAAAATGGCAAAGTGATAAAAGAAGATAGATAAAGTGGCCTACATTGGAATTGAACAGAAATAAGGGACAAGAGGAAAAGAGAGAGGAGAGAAAGACAAGAAAAATGCTGCAACTGACAAATGCTTTTGAGAACAAACACATTTAATATTGTATTTGGCCTGTTCACATTTGGTGTTTGAGTTAATCGTGTGGTCTTGGAGGATTAAGAGCAGCTCATATTGTCAGGCTATTATCTATTCTTCTCCTTGTCCAAACACATAGCTTCTCAGATGGTCTCTCTGTTCTTGGACTGAGTTCTTTTCCATAAGACTCTATAGTATATCTTACAAATGAATCATTGGTGGGCCAGCTATATACATACATCTATCCAAAAAGATCAGTTATTCTGAATTTCCCTACTAAACAGCATGACTATTAAAGTTTGGTTAGTTTATATCCAGTTCAAAACATTTCCTATTCTAATTCCTAGAGATAAGTGTGAGGGAAGTTGAAGAAGTTGTTTTCTGTCTTGATCATGAGTCCCCTTGAAGCAATCATTGGCAGATGAGAACTCAATTTGATATCATTACAAAATAATTGCAATGTTATTTTTGATCATTTTCACTTTTCATCTTCACACTGGACATTTGAAAGACTTACACACACCATGAAATCAATGATATATTCTGAATTAGAGTATAAATTTGTAGTGATTTTTACTTTCATTTGTTTTCATGATACTATTTTTCTTCTGCTTCCAATTGATCTGTTCAGTTAAATATTTCTTGTTAGCCTGGTCAGTAGTGATGAATTTCTTTAGTTTTTTCTTGTCTGCTAAAGAGTTTTAATGTTTCTTCTTTATTTCTAAAGGAAAGTTTTGCTTGGTATATTCTTGTCTAATTTCCTGCCTGGAAACCAAGCTTGGGGAGGGATGGGAGTTGTCTGTTAACCACAAGGAACATCAAAATAAAGGGAAAGAAGAAAGATAATTGAGGAGTCAGGAAAGGTTGTTAAAGCAGAGGGGGAACATAAATAAGATGATGAACAGATTCAGGACCAAAAGCAAAATTCAAAAGTGGCAGTTGGGAATTTGGGGAGGGGGGCGGGGGGGGGAGTAAAACAGATATAAAACTATTGGTGATAGCTTTATCTTGGATAAAACTTTGAAGATTCTGCTAGTTGCAAGTTGTTGTGTCTTGAAGAGATGGCCATTTTTTTTTCTTTTTTTTTTATTTTTATTTTTTATTTTTATTTTTTATTGTTGGTCGTTCAAAACATTACATAGTTCTTAATACATCATATTTCACAGTTTGATTCGAGTGGGTTATCAACTCCCAATTTTACCCCGTATACAGATTGCTGTATCACATCAGTTACCCTTCCATTGATTGACAAATTGCCTTTCTAGTGTCTGATGTATTCTGCTGTCTGTCCTATTCTCTACTATCCCCCCTCCCCTCCCCTCCCCTCCCCTCCCCTCCCCTCCCCTTTTCTCTCTCTACCCCTTCGAGATGGCCATTTTTAAAAGATCTCATATAGTAAAGTTAACAACACAGGAAATAATAGAACAAGATTTAAATGTTCCACAGGGCCCCAAACACAAGCCAACTACACTATGTACTATTCACTAAAGAAATAGACATCTTCTAATATTTGGTAGGGTCTGGTCTTGTTGGATTTATTGAGAGAGAGGGTAATCATCATCTCTATGTTTGTTAAGGACTTTGAAAGTTTAACTGTGCTATATTTGCCATTATAGCCTAAACATCATGTGTGAGACTCAACATGTAGAAGGAGAGACAGAGTAATAACAGAAATCACTCCAGTGCCCTTCCTGTTAAGATGCCCATGATCAGTTAGTAACTATGAAGGAAAAAAGAGAAGAGAGAGGAGAGAGAAGGAAAAAAAGAGAAAGGAGAGAGAGATTGAGGATATTTGGCCTGCTTTCAGAAGGCAATTTTAACATCTTTACCAAAGTGTTCTACCTGAAAAATAATGAAATTGGACCTATCAGACACAAAAAATCTTAACATTAGTGTTGATAATGATACTTTGGATTTCTCACCAATGACACTGATTATAAAAGCAAAAATGAAAAAAGTAGATTATAACAAACTAAATAGTTTCTGCACAGAAAGGAATTAATCAATAAAATTTTAAAAAGCAACATATAGAATGGAAGAAAATACTCAGAATTTATCTTTTTTGATAATAGAGAAATTTTAAAAGTATGTAAAGAACATATACAATATAGTAGAAAAAAATAAAATAAAATAAATTGATTTTAAAATGTGTGAAGGACCTAAACAAGAATTTTTCCAAAGAAGATATACAAATGACCAAAAAGAACATGAAAATATGTTCATCACTAATGATCAGGAAAATCCAAATAAAAACCACACAAAAAATATCACCTCAAATATATTAGGATAATTGTTATTAAAAGATGAAAGATAAATATTGGCAAAAACATGAATGAAAGGGAACCCTTGTACTCTGTTTATGGAATAAAATTAGAGTCATTAAGAAATATAATATGGAGTTTCCTAAAAAATCAAAACTTGTACAGGAATCGCACTTGTGGACATATAGCCAATGAAAATAAAATCTGTATTTCAAAGAGATATTTGCACTCCTATGTTCACTGCAGCATTCTTCACAATAGCCAAGATATGGAAATAAACTCTATGTCTATTAGCAGATGAATGGATTAAAAAATTAAAAATAATCTGATGGAATATTATTAGCCTTAAAAATGAAGAAGTCCTACAATTTGTGACAATGTGGATGAAACTGGAGTGTATTGTGCTCACTTAAATAATTCAGACACCAAAAGGAAAATCCTACATATTCCAATTTATATGTGGAATCTAAGAAATTAAACCCATAGTAAGACAGAGTAGAATGATGTTTACCAGAGGGAAATTATGCTGTGACAAAATGGGAGATCCAACTCCAAGGTACAAAGTTTCATTTACAAGTTAAGTGACTTCTGAGGAACTACTGCACAGCATGATGACTACAGTTAATAATACTGTACCTCATACTTGAACTTTGCTAAAGAATAGATATCAAGTATTTTTACCACACTCAAATCAAATGGTATATATAGGAGGTGATGTATATGTTCACTGGCTTGATCGTGGTCACCATTTCGCAGTGTATATGTCAATCAGGACATTAAGCTATACACCTTAAACACATGGAATTACATATTGTCTATGTCAATTCAAAATACCTATGATAAGTATGTTTTCTAATTCTAAATGCTATATCTTTTCTTAAAAAGTCATTTCATACATTTGCATATTAAAACACTGAACAATTCTCTTTAACTTTGTATAACCCAATGTTTTAAAAATGTATTTATCTACAACAGTTCATGGACCACTTTCAAACATGTATGCTTTGAGCACAAGGGATCCTGCTGGTTCTTAGTACTACCTATGATTGATGACAGAGTCCCATCTCTAGAGATTCTGATGAAGCCTATACATCAATATATTTTTAACTATCTAATGATTTTAATATCCAGAATGCTGATAACACTTGCTCTGAATGTTTACGGCCTTTTATTCAATGAGCACTCATTTACCATGACAGATGCCAAAAGCATGTGTTTATTTGTTTGTTTGTCTAGAAGCTTCTAGTTTCAATGAGTATAAATTACTAACATAATAAGGAAAAAAAACTTAAAATCTGGACTATAATAATATTTTCAGATTTCAGAGCAACTGCAACTTATATTTCTCAAGTTTCATTTTCTCATTTGAGAAATCATAAAATAGGCAGGAATGGATTTATAACATGATAATAATAATTTGAAAGAGAAATAGATCTTATGTTGAATGGAGCACATTTTGAAGAGGCTTTGCAAAAATCACTACAACCAAACGAGAGACATGTTCAGACATGTGTTGAAAGAATACTCCTGCAAATTAAGGGACTCAATGCAGGAAAGAGAAACTGGAAGCAGGGAGAAGAGTTGGGAACTCTTTCAAATGCACAGACAGGTGATTGTGAAGCTGCAAATTATTCAGGACACTAAGGATGAAGAAAACGAATGAAGTAGAAGTATTTCTGCGTTAGAATCTTGCTGGCCTGTGCATTGGTCCAAATGAGGAAAATAAGACCATGGGAAATTCTAGTAATAGTTCCCAAAGTTTTAGCTTGGGAAGTTAGAACACAGAAGGAGAAACAAGTTAGTAGATAAAGAAGATTCAGAAGCACAATTTTTTAAAGGGTAGATAATTGAAACTATAAATATTTAAATATTCCTTTAGGTAGAGAAAATAAATAGACTGAAGGAAAGGGCTGAGAATAGAACACTTTTATATAAGCGATGACAAGAGAAAGAAAAGCAAATGAAAGATAAGCGGAATGATCAGAGAGGAAGAAACCACAGAAAACCAAAGTGGGGAAAATTTCAATATTGAGGAAGAAAATAACAAATCTATGTATAGAGACATACTGAAGAATGAGAAATAAGGAAAGCTCATTGTTAGAGCATGAGGAACCTACTGGTGGTCTGTGAGATGAATTTCCATGGTGAAGAGGACTAAACTCTGGTCAGATTGGAGAATGGAAAATGGGGTAATTTGTGAAATGCAGGCCAAGAACCACACACTGAAATGTCAACAGAACATTTTTCCAAGGCTCGCCAGGGCTAAGTTTCGAATAGACAGCAGGGATTGCTGTAGGCTGTGATCTGAAGGTAGAAGCAGGTTTTGGGAAGAGAGATAAAGAAGCGAGTTGCAAGAGAAATCCAAAAACAAGGATAAGGGCAGAGAGACCATTATCTTTGGAAGGGTAGAAAGGCCTCTTTCTTTGAAAAAGGAGAAAAGTTATAGCTAAATGGAGAAACTACCTGTGATGGCTAATTTCATGTGACTCTGCTACTGTGCCCAGGTATTTGGTCAAATATTATTCTGAATGTTATTGTGCAGGTGTTAGGGGGATGAGATTAACATCTAAATTGTTATATTTAAAGTAAGCAGCTTACTCTCCCAAACCTCATCTATTCAATAGAAGTCCTCACTGAAAATCAGTCAGATCTTCCCATGATCAAGAAGGAGTTGCACCAGTTGATGGATTTGAGATGTAATTCTTTCTTCAGTCTTCAGCCTGTTGGTCTAATCCCATCATTCATATACATATACATATGTGTTTATATATGTAGACATATATATACATATACACATATATATGTATGTATACACACACACACATATATATATATATACACATATGTATGTATTTTATACCAATCAAGCCTCTGCAACCCCATGAGTCATACAATATTTTTTAAGTCAATCTCTCTTTCTATTTGGTTCTGTTTCTCTGGAGAAACTGAACAAATATACTAGGTCACATGCCAATAGGAAGCAGGTATGTAAAAGATAGGTATAGAATAGTTTCTTTGATTATATATTAAAAGACATGAAAAATTATTTCAGTATCTTTAAGAATTCATCCTCTTCATGTTCAAAAAACAGCTGACAAGACTTAAGCATTTTATTAGAACTATGTCATTAGTTCAGTAACCATCAGAAATTGGTACGACTGTTAAAACTTGCCAACTAAAGGGAAAAAATTCACTTCTGTCATTAACTTGTTGTAGGAGTGATTTTGACGCCTCCTCAAATATAAAAAGCAGTTTCAGGTGATTTATTACTTGTCATAACAGATTCAGGCTCAAACTCTGGATATACCTTACTCAAAATGAATCTGTTCTTTGGAAAAATGAGAGGCACTCCTGAAGTTTCGTGGACAGGGAAGAAGAAAATCAGGATAGGGTCATTTGAACTGCAAATATTTCACAATCTGTTTCTCATTGCTCCACTATCTACTGGCATAGTATGCTTGAACAGAAGTTTTTAAGGTAGTGAGGCTCAAGGAGGGAGCATGTTGGTGGACAAAATCATTACTATGCACAGGATAATTACAAAGACCTCAATGACAAATTTGGAGCATGTCAATCTTTAAACTCTTAGAGATTTCATTTTGATGTCTAAAAAAGCCTCTATTTCAATATACAATTATTTCACCTTATAAAGTTTTACTAAAAATATGGTTAAAATTTTAAAAAATTTTCACCTATACATAAAAAACAAAAAGTGTACATATTAATGGCATACCTTCTGATGTTTCAATCTATGTATAGACTATGCAGTGTTTGAATCTAGTTAAGCACATTTATTTTCTCATCTATCATTTCTTTATCTTGAAATAACTCAAAAATTTTCTTATAACTTTGCAAGATATATAGTACATAATTGTTAATCTATGGTCACCCTATTGTGCAATATCACACTAGCTATCTGCAACTTAGTATCCATTTGTCTAAAGATTTCCCACAGATTAATCATCACTGTTTTCTACTATCTAGGATTCCTTTGTATTTATGTGCTACTGACCATGCCATCACTTCTCTTTTTAGTTGATGTGTCCTTTTTGAAGGGAAGAAGAAATTCTAAAATGAAAAAATAGTATAGAAAGTAGTGGAAGTCATTTACTTGGCTGATCTAAGGAACTTTGATTTATGGTCTTAACCTGGACCAAGTCTACCTAAAAAGAAGATTTCATTGCTTAAAAAATTTATGATGTTGAAGTAATACATAATGATATATGCTAATATGGGACAATAATAAAGTTCTTCCTTTCCCCAACATCTCATGTCAGGCAAAGCATTTAGGAAAGGTCTCTAATCCTAACCTGCCCAATGATCTTCCTATATTTTTCTAAAATGTATTCTTTTTACCAAAAATTTGGGTACTGAACCTTAAAGGATTAATCTCCTATTGGTAACATTGTTTCAAATGGAATAGTGAAGGATAAAAATTTAGTAGTATAATTCTTAAAAATAAATTTTGACAAAAGAAAGAACTGATGAATATGCAGATAAAATCTAGCTCTACTAGTAATTATTCCCTTCTATTATTCTTTGGGGAGTCTTGGGAATGTTAGGGGAGAATATTAGTCAACACTAATTTAGACCATGCTTCTTTAAAGCACTTTAAAATTAGTTTTAAAATGGAGAGAAATGCACAAAAATTAAACATTTGCTATAATTGCAACATTTGCATTTGAGTCCCCCAAAGAATTTGAGTCCCCCAAAGCTCTTTTAACTGTCTGTACCCAGCGATACATACCATTAACAAAACGGTGTGCATACTCAATCATTTCTTGAATTGGCAGAGATATATTTCTATTAATAATATATTTGGTTAACCACATCATCATCAACATGGAGAGTCTATTTCTCAATTCACTTGAATCAGGAAGATGCTGTGACTTCTTTGATCTGTAGATAAATAAAGGATGCAATATTGTTCCTGTTGCAGGTCTAGTCCTTAATTACCCTGAGAGCTTCTTTTTGCTTTTCTTAACTTTTTTTTGGACACACTTTGAAAGCTTCCTGTTTAAATTCAGTTTTCATGTTGTAAGAATCATATGCCACAAGGAAAGCTCATATGTAGGCAATCTATTCTACAACTCCAGATAAGCTCTCATGCAACAGCCAGCCTAAGCTGTCATTCATGTGAAGGGGCCATTTTCACATTCCAGCGTGGCCTTTGAACTCCCATAGTCACAACTACCATGTGAATGAAATTGCTTGAAATTACTTGAGGGAAAAAAAAAAAAAAACAGGAAAGGATACCTCCATCAAGAATAATCAACCCGCAAAACCATGAAAAATACTATTCAATTTCTAAAGTAAGCCATTAAATTTTGGGCTGTGTTGTTACATAGCAATGTCTAACTAACCAGTCTTCATATTTTAGCATTTCTACTAGTAGAATTATAATAAACGTAATAGGAAGGCATCATTCTTTGCTTTTCTTTTTCCTTTTTTTTTTTTTTTTTTGCTTTTCAATTCAATTGTCTCTCTTAAAAGTACATAAATTAATAATTCAACTTATAATTAGTGCATTTGAAAGCCAATGTTATCTTAGCTTTCATAAATGTTTTTGATGATACTGCAAATAAAATAAATAAAATGTCTAATTGTTATCATGGCTGAAATATGCTCAGGTAAATTTAGATGTCTTTTAAAATAATTCATGCAGAATCTAAATATTTACAGTTTCAGGACTGGAGATAGATAGGACTCCCAAGCCACTGGGATTTTGGGTGTGGACCACCATACCCAACAAAAAAAGGAGCATGAAAAAAAAAAAAAAAACCACATACACCAGTATGCATGATGGAGTCTGAAAGTCAAAGTGTTTGTAAGAAGTTAGCAAAAGAGTTGAGAAAATTGATTTGGACCTAGAAATTTTACATTCCTATGTTAAAGCTGTAGTCCTATATTTATGAATTAATATATTGTCTATGTGCATGCTCAAACATTTCTCATTTTTCTTAAATGCAGAGTAAGATTTTATGATTATACCTTGTCTATGTACCTATCCCTTATTTATCAATCTTTTGTTTTAACTTCAATTTTTACTTCCACAGCATATTTTATTGTAAGGAAGAAATTTGTTTGTGGCTTGGGTGCAGATGCAAAGACTTCCTCCAAAGCATGAATTCTGAATCATGAACTGTGGTGGGACCCAGCATCTTCCTGTAACAAGGCATCAGGGTGACTCTGATTCATTTCCAGCTGAGAATTGATGAGTATGCTGAGTCATCTATGCCACATTTTTTAAATTGTGCCTGTCTTTCCTCATTTTTACATTTAACCTTCACTGTATTACCTTATACCATTAAATATTCTTTGACAACTTAATTATTAATTTTAGTATTATTTATTTAAATAATGTATTCATTATTAACATTCAGTAATTTCTATTTTTATTTATTATAAGGCACTCATATCAACTACTCTTGTGAAGCAACTTTAGATTCATCTTTTACTATCCTAGAACATTTTCTAAAAATGCTTCATACTATTAAAGATTCATATGACATATTAAAGAATTATTTTCCAGAAAAGTTCATGCCAATTATATATTTTCTCAGGCAGAATTTAGTACTGCCTGTTTCAGAACATTCTCACATATATTATCATCTTTTAAGATTCTTTTAGGACATATAAAAAAAATTAAAAGTGATGATACATGCTAATTTTCCATGCTTGATTATTAATAAAGTTGAAAATATAATTTTGTTTTTTAGTAAGTCAACTATTCATATCTCCCATATTACATCTTTTCTTGCTCATGGATATATTTAGTCATATTCTTCTATCATGCTGCTTTTTAGAAATTATGTTTTCATACTAATTAAATTCATTTATTCAATTTTAAAGATTTGTTGGAAATAATTTGATTAATTTCAAAATTTTTCATTTGTAGTGCAGTGCTCTGCTAACTATGTTGAACTTGTGCATATGCATATCTGTTGATTTTTTATGATTGCTTTTTATGTATTGCTTATGTGAGCACAGTTATTGCCTAAATTAGGACCAATAAAATTCATCTTTACTTGCTTTAAGCTTTTTGTAAAGTCATTTTTATGTCAAACTCTTCATGCCATCTAAATTTCTGTTTTGTATGTCACAACTGTCCCAATTTTAATGGAATTTGTTTGACTTAAGTTTCAGTGTAGGTTGTTTTCCGCCAAATAAGAACTACAAATCTAACTTTAAGTTCTAGCTCTTCTATTCTCCTAGTTAAGGGGAGCTCTCTCCACTCCACAATTTGCTTATTCCTTCATCCAGAATATTTTTATATGCTGTTAATAAACTAAATCAACTTTCATTTTCTCTATTAAACCATTTTTATATTTCCATAATTGTTAATATAATTTAATGTGCATTCATGTGAGTGTGTGTATATTCAGAACAATATTGTTGCATTAATAATAGCTATTATGATTGTATATTATTATAGTTTCTTTATATGTCTGTCCACATTTGCCATTAGTCCCTTTGGGACAGGTTCCCCTCCTTATACATTTCTTAGATCCATTAGGATAAGCATAATGTAACCCATGTATGCATTTACATATTTTGGAAGTGCTATGTGAACCCTTTTTCAGCAGCCTATATTCCTGAGCCCTAGTGTTGTGCCAACAGGCACTGCTTTTGAAATCTGGTTTTGTATCATCATTGCTTGAGAGCAATTTCTAAAACAAAGTTCCCTGACTTTACTTTGAATCTCCTTTATCTTGGAATCTCTGAAAATAAGGCCTGAGAAATTGAATTTTACTATGGATTGCAGATGATTCATATGCAGTCATCTCTGTATCCAAGTATATGTGTAAGGTCAGGGAGCAGTGACCAAAAGGAGGCAGATTTTAAAAGGCTGCTGAATGAGGGTTTATTGAAATTTTGCTCCCAGGCAAAACCCTCAACCCAACAGGATGGGTCTGAGGAGAAATTCTCTGGGGCTGGACCAGACTAGAATTTTTATTGGGCTTAGGGCAGGGAGAGCAGGCTTGGGACAGGAAAGGGGGTTTTTACAGTCCCTTGGCCTACTTGGGTTGGTAGGGTGGGTCCAGGATTGGCCAGGAGACCCAGCTGATTGACAGGTGGTTCTGTCGGCACCTGATTGGTGTTTCTGGAGCCCATGCGAATTAATTGGTGCTTTGTTCCTCAGCCACCTCCATTGACCCGACAACATGTATTACTCATCACTGAAGTAGGGTTATATTTTTCTGTTATTTCCTGTTTCCTATTTCAGGCTTCCATGCGTGCTTTCTCCCCATCAAGCACCTCTTGAGCCATGTTTCTTATTTCTTCAAGCTCTTAGCAGATACCTTTATCAAATAAATAAATGTTGATTTGAATGAAGTGTTTTCACAGTAAGCACCAGTGAAACGGTAAGGAATAAGGAGGAAGAGGCTAATTGGAGGGCCCTGGTACTCAATTTGCTTTCATCCCTTTAAAGTATATTCAGATTTTCAGTCTAGAGTCACAAACTTGTTGAGTGTGGCAATAAAATAGCCACTGCACATATCAAAAAGCTGCCCGGATAAGCACGTAGCAGTGAACAGGAATCTCTATGAAAAGGTAAACAGTACCATAGGGATGACAGTCATCCTGAATTAATCAACATTAGCAATTTAGAAGCAGAAACTCCTACACTAGGATGGCCTCTTTTACATGCATAAGAAAATTGAAAAATTGCACTTGGCTTATAGATAAGAGAGACTGACAATTTCTCAAGCATTTGTATCTTAAGTTCTTTGAAGTTTCTCATAACAGGTGGGTGATAAAGAGTTTAAAGAGCATTAAATAGGAGAACTGGCTTTGATTCTTATTCTGCTCCTATCTGACTGTGGGCTTCGCTATTTCATTATACAATTTTGGCCATATTTCTCTGATCTAAAATATGAGTGATGGAAATCAATTATTTTTAAGTTTCTTTACTGTTAAAAAAAATCTCTACATCTAAATGTTGGTGATAACATCGGAGTGACAAGAAGCTTAAATTTGGGTGATAAATGAATGTGATACTAAATTCTTAAGAATGGGAAACAAAATCTTAATGACCTATTTTTTAAACTTCAATAGACATAAACATTTCTCCATGAAAGGGAGAAAGAGATACAGAGATAGATGGATGGATAATGAACCTTTGGATAGATAGATAGGTAGATAGTTTGATGCTACATCTATGACAAAAATCATATCATGGTAAACATTGTGTCATAGTGGTGATAATCTGAACTGGGGCACTAATAAAGATATAATATAATATAAGTAAAAGTTAGAAATGCTGGCAACAGACAATGGAACAAGGAGGAGGACTGCTTCCTTTCTCTTCTACCCATCCACTGCACCCCTCACAATGTGGGAACAGGGAGGACTGGTGATCGGTAGTTCTAAATGCAGTGACGTCATTTCCTCTGTTGATCTGTAGGACATTCTCTCCAGATGTTTATTCTATTTTTTCCCATTACTTTTTTCTTGCATCTCTTCAATCTGGTAAGGTTTCTTATGACAGCCTTGTGATTTAAAATACTCAGGGGAAGGTTTTAGAAAGAGAATGAGTTAGAATATTTCCCTAAATAATGCAAGTTCAGGATGACAGGAGTAGATGCTGGCTACAATCTTAATCTGTTTCAGCTCCTTAATCCACACTACCACAGAACAAGGGGAAAGAAGCATGTGGCATCGAGGCGCATGCCATTCATTTTAATGGTTGAATAATATTTTATTATATTATTTGGATATACTACATTTTGTTTGTTCATTGGCCTGTAGATGGGCACTGGGATTGTTTCAACCATTTGATATTATGAATACCAATGCTATAAGCATTCACATATAAGTTTCCATTTGGACACGTTTTCCTTTCTATTGGATACTTACTTAAGAGTCAAATTGCTGGGCTTTATGGCAACTCTATGCGTAATAATTTATTTTGTTAAGTGAAAGAAGCCAGTCAGAGAATACTATATACTCTATGATTTCACTCATATGAAAACTTATTGTAGGGAAATCTGTAGAAAAAGTAAAGATATTAGTGGTTTCATAGAGATGGGAGTGGGTGATAACCAAAGACTAGTCATTGAAATGATAAAATGTTCTAAAGTTGGGGCTGGGGTTGTGGCTCAGGGGTAGAACACTTGCCTAGCATGTGTGAGGCTCTGGGTTCCAACCTCAGCACCACATATAAATAAATAAAATAAAGGTCCATCAACAACTGAAAAAAAAATATTTAAAAAAATTTTTCTAAAGTTGACTATGGTGATAGCTCTCTCTATATTAAATATATACTGAAAACAATCAAATCATATACTTTGTGCAAATTGTATGTGTATTCATCTTTATAAGGTTGTTAAAAATTAATAAGAAAATAAATTCTCATTAAATTAAAAAAATAAAAAACACCTAGGATTATTCACTCCAGGAATTATCCTGATTCTTTAGGCTGGCATACAAGAGGCTCCTCTGTGCATATAACTTTTTTTCACTGATAGTGAATTTATCCATTTCATAGCTGTCTTCACATCAGATTGTTATCCCTTGGGAAATGAAATAATATCATATTAATAACAATTTCCCTAGGGTCAAGCACAGAGTCTGGAAAATGATGATTAAAAAATAAATATATTATATGGACTAATACTCTAACTCATTTTTTCCCCTGGAGAGTTACAGAGTTTTAGTAAGGAAGTACACAAGAATACTTAATTCAGAATTGCCAATTCTATTGCCTGCAAATTAGGCTTCTTGTTTAAAGGAGCCCATTTTTTAAAATTTTTGTTTAGAGGAGAGGTCTAATTTTCCCTGGCTGGCCTTGAATTTATAAGCCTTCTTCCTCAGCTTCCCCAGTCACTGGGATTACAGTCATGTTTCACTGCACTTAGCTTTACTGTTTTACATTTATTGTTAACTATAATCTTTATATTATAAGCAGATTTCTAAATCATTCTCACTCTTTATCACTGAAACTTTAGAAATACAAAATGGTGTGTGTAGTCATAATGGAAAATAATGTGGAGTTTCCTTGAAATACTGAAAATGGAACTGTCAGTTGATCCAGCAATCCCACTACTGGTATACATACATAGAAATCAAATCAGTAACTTGAAGAGGTATCTGCATTTCCATATTTATTGCATCATTATTGCAATACTCACTTGGGATGATTTAGATATGTGTTGTCCCCCCAAGCTTACAATGCAAGAAGGTTTAGAGGTGATCTCAATCTGTGAATTAATCCCCTGATAGGAATTAACTGAGTAGTAACTGTAGGCAGGTAGGGTGTGGCTGAAAGAGGTAGGTCGTTGGGGGCATGCCTTTGGCTTTTATATTATTTGTTTGTTGAGCAGAGATCTCTCTCTCTGCTTCCTAATCATGTCCTGAGTGTTTTTCCCTTCACCACACTCTTCCACCAGGATGTTCTGTCTCATTTAGAGCCCTAAAGAACGGAGCCAAAGCTGTCTATGGACTGAGATCTCCAAAATCATGAGCCCCAAATAAACCTTTTGTCTCCTAAAATTGTTCTTCTCAGGTCTTTTGGTCATGTCATTGACAGCTGACTAAAACACCACTGCATGTAAATAGAACAATGTCCATCAACAGATGAATAGATAAAGAAAATGTCATATATACAGTCAGTGAAATATTAGTAAACCTTTAAAAAGAAAGGAATCACATTATGCTATGTACATATACAATATGGCATAATGAATCCTACTCTAATGTATAATTATAAGGTAAAAATAAAAGAAAAAAATCCTGGAGGCCAGTCACAGAAGGACCAATGCTGCCTGATTGCAATTATGTGAGGTATCTAAAATTGTCAAAGTAACAAAAGTAAAGGATGGAGTGATGTTTTCCAAGAGCTGGTAGAAGGGGAAATATGTGTATGTGTGTTTTCTACCAGTTACTTTTACTCACCACACCATCTTTCTGTTTTTTTTTCCTTTACAAAATGTCACACATGGCTTAGTCATTCTTTATTAAATATACCATGATGGTAAATACTCTCACCTTTCCCCCAAAGTTTTTGTTTAATTTAATTGTTAAATCATAATACACTAAACTAAACTATGAAAATTCTATGTTTTGACACTACTTTTTGTTCATATTTTGGATACATCCTTCCTTGTCTAATTATCTAATTATTTTGTGTTGACGGGGAGCAATCTGTCTTTTCTGTGCTGTCTTTTTCTAAGATTAATGCTTTGCTTTGGTTTTCTTTCATTTTCCTATAATATTTATTTTTTATATTTTTTATTTCATATTTTCTTGGCAGGGATGATGGGGATTGAACTCAGGGGCACTTTACCACTGAGCCACATCCCCAGCTATATTTTGTTTTTTATTTAGAGATAGAATCTCATTGAGTTGCTAAGTGCCTCACTTTTGCTAAAGCTGGCTTTGGACTTGCAAAATCCTCCTGCTTCAGCCTCCCAAGCTATTGGGATTACAGGCATGCACCACCATGACTCCCTAATATTTTTTTAGAAGTCTATTTTATTTACTCTGCTTGCAGGTCATTGTGCTTAAATTGAGAACTCACAAAGTCTCTTTAATTCTGTATAAGTCGTTCAGAGCTGTAGCCACATAACTTTCTGTGCTTGTGGGTATATGTTGGTCCCATCCATGATTTCCCAGAGGAGCAGCCTCTCACATTGTCAACTCCATACCAATCTTTTCACTTTAGCTTTTATTCTTTCACAGGCTCCAGGCCAAATTTCCAGTCCTACATTGGTCCTAAAACCCAATATCTGAGAATTCAGGGTATATATCTAGATTATTATATTCATGGGCAATGAATCAACTCTGATTGCAGGATTAGTGCACTGTTTTTAAATTTTTTAATCATTTCTGTAATCAAGAGCACATTTCCTTCCTTCCTTCCTTCCTTCCTTCCTTTCTTCCTTCCTTTCTTCCTTCCTCTTTCCTTCCTTCCCTCTCTCTTTTCTAATTTCTGTTAATTAATTTATTTTAAAATATTTTTTCAGAATCTAATTTTATATTACAGCAGGGTGAGAGTCTGGATTAGATTCATACTTCTATAAATATATACTCTACCTTAGGTCTATTTTTAACTTTGGGAGAAATGTTTGTACAAATTTATATTCCTACCAACAATGTGCCAATGGAAGTATTTGCTTTTGTCTGCATCTTCACCAACACCTGTTATCTTTTGTCTTTTGACAATAGTCAGTCTAACAGGAGTGAAATAATATCTCATTGTGCTTTTCATTTTTATTTTCCTGATGATGATTGCTATTGAGAATTTTTTCATATACCAATTGGCCATTCACATGACTTCTTTTGAGAAATATAGAATGAGGTCCCTTGCTCATTTTTTCTTGTTTGTGCATTGTTGAGTTTCTTAAATCCCTTATATATTTTGGATATTAACTCTTTATAGATATATAAATATTTTCTTCCATTCTGTATATTGACTCTTGACTCTGTTGATAATTTCCTTTGCTATGTAGAAGTCTTTTAGTTTGATATAATTTCGAGACCACCACTGGCATATGTTCAAGGAAATTAAATCAGTTTGTTGAAGAGGTTTCTGTACTTCAATTCTGTGGGAGCATTGATCACAATACATAATACCCAAAATATGAAGTCAATCCAAATGTCCATAAAACACACATATCTACACACACACACACACACACACACACATTAACTCCTATTCATCCATTAAAATAAGGGAGGAAATCCTGTCATTTGCAACAATATGAATGAACCTGGAAAGCATGATGTTAACTGAAATAAGTGAGGCACAGAAAAATAAGTACTGTAAAAACCTCACTCATTTGGAACTTAAAACAGATCTTTTAGATAGTAGAATGGTGTCAACTAGAGGCTAGGGGTGAATAGCTGTTAAGGAAATGTTAGTCAAAGTTGACAAAATGATGCAATAGGAAGAATAAATTCAAAAAATATATTGTAGAATATGGTGACACTAATTAATCATATGCTGTATTCTTGAAAAAATGCTGAAATAGTGTATGTGAAGGTTTTTTTTTTCAAACCACAAATATGTAACTATTTGAGGTAAAGCATAAGCTAATTAGCTAGGTTTCGTCATTCTCTAAGTATATATATTTAAAAACATCATGTTTTGAAATAAATAAATAGGATTTCTTTTTTTAATTTTAAAAGTAAATAAAAACATCCAGTCATGGTGGGGCATGTCTGTTGGTCCCAGCTCCTGGTGGGGGCTAAGTCAGGATGTGTATGATTTAGATTTGTGGTATCCCCCAAATGCTCATATGCAAGAAACTTTACAGGTGAAATGATTGGTTTATGAGATCCTTAACCCAACAAGTACATTAATCCATTTGAATGGATTAACTGGAAGGTAACTGTAGGCAGGCAGGGTATGGCTGGGAGAAGTGGGTAATCTGGCTCATGGGGCATATGCCTTTATATTTGGTGATCCAGAGTGGAGAGTGCCTTCTGCTTCCTGGTGCCATGTAGTGAAATGTTTTTCTCTACCACACTTTTCTACCATGGTCTTCTGCCTTACCTTAGTCCCAGAGCTAAGAAATTGGCTTTCTATAAAATGAGACTTCTGAAACAAGGAGTACCAAATAAAATTGTCTTCTGATAAAATTGTTCTTGTTAATTCTTTCAGTCACAGTAGTGAAAAAGCTGACTGAAACAGGAAGATTGCATAAGTAGAGGAGTTCAAGGCCAGCCAGGGCAACACAGCAAGATGTTGTCATTAATTAATTAATTAAGTCTGAAGTGGGGGATGGAAAATAATCACATTTTGTTTTTTTTTTTTTTAGTTGTGGGTGGACACAATATCTTTGTTCTATTCATTTATCTTATGTGGTGCCTCATGTATGAGAGGCAAGTGCTCAACCACTAAGCTACAACTCCAGTCCCTACTCACATTAATTTCTAGAAGCCTAATAGTTATGTAGTTGATGTATTTTCTTATGTCTTCTCAATTTAGTTACTAATGGAAGATAGTGTAGCTTTTATCAATCAATAAATTGCCAGACCAGCTATTAGATGAAAAAAATCCTAAACCATGAAATAGCAGTGCAGACAATTTAACCTAACTCTGAAGTAGGGCCCAGGCTGTCAAATAAAAGAAAAGCTTATCTTTCTTCTACCATCCTGACAGAGCCTGATGTCCTTAGCTCACTTTATGCAGATTATGGCCTTCTTTTAGCTTCTCATTTAAACATTCTACCTCACTAAAATGAAACGGAGTCATATGGTTAGCAGAAAGTATATCTGAAAGCTGTCAGTGTTCTGTATATCTCCTATTTTATTATAAAGTATCATGTCTTGACAGGGTGAAGGAGAGAAGCAGGTGGTTTTATAATCAAGTTATAAGAAGGAATAGATGATATGTATAACATGGTGTGGGTGGAAGTTTCAGCTTCTATGGAGGGGTGGACAGTGAATGTGGCAGTTGAAGACTAGATTTTTTTCAGTCTCTTCTGCCAGAACTACATCATATAGTAAATTGGATGTGGTGGCATTTGCTTCATCTCCAGCTTCTTCTATGCTGATACAAAGTCAAAAATTAACACTGCATTAGGGCTCCTTTCTTGTGGCATGAAATATGTATCTTCTCATTGCCTCAGTGCCTTTGATCATATGCTATAAATATGCCTTTCTGTAGAGTAACAATTATCACTTGTTTATATCAAAAGGCTTCAAAAATATCAAATCCTTTAGGGTAAATGATCAGAAGGAATGGGGAATTGTAGGCCTGAGAATTTAGGTGTAGCTATGAAATACTCATATGATCAAGAAAAAGTTTCTCAATCCCTTAGCTCATCTGACTTTCCATTTTATGAAATGTGTTTCGTGCAGAGAACCTTAACAGGTCAATGATATTTATTTCTAACCTTGATTATTAATAGATTAATAGAATGTAATATTGGATAGAATTTAATAATCCAAAATTTCTTATAATTTTTTTCATGTCCATTATCTAACATTTTTTTTAGAATTGCCAATATAAAAATAAAACTGGATGTATTTGGATTCCATATCTTTTTATTCTAGTTGTTCTTCCTAATTCAAGTAAAGGCATATCCTCCAGAAAGCAAAAGTGTTAAATAAAATGAAAGAGTATGAAATATTTGGGGGGCTGAAGGTTTGAAGCTTTCTGTTTAAAAGACATCATCTAATTTAATTCTTAGAGTAATTCTGTGAGCTTATTATTACTGTTTTACTAAAAAGGAAATTGATGTCACAACAAAGTTTATGGCTTGTTATCAGACAATCCTTTGTTTTTTAGGACAGTACTTCATTTCAAAGCCCATTTAGTATGTGCATGTGTGTTTATGTTTTCTGCATATCATTACTGCCTCTACATAAAAACTATGTTATTGGCTACTGAATAAAATGAAGATCTTTGACAAAAACAAACTTTATATTTAAACAGATTTGGGAACAATCTGTAACAAACACACTATTAACAGAATTTCTTTGCCAGAAGTCTTACTAATATCCTTATAGATTTAATGGTCTTGATGTTTTATACATGCAGAATTTATAATGAATTTAGGATCATGAGTCACATCAATAGCAAAAAAATTATTATATTGTGGGGAGTAATAAGACTCATAAATTTTATGATGATAAAACTAGAAAATGTTGGCCTTGTCCTTAGAAGTAATGAATACTAGGCCAGTAGTGAGAGTCAGATTTCAGACATGAATAACCATACTGTCTCTGTTCATGATTTTTTTTCTAAATCCTTTTGTCTTTTTTCACCTAAGATAATCATATTAATCTGCTTGTATGAACCTTAATTCCTATAACTATGAGACCTACCTCATATAATCTTCAGCCTACCTAAATGCCCTGAATTTGTGTTAGTTTTCACAATGCTACTACAGAAGTCATATTTTCTCATCACTCCTGTCCTCTCCACTTCAACATAACCAATTACTTGAAATCCTTACAGTTTCTTCCCATCTCTGCATATACTTCACTGCTCCCTGCACTTGGACAATACTTTCTTTCCTTCTTTCCCCCTCATCAGTTTATTTTATATCATTCTTCTTTCAAGGCTCAGCTAAGGCATCATCTTTCCTAGAAACCTTGTCTCCCAGGCCATTCAGTGATGGTGTGAGTTCCTTGCACATAAACAGCACATAGACATGGTAAGAAGAAAAGAGATGACTTGTCACACTACTGAATTCAAACTCTGAATCCATCAGTTGTTAGTTTTGTGTCTTTGATTCAATCATTGAATCCCTCTGAATCTTATTTATTTGGAAGATTAAAATAACTATTTAAGGGCAGGTTATTTATAAAGATGAATAAAATCATGTGATATTATAGGCAATTGTGTCAAATATCATTCTTTGGATCCCCAGACCCAGCTCTGCCCTTCACCATTTTCTGAGCCCCATAAGAATGATTCGAAAGAACC
Source organism: Urocitellus parryii (assembly GCF_045843805.1). Lineage (NCBI taxonomy): Eukaryota > Metazoa > Chordata > Mammalia > Rodentia > Sciuridae > Urocitellus > Urocitellus parryii. Next base: position 78,336,422 of record NC_135534.1, read on the forward strand.
ACATCAATAGGCTACTTGATCCTGTAACTTGAGCATAGCCTCATCCACTGAGGTGCACAGCTAGAAGGTTAGAGGGCAGGGGGGAAGTGAAGTCAGAGGTCAGTGTATTCAGCCCCCCAAATCCCCTCTGTCTTGTAGCTGTGGTTGCCTGACTCCTTTTCTAAGGCGTGAAATGCCAGCTGGCTCCATTGTACAGTGATCTTTGTTCCTGTAATTGTTCTCTGGCTTTGCCCTTCATGCTCAGGCTACTGCATAATCTCTTGTTCATTCCCTTAAACCCTACTTTCCAAATTGTAAATGATTTCTTTGTTAAACCCTCCTAAAAAAAAAACAGCTTGAGTGTGTCAGCTGTTTCCTGCCAGGGCCCTGACTGATATCACAGTCAATATTATTAATAATATGCACTTAATAAATCATCCTGAAGTTGTCTCTTTATTTTCCCAACTCCCTTGCCAGACTGTGAACCAATCTACAATAGGGCAATGGCTTGCTTGTCACTCTTATCCTCTGCTGTCATGCACTCTGCTTGGCAAAACATGAGCACTAAGTAAATGTGTCTCTGGTTTAAGGAAGGAAAGAAGGAATGCATATCATGTTGAATCCTTAAAAGCAGGATCAACTTCTTATTCTTCCTGAACTATGAATACAGTGTTTCATACTAGATAATCTAAATAAATGGTTTCTCTAATGAATGTGAATTTTTCCAGAAAGAGGAGATAAAAGGCACTGAAAGAAATGTGTCAGGACAAATTAAGCTTAGGAACAAGCCATCAGGTTCAGTGTCAAATAAAACCGGCTCAGAACAGGCCTGGCAGATGGAAGTCTAGGAAGGCCACACAAGTTCCAATTTAGTGGATGTGTTCAGAACTTCATACTTAGAAAAGAGAATTGAGGAGAGGACATTCTATAGATAATTTAGTTAAGTATTTTTTTCCCACTCACCTTTTTTTTTTTTTCTATAAGACATTATTCTGGTTCATCCATTAGAAAAGATCTAACTTGAAGCCTGATCAATGAAGTTAAATTTTTATTTCCCTAAAATATTTTTCTTACTGTGATTTGATGGGTGGGTTGAATGTTTGGTATTATTCTGTACTCTATCACAGAGGTCACTGGGGATCCAGGGATAATAGAGGTTATTGGGGAAAAACAATTTATTTCAAGTGGCAATCAGAAATTATATACTGTGATGAGGACTTGGATTTGTAAAGAAATAGAAATAGTTTAAACTTGAGACATGGAGAATGAAGTGTTTGAAAATACTTCATTTTCATAATCTATGAAAAATTTTAACATTGTTTTTTAACAACAAAAGACCCAGACCAGGAAGGATTATTATTTCCTTTCTGTAGTTGTGGAAGGTGAAAACCAGAGACATTAAGGGTTTTGCCCAAAGTCATATGGAACATGGCAGCACCAGAATTAATTTGAACTAATTTGTGACCTAGTGTTACTAAGATAAATATTATGACCCAGAGTGGCCAATTTTTTACTTGATTTTATTTTAAGTCAATTTTCTTTGCTTTTTTAAAATATTTTTATTAAGTTTTGATTAGTTACATATGACAGTAGAATACATTTATGAACTTTGATATATCATTCTTAGATGGGGTATAATTTCTCATTTTTATGATTACTCATGTTGTAGAATCACATATATATACATAGAGTAATAATGCCTGTTTCATTCTACTATCTTTTCTATACACATATCCCCTCCCCTCCCTTCATTCCTTTCTACCTAATCTAAGGTAACTCTATTCTTTCTTAGTGCCCCTACCCACACACACTGTGAATTAGCATCCACACATTAGAGAAAACATTTGTCCTTTGGTTTTGGGGGATTGGTTTATATCACTTAGCATGATAGTCTACAATTCCATCCATTTACCTGCAAATGTCATAATTTTATTCTTCTTTAAAGCTGAGTATTATTCCATTGAAAATACACACACACACACACACACACCACATTTTCTTTATCCATTCATCTATTGAAGGACACCTAGGTTGGTTTCATAGTTTAGCTATTGTGAATTGAGCTGCTATAAACATTGACGTGGCTGCATCACTGTAGTATGCTGATTTTAAATCCTTTGGGTATAAACCAAAGAGTGGGATAGGTGGGTCAAATGGTGGTTCCATTCCAAGGAATCTCCATACTGCTTCCTACAGTGGTTGCACCAATTTGCAGTCCCACCACCAATGTATGAGTGTACCTCTTCTCCTACATCCTTGCCAACATTTATTGTTGCCTGTATTCTTGATGAGTGCCATTCTGACTGGAGTGAGATGAAAATCTAAGATTAGTTTTGATTTGTATCTCTTTAATTCTAGAGATGTTGAACATTTTTTCATATATTGTTGATCAAGTGTATTTCTTCTGTGAAGTGCCTAATCAGTTCCTTTGCCTATTATTGATTGAGTTATTTGTCTTTTTAATGTTAAGGTTTTTGAGTTCTTTATGTATCCTAGAGATTAATGCTTTATCTGAGATGCATGAGGTAAAGATCTTCTCCCAATCTGTAGGCTCTCTCCACACATAATTGTTTCCTTTGCTGAGAAGAAGCTTTTTAGTTTGAATACATCCCACTTATTGTTTCCTGATTTTATTTCTTTTGCTTTAGGGGTCTTGTTAAGGAAGTCAGATCCTACTCCAACATGGTGAAGATTTGGGCCTGCTTTGTCTTCTATTAGGTGCAGGATCTCTATTCTAGTCTTGAAGTCTTTGATCTACTTTGAGTTGATTTTTGTGCAGGGTGAGAGACAGAGGTTAATTTCGTTTTGCTACATAGGGATTTCCAATTTTGTTAGGCCCATTTTCTAAAATCTTTCTTCCTTCCTAGAATAATATGTGATTTTTTTGTCAATATGATGAATTTATTTATGTTGATTTGAATACTTTTATGAAGACAGTGATAATAAGAGATTGTCCTTAATGATGAAACACTTGAGAATTCCTCATATATATTTCATTTTGGTTTCAGTCTTGACATCTTTGTTCCCTTAGAACCAGCTGTGGTCTGACAGTCCCATCCAACTATTGGCTGGTAGTGCCTATAGCAGTGTTCCTAATCCATTATCTTCAAAAACTTTAGAGAATATGGAATTATTATATAGAATCCTGAACACTCTCAAATAAGCAGTGCTATGTGTAGACAGTAACTTCTATGATTTAAACATATTCACTTAATAATTTACAAATGCATATATACACTGCTCTAAAAATGTATACAAATTCATGTAAGGTAGGGGAGAAAAAAATTATTTCATCACCTGTTGCAAAGTTTATGGCTGACACCTCTATAACAAAGGATATATTACAAGAGAAAAGTATAGCAAATTTATTTGGTATGAGTTTTATTTGACACAAACAAAGACTCCCAAATTCTGGAAAAACTTAATATTATTTTTCTGAATGGGTAACCAAAGCTGGAGACAGTCATGTAAAATTATCTTTAGATAAAAAGGGGTTCTGACCTGATTTTTATAAACTGAGGGGAGGAACCAAGACATTTTTAGAAGACTTTATTCAGATTCTTCTATGCCTGTGAGTAAGTGGCACATAGGTTTCTGTGGGGGAAAAGGGAGAAGGCTAGAGAATGACCTTTAGGTTTTATGACTTGTTCTGCAGAAGATCAATTCTAGTTTCCATGACACTGCTTTGTGATAAAATGGGGTACAAAAAGTCAAAGAGAACTTCCTGTTTCTGCAGCCACGCCCCAACTCTATCAACTGAAAACATCTGCATTCCATAATACCATAGAGTATCCTGATATGGTGCCCACATTCCAGAATTTCTAGACCAATCATTTGTATCATTATTTATGTTCAATAAATGTTGAAAATTGTGTGTTTTTTACTAGGGGATCTTTACAATTTATGAACATTGCAAAGGTTGCATATTTTAGCTCTATATTTTGATTCAATATCTAGGTTTGCTCTAATGTCCGCAGATGTTGTGCCATATCTCAGAAGCCACTCTACAATTCTACAGTTATATTTTTGTCCTGCTAGCCTACATGTTGTATAATGTGTCTTAAAGAATACCTTTGTTTCTGCAATGCAGATTTTGTTCTTTGTTACTATCATTTAACCAACTTCTAATAAAGATTTAATTATAATAGTGTTTGCATTAAGCAATAGCAGAAATTAGTTCTGCATGTTATAGAATTATATACATGGAAATTGAATCCAAGAAAATTAATACTCTGCCTCCAATATCATTTATAGACAGTTCAAGTGAAAAAAAATGAAAATATATGAGTCATTCAGGATAGTGGTGGCCTCAAATTTAATAATACTTCAATAGCCTATGATGATCCAATTTGAGGGAGTGTCAATGAATAATTGAGGCATATTATCCAACGACCACTTTTAAACTGAAGTAAGGTGTGTGTAAGATTTTCTTTTCTTTTTTAAAAAAATCTGATTCAGTACATAGCCAAGTGCCCAAACTTGACCTTCAGAACAGTTAAAAAAAATATTTGTTACAGGCAATGTATAAATCAAGTAAAAGAAGGGTTAATAGAGTAAAATGCAACCAACAGGTCAAACTAGTAAGAGAGCACAATAAAAATTATATATCTAAAAGGTTTAGAATTATGCACAAATGAAGATATGGTGGCTTCCACAATTTACTAGTAGCTTGATATTAAGAACCAACTTCAGTTTCCTTAACTATAGTTGGATATAATATGTACCATACAGGTTCCTTTTGAGGATTGAATTTTTAAAAAAACGTATGTAAAATGCCTAGTCTTAAGTAAACATCCAAGTAATAAAAAAAATTGCATGTAAATTATTGTCAAATAAATATCTAGGTAAATCTTAATCTACTCCCTTTCCTAGCTAGGCCTCCAGGAGAGCATTAACAGAATATGTCCCTCATTCTCTCATGTCCATCTGGTTTCACAGTGTGACTTCACACCATCCCCACTCTATGCTGTGTTTATTGTTAGGTTCCTTCCTCCTGACATATTGCTTGACATTACATTCAAATAACACCCAGTCCCATTCATATTTCTTGCCTTACTCCTCCACCTCTCCCTTTCCTGTGTCCACAATGATACTTAAGATCATAAATGTTCACCCACAGTTTAAAACACAAAGATATATTAAATGAGTGTGGTGGAACAAGGTTCCTCTTTTTATTATTTATGTTTTTCTGTATGCTTGAAATATTTTAAAACTTCACAATCTATATCAAAAAACAAAGAAAATAAAAGAAATTGGTCTACGTGGTCATCCATCCATCTATTATTCCCTATATAATACAGGTATTCTTCAAGTGCTGAACAGTGTGCAAGGTACTCAGGGTGAAACCACATTTTTATCCTCAAAACACATCAATAGATTATTCCAGAGCATTCTCATGAGTCTGACAATGGTGAAATAAGGTGATAGCAGAACCTACCCCAAGGAAGGTCTGCAGATCAGCAAGGTTTTACTGAAGCTACAATATTAAACAAAATATTTCAGGGTGAATAGAAATTGTGCAAGTGAATAAAGGAGAAAAGCACTCTTAGTAAGGGAAAGAATTAGTACTCATCTCTTGAGTCCTAAGGAAGCAAGACATTTCAGTGTAATTGTAGAAGTTCAATAGCCAAGGAACAAGGTTTTAATTGGAAGAAAGGGAAAATGAGAATGTGAGTTAGAGAACAAAAGGGCCAATTTTTAATAATGATATGTAATTATATCTAATAAAATAGTTATTTTCTAGCTCTTTACACTGAAAAGGGACTAAAAGTAATGAAAACTCTATAATGATTAATATCACTAGTACCAAATTTGCAGTCTTAAAAGTGAACATATCTTGAGTAGTTTAATGAGTGTCAGACCTCTTTCTGTGTTTAACATATATTATATCTTTTAAACTTTTAAACTCAAAAAGCCCTGCATGGTATAGCTGAACACACTGAGGTCATGATAAGGAATGTAATTTTTAAAAATACTGAATACATGTAAATTCTCTTTCACTTATATCTTTCTATAGGACCTAAGAACTAATAACTGGCTGGATTTGAATATAAATTCAGGGACATCAAATTCTTTGACTTCAAGTTCAGGGTACGTGACTTGTTCAACTCTGTGTCTCCTAGTTATTTATTAAATTGTCTTAGGAATTAAAGGTATTCAATGTTAATTGGATAAATAAATGAATCAAAAGTTCAACTATAGAGGATTGATGACTACATATTCTTCCCTTCAATGCTATATATGCACACACATAAATACAATCCTAATTATCATTGCCATACACATCTTATTCAATGCAGAATGAACTTAAGTGTAAATAAAACTGTGATAAGAAAAATTTATTCTTTACAAAATAATCATACTTAACAAATGCAACAGAATGATAGAATTAAAAGAACACTCATTCACATAATCTTTAATAAAATAATGTATGTTATTATCAGTTGTCCACCAAAAGCTTGTGTGTTAATGCACGGGTGAAGTGGTCAGATTATAAGTGTTACAAATTAATCAGTGGATTAATGAATTTGATGGATTAATAATTTAAATTGATTACTGGGTGGAAACTGTAAGCAGATGGGGTGTGACTAGGAAAGTGGGTCACTGGGAACTTGCCTTGAAGATTATATATTTTGTCCCTAGCTCCTCCCAATCTCTCTCTCTGCTTGTCAGCTACCATGAGGTGAGCAGGCTTTCTCTGACAGGCCCTTTTGCATGCTGTTGTCTCACACTGGGCCCAGAGCAATGGAGTCACCCCCTGAATCTGAAACTGAGAGCTCAGAATAAACTTTTTTTACTCTAAGTTGTTTAGATCAGGTATTTTAGTCACAGAGCTAAAAACATAACTAATATAAATAGAAAATATTATTAGTAAATGAAAACATAAAATTTTGTTAGAGAATTGTGTAATCAGATAATCTGATATGATATCAAGACTCAGAACAATTTTAAGAACATAAATTGGGAAAACCAAACAATATGTTAGTGTGGTGTGTTGGAATAATAATATACAAGTATGATGTAATTATTGTTAACCAAAGCAATAAGAAAATTTAACAAAAATCTCTAGATTTAACTCCCTAATTATAGACAATTCAAGTAATTATTATTCAAAATGTATATGATGTAGAAAATTTCAGATAAACAACATATTAAACCTACAAAGAAAAATTAGTCAAACCTGAAATGTGAGAAATTCTATAGGATTAAAAAAAAAGTTCTTCCATAAAAAAATTGTTTTTTATCTTTTTAATTAAAAGAAAATGTGGAAAAAATTATAAGCAAAGAATGTTCTGTATGATTTGTTGTAACATTCTCCAGAATTTCAGAGTTGGTGGGAACAGAAGAAATAATACCTACCCAAATATGCTGGTTGTTGAAGTTTGTTCACAAGTACATGCTAGTTTATTGCAGTAATTTTTTTTCTAATTTGAGCATATTTAACTGTTCATGTAGTGAAATTTATTTTTAAATGATAGCCATTGATGCTGATATTATTATCTTACTTGTACTCAACAAATGTCATCTATTATTACAATTGAAAGTGGAATTCTGATAAGCAAAGCTGGAGCAATGTATTCACACTAGCATCAAATATAGGAGGAAAAATAATCAAGATTTACCAGGTCAGCACCAAGGCATGTGTGAATTATGTTTGTAAACATCAGAAATAGAGAATGAATCATACTCTCAAACTCAACAAATTTAAAATTGAACCCATATTCAATTTCCACCAACATTGCATCTTCTATTATTCTTTATTTCAGTTAATGACACATCTATCTTAGCAACCAACTCTCTGGTCCAAGCAAGGTCATTTCTTGCTTGGTTTACTCCAATACTCCCCTAACAGGCATGTCTACATTTACTCTAGTTTCCATCTTGATCTTTATTCTGATCTCAGCAGCTTAAGCAAATTGTTTTAAATCCACATGTGATTGCTTCAAAACTTTGCTTCTGATTATTTATAGACTAAGATCTGGTCCATGTGTACACCTCCATAGTTCTAAACATGGAGCTACACCCACCTTAACTGTCCTCAGGACCCTTGAATGTGCAATGCTGCTTTCACCGTGAGCCTTTGTATATAGTAGTCCCTCAGATGTCCCTTGAAATGTCATTGAAATAATATTTCTTCTGGAAACCTTCATTGACTATCCCTCATGAGATTAGATGGGCCCCTCTGCCATCTTCTCTAATAGTCTTCTATAATTTTCATAATTTTTTCTTTTGGTACCTGGGATTAAACCCAAGGGCACCTAACCACTAAACCACAACCCCACCCTTTTTTCTTTTCTCTTCTTTCTCCTTCCTTCTTTTCTTTCTTTCTTTCTTTCTTTCTTTCTTTCTTTCTTTCTTTCTTTCTTTCTTTTCTTTTTCTTTTTTTTTTTCATTTAGAGACAGGGCTTTGCTGAGTTGCTTAGTGCTTCACTAAGTTGCTGAGGCTGGCTTTGAATTTACTATCCTCCCTCCTTAGCCTCCCAAGTCATTGAGATTACAGACCTGTTCCAAACACGCCCAGCTTCTCTATAATTTTCTTTTATAAAAATATTTAAAAAGTCATTTAATCTAGAAAAATTCATTTAAAATATGCATGTATAAATATTATTAAAATTACTAATATTAAAATACTATTTTAAAAGACTAGATCTGTCATGTTGGTAGAGACTTTTACTATTGTGCTTACCCTAGCATTCATATCTCTCAGTTGGTGCCTGAGAGTTGGTGCTCCTAGTTCTAGTTAATGGAGTTTTACATTAATTCTGTGTTAGGTAATATAAAAATTGTTCAGGATAGGATCTGACACTTTCCAATTGTGTAATCTAAAGAGATCAAAAGAATGTATATCCAGAGTGGAGGAGAAACCAATCTAAACAGGTTGTTTTTTTCTTTATTTTTTTATTTATGTTTTGTTCTTTTTATATATACATTATAGTAAAGTGTGTTTTGACATATTGTACAAAACTGAAGTATAACTTATTCTAATTAGAATTCCATTCTTGTGGTTGTACATGATGTGGAGTTATGATAGTCATGTATTCATACATAAGCATAGGAAAATAAGTCCCCATGCATTCTACTGTCTTTCCAATCCCCCATCCCCTCTCACTTCCATTCATTCCCCTTTGTGCAATACAATGAACTTCTAATTTCGCCCTCCCATCCCTCCCTTCTAATGGGTTAGCATCCACAGATCAGATAGGACATTCAGACTTTGTTTTTTTTTTTTTGGAATTGACTTATTATACTTAGCATGATAGTCTCTAGTTTCATTCAATTACCAGCAAATGCCACAACTTAATTCTTATTTATGCCTGTGTAATATTCTGTTATGTATATATACCATATTTTCTTTACCCATTCATATGTGGTAGGGAACCTAGGTTGATTCCATAGTTGGGTTATTGTGAATTTAGCTGAGGTAAACATTGTTGTGACTGTATTACTGTAAAGTATGCTGATTTAAAGTCCTTTGTGTATAAACCAAGAAGTGGGATCATTGAGTCAAATGGTAGCTCCATTCCAAACTTTCCAAGGAATTCTTTTACTGCTTTTCATAGTGGTAGCACCAGTTTACAGTCCCACCAGCAACATATGAAAGTACCTTTCTCCCCCAACCTTGCCAACATTTATTATTGCTTGTATTCTTGATAATTGTCATTCTGACTGAAGTGAGATGGAATCTCAGTGTCTTTTTGTTTTTTATTTCTCTAATTGCTAGAGATGTTGAACACTTTTTCATATATTTTGACCATTTGTATTTCTTCTGTCAAGTGCCTGTTCAGCTCCTTTCCCCATTTATTGATAGTATTATTTTGTGTGTGTGTGTGTGTGTGTGTATGTGTGTGTTAAGTTTTTTTGTTGTTGTTGGTTTTTTTTTTTTTGAGTTCTTATGTATCCTAGAAATTAATGCTCTATGTGACGTCCAGGTGGTAAAGGTTTTCTCCTATTCTGTAGGCTCTCTGTTCATGTTCTTGATTGATTCCTTTGCTTGGAAGAAGTAGTTTAATACCACCCCACTAACTGATTCTTGATTTTATTTCTTGCACTTTAGGAATCTTATTGAGCAAGTTGGTTCCTAAGCCAACGTGGTAAAGAATTAGGCCTACTTTTTCTTCTTGTAGTTGCAGGATCTCTGGTCTAAGGCCTAGGTCCTTGATCCACTTACAGTTAAGTTTTGTGCAGAGTAAGAGATAGGAGTTCAATTTTATTCTACAATATATGGATTTTTCAGTTTCTCTAGCACCATTCATTGAAGAGGCTATCTTTTCTCCAATGTATCTTTATGGTGCCTTTGTCTAGTATGAGATAACTGTATTTATGTGTATATGTCTCTGTGTCTTCTATTCTGTTCCATTGGCCTTTATCTCTGTTTTGGTGCCAATATCATGCCAATTTTTTTACTATAGTTCTATAGTATAATTTAGGTCTAGTATTGTGATGCTTTCTGCATCAGTCTACTTGCTAAGGGTTGCTTTGTCTATTCTTGGTCTCTTATTTTCCCAAATAAATCTGACTGCTTTTTCTATTTCTATGAAGAATGTTATTGGAATTTTAGAGGGAAATGTATTAAGTCTATATAGCACTTTTGGTAGTGTGGCCATTTTGACAATATTAATTGTGCATACCCAAGACCATCTTCTAAGATCTTCTTCAATTTATTTTTTTAGTGTACTCTATTTTTCATTGTAGAGGCCTTTTACCTCATTTGTCCCATTTTTCCCCCCGAGGCTATTGTGAATAGGATAGTTTTCCTGGTTTCTCTTTTAGGTTATTCATTAGTGGTGGGTAGGAATGCAATTGATTTATGGGTATTAATTTTATATCCTATTACTTTGCTGAATTCTTTTATGAGCTCTAGAAGCTGTCTGGTGGAGTTTTTTGCGGTCTTTCAAACAGAATTATGTCATCAGCAAATAGGAATAATTTGAGATCTTTTTTCCTATTTGTATCTCTTTCATTTCTTTCTTTTGTCTAATCACTTTTGCTAGTGTTTCAAGGACTGTTTTGAATAGGAGTGGTCAAAGACACATCCTTGTTTTGTTCCAGTTTTTTTTAATACTTTTATTTTATTTATTTATTTTATGTGGTGCTGAGGATCAAACATGAGTACATATTAGGTGATTGTTCTACTGCTGAGCCATAACCCCAGCCCTTTGTTCCTTTTTTCAGAGAGAATGCTTTCAATTTTTCTCCGTTTAGAATGATGTTGGCCTTGGGTTTAATATATATAGCTTTTTCAATGTTGAGTTATGTTCCTGCTATTCCAAGTTTTTCTAGTGTTTTGAGCATGAATGGATACTGAATTCTGTCAAATGCTTTTTCTGCATAGATTAAGATAATCTCATGATTCTTGTCTTCAAGTCTATTGATATGATAAATTACCTTTTTTTTTTTACTTCTGTATGTTGAACCAGCCTCACATCCCTGAAATGAACCACATTGGGTCACAGGCACTATCTTCTTAAAATGTTTTTGTATGCGATTTGCCAGTAGTCTATTAAGAATTTTTTATCTATGTTCATCAGGCATATTGGTCTAAAGTTTTCTTTCTTTTATGTGTCTTTGTCTGGTTTTGGTATCATGGTGATACTAGCTCCATAGAATGAGTTTGGAAAGCCTCACTCCTTTTCCATTTTATGGAAAATTTTGAGATGTATTGGTGTCAATTCTTCTTTGAAGGTCCAGTAGAAATTGATTGAGAATCTGTATGGGCTTTTCTTTGTTGGTAGGCTTTTATGGTGTCTTTAATTTTATTGCTTGAAAAGGATTTGTTTAAATTTTCTATGTCCTCCTGATTCAATTTGGGTAGACCATATGTCTCTAGAAATTTGTTGATGTCTTCATCATTTTCTATCTTTTGGAGTCTAGATTTTCAAAATAGTTTCTGATTATCACCTGTATTTCATTGGTATCTTTAATTGATATTTCCTTTTTCATCACAAAATTTAGTAATTTGAGTTTTTTTCTTTCTCTTTATTAGCATGGCTAAACGTTTGTCAATTTTATTTATTTTTTCAAGGAACCAACTTTTTGTCATCTATTTTTTGAATTTTGTTTTTTTTTGTTTCAATTTCATTATTTTCAGGTCTAATTCTAATTATTTCCTGTCTTCTACTGCTTTTGGTGGTGATTTGTTTTTTTTTTTTTCTTGAGGCTTAGAGATGTAAAGTTAGCTATTTATTTGGTGACTTTCTATTCTGTTAATGAATGAGCTAATTGCAATGACCTTTCTTCTTAGTACTCCCTTCAGTGTCCCAGAGAAATTGATATGTTGTGTTCTATTCTGATTTACCTCCAAACATTTTTATTTTATTTCATCCTGACTTCTTTACCTATCCATTGGGCATTCAATAGTGTATTATAGTATCTCCAGATAATACAGTAGCTTCTATTAAATTTTATTATTAATTTCTAATTTCTAATTTTATTCCATTATGATCTGATAAAATTCAAGATATTATCTCCATTTTTTTGTATTTGTATTTGTTAAGAGTTGCTTTTTGGCCTATTATATGTCCTATTTTCGAGAAAGATCTGTATGTTTCTGAGAAGAAAGTTTATTCAGTCATTGATGTATGAAATGGTCTACATATGTCTGTTAAGTCTAAATTATTAATTGTATTTTTTAGTCCCATAATTTTTTTATTTAGTTTTTGTTTGGAAGATCGATCAAGTGGTGAGACAGCCATGTTAAAGTCAGCCAGTATTATTGTGTTATTACCTATCTAATTCTTGATATTGTGGAGGGTTGTTTAATATATGTTGCTGCTTTATTTTTTAGAGCATAAATATTTAAAATTGTTATGTCTTGTTGATATATACTTCCCTTAAGCAGTATAAAATGACCTTCTTTGTCCCTTTTAATTTATTTAACAATTAAGTCCACTTTATCTGTCATGAGGATAGAAGAACCCCTGCTTGTTTATGAGATCCAAGTGAATGATAAGCTTCCCCCCATCCTTTTACCTTCAGTCTGAGGATGTCTTTGAACATAAGGTGAGTCTTTGTATATAAGGTGAGTCTCTTAGAGACAGCATATAGTTGGATCTTGTTTTTTAATCCAATTTGCCAGTCTATGTCTTTTGATTCATGAGTTTAAGCCATTTACATTCAATGTTATTATTGAGAAATGATTCTTATTTCCTGTTATTTTGAATTATTTCTGTTTTTTAATTTGAAATAGCATCTTTTTGATTGAATATTTTTCCAGTATAGTTCCCCCATTTGCTGGTTTTCATTTTTATTATTTATAAAATATTTTGTTGAGAATGTTTTGTTGTAAAATTATTTTAGTTGTGAATCTTTTAACTTTTGTTTATCATGAGAGGCTTCATTTCATCATCAAGTCTTATGCTTAATTTTGCAAAGTATGGTATCAGTTGGCATCCATTCTCTTTCAGAGCTTGGTATATTTTATTCCAAGTGTTCCTAGATTTAAGGGTCTGATTGAGAAATTAGCTGTGATCTGGCTTGGTTTCCCTCTAAATGTAATCATTCATAATAATGTGCCTTGGTATGGGTCAGTTGTAATTTTGTATATTTGGGGCCCTACACACCTCCATTATTTCATTGACATTATTTCATTGAAAAGATTGTGTATTTCTTTGGTTTGTAAACTCTGAGTCTTTGTCTCTACTGATAAATCTTAAGTTTGGTCTTTTCATGTTATCCCACATTTCTTAGAAGTTTTGTTCATGGTTTTTTATCATCTTTTGTCTATCATCAACTTTACTTTCTAGATTATATATTTTATCTTCATTGCCTGAAACTCTGTCTTCCAAGTGGTCTAGTCTGCTGGTGATGCCTTCCAATGAATCTTTCATCCAGTTTTTTGATTCCTTCATTTCACGGATTTCTGCTATTGTTTTTTCCCCAAATCTCTATCACTTATTGACGTATCTTTTGCTTCATGTATTTTCTCCCTTCCATTATATTTACCCCACAGATCAATTTAATATGAACATTTTAAAACTCTTTATCTTTTCATCCACTGTGGTATCAATGAATTCTGTTATTGAATTATATTGGTTTCTTTTTCCCTTGATTTTTCATGTTGTTTGTTTGTCTACCCATTTCACAGTGTGTTTTTGAGGTAGTAGAGTTTCTACCCTGTGGACTTACAGTGTCTGAAGTTTTCTAGTGTCTCACAGTTTAGAGGGGAGACAGGTTAAAAACAACAACCAATGCAATTGATTTACAGCATCAAACCAGATAGTTCCTGCTTTGGTCTCTACTTGTTAATTGTCACAATAAACAGAGTTCATATGACCAATGATTGTGCACAGTAAAACCAATAAGTTTACGTATGGATTTACAATTTTAAGTTGTGGACCTTTGAAACGTTAGAGAATTATTTCCATTAGAGTTCCAAAGATTCTTGTTTTCCCTTCTCAGGTGTGTTAGGTGGGGTTGATGAAGTGTGATGGGAGATCCCATAAGCAAGACACCTGGGGGTGTGGTTTAGGCTTGGTAAACCTGAAGATTTAAAAAAAAAATCAGTGTACCTCCCAGGCCAGGCAGATGTTGAACCCCACTGGGAAGCTGTCCCTCAGGAAAAACTCCTGGATCTCAGTCCTGTGGTAGAGGGGCCAATTCTTGTTCCCCTCAGATATGCATGAACTTCATGTTTTTAGGAATCTCAAATTCAGACTTAACTATCAATTATTCCCCTGTTCTGTCAAATTCTGTGTCTGGTATGAGTCACCCATGAGGGGAGACTTTCCCAGTTGAATTTTCAAGCAGCCAATCTTTGAAGTGGCCATTCTGTAGGGGCAGAAAAGAAGCAGGTGTGTTTCCTGGACAGGTTGTCTTCTATGTAAATCCCTCTCCACTTTTGATTTTCTCCTGGACTCTTAGACACACACTATACTGTGCGTTGTGAGTTTGCCAAACCTGGCTTTCGGGGTAGGCACAGTTTTCAGGATTTGGATCCCAGGAGCTATTCCTCTATACTGGAGCTGAAAATTGGTTCCTTCCTCTGATTTACCTGGTAGCTGGGAGAGATTTGGTTTCTCATAAAATATTGTTGTGCAAGACACATTTCAGTTTAGTTGGGGAATTTCTTGATCTCTGATCTCTCCATATCCATAGGTACCTCAGATCTCCTAAAACTGGGGGTTCCTTTAATTGATGTATTGCTCTACTAGTTTAGTGCAGGGGTGATTGCACCTGCCAGTGCCACCACCAGTAGAAGCAGTGCTGGGGATTTCTTCTTTATTTTGTTATATCTAGCCTCCTGAGTTCCTGATCTGCTTTGAATGTCCTGAGTTAATTCCCAGAAAAGTTTCCCTCTCTCACCTTGCTGAGAAATGGTGTGTCTGAATTCTTGCTTTTACTCCACAGAGGTAGTAGGAAAGTGACCTTCTCTAATACATCATTTAAATCAGTGCACCTCCCAGGCCAGGCAGATGTTGAACCCCACTGGGAGGCTGTCACTCAGGAAAAACTCCTCTAAACAGAGTTTAGAGTCTCCTCCAAACAGGTTTGGTATCTAAGAACCCATTACTGGTAATGACACTTTTATCTAGGTGGACTAGAGGAGATGGTAGACTACACTGTGGAGAAATATGAAGAACTGTCAATTTAAAGAAATCAAACTCAAGGGAATTATGAGGACAAAGTGTATATTAATCATTTTTCTAAGCAGCTTCTGAAGATACTGAAAAATAGACTTGGGAGAACAGATGCAAAAAAAACTTTAGAAAGCTCTGTGGAGAGGTTCTAAGTTATTTTTCAAGGGAGCCTTGGAACTAGAGCAGTTGAACTCTGTGTGCAACTAGATGGAAAGAGTTACAAAAGGTCACATGTGGTAACAAGTAATACAGAACCAAGACTCCCAGGGACAAGAAGCCCTGTGTTAATCTCTTTTTGGCTCTGAAAGGAGAGACATAAAGGACTAAGCCTCCTGGAGGAGATCATGTGATAATTTCCTGATCCCAGCCAGAGGCAGCATTTCCATGGAAACTTTTCTTCTCTTTTTCTGCTCCCACACACTGCTCCATCCACCTGCAAAGGCAGCCTTGAGACTCAGGAGAGTCATATGGAGGAGTCTTGACATTTTTTCTGAATAATGAGACAAACTCCAGCAAGAGAAGAATGCAGAGTAAACTGACATTCCAGTGGTGCTAGAAAAGCATGGCTTTTCCCAGAAACCTCAGCCAAGGTCCAGACACAGATGATTTCTTCAAATGTTCACTTTCACTTGGTTCTTTATGTTTAGAGGACTACCCAGCTTCACTGTGAAGCTAGATAAAGAAGGAAGCCTCAGAGAGGGAATGTGATTGGACAACTCTCATCTTGTCAATCTTCAACTTGAAGAAGTTCTCACCTGATTTCAAACCACTTAGTCAGTCTTCAAGACTTCCATGATCTCATTCCAGGTTTAATTATCTATCATATAAGGCACCTGTCTGAATCTAATGCTCCAACTCAGCAGATGAAACGCAGCTCCTACCTCTAAGTCTCCCTTGCTCAGGTATTGTCTCTATTGTCCTTCATTACTCCAACTTATACCCACCCTTTGAGGTTGTACTCATGGGTGCTCCCTTAATAACACTTGAATACCATGTAACATTGTCCAGTATCCTCAGTGCACCAAAATATCCCTTTTATTAAAAATTTGATGGACTTATTATCTATACTGCTTAACTTAAAACTAATATATGTAGCTAAAATGTTATTTTTGACATTCATTTCAATTTCTAAATTCACTGTACAGAGAAGTAACTCCAAGAAAAATTTAGATGATCAAAACAATGTGGAATAAATATATTATTCCTTATTCATTCACTCACTGAATTAAGAATTTCGTTGCAAGAATCACACTACAATAAAAATTTCAAATAAATTCCTGACTTTCAGAATTTATGGTTAAGACAAAGTGGCTAGAGTGTTACACACACACACACAGAGGTGGGGAGCAATTTATAAAAGTTTTATTAGAAATGTTCACACAATGAAGCAGAGCACCTAGCTATCAGACTGAACTATCCTTAATAATTGTTAGAAAATGCATCAATAATCAGGGAAAAGTATTAGACAGGCTTTTTCTTTCTGATACTTGGTACAAAATAAATAAGCTAAAATACATCATATGTAAGAAATAATCTGTGGTCCCTGAAGAAAGTCTCTCTCTGGTAGTCCGTTTATGGTCTCTAAGGAGATCAGGCTTGTGCCTGACATCCAGAACACTGACTGACTTTTCTTAATAGGAAAAACTCTATTCTTGACAGAGCTCCTCACTTGCCAATACAAATCACCATTAATTTCATAACCAATGAACTGTGTTTGCTTAGATAAGGCATTATTACTAGTAACCATTATTATCATAATAACCACCAGCATTAAACTATTAATGAAAAATAGTATTTCTTGCTTTAACATAGGCCAATCCCACTGTGGGATATGTGCCAACTCAAAAAAAAAAAAAAAAGTCAATCATGTGCTTTTCAGAAGATGAAAGCTTAAGATAAAAGCTGACAGTACGCAATTTGGAGGTGGGAGGGGAGTTATATAGGTCTTAGCCAAAACATGTGATAGTCACTATAAGGGTAGTTGGAAAAAGAAGTCTGTGGCTCCAGTTAACCTGCTTAAGCAGATCTGTAAGCACTAGAACAATGCTACTGGCTATTTTGTGCTGCCTGCTGTGGGGTTTCCAGATCTCTGCAGGCCATTTCCCTCGAGCCTGTGCCTCCTCTGAGAGCCTGATGCAGAAGGAATGTTGCCCACCATGGAGTGGTGATGGAAGTCCCTGTGGCCAACTTTCAGGCAGAGGCTCCTGTCAGGACGTTCTTCTGTCTAATGCACCACGGGGGCCTCAATTCCCCTTCACAGGTGTGGATGACCGGGAATCTTGGCCTTCTGTCTTTTACAATAGGACTTGCCAATGCTCTGGCAATTTCATGGGATTCAACTGTGGAAATTGCAGGTTTGGATTCGGGGGACCAAATTGCACAGAAAAGCGACTCTTGGTGAGAAGAAACATCTTTGATTTGAGTATCCCGGAGAAAGATAGATTTCTTGCCTACCTCATATTAGCGAAGAATACTATTAGCAAAGACTATGTCATCCCCACAGGCACCTATGGTCAAATGAATAATGGATCAACACCCATGTTTAATGATGTCAACATTTATGACCTCTTTGTCTGGATGCATTACTATGTGTCAAGGGACACACTGCTTGGAGGATCTGAAATCTGGAGAGATATTGATTTTGCCCATGAAGCACCAGGTTTTCTGCCTTGGCATAGACTTTTCTTGTTATTGTGGGAACAAGATATCCGGGAGCTGACAGGGGATGAGAACTTCACTGTTCCATACTGGGATTGGCGAGATGCAGAAAACTGTGATATTTGCACTGATGAGTACATGGGCGGGCGTCACCCTGAAAACCCTAACCTACTCAGCCCAGGATCCTTCTTCTCCTCTTGGCAGGTAAAATGTGCTAGACGTACAATATAAGAGAAGAAATGAACTTTAGCCATAAATTCTTCAGGGGATCTTCATCCTATCTTCCCAAACTAATGTAGAAAAGGTTCCCTGTTAGGAGCTATCAGTGTGCCTTGTATTTTCCCATTAGAGAATAATCACAGTCATAATTAAGTAGATATTTATGTGATTTTTTATTCAATATTTATATCCTCTACTACATTTCTAAACTACAATGAACAAAAAGTACTTAATTCATCATTTTATTTCCCAGAACCTAGGATGTACCTGACATACCACAATGACTAAAAAAATACTTAGGGAGGAAGGAAGGAGACAAAATTACTTAGGCTAGTGCTTCTGAATAACAGCATTACTAATCATAATAAATTTATATAGTGAGCAAATTAAAAATACCTTGCCTTGATCCAGACTCATTGATCAGAATCTTCATGGAAGGGTCCTGGGATGGCATGTTAGGTGATTATTATTGTAAGAAAGTTTGACAAATACTGATTGAATTTTTTATTTATAAGGAAGCTCAACTCGGTAAATTAGGGAAACTATTAATATTCATTGAGCATTTAGCATGTATAAAGTTCTGTTGACGCTGTTTTTATGTATTGGCTCATTTGATACTTAATATCACAATGTCCCCCTTTCAAAGGTATAAAGTTATAATGTAATTTGTTTTAAAACACATAGCTGATAAATAGCAAGGATAATATTTGTTCTTGGATAGTGTGGATATGTGATCTCTCTATATATGATTTACAAGGGATGACTACTATTTTGTCTTGAGGCAAAGGATTGTTCCACTCTCACATTTTCATTAAAGGCTAAATAAATTAATTTTCTTCCTAAGAACTTGCAGACTTCAGTTTCAGCATAAGATTGCAATTTTAAAATTAAATTCCATTTCTCTGTTTGATTTTCTTTTCTTTTTTTTCATTCTGGATAAGAGACAAAGGTGAGCAAAGAAATAAGTGCTTAATTATCATTTAAAATATGTACAGGTGGAAGTAATGATTTTCTGCCTGACTTTCAAAAATTCCTAATGCAGCACTTCTGGCCAGCAATATTTTATGGAATTAATGTTTGAGTTAGATAAGAAGAATCTTGCATTCACTGTTCTGACATGTGGATGGGTTTTTCCCATGATGTACTTGAAATGGAATCTATTGGAGGCCCCTGGAAAATGGCCACTAATTTCTAGCTATTTACTAAAATTAATGAGTATATTTGCATAAGAAGTACTGGAGAAATATGCATAAGAACAATTTCAGTAAATCTTCAGACCTTCTAACTTAACCCACTAAGTCCCAAGTTTTCAATTCTGAGACTATTTCAAGAAATTCATACAAATGCAACAAAGTAGATTGGAAATCATAATATAGAGCTAATGTGTTATTAGTATTATATTCTTATTACTAATTATGTTATTTTTATTAAAATATATGTAAGTTTTTATACCTCACCTTTTATTTTGATCTTTTATTTGCAATAGAAGAAAACATAAGGTGCAGTCTCACATCTGGGACCATGGGATAAAATGGGTTTATCTATAGAATACAACACTTTTATCTCACCTTCTATTTTACTGCTTAAATTTCTGTCAAGCTTGAATGTGGCATTTTCTGTCATTTTTGCTTTCCTTAACTATGTAGCTTCATTTGACTTAGAAAGGCTGAAGGATTGTCTAAATATCAGAAAAGAAAGAAAGAAAGAAAGAAAGAAAGAAAGAAAGAAAGAAAGAAAGAAAGAAAGAGAGAGAGAGAGAGAAAGAGAGAGAGAAAGAGAGAGAAAGAAAGAAAAAACCTACAACTTACACCCTGAAGCTTGGTGGAGAGATATAAAGTGATATTTAGATGCATGAGGTGAACACCACTGGAAAGTACCCAGAATTATATTTGAGTTTGCTTTCCTAAATCATTTACTGATTATTAATTGAATTATTCCTCTTTTCTCTTTATGATTATGGTCAATTTTATTACTTTCTAGAGAAAACTGGTCAGAGTGAAATAGGCTTTTCAGGGGCTAGGGAAGTGGCTCAAGCGGTAGCGTGCTCGCCTAGCGTGCTTGTGGCCCGGGTTCGACCCTCAGCACCACATACAAAAACGAAGATGTTGTGTCCGCCGAGAACTAAGAAAAAATAAATAAATGTTAGAATTCTCTCTCTCTCTCTCTCTGTCCCCCTCTCTCTAAAAAAAAAAAAAAAAAATAGGCTTTTCAGATAAAATGAGGAAGCAGAGTGAACCATGTCCATTGAAGAAAAACAAGCACATAGCAGTTTAAATAAGAGAGGCTAAACCAATGGACATTTGCTGTTCAGTCACTGTGTGTGGTGTCAGGGATAATGTTGCAGAAGTGACAAACACAACTTGTGATGTCTGTGTCCATTTAATCACAAAGCCTCTCTGGTTAAAGAGTCCTTCAACAATTAGGATCAGGTTTTTTTTTTTTATGTTGATTTATTTCTGTAGTTCTCAGTATCAAAATCACCTAGGAAACTTAAATTTTTAAGAATAGTTGCATGAACTTCACTCATCTAACTTCTTGCCAGAAATTCAGATTGCTGTGAAATTGGAATCTTTGCTTTTAAAACCTCTTCATGTGATTCTAATGTGCAGCCAACACTGAGAACTGGTGATTTAATTAATATGGAGATTGTCTGGGTATCTCTTTGTTTTCACTTTATAAAAACACAGTTCTATAATAAACACACCATTAATTTGAATGCTTCTTCTTAAATTAAACACTCAAATTAAGAACTAAACTATTTTGTGTAAGATGAGATCAAGCTAAATGAGTTCCTGAATACCTTCTGAATTAGCTAGGCTGACAGATACTCTGTTACAAAGCCTCTGGTTTTGAGTTGGGTTTTAGATATCTTCTTACTTGACACACAAATAGAGCATTCAGAGATGTGATTGCATTTATTAACCCTGAGCTGAGGACTTCTCAGTGGTCTCTAATATAGTGCCCATATTTTATAAAAGATAGAAAGGCCTAAAATGGTGGGATGATTTGTCCAAGGTCACACATCTAGGAACAACAACAACAACAAAGAGACTGACTCCTTTGCAATTTGAGACAGCTATTTTGTTCTTTAGGCTCAGAGAGGATTGAATCAACCACGATTATGTTAATGTATAATTTGACATATTGTCCCCTTGGGCTCCTTTAAAATTCTTGTGCATCCCACAACATGGGAAAGCAGTTCTTTTTGTTTATATTGTAATGAAAATCTGCTATTATACCTTTACTGATGGGCCTCCCTTACTCAGATAGCATTGTACCCTACCCTTTATGCCATTATTACACTTTGTAGAGATTTATACCATTGCACTTATATCTCTTCAGTACATGTAACGTTTTTCAAGCCTGTCTGTGCCTACCAGACTGTCAGACCTTCTGGAGTAGAGACCATTTACAAACGAATAGTTTTGTATCCAGAGAGCTTGGGATAGTAAATTATACACGTAATGGACTCTATAAATGCATACTGAATTGAATATAATTTAAAGACAAAGAAATGTTAGTGCCAATTCCAACAAATTAAAAAAAAATAAATTCTACATGGATAGATTTTGTAGGACTTTAAACTGTTCTTTTTAATGCAGTATCCTCAATGCTGAGAAACTATCAATGCCAATAAGCAGCCACACAAAGTCAGGAGTAAGACATTTTGTGTAGTTCTCTCTAGTCTTTTATGTAAGTATATATGTGTACTTGCAACAAAAGGGAAAACACAATAAGGAAGATCACATCTGAGTGTCATTTAAATAAAATTGGTAGTATTTATCTGGCAGAGCTACTATGAAATAATACTATAAATTGAAACATCAGGTAACAAATGTTACTTTTCTTAGATAGTTTATATTCATAATTCTTGTAAATGTTTGTTTAATATCAGAAGCTTTTTGTGTAGAAGCATGTTTGTCATCAGTTAGAATAATACATTATTTTTGGAAAAAGAGGGCTTCTCGGTAACATTTAACTGCTAAATATCTATATTCACACAATTGGATCCAATATTATGGAACCAATAAATAAACTAGCAATAAAAAGAAAATGTATATCAGCAATAATCAGTATGAGAATTAAAATAAAGAGAAACAACATTTCCTGGATGATAGACATGAGTGAATAGTGGTCAGGGAATTCACTCATCAGGTGAAAGGCACATCACATGGAAGCAAACAGTGGGGAGAAAAAAAAGTCACATTTCAGCAGAGAGTCATGGGTTTTAGGTAACCATGACAACAGCACAGTGAAATAACAGCTTCTCTTTTTTCTTTATGAAAAAGATTCTGTGGAATGTCATATGGTTTACATTTTTTTTCAGATAAACCTTTAATGCCATAACAGAATCTTTGCTCCTCAAATCTTTTAATAGCTGAGAGTTTATTGCTATTTCTTGAAATTTAAAACATTATCTAGATCTACCTTCCTCATTAGTATGTTTTTTCTGCCCCTCTTTTTTTATTTTGAATTGGCAGACTTGATCCCCCGCCCCCAGCATATGCTATAAATCACTTGTATTAAAGTGAACAGAGAAAATAACAAAATCCTTGTCAGAAGATCTGGGATTCAATTCAAACTCTGCCATTTGCCAGATAATATTAGACAAGTTATTTACAAAATTTGACCTTTTATTTGCAATAGAAGAAAACATAAGGTGCAGTTATCACATATGTTTTCTGTATTGTTAAGAGGACTAAATGGAAGGGAAAGCAATAGTACAGGGAGTAGACTTTTGACCTAGATAAACATGAGCTCAAATGTATATTTGTAACTTACTTAGCTGCTTATAAAACAATTTGCTTATTATTCTGAAATATTTTTTCTCTAAAATTAGAATAATATAGCTTAATATAACATTACTATAGGGTAAGTCATGAAATCTATGTAAAATAGTTTTAGTAAATGATATATTATGTTCCATGTGTGCAAAACATTGTGATATATTTTTAAATGGTATATCCAAGTTAGTTACTTAATAATGGGTATTCAAACAATGTTAAAAACCCAGAGGTAAAAATGATTTGGTGACCTTATCAATGGTCTTATATTAAATAAAAATTTTAATAGTTATCATTATTAAAAGTATACAATTGGCACTACACTATGTGCTTTACATATGTTATAGATTATTTGATCTTTAATAAAAGGTTGTCATGATCCCTATTTAAAGATTAAAAAACTTGATAAAAGATCTAAATAATTTGTTTGAGCTTATGCAGTTAATAGAGTCAATACTGGAAACCATTTCTTTCTGACTATAGTTGCACGATCCTAATTATGATGCTGACAATTTCACCTCGTCTGTCTCTTCTTATGTATCAAATATAAAGACAATGATTTGAAATTAAATTTGCAAATTATTTCTGGAACCAGGATAGATTTCCTCCTTGCTACTAATACCTCCACTCCTCAGAAAGCTTAGTCACTTAACAATTGGCATTTTAGCAAAAATAGTTCCATTCAACCTCTCCAATTTAACTGAGTTTGCTGTATGAATCTTTTAGGCAGAATAATCTTTTGGAAAATATCCTGAGGTTTATTTTTCAAAGAGAAATAATAATGATGTGCTTGATGTGGTATCTAGTTAATCAACATCATGAAGACACCGAACACCTTACATTCAGTGCAAAATTATATTAGTTGTATTCAACTATTCCTAAATTATTAGCAGCAGAAATAAATGCAGTAGATATGGTGCTCTGGCTCTGACCCTAAATCTATGACAGTTGACAAGTCAGTCAACCATTCTAGTTTCTATTTATATATGGTAAAAAGAATTCTGAATGATAAAAAGCATGAGGAAAACTGGAAACTGACATTTAATGAAGCAGGAACTATTGGCTGAATATTTCCTTTTCATATATCTTATCAAAGTATGATTGAGGAAATTAAGACAGCTAAAAACCATGTTCATTGCCACAATACTGTAAATAACTGAGCCATACTGAATCCTGCATCTACCTAAATCTGGAGCCCAATTATTTTTCTAAACACAGTGCTTCAATTCGTAAATTACATCTTTGTGGCCAAAATTAAAAGTAGATTCTCTAAAATCTCTCATCTGACAGACTAGCAGTCATCCCTGGACTATTCATTTAATTCCTCATGTTGATGTTTTAATTTGCTTTTACAGTCTCATTGCAAATTCACTGGGGCAGGAGGCCTTCAGGATTGTCTTCATTATTTTCAAATACGATGCAGTTGACCAGGAAGACTTTAAATTTTAATTTAAAAATATTATTCCATGCATGTTGCCTGTTGTGCATAAAATTATTAATCATGACACAGAGCTGTAAATCCTATTAACCTATTGTAGTCTTTCATACTCAGGCTGTTTCCTTAACAATAAATAGGAACAAAATCATAGAAATACATAGTGGTGTATTTATGTGAAAGTAAGCTATAAAGTGTATTGAGAGATGGTCCTCATGGCCTGGGATGGGTTGGTTTGGAAGTATTTTCTAAGGCAAAGGTAAGTGCCAAAATGGGACCAGGAAAAATAGGTGCTCCATACATGCTAGTTGTTGGGGATTCACTGGCTCATTCATTGATTTTGTTCATTCATCCAACAAATATTTATTTATCCTCTATAGAATGCTGTACACAATTCTACATTCTATAAAGAAAGGAGTGGACGGCAACACAAAAATTTTAAAACCTATCCTTAGAATGATTACCTTTATGCAAAGAAGGTGATAATTATTATTTATCAAAGGAAACTAAAATGAATAAAGCTTCAGTATTATCTACCTAGGGACCACGTGCTTCCTATGGAAGTATGCCTCTGTTGTGAGCCACCAAGGATGGCAGGGTAGATTTTATTGCACTTCATCTTTCACTTAAAATTTTTATTTCATTTTTGGTTAATCATTCCATTTCACTGAATCCAAGACACTGATGATTTTAAGGTGAAGCATTACTTGATGTGATATAAGAAAAATATAAATCTGAAAAATTTTGCTATGATGTTTTAAATACTTAGAATTTTTATTTTGTGCTTGTTGAATGAGCTCTTTTGGTTTATTTAGTGGTGCATTTTTATTATAGTATATCCTTTGCCTATATATAAAGGAAACTATAGATTGAGTATCCCTTATCTAAAATGCTTGAGACCAGTGCTTCAAACTTAAGGTTTTTTATTTTGAATTATTTGCAGGTACATAATGAAATGTCTTGAAAATGAGGCCTGAATCTAAACACTAAATCAATTTGTTTCACATACCTTCTACAATAGGCTGAATGTAATTTTATACAATAGCTCATCACATTTCTGTTTTGACTCATTCTATAATGTAAATAATTTGGTAAATTCCAAAAACTCCTTTACATTCTGAGCCAGATCTTTTTGGATTACTTTTTTAGTCAAAGTTTGTTTTTACAAATTCTTTCCCTTGATCCTAAAGAACAGGTAAGATATGAGACACATGGCAAGGAACAGGCATCCTTATCCACAAGCAGAGTCTGGAACAGAGAAATACAAGCAATATCCAGGGAAGAGTGGGCAGTCTGGCTTTAGTAGCAGAAGCACACAGGATGTAAACAAACGGAAAGTGATTTCCAGATTCAAGATGTGTTTTGGAGGAAAAATTGATAATATTGGCTGATGGATTAATGTGAAAGACAAAGGAGAAAAACATACAAAATACAATTCGCTGGTTTCCAGCTCGCCTGTGATGATTCAGAGGTTTCTGGCTCAAACTACAGGATGGCTGGTGTGAAAGGAAGCACAGAAAGAACAGGTTGTTTTATTTTAAGAGTTATATTTGATATGCATGTAATATAACATTAAAATATTAATGTTTCAGAAAAGAATATATACATTTAGAACTCAAAGGAGTTGTCAATCACTGGAGATGGGAATAGAAGAATCCTTATCAACGTAGTTATCATTGTAAACAAGGAAACTGGTTGATTCAGCTGAAAGAGCAGAAGCACAAAAACAGAAAAGAACATGGTACTGGCCTAAGCTCTGGACCAGGGATAGCTTTTTAGGATAAAACTGGTGCACTTGCACTATGACCTAGGCTCAGAAGTGAAGTCCACATTTGAAGCTTAATCTGTGACTGGAATCCTGAAATTCTTAATAATTTCATCCTTGAGTTTGTGTTTTAAATGAAATCAAAGGGACAAGGAGCCACCATGATCTGGGATGTCAGCCACCTGTAATTCTACTCTGTATCTTCTCAATCTTCTTGTCACAGCTTCTTTGCCTTCTTAGAATGAGCCTTGGCCACTACTGCATCCCCTGGAAACAACCCCAGCTGGACTCCCCATCCCCAACATCTGCTTAGGGCCATGGGTGGGTAGAGAAAGGGTCCTATTCCACTGTCACTCTCCTTTCCTGGCAAGCTCTTGTGCAATCAAAAGGAGGGCTGGGGTTGGGTGTGAGGCCCATAGTGTGTTGGTACAGGGTAAATTGGAGATTTATCCTGCCCACAGTGGCAGTATCATAGTGTGTCATACAGGCAATTTTGTTAACAAAGGGGCCTCCCACTCAGTGCTATCCACCAGATTGTGTACCCTTCCTATTCTCATGTTAACTCCCTAGCCCCCATGTACTTGTATTATGAGATAAGGCTTTAGTGGGAACAATTTGTCAAATGTAGGAAAGACTTGACATGATTTTAGGACTTTGACTGTAATTCTGGTTGGAATTTATTATTTTAATTCATGCCCAGAAAGCACCTAATTTTACTTTTAGTTGTCACAGTCATAATTCAAAGATTAGACCAACATTTTCATGTTAGAACCTCAGGAATTATTGTCAATGTGGAGTCTGCTTCCCATGGGTACTCTTGTCATTATTTGGTTTAGTTTTCCTTTCTGATTTTCTTTCTTTTCTCCCAACAAATGTGAAAGTTAATCTTGCAAAACGCTTCCTATAATCAATTCCACAAATTTCATTTTATACTTTTAAACCTTGACTACTAAGTTCACATGCAGATTTCTGGGACCCATCTGTTCCAAATTCTTGCACTCTTTACCATGTAGTGTCTAAGACACAGACAAAATCATATGTGACCAACATGGCTTTCTTCATACAGTCATATTTATGTACATTAGGTTAGAAAATCCATCCATACAAAGGAAGGACCCAATTCATATAGAAAGCAGACAACCCTGTTCTGCCACAAATTAAAATCATTCATTCCAGGGTTTTCTATTTAATACGTGCTGATTTAATATCAGTTACTATTATTTTGAACAAATACTTCCTACACAAGAACAGCTGCAGAATATGGTTTATATTTGAAAAGGCAATGTATAAAACTAATTCTCCCTTCCTTTGCTAGTTTGACCAGAGTATAAAATATTTGTGTTACATAATAGGTATCTCAAATCTTAGTCAACCACAAACTAGGTAGAAGAGGAAAAGTACACTAAAGATGGAGTTGAAAAACTTGGGTTACAGTGGTAATTCTGCCATTTAACTTAGAAAATGTCACTTAGCTGACCCTCAGATTCCTTATTTGTTATGGTGAAAAGTATTTCCATGTGATTTAAATAAAATAATTCTTGTTCTGTAGTTTCTTTACATTTTTCATATAAAATGTGAAGAATTATCAATTTTAAGATGATAATTTTCCAAAAAATGTTACATTAGTTCTGGCTAAATTAAAGAATCAGGGAAATTGCTATACACAAAAAAGCTACCCAAAATTGTTATTCTGTACATCAAAAACTAGACATTAACAATTCAAAAAATTATGACAAAAAAGCATAAAGTAGAATTATGCCCAGTCCTTGACATTCTGAATGTAATATACATTGATACTAACAAAGCACTTTTTAGTTGTTTACTGGTGTCCATACCATGCACTGTGGCCTTCTAGACAGAAAGGTAACTGCCTTTATTGTTATCAGCCCATCTCAGGACCTCGTACACTGCTTAGCTCATGATAAATATTTAACAAATATTCATTGAATTAGCTTTCTTTTCAAATACTTATATGATGTGGTTATTTCACCAAAATTTTATAGATGAACCCTAGTAAATGTAAAATATTAAATTTGAGATATTTTTACAGTGGTAGATGCAAGACTAGAGACCTACTCTGGATTTTAAAGTCCATGGTCCTTTCTGAAAACTTCAGTAAACTGCTTCCTTTAACAACTTATTTTAAAATATTGATCTGATGGTTAGAAATCCGAAAATGGTAATCAGGATTTTGAAGCTTCTTCCCTTTTCCCCTTGACTCAGAGTTGATGGTAATTCCTTCAATATAAAATGTTTTGTACAGATTATCTGTAGCCGCCTAGAGGAGTACAACAGCCAACAGACTTTATGCAATGGAACCCCTGAGGGACCTTTACTTCGTAATCCTGGCAACCATGACAAAACCAGGACCCCGAGGCTCCCCTCCTCAGATGATGTGGAATTTTGCCTGAGACTGACCCAGTATGAATCTGACTCCATGGATAAAGCTGCTAATTTCAGCTTTAGAAATACACTGGAAGGTAAGAACTTTATTTTCTCTAACTTTTATCGTTTTTCCTCACTCTTATCCAAAACCCTGCACTCAGAGGTGCTTGAGAATTCCGAATTTTCCACACCTGTATTGACAATGAAGCTAGCAGACTCTGGGCAGCTCACCATAATCCAGCACACTAATGATGCCTCAGCAAAGTGTATGAATATACATATCCTGGGAATAGACAGATACAATAGGCAGCCTAATGGTGAAGAAAATCAGGGTACTTCAACAACAGTACTGGTGCAAAACAAAATAGTTCCACTTTAGAACTTTTTATATTATAGAAATACAGATATAAGAATGTCGATATATTTTCTTAAGTTTTAATGCTTTCTTCCTCTGGTTTGAAATATTCTAGACAATGGGTTATTTGAGGTAAGTTCATTCTCATAACTATAATAAAGACATGATCTTTATTTCATGGAAATCCCAAATCCACTGTCCCGTAAACTTTCTGTGCCTCCTCAGAGATTCCTTCTTATTGCATTTTAAAATTCCTACTTACTTCTGCATATTTCTCAAAGTTGATTACACCTTCCCTCCAATATCAGTTTATTCTTTTATAAGCAGAGGCTGGATCAGTCACAAACCTGACCCATTCACCTCAATTTGCATTAGGGAAATGAACCCAACAACTATAAGAACAAACAAACAACAAAACACTCCAGTTATGGATTTAAAAGAAGGAAACATATGGGGCTAACATGGCAGAGCACACAAGTCAAAATTTGACATTAGAGGGGCTGGGGATGTGGCTCAAGCGGTAGCGCACTCGCCTGGCATGCGTGCGGCCCGGGTTCGATCCTCAGCACCACATACCAACAAAGATGTTGTGTCCGCCGAGAACTAAAAAAATAAATATTAAAAATTCTCTCTCTCTCTCTCTCTCTCTCTCTTCTCTCTCACTCTCTCTTTAAAAAAAAAAAATTGACATTAGAGGCTACCTCTTAAAAGTTCTTTGTCATCTTCCCTGGTAGACAAACCTTTACCTTTCTCTCTTACATGTTTCTTTTTTATTTTGTTGTTATCATTCCATGCCTTAGCCTCTGTTAGGCAAGTTCTGCAGAGTAGTTACTATCTCCTTCTTTTTCCTGTTTCTGAAATAATTCAAACAAGGAGACCCCCCATTCTAAAGAGAAATTCTGGTTCTGGCAGTTAAAAGGTACTCCTACAGTACTTTAAGTGATTGCTATGTGCAAGGAACTGTGCCACACACTTTGTATAACATTTTCTCACCTAATTCTTAACAATTTTCCTCCAACAAAGATCACTATTATTTTTATTCTCAGTTGATAGAGCAAACAGGATCAGAGATATTAACTCGTTTAGCTAACACTGGTCACTGATTGAATAGCAGATTTAAATATTAAACTAAATTGGTCAAATGCCAAAATTCAAGTTCTTTCGATTGCATTCTGATGACCCAGACTAAATTGAAAGAGCAATTTTTTTCAGTATAGCTTAAGAAGACACTTCTTAGTGCCAGGGAATCTCAGAATCTATAAGCTGAGACAAAGGAACACAATTTGACAGTCACTATCTGGTAGGATTGCCTGTCCCATTGTACTTTGCAGAGATCAACGGTAGTTCTCCAAATGCTACCATTAATGTTTTTACAAAACAAAAATCTACCTTTAAGAAAGTTGAAGTAACTTTGTTAAGTTTTTCACACAGATTTTCCAATCATAAGTGACAAAGCCTGCACTTTATTATTAAGGAACATGGATTCATCACAGAATAAGGCAGAGAATCTCACTTCTTGAAGACCCTAAGTCAAAAATAGTTTATGGTGTACCAGCTCAGCCAGTGTTTTCCAAATGAGATTCTAACATATTCTGGTGAGCAGGGAACAAAGATTTATAGCAAATAATTTAAAATTATTAATAAAGTATTTTGTAAATTATTTTTAATTTTTTCCAATAGTTTATTCTTGTTCACATACACTCTATAGTGCTTACTTGAAAAGTAGAGAAAAGGCACACAACACATCATCTGCACATAGCAGATATTCAATAAATATATGATGACTGAATACATAAATTGCAAAAATAATAGCTAGAGTCCTTCAAATCACATCTATCCAACCATCTATCTTATTGATAACTGTTGTATGAAGTGTACGTAATGGTGGGAAAACATTGAAAACCATTGATCTGAGCTATGCACCAGCACTTTTCCAGGCCAGGAACTAATATTTTTTCTTTAAAAATGCATTCACAAATACCATTAAGCTTACAGAAAATTTGCAAATATAAAAGAGGTGCAAAAAAATGCACATACACCCTTTACCCAGATTTATTTACTGTTTACATTTGATCCTATTTGCTACTCTCTTTCTCCCAGTCTGAACTATTTGAGGATACAACTATAGATCATATATTTTCAACTGATAAAAATTTCAGCTTGTTTTTCCTGAAAATAAAAATATTCTATTATACACCACAAGACAATTTTCATCTTCTGTACATTTTACATTGATTTAACATTTTAATTTAGTCTACTTTTTATATTCAAGTTTTTAATACACCTAGTAATACCCTCTATAGCATTTTTTCCTTTATATAATTGGGCTCAGTGTTGTGTCAGGTAGTATTTAGGTAGTCTTCTTTAATCTGAAATAATTATATAGGCTTTGTGGTGTGCATCTTTATGAAATTCATATTTTTCATTTTAGTATTTCTGGTAGTTTCTAATGACTCGATTCAGGGAATGCATTATTAGCCAGAATTCTATATGGGCAATTTTCTGTCTTACTCAGAGGGCATCACATCTGGAAGCAAAAGGTAGCCATCTTTATCACATTAGTGATACTAATTTTGATCACCTGTCCTGGTTTGTGACATGGTCCAATTTTCCCATTATGTAATTGCTTTTTCTTTCAAACTAATCAACTATCCAATGGATAAAATTTTTAAGACTTTGTAAATATCCTACCTCTCATCACACTTTTCTCTTACAGCTGGTATTTATCAATGATTTAAATTCATAACTTTCCAACTTCAGCACTCCTTTGACAGTTATTAACCAAAATTCAAGATTCTGCTGTTATTAAGAGGTATTCATTCATTCATTCACTCATTCATTTACTGTGTTATGGAGTGAAAGCTTTTGTTTAACAAAGAGTTGAGGGTTTTTCTGAAGCACCAGCCGTTGGTTTCTGATCATTAGTCCTCGTTTTGTTCTTTTAAGTTATATGCCACTCAAAATTGAATTTATCTTCATATAACACCCCCTATAATAAACTGCCATTTTGATTGTCCAGGAGTCTCCTTCCAGCTGTCCTTCATGCTTTCCATGTCAGTGTGGCTGCTAAACACTTCACTGAGAAGTACTTTACCAACTCATGCACTGAGATTTCCCAAAAGGCAATCTCAAGAGTAATATGGAAGTTTTGATATTTTGAATAAATTTTAAGATGAACAGGATGTATATTTTCCAAGAAAGTCCAGCTGGATAGTCACAAAGAAATCTCAAAAAACGGCATAATTTTCAGTCTCCCTGCCTGAGAAATTAAGTTTTTTAATTGATACAAAAATGGTCACACAGATTTAAAAATAAGTTCATTTGAAACTAACTATGCCAAGGAAGCTGTTTAAGTGGAGTAACACATTTTAGTAACTGGAAGGCTCCCTTCTTCTTCACTAATCCTGAGGGAATCAGAAAGCTGAGTATTTGGAGGCAGACTGGCACTGAAGAGAAGCAGGCGGTTTTGAGAAGGATTTCATCCACACCAGGAAAATCTTTTTGAGCACTATTACCTTGGCAGGTGAATCAGTATTCTGATTAGGCAATAATCCTGATCATAACAATAACAATAACAATGTTCCAGTACTTTCTCAATTCTCACTATTATCTTATTTAATCCTTAATGGTTAATTAATTCTATGATATTTTAGTGTTAAGTGATTAAGTAAAGAACCACTCTCGGGAAAGTGATTATTCCAGTGAGCTTAGGAGACAGTCTGTGTCCTTCCTTTAAGAGCTGACTCTATTTACTTTACTTGAAAGGTAACTTTTCCTTCTTTCTCAAGTTCTCAGAGTAAATAGGATCCTTCCTATCACATATAGAGAATTCAAACAAGAATCAAGTGTATCACTTAACAACTATGTTTTCTTTGAATGTAGTTCTTTCTTCAAAAGGGAACATTAGCTTTTTAAAAATCCTGAAACAAAACATATCTGCTATAGTATGTATAAAGATTGGATAATTATGTGTATTTTAAGCTATCCGGGGCAAAAACTGCTCTTGGGGAAGACTTAATATTTATGTAAGAGGATCACCTGAACCAAAAGGTAGTAATGATCTGCTAGAAATGGATGGTTTTAATAGTAGGGAAATCTTCTAATTTTTGCAGACAAATTTCTGTAGAAGCAGTGACATTGTTGAGACATTTGAGTCATGGAAACTCAGTGGTGTATTTCCTTCAAAAAGAACTTGAAGTACTTTGTTATGGTTTAAATGTGGTGTCCCTCAAAAGAACATATGCATGATAATGCAAAAAGATTCAGAGGAGAAATGATTGGATTGTGAGAATCTTAACCCAATCATTGAAATAATCCCCTGATATGGATTAACTGAGTGGTAACTGAAGTGGTAGGGTGTGGCTTGGGGGTGTATATTTGTATCTGGCCAGTGGAGTCTCTTTCTGGGCTGTCCGATTGTGATGTGAGCTGCTTCCCTCTATCACACTCTCCTGCCATGATGTCCTGACTCACCTGGAGCCCCCAAGGAATAGAGACAGCCTTTTTTTGGACTAAGACCTTGGAAACCAACTGTGAGCCCTCAAATAAACTTTTCCTCCTTTAAAATTGTTCTGGTCAGATCCTTTAGTCACAGGAGCAAAAACACTTACTAAAACATAGTTTGTGAATATTACTGTTTGACACTCAGCTCCTGCCTGCTAGGGATGTGGGAATAGGGTTCCCCTGGGTAGAGTGGGGTGGCTGAGAAATAAAAGCTAAGAAAAATAGAATGGTGAAAAAAAAAAAACAAAACAGAACACAGAAAGTAGTTGCAAAAGCAGGAGCAGGATGGGCAAACTGACCAGACAGATGGCTTCTGACAAAATGGAAACCGTGCCTGCTTCCTGGAAGACATAAGGGAGATTCTATAGAATGTTCTTTTCCCAAAAAGGTTAAAGATAAGCTACTCAGGTCCTAATGGTTATGTCCATCTCTGGTGCTACTATGAGGAACTTTCCCAGCAGAGCAGAGGGGAAGGTCGTGTGCACTGGGTGGTGTGTCTCCGCTGGAGAGCCACAGGAAGTTCCCAGCTCCAAGCCTATCCCTTCCTGGTTTCCATGGGAAGAGAAGGTCCTCATGGACCATCTCTTATCCTATTTCAAGGATGGCATCCTGCACTCAGTAAAGTTTTAGTAGTAAACTCTAAACAATAATGGAAAAACCTGGGCTCCCTCTGTAAAAATATGGAGTATTAGTCCATATATATTTGGACACTTTTAAATGACCCTTCATTCTTATATAAATTATAATTTTAAAATATTTTCAAAAAGTAGTAAGTAGAATGGCAGCACCTTATAACTTTGCAAATTTTAGACATCTTAATTTTTACCTCTGCTTCTACACTCAATATATTATGATGTATTGTTAGGCTGGAAAACTTAGAGAAAAAGAAGACTAAACTATATAATTGTCACAGAGAGAAATTTTTAAAAATATATTTTCATATAATTGTGCATCTTCTTTTTCAACACTAAAACTTCACAAGTGGGGACTTCTTAAAAGTTTAACTGCACTGTCAAATATGAAATCATATCTGAACTTTTGATACTTGATACATTGAATTCCATGGATCTGTTTTGCATCTTGAGTGGATATTTTATTCATGAGTGATCTTATAACATTATGCATGGATAATTTGCAAAACATTGAATTATGCAGGTACATCAAATGTTGAAATATTTCATTATACAATGTTGAAAAATTACATACATCAATATCAGAAACATCGTTAGTACTAAGACTGTCACGCAGTGATGGAATCAAATTTTAATAAATTATAATGTTTGCTTGAAAGGTAAAAAATTATCATTGGCAAAAATAGCATCATTTTAAATGAAAAATTTATTTTAATTTCAAGAAACTCTCTATTAAATGTCCAAGTCTGAGTAACTCACATATGTGTCAACTGAACATATTTTTTAAAGTTAAAATTAGAGAAGATTATGGGGCTGAGGATGTGGCTCAAGTGGTAGCGTGCTCGCCTGGCATGCGTGCGACCCGGGTTAGATCCTCAGCACCACATACAAACAAA
Source organism: Urocitellus parryii (assembly GCF_045843805.1). Taxonomy (NCBI): domain Eukaryota; kingdom Metazoa; phylum Chordata; class Mammalia; order Rodentia; family Sciuridae; genus Urocitellus; species Urocitellus parryii. Next base: position 78,371,608 of record NC_135534.1, read on the forward strand.
GATGTTGTGTCCGCCGAAAACTAAAAAATAAATATTAAAATTCTCTCTCTCTCTTTAAAAAAAAATTAGAGAAAATTAAATAAAGGGCACATGGGATCACTTTCTATAATTTCTTATAAGCACATATGAGTCTGAAATTATCTCAAAATAAAAAGTTTAATTAAAAAACAAGTTACCATCAAACCTTTTTATGGTGGTGTTTGAAATTTACATTTAAATATACAGATATAATGAATCACAATATGAAGAATCTTATTTTTGCTAAGTTAAATAGAATGAAAAATTACCATGCCAAATAATAAACTAATTGCTCAACAACTAGCATATTATTTACTTGAACATATAGATTGTTTATAGAGAAATGGTTTAAAATATACACCATAGTTCTAGTGACAAGACTTTCCAAATCCCTAATTTAAAAAATACCTCCAATTCACGTTTATTTGTCTTTATAACCATTCTTCTTCAATCTTCTAGTTCTGTGTTTATTTATACACCAGTCTTAGCAATTGCTTCTTATTTTTGTGTGTTGTTTTAATGAAGGAATGAGATTCATATCAATTCTTAAAGCTTATTTATATTATGGTAAGTAAAAACTACAATTTTATATTATGATAATGGCCTAGTAGATGGCTAGTTTTGCTTTGTAGTTAAAAATGATCCTTGCTCCCGTTTTTAGGTTCTCAAGTTGAGCTTAAACCTTTGGTATGAAGAAAAAATAATGCAAATAGCTACATGTCATGGGCTTTGGAAATCCCTTGTAAATAGTCTCAATGGTCAATTGAAATACAAACTGTACTATCCTTCAAAGAAATCAGTATAATTGTAATGAAAACTTGATCCTTGGACTGATCTATTTGACAAATGGATGTACCTGTTTAGATCTTAAAAACTTACCAAAACATAAGGTTTGAGATGTCATCCAATATAGAAATCTATTTCAGTTTAATTAACTCAAAATACTTACAGTTAATTTTTTGAAATATTTATTTTTTGTAGTTGTAGTTGGACACAATAATTTTATATTATTTATTTATATGTGGTGCTGGGGATCAAACCCAGGACCTTGCATGTGCGAGGCAAGTGCTCTACTGCTGAACCATAAACCCAGCCTTCCAGTTAATTTGACCAGAGACCCTATTCCTATCATCACTTTGTGTCTTTAATTTCCTCAACTACTCTTTAAAAATCTCATAAATTTCAAGAAACTTACTTGGAAAAATCTGGACAAAATAAAATTGTCAAATCTAACAAATGTAAAGGTTAATTCTAGTTTCCACACTTTGGGATCAATTTCATGCCAATTACTATTATTTTTTCTTTTCTTCTTTACACTAAAGTTTAAAAGAATCAAGATGAATATTTATTTTAGGCAGAATTTTCAGTAGATGTTTGTATTAAAATTTTAGCTGGATCCAAAGGAAAATACATGAAATGGACACAACACTTCAGCGCCAATATGTGTTAAGATACCATCTTCTGATGACAAAAGTCACCCAGCTCTTAAAATTATCACCATCATCAAGGTCACTGCATTGTAGAACTCCAGGAACACCATTCAAGGTTTATTTAATTAATACTCCAGAGAATTAAATTGTTGCCAGGTTCAGCTTTATGGTCAGGAATACCCCGGAAGAGTAGTAGGTAAGCAGAATAAGAAGACTTGCTTGTGTATATGCCAAAATCAACTGTGGCTCATATGTTTTTCTAAGATTCACGGGTCACTTTCCAGTTTCATGGGATTTTAGTGAATTAGCCTATTATCTACTAATCAGGGCTCACTTGAAAATGTTATAAGAAAGAAAATTCAAACTGTGTGTATTTTTAAAGAATAGAAGTTGACTTTACACTTATGAAACAATGAGAAGGCAGATCATCAAGGGCTAGTGGTACAATTCTTGCATCCTCAACTCACAGCTTCCACCTCCCTGTCTTCACCCTAATATTTTCAACAGAATCAGCAGAAAGACTGCCAAGTAGAAAAAGGAGTGCATTCCCATTCTTTCATAAAGGCATGATTTAGAAGTATGTCTCATCATTTCTGTTCTACCAAGTGGTCAAGCAGATATGGTACGTTTAGCCTTAAGGAAACCAAAAAATGCAATCTCTATAGAGTGGCCATGCACTCAGAAACATTTAGGATACATATTAGGAAAAAGAGGAGAAATCATATTGATGAAAATCATATTGATGAAAAAAGTAGCAGTCTCTGCTGAAATTCCTTTCCCAGTTTTTATAAAATATATAAAATAAAATCACACTTTTACTGCATCTGTCTACTAAATTTATTTTTAAAAAAATGAACTCTGTATTAGTAAATGAAGTGTCAAAATCCTTTATCCCAAATCTTTCAAATTATTACACTTATAAGCATTTGTTGTCTCATTTAGGAAAGTAGAAAGCATTAAACTAAGTAGTGCTACAAGCTGTAACAAACTCTAAAACCTTAGTAGCCTAACCCAATAAAAATTGATTTCTTGTTCAGTCAAAATCCAAAGGCCAATTTAGATGTTCTGTTGGTGAGTGACCTTCCACATGGCCCCATGTTATAATTTTTCAATTCCCTGATGGATCTTCTGCAGTTTCCTGTGAGACAAGAGATTGGAATGTATGGAGAATTGCACAGGAGAAATACATGGACCAAACCTGGAAGTACCTTCTTAACCTTCTGCCCATACTCTCTTGACCACAATTCATTCACAGCCCACCTCTAAATGCAAGGTTGTTCTTCATAGAGATAGGGGGAACAAGTTTTGTTGAAGTATTTGATTGATGTTTGCTGGGTCTTTCTGTTTGAGCCTCTTCATTATTTTTGATTGTTTGCTTTGTTTCCATTATACAGGAATTGCTGGGGCCATTTAGTTTTGGCCTGGGCTGGACTACCTCATTTACATTGAAATGTCAATTCTTGACTCTGAAAAACAAAATAATTTATTTCCCTCTCTCATAATTTCTTTCTTTTTGCAGTATTCTTTCATGTTACCCTGTTTTCCATCAAATGGGAAAAGGCCATGCAGTTCTAATTTCCCTAGCCATTTTATAATACTCTTTTTTGAAGATAGCTCCCTACAAATGTATTCCATGTTTTAACAGTAAATAATTTTGTTGTTGAAAAAATCATGTATCTCTTCCCGCCCCCTGACATATGCTCTCATCTCCTCCATGCTGAATAATACCATACTTGGGTTTATTAATTATCCCATCAGGAGACTGTTGAGAGAATAACCTATAGCATAGAAATGTAAGGGCCAGACTCAGAGCTATGGTTCATACTACTTGCTTAAAGGCATAACACTTAGAACATTATGGGGATGTTTTAAAAACTGTTAGCTTAACTGATTTGAAAGTTTTGTTAGCAACATGGATTGCATGTTTTAGAAAAAGAAATATATATTTCATATTTATGAATTCAAAAATATTTATAGAGCATGCACTGTGTATAGGCACTTTGGAACACAGTAAGAACACATTCAATATGACACAGATCCTGTCCTCTTGGAATTTTCAGTCTAGTTAAGAACCAGATCATGAATAAGAAATTATAATCCAAAGGGAATTCATACTAAAAAGAGGCACATATAAATATTATTAGGTAAAGGGACCTAACCAAGTATTTATTGTCAGAGGACATCTCACTAAGGATATGACATCCTTGGGATGAGTTTGAGTAGCTCAGATAAAATTCAAAGAAGAGAAATAAGATAATTTATAAATTATTTCCATCATCTTCTCTATATTAAAATAGATTAATGTATAAAACAGCATTACAAATTTCAAAAGAGCTCCTGTATTTAATAACAAAAGCTAGCATCAATATAACCTTGCTTTTTCAGTTTCTAAAAACCTTTCACATCCATTATTTTAATTACTCCTCTCAAAAGCCCTATACCATATTTGTTATTATGCATATTAAATAGATGAGGGAACTGAGATTTAAGAATTTAAATAATTGTACAAGGTCACACAGCCAGCAAGTAACAAAACTGGATCATTAACAAGATTATGTCCTCAAGATTCCAAATAAAAAGGCCAAGTTTTAGAGGTATCAGAGAATAGTTTTTAAGAGTCTGACTACCTGGGTTTAAATCCTTCTAGTATAATTCACTACTCAGATGACTTTTGGTAAATGTAACATTTGTCTACTGAAGGTCCTTTATGTACAAAGAGAAGGAAATCATAGTGTCTACCTCATGTGTTATAAAGATTACATGAGTTAATAATTTGTTGTTGTTGTTATTTTTTGGTTCTAGACATCAAATCCAGAGCCTCACACATGCTAGGCAAGTATTCTACCACTGAGCCATGTTCCAAGCCCATGTGATAATATTTGTAAATTACTTAGGACAGTCCTTTTTATATAATGTCAAACTTCACGAAATAAGATTATTGTCTTACATGTTAATACACACACTATAATTTTCTTGCTCTATTAAGAAATCAAATTTTAAACAATGTAGTAGACTAGTACTTGAGGTATCAAATGAATAAGAATTATTTAATAGTGTATTATTCCTAAATCAAATTTATAACCAATGACAAAGTATAACAAAATGATAGTACTTTCTACTTAGAATGACTTTTAAAAGCTGTATGAATTGAAATTATATCTTTCTACAAACTCTTGAAATCAGGTAAAAGAATTACACATGACAAGAAAAACTGGCCATAGGAGGTGGGCATCTAGCACATGTCTTGGTAACACCACCCCAAATTCCAGCCTTCTCTGTGTCTTATGACAGAAATCCTACTGATCAGTCTGATTGTATGCTGCTTGCAGTCCTGCGATAGGAAGTTTGAGAAGTTCTTTTCCAAAATGGGAAATACCAGGACTTGGCCCCTTTACCCTCAGATAATATATTTTGAAAAAGCAAAGTCTCAGCTTCTTCTCCCAATGAACATGACAAGAATTAAAGGAAACATAACTGGAACACAACATTTACTGTTAATTTTAGTTCTTAGTCACAACTAATAGCTTGTACCAGTTAAGATAAAGCAATGGAATAAGTAAGACCCAATCTCTGAGGTCTGGCAGAAAACTTGCACAAACTCTGCTGACTGCCACCTAGTAGTTGTATGACCTTGGACAAGCCTTCTAGATCACAATGAGCTCCATCCCACTTTCTGACTTAGTCCTTTTCTGTGACAGAGTAGTTGAATTTCTAAGAGGTTTATAAGTGGTTCTCCTGCCTCTGGGACTGCACTTTTGAAAACCACACCAATTGTGGAGCATTGTAGTGGTGTAGTGGTAGACACCTCTACCACTACATTTGCAATGTAAGTCAAACTATTTAAGAATCTTTTCAATCTTCAGATGTTTTAATATGTAGCTTTCAAATTTCTTTATGGTTCCTATTCTCCAATTCTCTTTCTGAATCACTATAGAATATTTAAAAATAGGTTTAAAAGGTTGATTTCAAATCAAATAAATTAAATGTGCTTCATTCTCCTAAAGATTTAACCATGGGCCTTTTCATACTTTATAACAAGCATGATAAAGTGTGATATCTATCATTCAGCTTCCTAGAAAGAAGTATAACTAATAATATTGCCTGCCATCTAGTAGTTGATCAGTTTTTTAACATCATTCTCAGGATAACACATCGTACCACTTATTCATAAGAGAATATTTCTCAGCATAAGTTCTTGATGTGAACGTCTTTGAAGGCAGAAATGTTTTTGGATTGTCAAATTATAGAAAATAAAAATTTCAAAACATTAAGTGCTTGAATTCCATTCTAGACAAATTATATCCAAATTCCAGGTATCAGATAAGCATCAATATTAAAAAAAAAAAACTCCACAGAAATATCAGGGGAATAATGAAAGAGAGAGATGGGTTGACAAATTAAAGTTTCCTGTTATCATTCATATGAAACTATGTTTATAAATTTCCCACAGGAATGTAGTATGCAAACTTAAAGGCATAACATTAGAAAATTTGGGGTACTGTCATTGCCTTTTGTAAAGATCTTTGAGCCATTTTGGCATCTGTGCTTATTAACAAGTTTTCCAACAGACTTCATAGACGTTTTGTGGATACGAGTAAGACACTAATATAGTTTGCACCTTTATTGCTGGGTGGCCAGCATCCCACCAGCTCAGGGACCTGCTTAGGAGGTGTGAACTGCCTGGGAAAATAGAAAGTCTGAAATACTTAGTAAGAAATAGAGACAGAGCCGGATATTAGATAAAAAAGGGGTGTGCCTGATAGGTCTTCTAGTCCTGATAGGAGCTGGAATTGAACAACTGAAGAGTGGCCCTGATTCTTTATTTAAGGGGCAGTACATAAAAAGCAGGGATAAAGTTTTAGCAGGAGGAGTCTTGCTTCTAGCTGTGACAGAAGTCTTGCAGTAAACAGGTTGATTGGCATTTTGGCAAGCCACACCCACCTCCCAGAGGCTGTGTGGCTCCAGCAGGTCACCCTGTCTTCGATGCTGTGCTGAACTTTTGATGGAGCTAGGTAGGAAGCCACATGAACCAGGCAAGGTTGCTGCTGGCAATGCTGATACCAGGTTTTCCTGCTTAATGGCTTCAACATCGTTTTACTTCACGCATAGTTCACATATGGGTCATGGATGGCTCCTGGCACACCTTTCTATATTTCAATGCATTTTGAAAATGGCAAGTCCACAAATTCATTTCAGGAGCATAGTAAGATGAGTTTTCCAAGATGTATCAGTAACGTAGTGCAGACACTGCTCAACTCTGCTAAATAGAAAAGAGCAAAGATTTTGGAATCTATCAAAGCTATGTTCAATTCATTGATTCCAAATACTAGCTTGAATTTCAATATGCTACTTAAATTTTATAAACTGCAGTTTTCTCATCTGTAAATTTGGAATAGTGATAAAATTTTTATCATACATAACACTAAGATGCAAATGAGATTATGTACATGAAAGATTTTGAAAAGCTGGATGTATGTAATCATTAATATTCAGTGCTTGAAATTTCCTTTTGGATTCATTCTTCTAGCAAATAATAAAATCTCAGCAAGAGAAGCTACTGATGTGGCATAAGCATTTCTATTTTTTAAAGGTAATTTCACCAGTCAAAAAAAAAAAGAGAGAGAGAGAGAATTTTAAGTAAAATAGAAAATATTTATTCATATTTTAATATTATTTGCTTCTATCATATTTTATCTATTTTATCACTTGACAAGTACCAGATAGAGCTCTCTGATGATCCCTTATAGGTTTTATGGTGAAAAATGTATCTTTCCTATTCCAAACCTCTGTTGGATGTATAAAGGAAGAATTGATAAATATTTTATGGTTGTTTTTCTTTTAAATACAGAGACATGCAAGACTCTGATTTTGACTATGGAAAAATCAAAGCAAATTATTTGATCCCTACTTCTGAGGCATATCCAGTCTATTTGAAGATACAAGTACATGTTTCAAATTTGTTAATATAATCAGATTGGCTCTATTAGCAATCAGATGCCTGTTGCAAAGAGATTGGCTTCAACCTCATACTCTTGAATGATGGTAACAACCCACTCCCAGCCCCTGCCCCCAAATGACAATCTACTCTATTTCCTGATTGCCTCCGGAGTGTGTGATGTTGGATGTGGGCAAGAATCAGGCAGGTTTATGTAAATCAGTGGAGCCCAGGAAGGAGGGGATGTCTGGTGTGAGAATGGGACCTGATGGCGTGGAGTGACAACAAAAGTCTTTTCTGTAGTGGGAGTGCCCGTGTTCTTGGCTTGCAGCTCCCATCACCAACACACACTTAAAAACACAGCCATGTTATAGAAAAAAATAATTCCTACTCAGGAAGTACCCCTTTGTGCCAGATCTGTACTAGATATTCTCATATATGCTGTAAAATTTAATATTCACTACAACCAAAAAGATGAGTATTAGTTGCTCTTTCTTTTGTCATTGAAGAACCTAAAGCTCAAAAAAGAGAAGCAAGTTGACAAGAGTCTGATAAGGGTCCTACTTTTCAATAAGGAACAGGTCTTCAGAGCTCTAAAAATACTTTCTCTACAACAGTACCTTCAAACAGGAATAGATACAATACTGTAGGTTCACAAAGACTCTAAAGGATCCACAGCACAGAGAATTTTAAGGAAATTTATTTTCACGTCCTCTTCAAAGTTTAGGACCAAGAGAGTTCCTGAGGCTTCTCCTTTACCATTTCCCCTCACCTTGTCCTTTTCCAGAACATTAGGAGAAAAGCTTATTTCTTATATGTATACATGCATTACAAGATAGTGTTTGCCCAGAAAGGGAAAAAATTTCCAGGGTACCAAAAATTGGAGAATACAAAATATTGACAACAATATTGTCAAATGAATGACTTTAATGGTCAGAGAATACCGATTATGAGAGTGGTTTATAATAAATTCATAGTTTATAATATTGCTTTTATCAAAATATTACTGATTGAATTGTTAGATGATGGGTTAGATTATGAAAACTTATCTTTATCCTGAGTTATGTAATTTTGGCACAGAAAATTCAAAATGAGTACAAATGCTCAAGTCAAATTCTTATACATTTTTTACATTTCCAGCTTATTATTCATTAAAACATTTTCACAGATTTTTTTTTAATTCAGAACAGAATTCTGATACTGAACTCTGTCCTTACTAAGATATTATTCATCCCTGAATATTTAAATTAACTTTTATACAATCTTTTATAAATCTCATAGGTAATACATATTCAATAAAATTCTACTTTAATATTTAAAAACTGTTTTGTAAAATATTTATGTATGTGATTTTGATCAATTTAATGCAAGCTCTATCCAGAAAATTAAACTATTATTAACATAAAATTTTCAAAATTATTTTAATTAATATATATCTTTATTACAAAAAAGCATAATGGGCTAGTTATTATTTTTATTTTTAGTGGACATAAAATTGTTTAATTTATGGTATGTAAAGTATGTTTTGATACATGTATACATAAGAACCAAATGGAGGCAATTAACATAGGTATTACATATTTATCATTTCTTGGTTTAGAGAACTTTTAAAATCTACTTTATTACCACTTTTCTTTTTAATTAATATTTTTATTGGCGCATCATATTTGTATATTATGGCGGGACTTGTTAGATTTATATACATGCACATATGCACATAATATGACAATATAATTTGGCCAATATCATTCCCTAGTATGTCCCTTTTCCTTCCCCTTCTTATTTCCTTGGTCCCTTTTCTCTACTGATCTCCCTTCAATTTTCATGAGTTCTGCCACTTCCACAGCTTTTCTTCCCCCTCCCTCTTTTCCTTCTACATATAAGAAAAACATAAGATCTTCAACTATCTGCATTTGACTTATTTTGCTTAACATATGTTTTCAAGTTCCATCCATTTATCTGACAATAATATGATTTCATTCTCCTTTATGGATGAATAAAAGTCCACTGTGTATTTATAGCACATTTTCTTCATCCATTTATCTATTGATGAACACCTAGGTTGGCTCCACAGCTTGGTTATTGTGAATTTGCTGCTGTAAATAGGGGTATGAATGTATTGCTAGAACATTCTTGACTTTAATTCTTTAGAGTAAATACTTAAGGGTGGTATTTCTGGGTCATAACATAGTTCCATACCTAGTCTTTTGAGGAACCTCCATACAGATTTCTATAGTGGTTGTACTAATTTACAGTACCACCATCAATGTAAAAGTGTTTCTTTTTGCCACATCATATAGCATTTATTAATATTGTTTGTATTCTTGATGGCTGCCATTCTAACTGGATTCAGATGAAATCTCGGTGTAATTTTGATTTGTGTTTTCCTAAGAACTACTAATCTTGAAATATTTTTCATATATTGTTGAACATTTGTATTTCTTACTTTTATACTGTGAATTAAACCCAGCAGTGTTTAACACCTACATCACTCACCACCCTTTTTTATTTTATTTTTTATTGAGAGACAGGGTATTGTTAAATCACATAGGGACTTGCTAAGTTTCAGAGGTTGGCTTTGAATTTGAGATCCTTCTGCCTCAGCCTCCTAAGCTCCTGGGATTACAGATGTCTGCCACCACACCCAGCTATAGACATCTATTTCTATAGCAAAAGCAGATAATTTTTTTAAAAAGGTTATGAATATCACCTATGAGGATGTTTCAAACTAGATCACTCTAGAATACATTGAAAAAGAAGGCTGTTCCCTAAAAAGTCCCACACATAAAAGTGAAAGAGGAGTCTATCCCAATAGATGCATAAAACCCAAGACAGGATTACAAGAAATATTAAGAAAAAAAGGTAACTGAAACTTCCTAAAGTGCATAATTCACCAGCAACCAACTCCAAAGTTGTTGAAGTAGATGAAATATCAAACAAAATATTTAAAAGAATGTTCATCAAGATGATTAATGAAATCCAAGATAACACAGAAAACAACTGAATAAAGACACAGCAAATCAAACAAAATACTTGGTTGAAAATCTCTCTGTTAGAGTAGACCATGTTGGAGACCGAATGCCAGAGCAGGAAGACAATGTGGCCAACCTTGAACATTTTGACAGTATTAAAAGAAAATTATGACCATAATATATAATAATTCTAGGATAACATTAAGATTTAAGAATGAGGGCCTGGGATTGTGGCTCAGTGGTAGAGTGCTCTCCTAGCATGCACAAGGCACTGGGTTCAATCCTCAGCACCACATAAATGTAAAATAAAGATGTTATATCCACCTAAAACTTAATAAAAATATTTAAAAAATATTTAAGAATGAAGGGAATTAAAGAGGAGTGTGAGATGCAGGCTAATGGCATCAATAACCTCTATAGAGAAATAATAACAGAAAAATTTCCAAACCTTGAGAAGGATATACAGGATGCATTCAGAACTCCAAATAGACAAGATCAAAAAAGGAATCTCTTCATGACACATTATAATTAAAATGTCTAACATAGAGCACAAACACAGAATTTTAAAAGCTTCAGGAGAAAAAAATCAGGTCACATTTAGAAGCAAGCCAATCAAAATTACTTCAGATTTCTGAGCACAAACTCTAAAATCTAGGCGGGCTTGGATTAATGTTTTCTAAGTCCTGAAGGAAAATAACTGTCAACTTAGAGTGCTATATTCAGCAAGTTATCCTTCAGAATTGAAGAAATAAAAACCTTCCAAGATAAGCAGAAACTAAAAGAATTTATAACTAAGCTGGCACAACACAAAATACTTAAATACATTACACAGAAGAAATTAAAAAAAAAATAAAACTCAAGCTTGCAAATGGACAAAACTCATTTGAAGACTAGCTAAGCAAACAAGTACAAGACCAAATTAAATATTAGAAATAAATCCAAATCGCAAGAATTAATAAACACCTTTTATAATAATATTGAATGTAAATGATATCAACTCTACAATGAATAGACATAGGTTGGGGGAATGAACTGAAAACCAAGAAACAAACATATATTAAAAATTTTTATGAATTTTTTGTGCTTTTTACTCATACTAACAGTAGAATATATTTTGACATATGATTCATATAAAGAGTATAACTTCCCATTCTTGTGGTTATACATGATATGAATTTATACTGGTTGTGTATTTATATATGAACATAGGAAACTTATGTCTAATTTATTCTACTGTCTTTCATATTCTCACCCTTCTACCCGCTTTCTTTCATTCTCTTTTCTCTAATCCAATGAACTTCTATTCTTCCCTACCCACCTCATTGTGTGTTAGCATCTGAATATCAGGGAGAATATCTAGCCTTTGTTTGGGGGGGATTGGTTTATTTCACTTAGCATGATAGTCTCTAGTTTCATCCATTTACTAGCAAATGCCATAATTTCATTATTCTTTACGGCTGAGTAATATTCCATTGTGTGTATGTGTGTGTGCGTGTGTGTGTGTGTGTGACATTTTCTTTATCCACTCATATGTTCAAGGGCACCTACTTTGTTTCCATAGCTCTACTATTGTGAATTAAACTTTTACAAGCATTGATGTGGCTGTATCACTATAGAATGCTGTTTTTAAGTCCTTTGAAGACCCAGCTACATTTTATTTGTCTACTATAACATCTGCAATACTAATTAATAAAAAATAGAAATGGTGAAGTAAAAAATTGCCAATAGCAAAAACAATAATAGTTAGGAACTGGATCTGACATTAAAGTAAACAGCAAGTGTCAACTATGTCATCTATAGTACTAATAACTGCAGCAACATGAATGGCGAGGACCAGAGTTAAAAGATGGTAAAAATACAGTTGATTAATAGAAAATAAAATGTAATAGGTAGTTTCTTAACAACGTATAATATAATGGAAAATTGGTATCAACTATTACCACCATGTGACACACTAGATCTCCTAAACGTACTCCTCTTATCTAATTGAAATTTTGTATACTTTGACCAGCATTTTCCCAATCCAATTTTTAAAAAATGTTTTCATCATAAAATATGTCACATTTAGGAATAATTCTATGAGAAATTAGATTATAAAGGCTAAGCTGAAATAAAAAGGAAACTCTATAAAGTTCCAACTATGAGCTCATTTAGGTGTTTTTGATAGGAATGATGTTATCAAATCATTAAGGTAAAAGCACTTTTAGAATATTTTATAAAAATACATACTATTGGTCATGGCCCTGAATTATATTCTCTGAAACTATTTATAATTATGCATAAAACAATTTGAAGCCTACTTAAGTATATGAAAGAAAGTGTGTAAAATTCCATGAATAAAACTTGCATTTAGAGTTATTCAAAGACAGAAATGTTGTCCTCAATGACAAGATTTATTGCTACATAAGAAATGCAGTAAACCGGTGCATTTAAGAACTCAAGCACCACAGTGAGATAGGGTTCTGTTCCAAACCCTACGCCTTCTATTCTTTAATCTTACACAAATTTCTTTACCTCTGTAAGCCTTTTTCTTCCATATCCATAATCATGTAAGTGCCTAATTTGTATGATCATTCTCAACCTAATATGAAATCATTATATGAAAATCATGATAAACTCTTGGAAAAATGTTTACACATAGTAAATGCCATGCATATTGTTTTAGTCAGCTTTTGTTTTGTTTTGTTTTTAACTGCTGTGACTAAAAGGACCCAACCAGAACAATTGCAGGGGAGGAAAAGTTTATTAGAGGGCTCAGGGTTTCAGAGTTCTTAGTTCATAGAACCCAGCTCCATTCCTCAGGGCTCAAGGTGAGGCAGAACATTATGACTGAAGAGTGTGACAGACAGAAACAGCTCACATGATGATCCCAAAGCAGAGAGACAGATTTTCACTTGCTAGTTACAAATATATACCCCAAAGAGACACCTCAATTCCCACCTCCTCCAGCCACACCCTACCACTTCAGTTACCACTCAGTTAATCCCTATCAGGGGATTAATTCACTGATTGGGTTAAGACTCTGCCAACTCAATCATTTTTCCTCTGAACCAGCTTACATTGTCTCACAAGTGAGCATCTGGGGGACACCTTACATCTAAATCATTATATATGTGCATATATATATTATATATATATATACATATATATATATAATATTTTTTTCCATAATAGTTATTTTAGACAAGGAAATCCCATGAAGAGAGAACTGTATGTTATGAGGGTGATTTTACAGAGATCAGTGATTGGTATGGTCTTTGAGAAGGAGTTCTAATTAACTTTGAAATAAATGTTTTTACAAAAATCACATTATGACCTGGTATCCATAAGACTGTCACGGATGAATTATAATATGGGAGGTCACAAATTTTGTGCTTTCTCTTCTTCCAGATACCCACATTAAAGTGTTCTCTAATTCTGGAAAGCAAGGGGACATATAATGGACTAAAAAGAACTCTAAGTGCTATTGCAAATTGAAGTAAAAAATGACTATGCTGATTATTATAAAATGCTCTTATCACTTTGAAGTATTGAAAGGAGGAATAATAGAAGTAACCAGGGGAGCACAAATTGGCTCAGCCTATTCCATCTGCTTAATCCATCAATTATACTCAATTTAACACCATTCAATTGCACAAGATTTATTGAATACTCACCAGGTATCCTGAATGTAAGGAATCCCAATACAGAATGAATTTTCTTATTGATTTGATTTTGAATTAGGCTTTCCACTGAAGTTGTAAAGCAAATGAGATAATTGCTTATATTTTTAATCATTTAGATAAACTAATTTTTTTGTGCAATTTTCTTTTGACCAACAGGATTTGCTAGTCCACTTACTGGGATAGCAGATGCCACTCAAAGCAGCATGCACAATGCTTTGCACATCTATATGAATGGAACGATGTCACAGGTGCAGGGATCAGCCAATGATCCCATTTTTCTTCTTCATCATGCCTTTGTTGACAGGTTGGTTGAGACTTTTTCATAAATTTTGTGTTTGTTAGATTTAAATATAGTAAATATCTATCAAATGTGACTTTAGTTATCACATAAAAGCAAATAAATTTTTGTCGTTTTTTTTTTCAGAAGGATATCCTAAGCCAATGTTTTATAAAAGAAGTGTTTAGTAAAGAGAGAGCTTTAAGGGAGGGAAGAGTAAGGCTGGATATGAATGAGAAGAAGCCATTTAAGGGTACAGTTTTATTTGAAGTCCTACACTCAGCCAGGTCTTGATAGTTTATAGAGTATATTTCAGTTTGTAAACCCTTCCTAAATAGCCATTGACTGCAGATTGCCCTGATGTAGGAGATATAAAACTCCCAAGGACAGGCTAGCTGTCTGCTAGGCTATATGGTTCTAGTTCCCAGACCTTCTTAAGGCATGTAGTTAAGAGTAAAATCATTAACACACAAGATTAATGAGGTAATCATTGTAGCATTCATGAAGAGGATAAAGTGATTATTTCAGGATTTTGAGTGTTCAGACTATGATTTCCAAAAAAATTATTTACTGCGTTTGAAGCAAATATAACTACTGGTGCTAGAGGATTTGTTTGAAGGTGGTCATTTGGACTTTAGAGAACCAACTAGAGTTTCTAACTTCTAGCTCTTCAGGACTTTCTCAGACAGAGCAATATGTTGGAGTGGTTAGTGACAGTGTGGACCAGTGTTGGGGGAGCACTCTCTCAGTGCTTTCTGGCTGCCATGAGCTGAGCAGCTTTCCCCCTCCATGCCCTTCTGCCATAATGTTCCTGCAATAAATTCAGCCATCCATCAACTCAGACCTATGAAACTGTAAGCCAAAATAAGTCTTTCATTCTCTAAGTTGTTCTTGTTAGTTACATTAGTCACAATGATGAAAAGCTGACTAACCAGGTTTCCACTATATTTATAAGTGAAGAGGTAGTTAAAACATAACTTTTTCATAGCTTCTTCCACTACCCAAGGCACTTGCACCATTCTTTTGGGTCTTTAAAATTTTTTGTGTGAGCCAGATGCTGTGGTGCATGCCCATAATCCCAACAGCTCAGGAGGCTGAGGCAGGAGGATCATGAGTTCAAAGTCAGACTCAGCAGTTTAGCGAAGCCTTAAGTAACTCAGTGAGATCCTGTCTCTAAATGAAATATAAAAGAGGGCTGGGGATGTGGCTGGATTCAATTCCCAGCGCCAAAACAAACAACACAACAACAAACTTTTGTGCTTCCCTTTCCATAGATTAAAACATATTATAAAATTGTCCAATTACTAGTTTACCTAACAAAATCTTGAATTGTTACTTCACTTTTCATTTTATCTGACACATATTTTTTAGTTTATATTCTTTGTACTCAGCATAATGCCAAACACATCATCATTTAAATGAATAAATGAAGGATTACAATGTCTAATTATGGTGTTCTAACTAGAAACCTAGCTAGGAGAAGTGATTTAAGTATATTATCTACTGCCCTTTCACAAAGTACACTGCAAATACATTTAGTGAACTCTTGTATATAATGAAAAATTCAATATCCATTAAAATTATGATGTATATTTAAATTGTTGTGTTTTAAATGTTTAGTATATATTTAAGTAAGGAATGAATTTTTTAGAACAGAATACTTAATAATATCCTATTTCACAAGCATATGCATTTGTATTCATATGTGCATATGTTTATGAATAGAGCCAAGAAAGGATATTAATTCATATTGATAATTTATTTCTGGTTGGTAGACTTAGGCATGAACTTTATGTCCTCTGCACTTATTATTTTTTGAAGTGGGCATAGACACTTTTGCAATAATACTAATAGTGCCAATTCCCCAAATGAGACAAACAAGCAAACACAGAAATAGGGTGAAATGTGCAATCATTTACCTAGAGCTCTGAAAGCTGCTTCACATTCTGTCCACATCTTTTTAATCTATTTTTATTAAAGCAATTGCTGGTAATTCTTTTTCTGAATCCTATCCTCCATAGATTGATTGAATGAAGAATTGTACTAGGCAGTTGAGCTCAGGATGCTATGTCACTGTCTGTCTGGCAGCAGCTTCTAAAGTGCTTGCAGTTTAGCACAACCTGCTCATGGTGAGGATGCTACATTCAATGACTCCAGACACCTTATTTCTGCAGGCTTTCAAATTCCCTATATGGAAATAGTCTGAATTGAACTAACTCTTGCTTATCTATGTCTCGATTTCAGATGATCTGTTTGGTCTTATGTTACACAATGGGCAGCAATGTTTCCATTTTCAAGTTTTACCAATAGTACTAGTTTTTATGTTAATAGCAAACTCAGGAAGGAATAAAAAGTATTAGTACTGGACGGTGTGTAAGATAAATGCCAGAGCAGCAGAAAGCAGCTTTCTAAACATGTTCCTTTGCTTTGCATTTCACTGTCTAAGAAAGCCTTCCATGGAGAAAAGCAAGCACTCCTCCATACACCTGCATCCATTCATCTGTTCCTTCAACAAGCATTAAATACCTCTAAGTGTCATATGCTATATTAAAACATGAAGATCAAACCATTGTTAAATATTTTCTTCTCCACCTAATATTCCCTAGACTAGATATGTAAAGAAATAAGCAACAAAAAGCAAAATGCAACTTCCTTAGTAATAGTTACCGATAGGCCAGGATATTTGGGAGTGAAGAAAAGGACACCAAGGAAGTAGAGAAACCAGAGCTGTTCTTTTCAGCCCCTGTATCTATAGCACCTAACCCCTTGCCTCACACACAGTGAATATTCAATGAGCAATTCGATTCTATTGTTTAGAATACAGTTTTGATCTGAAACCTTTTGAAGAATGAATAGGACTTTGATTCGTGACTTTTGAAAGTAAAACAATCAATGGGGAAACAACATAAGAAAGATAGAGACAATAGCCAAAATTTACAATATTTTTAAAATCCTAAAACCACAAATAATATATATTTGAAAACCTATTAGGTACCAAATTCTATGTGTGAATTGATTCATTTAATACCTATGGGAATCCCGCCATCCTATCTGGTAAGTGCCATTTTCATTACATTATGGATGAATACTATGAACTACAGAGGTTAAGTAACATGTACTGTGTGCTGCTTCATAAAGAATTGAAAAACTTGATTGAAGGAATGTAGAGCTATGTATATGACAGAAAGAGGATCTTCTTCCTCCAAAGGGGAAGCAGGAGCAGTCAACAAAAGTGGTTATTTTGAACACTTGTAAAGCAGCATGGGTACTGCAGTAGGAAGTGGTCCAAGCAGAACAAGTTGATTAAAAAAAAAACTCAAAAAGAATTCACATTAGAGAATCTGGATTCTAAGTGTGAAGATAAATTCTGTAGTGAAAGAACCATGAGCTCTAGAGTCAGAGGGCCGCTGAGCATGACCTGGTACTGTGTCATGGTTCTGTAATATCTTGGGGAAATTGCTGAACCATTCTGAGTCTCACTTTCTTTATTTACTAAATTGTGGCTGTGATACTACCTTCCTCAGGGGTATGTGAGTTTGTACTTTACAAACTACAAAGCATTGTGCAAAAACTAGCTCTCATAAAGAGAGTTTTAGAAAAGCATATACAATATATATATTTTTTTCTTTAGTCATTATTTTCTAAGCACTGTCTACAATTGGTAAGATCTCAGCAATTCTGCGTAGCTTATCTTTTGAGTGCATGGGAATTCTGGCTGGGTGCAAACCTAAAGTAACACATTCCAGGAATGGCTAACCTGCCTTGCTCCTCAGCTACAGATTAATTACATCTCCTGGAGTGAATTCTTGGCTGTATTTGTCAGTGAGGCTTCCCTTCCATTCTGCTCCCCTGTCCAAGCCTCCCATGAGCTATCCTACTAAGAAGGCTACCCTGACCCACATGCCCTCAAAACAGATTCCTTGCCAATTTGGCAGCATAGAAATAGTCCAAGCAGAAGGGTGGTTCTCTGGGGCTTCAGGAATGAACAGCAGATTGCTTCCCTCCTGGTGACTGCAAGACTAAAGCTTGCTCAGAAAGGCAGCAATTCTAGGGTTATGGAAGGAGGTAAGCTCAGACACCATAGAAATATCTTAAAGTCTGCTCTTGCAATCAAATGGTATAGCAGAGGGAGATCTGTCTGTCTGTGGGTTTCTTTTCACACTGTTGGACTGTCACCAGATTTTAAAAGGCTCCCTGATTTTTTTTCTGAAACAGCATTAACTCCCTAGAATAAATGGCAGTTATAGCTTTATGTTCATATTTGACCACGTTTCTACAGTTGTTTTTGTGTTGTTGTTAGATTTAGCTCTTGGACCAGTCTACATTTGTTAGATTGATTCATTGGTTTATCTATGTCTCCCAGTAAATTATGAGCTCCTTTTGGACCGGGTTTATATATCAGTCATCTCTGGCACCTAACACAGAACCCTGGCACATAGAAGTGATTCATTAAATACTAAACTGTTGTGGAATTGATAACTCTGAATTAGGCAGACATCTGGTGGGTTATCAATAACATTTTGTTGTGGAGTCAAATATTGATCAAAGGAAATTGAATTATATTCTATCAACGGATAAAAAAATTGTGCTATAACTAATAACCTAAAGAATGTTCCAACTGCATCCAATTCTTAGTAGGATTAATGTGTTTTGGTACTAATGAAATTAAATTGCTTAAATTAAAATATTGGTAACCTGAAAATCTCATAGGCAGAAGGGGAAAGAAGCATGAATTTTCAATATTTTTTGCTGAACTTAAAAATCTGAAAGAACATTTCAAGAGCATGATGAAAACTCCTATTTTACAAATAAAAAAAACTGGGGTACAGAAGGCATGATCTTCCCAAAGACACAGTTTGTTGCAAAGTGGAAGGAAGTCCCAGAATATGAGGTCCCAGGAGGTAGAATGGGATATTTAACACGATAGTGTGATGTTCAGCCAAGGCAGGCAGAAGCAGTATGATCATAGGAAAGGTCCTCATCATAATTGTTTACAGAACCAAAGGTCAGAACTGCTAAAATAGCACTAAGCATCAGATCCAAGAGGCCTAGAAAATACATCAAAAGACCAGAAATTAGGAGGCTAGGAGGCAATAAATCATGTGATTAAGATCACAGATTTCAGAATCAGATATGCCTCATTTTGAATTCCAAAGCTGCCACATCTTATTTTATTATCTCAAACAAGTTATTTATTCTCCTCTAAGCATTCCTTTTCTCAGCCAGAAAAATGCTGCTTATGTTAATAGCTACCTGAAGTTTTATCTTTGATTATTATATGATATTTTTATAAATGTATACCAATGTTCTTAGCACACTATTATAAGACAGACAAGATTTTCAACATTTAGATGCTTGCATTCAATGGTGGGGTTAGGAAATTCAAGGAAACCAGGAAAGAAAGAAAGAAGCACAGAATTCAATTTAGCACTATGGTGTGGTAGAAAATATATACTTATAAATAATTACTTGAGAAGGTTTCAATTGAGATAGACTTGCAATAGCTCCTCTCTCTGAGGAAATGAACTATAATTTAACACCGAGATCACAAAAGGAGACAGCCTATGGGGCAAGTGTTTCAGGAAGTGGGAAGAACAATTTCAAGAGGTCTATGGCAGAAATGAACTTGTCTTATCACAAGGTTAGAAAGGAGACCGAAAAGCAAAAGATGATAAACAAAGGAAATCTATTACAAAATGAGGGTGAGGAGACCAGCAGAACTCTAAGTGCAGTGGAAAGATTTTAAATGATCTTAATCAAGTGTGTTGGCTAGCTTTCCACTTCCAAGGATAATTTTGGATCACAGTTTCAGAGGTTCCAATCCATGATCAGTTGCCTGTTGCCTTTAGGTCTATGGTAAGGTAGTACATCATGGTGGGAGCACATGGTAGAGAAAAAGCATTCACCTGCTGGCTGAGAAGCAAAAGAGAGAGAGAGAAAGGGACCAGGGTCTCATTGTTCTCTTCAAGGGCATGTGCTCAATGACCTAAATAAGTGCCTTAGCTGGGGATCAAGCCTTTTTTTTTTTTTATTGGTCGTTCATAACATTACATAGTTCTTAATACATCATATTACACGGTTTGATTCAAGTGGATTATGAACTCCCGCTTTTACCCCGTATACAAATTGCTGTATCACATCAGTTACCCTTCCATTGATTGACATATTGCCTTTCTAGTGTCTGATGTATTCTGCTGTCTGTCCTATTGTCTACTATCCCCCCTCCCCTCCCCTCCCCTCCCCTTTTCTCTCTCTACCCCTTCTACTGTAAATCATTTCTTCCATTTGTATTCTCTTGTCTTACCCCTCCTTTCCTCTTATATGACATTTTGTATAACCCTGAGGATCGCCTTCCATTTCCATGCAATTTCCCTTCTCACTCCCTTTCCCTCCCACCTCTCATCCCTGTTTAATGTAAATATTCTTCTCAAGCTCTTCGTCCCTACCCTGTCCTTGTTTACACCCCTTATATCAAAGGAGTCATTTGGTATTTGTTTTTTAAAGATTGACTAGCTTCACTTAGCATAATCTGCTCTAATGCCATCCATTTCCCTCCAAATTCTATGATTTTGTCATTTTTTAATGCAGAGTAATACTCCATTGTGTATAAATGCCACATTTTTTTTATCCATTCATCTATTGAAGGGCATCTAGGCTGGTTCCACAGTCTTGCTATTGTGAATTGAGCTGCTATGAACATCGATGTAGCAGTGTCCCTGTAGCATGCTCTTGTTAGGGCTTTAGGGAATAGACCGAGAAGAGGAATAGCTGGGTCAAATGGTGGTTCCATTCCCAGCTTTCCGAGAAATCTCCATACTGCTTTCCAAATTGGCTGCACCAATTTGCAGTCCCACCAGCAATGAACAAGAGTGCCCTTTTCCCCGAATCCTCTCCAGCACTTATTGTTGTTTGACTTCCTAATAGCTGCCAGTCTTACTGGAGTGAGATGGTATCTTAGGGTAGTTTTGATTTGCATTTCTCTGACTGCTAGCGATGGTGAGCATTTTTTCATGTACTTATTGATTGATTGTATGTCCTCCTCTGAGAAGTGTCTGTTCAGGTCCTTGGCCCATTTATTGATTGGGTTATTTGTTATCTTATTGTCTAATTTTTTGAGTTCTTTGTATATTCTGGTTATTAGGGCTCTATCTGAAGTGTGTGGAGTAAAGATTTGTTCCCAGGATGTAGGCTCCCTGTTTATCTCTCTTATTGTTTCTTTTGCTGAGAAAAAACTTTTTAGTTTGAGTAAGTCCCATTTGTTGATTCTATTTGTTAACTCTAGCGCTATGGGTGTCCTATTGAGGAATTTGGAGCCCGATCCCACAGCGTGTAGATCATAACCAACTTTTTCTTCTATCAGATGCCATGTCTCTGATTTAATATCAAGCTCCTTGATCCATTTTGAGTTAACTTTTGTGCACGGCGAGAGATAGGGATTCAGATTCATTTTGGTGCAAATGGATTTCCAGTTTTCCCAGCACCATTTGTTGAAGATGCTATCCTTCCTCCATTGCATGCTTTTAGCCCCTTTATCAAATATAAGATAGTTGTAGTTTTTTGGATTGGTTACTGTGTCCTCTATTCTGTAGCATTGGTCCACCCGCCTGTTTTGGTACCAGTACCATGCTGTTTTTGTTACTATTGCTCTGTAGGATAGTTTGAAGTCTGGTATCGCTATACCGCCTGATTCACACTTCCTGCTTAGTATTGTTTTTGCTATTCTGGGTCTTTTATTATTCCATATGAATTTCATGATTCTTTTATCTATTTCTACAAGATATGCTGTTGGGATTTTGATTGGCATTGCATTGAACTTATAGAGAACTTTTGGTAATATCGCCATTTTGATGATGTTAGTTCTGCCTATCCATGAGCAGGGTATGTTTTTCCATCTTCTAAGGTCTTCTTCTATGTCTTTCTTTAGGGTTCTGTAATTTTCATTGTATAAATCTTTCACCTCTTTTGTTAGGTTGATTCCCAAGTATTTTATTTTTGGGGGGGATATTGTGAATGGAGTAGTTGTCCTCATTTCCGTTTCAGAGGATTTGTCGCTGATATACAGGAATGCCTTTGATTTATGCGTGTTGATCTTATATCCTGCCACTTTGCTGAATTCATTTATTAGCTCTAATAGCTTCTTTGTAGACCCTTTTGGGTCTGCTAGGTATAGAATCATATCATCTGCAAATAGTGATAATTTAAGTTCTTCTTTTCCAATTTTTATGCCTTTAATTTCTTTTGTCTGTCTAATTGCTCTAGCCAGTGTTTTGAGGACTATGTTGAACAGAAGTGGTGAGAGAGGGCATCCCTGTCTTGTACCAGATCTTAGAGGGAATGCCTTCAATTTTTCTCCATTCAGAATGATGCTGGCCTGTGGCTTATCATAGATTGCTTTTACAATGTTGAGGTATGATCCTGTTATCCCTAATTTTTCTAGCGTTTTGAACATAAAGGGATGCTGTACTTTGTCGAATGCTTTTTCTGCATCTATTGAGATGATCATATGGTTCTTATTTTTAAGTCTATTGATGTGGTGAATAACATTTATTGATTTCCATATATTAAACCAGCCTTGCATCCCAGGGATGAATCCTACTTGATCATGATGTATAATTTTTTTGATATGTATTTGAATCCGATTCGCCAGAATTTTATTGAGGATTTTTGCGTCAAGGTTCATTAGAGATATTGGTCTGTAGTTTTCCTTCTTTGAAGTGTCTTTGTCTGGTTTCGAAATCAGGGTGATGTTGGCCTCGTAGAATGAATTTGGAAGTTCTCCCTCTTTTTCTATTTCCTGAAATAGCTTGAAAAGTATTGGTGTTAGTTCCTCTTTAAAGGTTTTGTAAAACTCTGCTGTAAACCCATCCGGTCCTGGGCTTTTCTTAGTTGGTAGTCTTTTGATGGTTTCTTCTATTTCCTCTATTGTTATTGGTCTGTTTAGGTTGTCTATATCCTCCTGGCTCAATCTGGGCAGATCATAGGACTCAAGGAATTTATCTATGCCTTCACTATCTTCTATTTTATTGGAGTATAAGGATTCAAAGTAATTTCTGATTATCTTCTGTATTTCTGAAGTGTCTGTTGTGATATTGCCTTTTTCATCCCGTATGCTAGTAATTTGGGTTCTCTCTCTTCTTCTCTTCGTTAGCATGGCTAAGGGTCTGTCAATTTTATTTATTTTTTCAAAGAACCAGCTTTTAGTTTTGTCAATTTTTTCAATTGTTTCTTTTGTTTCAATTTCATTAATTTCAGCTCTGATTTTAATTATTTCTTGCCTTCTACTTCTTTTGCTGTTGTTTTGCTCTTCTTTTTCTAGGATTTTGAGATGAAGTATGAGATCATTTATTTGTTGTTTTTTTCTTTTTTTGAGGAATGAACTCCAAGCAATGAATTTTCCTCTTAGAACTGCTTTCAATGTGTCCCATAGATTCCGATATGTTGTGTCTGTGTTTTCATTTAACTCTAGGAATTTTTTAATTTCCTCCTTGATGTCTTCTAAAACCCATTGATCACTCAGCAACCTATTGTTCATTCTCCAGGTGATGCTTGATTTTTCCTTTCTTCTTTTATCATTGATTTTCAGTTTCATTCCATTATGATCAGATAAGATGCATGGTATTATCTCTACCCCTTTGTATTGTCTAAGAGTTGCCCTGTGACATAGTATATGGTCTATTTTTGAGAAGGTTCCATGTGCTGCTGAGAAAAAAGTGTAGCTACTTGATGTTGGGTGGTATAGTCTATATATGTCAATTAAGTCTAGGTTGTTAATTGTGTTATTGAGTTCTATAGTTTCCTTATTTAACTTTTGTTTGGAAGATCTGTCCAGTGGTGAGAGAGGTGTGTTGAAGTCTCCCATGATTATTGTATGTTGGTCTATTAGACTCTTGAACTTGAGAAGAGTTTGCTTGATGAACACAGCTGCACCATTATTTGGGGCATATATATTTATGATTGTTATGTCTTGTTGGTGTATGGTTCCCTTGAGCAGTATGAAGTGTCCTTCTATATCCCTTTTGATTAGCTTTGGCTTGAAATCTATTTTATTAGATATGAGTATGGACACTCCTGCTTGTTTCCGCGGTCCATATGAGTGATATGATTTTTCCCAACCTTTCACCTTCAGTCTATGTATATCTTTTCCTATCAAATGCGTCTCCTGTAGACAGCATATTGTTGGGTCTTGTTTTTTGATCCATTCTACTAGCCTGTGTCTCTTAATTGGTGAGTTTAAGCCATTAACATTTAGGGTTATTATTGAGATATGGTTTGTTCTTCTATCCATATTTGTTTATTGATGTTACTAAACCTGATTTGTTATCCTCTTTGACTACTTTCCCCCCTTTACTGTCCTACCTCCCATTGTTGGTTTTCAATGTTATTTTCCATTTCCTCTTCCTGTAATGTTTTGCCAAGGATTTTTTGAAGAGATGGTTTTCTAGCTGCGAATTCTTTTAACTTTTGTTTATTGTGGAAGGTTTTAATTTCATCTTCTAACCTGAAGCTTAATTTCGCCGGATACACGATTCTTGGTTGGAGCCCATTGTCTTTCAGTGTTTGAAATATGTTATTCCAGGATCTTCTAGCTTTCAGAGTCTGTGTTGAGAGAACAGCTGTTATCCTGATTGGTTTACCCCTAAATGTAATCTGCTTTCTTTCTCTTGCAGCTTTTAAAATTCTCTCCTTATTCTGTATGTTGGACATCTTCATTATAATGTGTCTAGGTGTGGATCTCTTATGATTTTGCACATTCGGCGTCCTGTAGGCTTCTAGGATTTGGGATTCTGTCTCAATCTTCAATTCTGGGAAGTTTTCTCGTATTATTTCACTGAATAGACTGTTTATTCCTTTGGAATGGAGCTCTGTGCCTTTCTGTATCCCAATGACTCTTAAATTTGGTCTTTTGATATTGTCCCATAATTCTTGGATGTTCTGCTCATGGTTTCTTAGCAGACTTGCTGAGCTGTCTATGTTCTTTTCCAGTTGAAATACTTTGTCTTCATTGTCTGATGTTCTCTCTTCTAAGTGATCTACTCTGCTGGTAGTATTCTCAATTGAGTTTTTAAGTTGGTTTATTGTTTCCTGCATTTCTAGAATTTCAATTTGTTTGTTTTTTATTACCTCTATCTCCCTGTGAAATTGATCTTTTACTTCCTGGATTTGTTTGTCAATGTGATCTTTCATTGTCTGATTTTGCTGTCTCATGTCTTCCTTGAGACTCCAGATCATCTGAAGCATATATATCCTGAACTCTTTATCTGATATTCCATCTGTTGCAGCTATTACCTCTTCTAAAGTTGAGTTGACCTGCATTGCTTGTGGTCCTTTCTTTCCTTGTCTTTTCATACTGCTTGCGTTTCTTTCTGCTTGGTGCAACTGTTGTGTTTTGAAATTTACCCCCTATTTATTTATGTTGCTCTTGTATACTTGAAAAGTCTCCCTTGCAGGTGAGGGCGGCGGCTGTGCCCCTACTCCAATTGGGGTAACGTGTCTACCACGCTGGCGGCTCTCAGGGCCTGTTCCGGGAGTGGAAGGCGGCTCTGCTCTGTCCCTATTACAATTGGGGTGTCGTGACTACCATGCTGGCAGGTCGCTGGGCCTGTTCCGGGCGTGGGCGGTGGGCTTGGCTGGCGGGATTCCACCTAATGGCAGTCCCTAACCTCCCTGCTTGCTAATTAATGGCTTCTCTGAGGCGCCACGCCTTCTGTAGCTGCAGGGCAGGCCGCGCGAATCAGTTGGCCTGGATCTCCGGGGTCCTGCTGCTGGCTGTTTTGATGTTACAAGCTGTTGGAGAGTGGTGGTGTATCCTTCAGCTTTCCCTGATGGTGGCCGCTGACTGCCTGGATGGAGTGTCCGCTGTTTTGATGTTGCACTCTGAAGGAGAATGGCGGTGTATCCTTTAGCTTTCCCGGATGGTGGCCGCTGACTGCCTCGGTGGAGTGTCCGCTGTTTTGATGTTGCACTCTGAAGGAGAGTGGCAGTGTATCCTTCAGCTTTCCCGGATGGTGGCCGCTGACTGCCTCGGTGGAGTGTCCGCTGTGGGGGATGGGACTGTACCGCTTCCTTCCCCTTCTGAGATCCCGTGCTCGGCCCAAGGGTCCGTGTGGGCTTGGCTGGCGGGATTCCACCTAATGGCAGTCCCTAACCTCCCTGCTTGCTAATTAATGGCTTCACTGAGGCGCCACGTCTTCTGTAGCCGCAGGGCAGGCCACCTGAATCAGTTGGCCTGGATCTCCGGGGCCCTGCTCGGGATCAAGCCTTTAGCAAACCTTTAGGCCTTTGGGAGACACCGATCCAAACCATAGAATCTGGACACTGAAATAATTTTAAGATTGACATTTTTAAAATTACCCCAATTGCTGTGGCAAATTAATTGTTGGAACAAGAACTTCAATGGGGGAAGTGACTTACTCTATTGCATTAATTTAGGTGAGATATAATAGTGATATCAACCAGACAAGTGACAAGGGAGTTGTTGGAAGACAAAGAAACTGAGCCCATGATCTTTGAGTGGTAAAAGAAAAGGGATTTATCAACAGACTTGGTGATGATATACATATAGCTAATATTAATACTTCTTATAAATGGTGAAAACAATGATGATTTCTAGAGTCTGACACATTCGGGAGAATGGAAGGTCTATTTATAGAAGCAGAAAAGATAAGACAACTAATAATAAATTTTGTGAAGAAAGTGAATTAAATTTTCTTCTGGAATATTGAAGTTCTTTAGGATATTACAATTAGATACTAAGAATTCTGTTGGATCTTGGAGTGTTGAAGTCAAAGAAAGAATAGGTTTGGAGTCATGTATTTGGTCATCTTTACTGCAAAGGCACAATGAATTATTAAAAAGATGAGCAGATATTGATGAGTTAGCTAAGAAGAGTAAGAATCTCTGACTAATGAGTATGAACAGAAACAAGGATATAATTCACAAAAGCCATGTAGGAGAAAAGCTCAAGAAGCAGGAAGTGGACAAAGAAATTTTTCTTAAGAAGCCAATAAAATGGAGATAGAAAATTACTTGTGGTCTCTGAAAACCTGAGGTTGGTTGTGACCTCAATGACAGCAGATTCAGCAGAGTGGAAGCTACCAGAAGGAGTCAGACTGGAGCAGGTTCTGAACAACCCTTTCAAAAGATTTTGACAAGAAGGGAAGCAAGAAAGGGATATGAAATAAAAAGAGGTATGTGGTCTCAGTTTTTTTTTTTTAAGATGGAGGTATTAGAAAATGTTTGTATGTTATTGGAAATAAAACATACACTCAGAGGGACACAGTGAAGAATCAAAAGACAACCTCATGGAGTTCTTGAGATTTGAATTCCAAAGCCCAGTAGAGTGGTAGTACCTTTTCTATCTTAAGGGATGAGTCTTCCTTTTTTTCCTGATTTAAAGAGGGAAAGGATAGACTATATATATATATATATATATATATATATATATATATATATATATATATATTATAATTCCACATAACTTCCAAACTCAGTGTTAAAAAATTCATATTCTGATGTAAATATTTTTATTTTCTCATCCTAATAGAGTGGAGATCATCACTTCTAAACAGGTGAATGTTGATTGGAAGGATATGAATAGGGCAAGAGTTTATGAAAGGTTTGAGGAAAGATTTTATTTCATTCAATATAGCAGTGGTCTGCTGAATTTGAGAAACATTATGGCCTGGATAACAGGAAAATAATATAACTTCATGTATTTCAATGCAATCTGCTTGATACTATGCAAGGCCATTTCCATATGCACAACTTTCTTCATCCTTAAAATAAATTTTAATCATTGCCTTTTTAAAAGTCTAAAGACTGAGGATGAGAAAGATTAAAGAATATATCAAATGTTTCAGAACTATTAATTGACGGAGATAGGATCTAATTTATTTCTGTCTTACCCAAAGGTCATTGTTTTTTGCATCTGTCACTATATCAATTCAGGAGCTCATGGACAACCACAGAATAAACATCTGCATGATGGTATATTCATTTCCTACAGTTAGTATAATATAGTACAAGAGACTGATTATTTAAACAGCAGAAAAATATTTTTGCACGATTGTGAGAGCAGACATTCAATATCATATTTCATTCCATAACAAGTGGTGACGATGAAACTCACACTGAGAATGAAGACAGAATAAGAATTTGAAATGTTAAATTACACCCATTATTTTAGAACGATGACGATGATAAAAAACAAAACAATTAGATCATTTGAGAGGAATAAAAAAATCTTTAAAGATAGCATTTTCATGAATGGCTTTTTTTCCCTTTACTAATAAATAATAAACTACATCACCTATCACTTAAGAAAAATTTTCTCCCCTCAAAAATGATAGAAAAAAAACATTAAAAAGAAGCATTTGAAATGCTTTAAAAAGTAAACTATGAAAAAAATGTGGCTTCAATTCTAACAGATATCATTTTCTAGGGGGGGAATTAATCCATTATTTCTTTAAAGAAAAAAATTAAAGAATGCTAATGAGTATAGAAAATATCCATAGGAAATGCTACATTGTGAATCTCATTTGTTGAATTATTCATAATTTGTATGACTTTATTAATCTAATTTAGATGACATGAGCATTTCTGGAAGCATCAAAATAAAGTTTCTTTATATATTGTTGGCAAATCAGGAAACAGAAGATGCATAACCAAGGATGCATCACACAAATGTTATTTCTATCCTACAAAAAAGCAGCCCCAAGATGAGATAAATCTTGTCAAGTACAAACTGTCACAATAATGTAGAATAACAATGAGGATAAGAATCTGTTGGATACTCAGAAAGACATATAAATAAATTCAGGAAGCCAAGGGGTAAGAGGCAGTAAGAAAAGAAGCTTTCTACAGTTGTGTCCTTATACAGAGTAATCCATCAGGAGAAAAATACATGTATTTATCAAAACTAACAATGTTCTTCTATTAAAAAGTGCTTTTCCCACAAAAGAAAGAAGCAGGAAAGTTCCTTTAATCTCAGGAAGAAAACAGCATCAGAACAAACTTCAAGGTTCCTGTTACCAAGTTTCCTTTTACAAAACCAGGAAGACAATGCTTTGGAGAATGGGAATAATGCCTACAAAATCCCTTAACCACAATGATCCCTGTTCTGTGAGGTCTTTGATACAAGAATACCAGACATTTGCCCATACAAGTGAAACCACAGAAATGTAAATGTAAGCACAAATAACAGTTGGGAACAGACCTCAACAGATTTAATGATGCTATTTATTAAGCCAGGGAGTCAATGAATCAGGCACTGGAAGGGTGCATTTTCTGGGTAGAAAATGGCGACAGGGGTCTGCATTTTTTAGGTTACAAAGAGGGTGAATTAATCATTGAAGACTTAAGCAGAACTGTTGGTTTGGAAAGTCAGGGAAAAAGTCGTAAAATTCTGAAATTCATTGTGACTGGGAAGGGATGAAAATACAGAGACCTGCTGGAGCCTCTTGTACCCATTGTTACCCAGAACTGTTTATTTTTTTCCTCCTTCCAGGACTCACTGGAAGGGTGAAAGTCCAGAGCCTAGCGTGCAGTATTTGTTTTTTTCCCTTTGGGGCCCATTGTCACTGGGAAGGGATGAATGTCGTCGTCGTCGTCGTCCTCCTCCTCCTCCTCCTCCTCCTCCTCCTCCTCCTCCTCCTCCTCCTCCTTTCTTCCTAGGGGTTGTACTTTTCCTTTTCCTTCAGTAGAATAACTCAGCACTGGTTTTAAAGCTCAGGATGAGGGAGGCAGGCACAGAGGAAAGCTGTCACTGGGTTGCAGTCACTTTGTGCCCTCAGTTAGGCCATCCTCAGCATCCTCTCTTTCTGTCATGAGCTCTGAGGAAGACATTTGATTTATTTGTAAGAACATCTTCCCCATTATTTTAAAATGGATTTTTATTTTGTTTGGGCAGTGATAATGTTGATGCATGGTTTTCTGTTCTAGCAAGATACTAGACTAGGAGAATCTGAAATTTCCCTTGAGACAAACAGACGAAAATGCAGATAAATAGTCAATTTTATTTTATATGCATAGTTATCTCTCAAAACATCAAGACCAATCAGATTCCAGAAAGAAAAAGAAATGGAAAACAGAAGCATCAAACTCAGAAACTGGTTTGTCCCTAACCTTGGCTGTTAGGATTTTAGACTTAGTAACCTAACATATAGAATTTCTGCCCTTGACATAGCAGAAATGAATTACTTGGGCCCACACAAGGCTAGGATCAACTTGCTTACATAAATTCAAGGCTCTGAAAGTCTGCACTATTGATGAATGAATGTAGAAGAAAAACAAAATCCAGGATAAATTAATTACAAAACTTTCAGTTTCCAAGATGTGGATAGAAAAATAATTTCCTGAAGAATTTTAAACCTAGGATTTGTACTTCACAAAATTTTGTGGTTTGAAATTAAACCAAATACTGATGCAGAAAAAGCAAGTACAAAACCTCTGAAATTGAAACAATGAAGTTCAAGGAGGGATGGATAGGTTTGTGTAAATGGATCATGGTAG
Source organism: Urocitellus parryii (assembly GCF_045843805.1). NCBI lineage: Eukaryota > Metazoa > Chordata > Mammalia > Rodentia > Sciuridae > Urocitellus > Urocitellus parryii. Next base: position 78,402,414 of record NC_135534.1, read on the forward strand.
GCTAGGGGGATTGTGAAGGAAGATATAGTGGTAAGGACTCTCAAACTTCAAATTGAGAAGAAAAGCTGCATTTAAGAAATACCTTGCTTTCCTAGTTAATATTAGATAATTTTATACAATTATTTGTTTTTACAATGCAGAAATTAAGCCAAGGGAAGATGTGAACATATATGATAACAAAGCTGAGACAGGATTGCCAATTCAAGGGTAACCTGAAAATCTTACACTCTGTTTCAAAATAAAATATAAAGGCATTGGGAACATAGCTCCATGGTAGATCACTTGCCTTACATAAACAAGGCCCTGGAATTGATCCTCAGTAATGAAAAAAAAACAACAAAAAACTTAGAGGAAAAGTGACTGTGAGTTTCAAAGCCAGTACAACGTTAAGTGGGGAATTTAACTGGACTTTCTTGACCTCAATCGGAGGTAAGATATTTCTGTAAGATATTTTATTTCTCCTCATGAGACAAGCAGATTGTTCATTCTTTTGCCTATAAACTTCACAATTTTACCTCAAGTCATCAGGACTAGAATTTCCCTGAATTCTTATAGTTTATTTATCTACATACCAATGAAAGATCCTTTCTCTTTCTTTGTTGTAACATCAGTACATGTCACCCATTGTCAAATGAACCTAGCCTATAATGATCATATATGTGGGTAGCAAGAATTTTCTGCTTTCAAATGTAATTTCTTAAGGAGATCATTTATTAAATTTCCATTTTTATTAAGGTATTTATTTGATTTACTTAAGTTCTACCCTTGCATGTTTATTTTCCTTTTCACACAAAAACCTACCAAGTATTGGTTTCAAGGTAATTCTGAGCACATTAAATGACAATTCCTTCCTCTTTTATTTGGAGGGAGAGTTTCTGTTGAATTGACAATATTTCTTTTGTAAATGTTTTATAGAATTCATTAATCAAGTAATATTTTACTTGATCAAGGAGTTTTCCTTACAGAAAGATTTTGAAAGTAAAACTTAATTATTTTAATATATTTAGGTTATTGAAGTATCTATTTCTTCTTGAATTAACTTTAGTGGTTTGTGATTTTCATGGAATTATTCTGACTTTGTATAAATTGTCAAGTTATTAGCAGAAGATATTATATGTTATTGACATGTTATCCCTAATCTCAATAGGTTCTGAGGCAATGTTTTCTTTTCTTTCATGATATTGGTAACATCTGTGTTCTCTGACTTTCTATAACCAATCTAACCAGAACTTTATCAATATTATTGGTCTTTTTCTAATGGAAAGCTTTAGATCTAATTGATTTTATTTTTTGTTGTTTGCTCGTTTGGCTTATTGTTTCTTCTTTTTCTTTTGTTATAGCGACTTTATTATTCTGCATCTTCTACTTACCATACAATTATCTCTTTTACTAGTTCCTTAAGTAGAAGATTATATATAGATTTTATATCTTTTTTCCTAATAAGATTGTTCAATATTATAAATGTATTTCATACACTTTTCTGTTTATATACCAAAAACTTGACTGTTTACAAAAATATTATTCAGTTCACAATATTTATAAAATCTCTATTTCTTTTCCATTCAAGGCTCCTTTAGAAGTGTGTTAATTTCTAAATGTCTAGGAATATTATAGTGATATTTCTGCTATTAATTTTCAGTTGATTCTGTTGTAGACAAATAACATTTCTATTATTTTAATACCTTTAAATTTATTTTGTAATTCTTAAAAATGACCTATCTTATTGAATATTCTCTGTGTACATAAAAATATACACATTCTACCAACCTATGTGGAGTTTTCTACCAATGTCAATCATATCAAATTGCCTGATAGTGTTAATCTAATCTTACATGTAATTATAAATTTTTGGTCTACTAATTTTATTAGTAAAGAGAGAATATTGGCATGAAACTTCAAGTGATAATTATAAATATATCTATTTTGTCATATCAGTTGGACCAGTTTTTCCTTATATATTTTAGGTTTCTATTATTATATCTATATACCTTTAGAAAGTTTCATTTTCTTCAGATGGTGTCCACAGAGAATTGAAGAATTCTTTGGTGTGGAAGAAAACTCACACATCTAGTATCAGAAGTAAAGTCTCTATTAATAAATACAAATAAAACAGTTGGGTTTTTCTACAAAAAAAAGTTTCACCTTCTTAATGAATAGACCTGTTTCTTATCAAGTTGTTCTTTTTTATTTTTTATTCCTGGTTCTAAAGTCTATATAAATATTAATTTAGCAACACCAGTTATCTTTAGGCATGGTACATCTTTCTAGTTTTCTTTTCATGTGGATCCATGCAGTTGGATCTTTGTTGTTGTTGTTTTTTAATTCAATCAAACCATCTCTGCTTTTTAGTTGGAGTGTTAAGAACATTTTGTAATTAGCAACACTATTGGGATTACATAGAACACATTGTTATTTATTTACTAATTGTTTTATTTCCTCTTGGTTAATCCTCCTCAGCTTTTGCCTACTTCTTTTTTATTAGATATTATGTTGTGACTCGAGCTCATCTCCACAATAGGCCTATTTGCTATTCTGCTATTTCTTAAGCTTTTCTTTCTTCTACTTCTCATTCTTCTCTTCTTCCTTGTCTCTGAAATTTTGATATCTATAATTTGTTCTCTTTTATTAATTTTTGAGGGACAAAAAATCTTTATTAAGTGTTACTGGGGTTAAAATCAGGGGTGCTTTACCAACACCACCAGCTCTTTTTATAACTTTTTATTTTGAGACAGGGTTTTGCCAAATTGCCATAGCTGTCCTCAAACTTGAGATCCTTCTACCTCAGCTTCCAGAGTAGCTGGGACTATAGTCATGCACCACCACAACCAACTGAGTTGGCAATTTTACCAGCCACTATTTTTTCATAGAATTCCCGTCTCTATCCTTCCCTTCCTTTAGTCCCTTTCTTTTCTCCTTCTTTTTGTTCTCCTTCTACTATTTCTTTTTCTCTTTCTGCCTCTCTTACTCCTCTTCTGTTATTTTCCTCCTTCCCTTGTATTTCAGATTCCACTTATAGTTCTGTTAGAATGTCTGACTTTTCCCCGAGCCCCTCAGATGCTTTGTTCTTATGTCTTCCTTCTGCCTCCCAGGAAAGCATCCAGGAGAGGCCAGAGGAAAAGAGCTGGTAAATAAGTGTGTGCTTCCCCTCTGTGTTGGATTTTCCATAAGCCCCTACAGCTTATTTAATTTATTCTTTCATATTCCAGTTTTATGGTTTTTACTTTTTCCTTCCATGCTCTACCAAAGTTAGAATCAGTTAAAATGTCCTATGTCACCTCATCTTGCCTTGTCTCCTATTGGAATAGAGTTTGCCTGGTTGTGACTTTAGTTCTCTGATGAAGCAAAATTTTTTTAAATTATCATATTTCTTATTGAATTAGGAATGATATTCTCTTACATTTTTATCTCCCAAGCAGAAGCAAATTTGATCCCTGAAAAATATTAATTTTCCCTTTCTTAGATACAATGAATGATGCTAGAATTGCCTTGATTTTGTGGCAAGATGGAAGTAGTCAAGCAAATCATATATATATATTTTTTTTTTCTTCAAGGGATTATATATATAAATATATATATATAATATTTTATATATGTATAAAATATATATAGTATACTCTAAGGAGAAATGTGGTTTGCAGAGTCCTAGATCAGCATCAGGATGAGGAATGCACTTGGATGTTGGAGGGCTGGGATATATATATATATATATATATATCTTCAAGGTACTATGTATGTAAGAAAGACAATGACTTGTGCCTGCACAAGTGGCTATGGAATTCTTGAAATGCTGATACACGGAAATGCTTTTTTATTTTAATTTAAAATGTGATATGTGATTCTATTATTGGAAAACTTACAAATAAGTTTAAGCAACTTGGATATGTGACTATATAATTTCATCTGGAAAATATATGAAATTAAATGTGCATCAGTTATTACTGATACTGAAATATGTCTTGAAAGTATACTCTAATTACTCAGTAATTTTTTTTAATTCTAAAGAAAAGTTACATTGTCTCATATTTTATAAGTCAAGAAATTCTTTATTTTCATTGGTTTTACCAAAAATGAAACATGTGTGTGCTCATGTATATTCTGTAATGGGATTCAATGAGAAAAACTATACCATTTATTTCAATGGAAACAATATAATATAAACAATAGGTTAAATCGATGTTATAAAATTAAGGGGAATGTGAAAGAAGACAGGGATAGGAAATAGAGGAAGAAGCACTTCCCCTAGAGCTAGAGATTGAAAGAAAATAATAAGAGATATTAGAATCCAGTAGCTTAGGGAATGGCTTCACACACCTGGACTCAAGTTTTTGAGAAAAGGACATTATTCAGTTAGTAGTGATACCTCATGCTACCAGTTGGTATTAGAGAAGGACAGGGACCTTTACAAGGCAGGGACCTTTGAGTCAATGGCTCTAGTCAACCAGTACTGATGCTCTCAAACATTTAGCAATGCTTCACACACCTAGATCACAGATTTCTAAGGGGGTCATAGATCCTAATGCATGTTGAAACTGAGAGGGACCAATAATGCTGATTCTGGGAGTTCTGATAAAAAGCTAGAGGCTGGATTCTACCGCTCTTAGGGTAAAGAGTATCTTATTCTCTTTTAGATTATGGGCAGTGTCTGTCAGGGATCAAGTAATGAAGGAGAAATGTGGTTTACAGAGTCCCAGATCAGCATCAGGATGAGGAATGCACTGGGATGTTGGAGGGCTGGGAGATAACCGGCTCAGTTCCCACCTTGCTGTACAGCATTGATACACATGGCTCCTTCTATATATGGTTAAGTTTGACATAGCAGCTATAAATAGCCTTGTTTTTTTATTTTACAAAGATCTCTCATTTTCTTCCCAATATAGAAATAAGAAAATTACCTAAACCAATGGTGTTCACTTCTGATAAATAGCTATACTCTCCCTGTCCAGGAAATGTTAAATAAACTCTCAGGTTCTATCATAATCCATACTGAATATTCTTCATGCTAAAAAGCAAATTGTAAGAATAAATATCACTAATCATTCCTACATAAAAATGTATGAAAAATATTTGATTTAATGTATAAAATTCATGTATACTAAATATAATATATACACTAATTATATATATAATTATATATACACAATAGTTATGTAATAGTACAAATATACAAATAAAGGATAGGGGAATAAATATGTATGGCTGCTGCAGACCTTCTTTCTTATCAAATTATAAGCCGTAATCATGGTTTACAATTCTTCCCATAGAATTCTAGCAATTCTACCCATAGGATATTCTGTTTGCCCTCACTGAGCATGTCTGCTGGCTAAAACTCTTTACCTAGTCAATGACCCAGACTTTCTTAGAAACTTTAAATTTAAAGATATTTTGTCTCTCTTTGGTTACTGTGGTCTTCCATTAAATTGAAAATACAAATGTTAAGAAATCCCCAAAGGGTACTTTAAATTTCATGCATAGTCCTTCTTGCACTACTATGAATTAGTATATATTCCCAGATATATATTCAGAATCTATCAATTACATCAGTGCAGCACCCTGCTTCCATGTGTATGTGTGCACATACATTTTATACACACACACACACACACACACACACTCAGTGGCATAAAATACCTAAAATGTTCTTCAATTTAACTTCCAATTCATTACAATATTTCAAGCATCATGATGGAAACAATTATTCTACTTTGGAAAAATACTACTCAGAAACTAGATTTCAAAACTATGTGAAATTATGAAATTATGTTATAAGAAATAATTGTGATACAATCTATTCCCACATTCACCTTGCTTCTAGCATATGGGGGAATTTTGGCTAGTAATTCAAAGCTTATATTACCACTGTAAGAACAGATTTCCAACTCTCCACAGGGTTTTCTCCCCCTCAGTGTAACAATGAGAGTGCAGTAGTCACCCCACTATTTTATTAGACTAATTGCTCTTAAAAGATGTAGTGTATAATAAGACCAGTGAATTTCATACTAAATAGAATATTTGTACATTGCTTTTTGCTAGGAAATCAGTCTTGCTATCAGAAGCAACATTGAAAGAAATGATATAACAATAAATGAAGCATTCCATTGGCCCATGGGTGATAGGTGATGATGTCAGAGAGCATTACTGTCAAACAAATAAATAAATATAAAAACAATGCATCTATTTTGGTGAAAGTAATTGTTGTAATTTTTTAAAGTGATTGTAATCCAGCATAATTAATGTACCAGATGGATGACTGGTCCCTGCTCTCCTCCCAGAGAATAATGTATTGTAAGAAACTGATGGTTATTTATAGTATTAAATTTAGCACTCCATAGTGGTGATAGCTAGGTCAGCCTTTGTTAAGAGAAAAACTAGATCATTAAAATCTATTTAGACACTAAAAAAAAAAATATCAGTGCTAATTTACTGTTTACATTTAAGTGTATGATATAAATATTTTTAAATTCACAATATCCATGCATTTTTAATAATTTTCTTTTATTTATTTCTTAATTTGTTTGCTATTTTAATAACAATTTCATGAAATTCTCCTCCCATATATTCTATGATACACATCATTAAAGGTGACACTTAAATTCCTCATTTTTTCATTTATTCACACTTAATAAATATTTACAATTTATGTCACTGTTTTTGTTATGCACATTTATCTTTGACAAGATATTAACATATAGCTGATGGGAAATTTTCCTTATTTTCTTCTCAAAGAAAAGTAATATATGAATCAAACTTTTAGCAAAGAAATGAATTTTCATTTTTGCTTGCTTGAATATGAAAGCATTATTTTCTCTCTTCAGTGCTTTTAAGTTTCAGGGGTCACAACTCCTCAAATTGTAAGTAGTTTAGGGAAAGATTTTTTCATCTTTGTTCAGATGGATCTCATGTGAGAAGGTTCTTCACTTTTTACAATAGTGATCAGTATTCACCTGATTGCCACAATGATACACCTTCAAAATAATTAAAAGGCATATAAATACATGTTGTGGTATCAATTAGAGTAATTTCTATGGAATTTATTTGCACAATACTACAATTTTACATTATTGAATTTTATGAGAAACATTAATGTTTTACATCAATTTCCTAGTGCTTTGCCAGCCTTACTTAGTTTGAGATAGTTAATTCATTGTGCTCAATATCTATCTCATTTTTAAATCATACCTAACAGAATAGGTTCTATATTGCTAAAGCATATGTCAGTACTTGTAGCATAAACCAATAGATTTTTTAAAATACCTATATGTAAGCCCCAGACACAGAGATGTTAAATTAACATATATGAAAGTCTGGGCATTGGTATATTTTGGGGGGCATTGACTTTTGAACCCAGGACTTCACACATTCTAAACCAGCTCTCTACCACTCAGCTACATAGACATCCATATTTTAATGTATTTGAGAACCATTATATTTGTGCTTACAAGAATTTATAACTATAGATGTGCTCAAAGTAGATTGTAAGAATAGATACTCATTGACTTAGACCCTACTTCTAACCTGTTCTTTATGCAGCGAGATTTCTTACAAGCCTATCTGTCACTCTTATTCTCAAATTCTGCCATTTTGTGAGAAATATTTTAATATTATATATATATATATATATAAATATTTTAATATGTTGCTAGTATTTTGCCCATATCAATATATCCCAAGAGGATTAACACTAAACTTGTTATGGAGAAGAGAATATCAAGTAAGTAGATTAAGTCAAATTATAATGATAGCCACCTGGTTGTCCCTGAATAATAGATCTCACGGTAAATTAGTACCTCCTTGGTACCATTTGGAAATAACAGCAAATGTGACTACACTGAAATGTGTAATAGAGTTAGATACTTAAATGAAAATTTAGAAGAACCAAGGAATGAATATCCAAAGCCTGTGAGTTGAGCAAACCAAAGTTAAACATCTGACCCAATTGTTCCACTCCTAAGTTTATATCCAATGGAGTTAAAATCAGCATATTACAGCTACATCAAACTTTATAGCACCTCCACTCACAAAAACTAAACTATGGAACCAATTTAGGTGCCCTTCAACAGGTTGATGGATGAAAAACAACAAGTTATATATATGCACAATGGAATATTACTCAGCCTTAAAGAAGACATTCATTGCCAGTAAATGGATGGAGCTGGAGACTATCATATTATTTCGCTATAAGTGAAATAAGCCAAAGACCAAATGTTTTCTCTGTTATGCAGATGCTAATTCACAATAAGTCAGAGAGGTTCTAGGGAAGAATAGAGGTACTTTGGATTAGACAATAGGGAATAAAGGTAGGGAAGAGAGCTTGAAGTTAGGAAAGATATCAGAATTAATTGGACATTATTATCCTATATGAATATACAACTACATTACCAGTGTGATTCTATATCATGTACAACCAGAAGAATGAGATCTTATACTCTATTTATATATGATGTGTCAAGATGCATTTTACTGTCATGCATAATGAATTAGAACAAATTTTAAAAATTAAAATTAAACCAGAGTTTATCACCACCTTGAATGTCCATGTTTAGATCCCTGACGCCCTTGTCCAGGGCCTTACTTTACCTGAAACCAGGACAATGTTCTAGACTTACTCTGGGACACCATTCTTTCTTCTAAAACTGATATTCTACCAATTTCTTAGCACACCTGCTGCACAAGCCTCAACAAAAATTTTAGAAACACTTGAAACTTCTTTAAAAATATTTCCCTATATTGGACAAATTATATTATGTACTTTATTATTATATTATGTACTTGTACTAATATGTAACAATAAATCCCACCATATGTACAACTATAAAGCACCAATAAAAAATGTGGAAAAATGTTTCCTTACTAGTGCACTGAAACTCTCCTAATATTAATTCAAAATATTTCTCTATTATTTATTTATTTATGGAAATTGTGAGACAATGATCACAATAGACTTTTGTTTAACTCCTGGCCTTGCCATTGACTGTTGATGTTAATTTTCACACATTACTTTCCACAACCTATGTTTTCTCTATATCACAGAAAACTAATTATATCTATTTGTAGAGGCTTTAAGGATTATGAAAGGTCTTGCACAACATATGGCACATCATATGTTGCTAGTAGTCATTTTGATAGTGATTTTTGAGTGGTTTTTGATTACTTTTACCTGTACATTCATAATCCTTGTAAATAAAAGGTTGAGGAAAAACAACAAATATAAACACTCACGGAGCTCAGCTGTTGGACTTTCTAGAGCGATGTTAGCAGCTATGTTAAATATATGTAGTGAACTCAAATAAACACTGTCTAAAGAACAAAAGAAAAGTATGAGAATGAGTCTCACTAAATAGAAATTTTCAATAGATAGAGATTATTATGAGGAAACAAAAATTTCAGAGTTAACGAAACAACAAAAATCTTGGCATGGTGGTACAAACCTTTAATCCCAGTGACTCAGGAGGCTGAGTCAGTAGGATTGCAGTTTGAGGCCAGACTCAGTAACTTAGTGAGATCATGTCTCAAAATAAAAATAAAAATGGGCTGGGGTTGGAGCTCAGTGGCAAAGGACCCTGGGTTCAATCTCCAGTACCAAAACAAAGCAAAAAAAAAAAAAAACAAGAACAACAAAGAACAAAGAACCTAAACTCAAATATTAATTAAAAGAATTCAACAGCCGATCTGAATCAGCCAAAGAAAGAATCATTAACTTGAAAGTCATTCTATTGTAATCAACCAGTTCAAGGAACCAAAAAACTAATGAAAAAAATATCAAAACCTAAGAGGTTGGGGGACACCCTCAAGTACATCAATAGATACATAATAGTAATCCTAGAAAGACAGGATAAAGAGAAAGAAACAACATAATATTTGAGAAAAATGTAACCAAATCTCTCCAAATTTGTAGAAAAACACTAATGTGCACATATAAGAAGTTTAACAATTTCAAATTAGAATGTCAGTAGGTCTACTGATGCTAAACAAGAATGTCTTGAAAGAAACTACAGAAAAGTAGACCATGCTGAACAGGGGAATTCTCAAAAGAGTTGAGAACTGTCTTGTCATCAGAAACTATGAAAGTCAGGGAAAAAAGAAAGTCAGAAAACAAAGGACTGGCATATTTAAAGTGCTGTAAGAAATTACTGTGAAACAAGAATTATATTTTTTGGCAAAATTATCCATCAGAAATGAGAGAAAAATAAACATTTCAGAATAATTGGAAAGCTGAGAGATTGTAGTGCGAGTACACTTGTCTTCAACAATGTTAAGTGAGTGGTTCAGTCGGGAAAAGAAAGGACACCAGTGACTCACATCCATGTGAAAACATAAAGAGCACTTGGAAAGACAACAACCAGTTCAATAAAACACAGTTCAGATGCACTTTCAACTTCAAACTTCTTTTTCTATCTGTTTCGAAAGAAAAATGCAAAATTAATAATTATAAATCTAGGTTGAGAAAATTTCTCAGTGAGAAAATTGAAGCAAAAGACATTACAATACCATATACTAAATTATATTACAGACAGAGCTATGGTAAGAAAAAACAGCATGGTATTAGCACCAAAACAGACATGAAGACCAATGGCACACAAAAGTATACAAGTGCAACCTGTGACAATAATGGCAAAATGATGGGAGAGTGTTCTACAGGGGCAAATATTTTGAATAACATTAAAAGTAAGTTGGTATTGTTTTGAACTAGATTGCTATAAAATGAGATATTATTTGTGTTTTCCAGGGCAGCTACTGAGAAAACAACTCAAAATAATTTAGAAAAAATAAATGACAAGCTGTGCATGGAGGTGCACATCTGTAATCTCAGCAAGTGGGTAGGCTGAGGCAGGAAGATTGCCTAGTCTGTGGCCAGCCATGGCAATTTAGCAAGACCATGTCTCAAAATAAAAATTCTGAAGATAGCTGTGGATCAAGGAAAGAAAATTTCAGAACAATATCCCTGATGAACAGAGATGCAAAAATTCTTAATAAAATATTGGCAAATCACATATGAAAACATATTTAAAAGATGATGCATCATGATCAAGGAGGGTTCATCCCAGGGATGCAAGGTTGGTTCAACATATATAAATCAATAAACATAATACATCATATCAATACACTTAAAGAAAAGAATCACATGATTATCTCAATAGAAGCAGAAAAAGTATTTCACAAAATACAGCATCCATTCGTGTCTGAAAAATTAGGGATAGTAGGAAAATACCTCAATATTGTAAGAGTTCTGTATGTTAAACCAAAGGCCAACATCATTCAAAATGGAGAAAAACTGAAAGAATTCCTTCTAAAAACTGGAATAAGATAAGGATGCCTTCTTTAACCACTTCTATTGAACATTTTCCTTGAAACTCTAGCCAGAACAATTAAACAGAAGGAAGAAATTAAATGGATAAGAATAAGAAAAGAAGAACTCAAACTATCTGTATTTTTGATGACAGGATTCTGTAGTTAGAAGACCCAGAAAATTCCACCAGAAAACTTTCAGAACTCATACATGAATTCAGCAAAATAGAAGGATATAAAATTCGCACCCATAAATCAATTGTGTTCCTACACATCAGTGATGTATCCTGAAAGAGAAATTAGAGAAGCTACCTCATTCACAATGGCCTTGAAAAAAACATGTAGGAATAAAGCTAACAAAAGAGGTGAAAATGTCTACAATGAAAACTACAGAACACTAAAGAAATAAATTGAAGAAGACCTTAGAAGATGTAAAGATCCCCCATGTTCTTGGATAGGCAAAATTAAATTGTTAAAATGGCCACACTACCAAAAGCACTATACAGATTTACTGAAATTCCTATTAAAACTCCATTGATTATCTTCACAGTAATAGAAAAAGCAATCATGAAATTCATTTGGAAAAATAAGAGTTCTAGAATTGCCAAAGCAATCCTCAGTGAGAAAACTGAAGCAAAAGACATCACAATACCAGATCTTAAATTATACTACAGACAGAGCTATAGTAAGAAAAACAGAATGGTATTAGCACCAAAACAGACAGGAAGACCAATGGTACAGAATAAAGACACAGAGACAAACACACATAAATACAGTTATCTAATGCTAGACAAAGGTTCCATAAAAATACATTGGAGAAAAAATAGCCTCTTCAACAAATGGTGCCAGGACAACTAGAAATTCATACATAGCTGAATTAAATTGAAATCCTATATATCACCCTGCACAAAACTCAACTCAAAGTGAATCATGGACCTGGACATTAGACCAGAGAACCTGCAACTACTAGCAGAAAATGTAGGTCAAACTTTCCATCATGTTGGTTTAGGAACTGACTTCCATAACAAGATTGGTAAAGTGCAAGAAGTAAAATCAAGAATCAATAAATGAGATGGACTCAAACTAAAAAGCTTCTTCTCAGCAAAGGAAACAATCAATAATGTGAAGAGAGAGCCTACAGAATGGGAGCAAAATTTTTCCACATGCTCATCAGATAAAGCACTAATCTCTAGGATATATAAAGAACTCAAAAAACTTAACACTCAAAAAACAAATAACCCAATCAATAAACAGTCAAGAAATTGAACAGACATTTCACGGAAGAAATATAATTGATTAGCAATTATATGTAAAAATCTTTAACACCTCTAGTAATTAGAGAAATGCAAACCAAAATGCAGGGAGTGAGATTCCATCTCACTCCAGTCAGAATGGCAATTATCAAGAATACAAGCAACAATAAATGTTGGCAAGGATGGGGAGCGGTACAATCATACACTGATGGTGAGACTTCAGATTGGTGAAATCATTATGAAAAGCAGTATGGCTATTCCTCAGAAAACTTAAAATGGAACCACCATTTGACCCAGTTATCCCACTCCTTGGTTTAAACCCAAAGGACTTAAAATCAGCAAACTACATTTACAAAGCCACATCAATCTTTTTAGCAGCTCCACTCACAGTAGCTAAACTATAGAACCAACCTAGGTGCCCTTCAACAAGTGAATAAATAAAGAAAATGTCATATGTATATGCATATATATATATATGTGTGTATATATATATATATATTACATATATATAATAATTGTATATTATAATATTACTCAGCCTTAAAGAATAATGAAATTTTGGCAGTGGCCAGTAAATGGATAGACCTGGAGACTGTCATGTAAGTGAAATAAGCCAATCCCAAAAAACCAAAGGCCAAATGTTTTCTCTAATAAGTGGATGCTAATATACAATAAAGGGTTTGGGAAGAATAGAAGTACTTTTAATTAGACAAATAGAATGAAAGGAAAGAAGAAGGGAAGGGAATAGAAAAGACAGTAGAATGAATTTGACATAACTTTACTATGTTCATATATATGAATACACAAACAGTGTAACTCCACATCATATACAACCACAAGAAAGGGAAGTTATACTCTATATGTTTGATATGTCAAAATACATTCTACTTTCATATACAATAAAAAGCCCAATTAAAAAATGACACAAAGAGAATTAACTTGTGTATTCAGTAATGGCAAAAAGACTAATTTACAAACTACTTATTTGAAATACATTTTTTAATATCCTATTGAGATAACTATAGAGAATTATTTATAACCTAAATTATTACATAAAAGTGTGATGGTAATTCTTATACTCAAAAGTAGAATTTATATTGTAAATATCGATGTTGATATGAAATCTTAATACAAAATAAAGGTAGCAATCTACTCAGTTTAAAAAATGAAGGCCTGTGGGCCTGTGACTCAGTGGCAGAGGGACTCTGGATTCAATTCTAGTACCACAAAAAAAGAATGAAAGAAGGAAGGAAATAACTAGAAAATATGTACTTAGTACAAAAGGAAGCAGTAATGGAAAAATTGAGGAAACAAACAAACAAAAAATAAATAAATAAATAGAAAACAAAAAGCACACTGGCAGGAATAGTAATAGTGCTCCATTATTAGCAATTATAGTTCATGTAAGTAGATTAATTTCTACAATACAAGGACATAAATCAGCTAAATGGAATATATAATGTGTACCACATAAGTTAGACCCAGAGATGCAATAGGTTGAAAATATAAGAAACGAAAAAATATTTAATGTAAATAGTATTCAAGCAGCTGAAAAGCTATGCTAAAATCAGAAAAAAAACAGACTTCATGGCAAAAATTCTTAATAAAGACAAAGAAAGACAACATATGGGAAATTATAATATACTTTGAGGTGAAATTAAAATATACATTTAGCCATAAGAAAGAAAACTTATGGTTGTAAATGGTTGCATTTGAAAAGAAGAAATATCTCAAATTTGTAACCTAACCACAACCTTAGAAATATGAAGAGAATATCAAACTCAAACAAGAAGGAAGAAATCATAAAAGTTAGAAGGAACATGAACCCAATAAAGAATATTAAAAACAACAGAGAAAATTAATGACATCAAAAGTTGACTATTTGTAAAGATCAATAAAAGTGACAACACTTTAAATGGGCAAGAAAAAAAATAAAGACTCAAATTACTAAAACTCAAAAATGAAAAGGGACATTACTACTTCCTATAGAGGAAAAATTATCCCTCAGTAATACTATGAACAATTTGGGGTCAATAAACTAAATAACCAGATAAAATGGATACATTCCCCCAAACTCACAAGTCATCAAAACAAACTCAAGAAGGAATAGGCAATCCGAACAGCATTATTACTCATTAAGATGTGGAGCTAGTTGTTTAAAAAAAAAGCATAGAAATGAATGCCCAAGAGCAGATGACTTTAATAACATTTTAAAAATAATAAAACCAAATCCTTTCAAGAAACAAAATAGGAGGGAATATTTACTAACTCACTCTGTGAGGCCAGTACTATCCTGGTAAGTAGTGCTAACAATCACCCAAAGAGAAAACCACAGAATGATATCTCTTACAAACACAGATGAAAAACATTACCAATAAAATAAAGTCATCATCTATTATCTGTGGGGAATTGGTTGTAGAAATTCCTACAGATGCCAAAATTTGTGGCTGCCAAGTACCTTGTATAAAATGGCATAGTAATTGTATGTATTTTATGTACATCCTCCCATACCTTTTAAATCATCTCTAGATTACTTAGGATATCTCATACAATGTAAATGTTATAATAGTTATTAATGTATTGTTTAGGGAATAAGAATGTACATGTTCAGAAAATTTTATTTTAATCCATATTTAGTTGAATTTATGAATGAAGAACCTCACATAAGGGGGCCAATGTAGTGGATAATAGAGCACAGCAGCATAAAAGGAAAAAAAAAACAGTTTATGCCATGGTCAAGAGATGAAAGACAGATTCAACATAGTAAGACAAATCAATGCAGTATGCCATATTAATACAATAAATGGGGAAACACAACTGTTTATCTCCATAGAAGTAATAAAAACAGTACTTTTTCATGATTTAGAAAAAAAGCTCTCAAACTAGGAACATAAGAATTCTTTCTCAAATGGATAAAGACTACATAATAGCCACAACCACCATATACTTAATGGTTAAAATGCAAATTATTTCCTTTAATATTAGGAAGAACACAAATATGCTTGTTCTTTCACAGATTTTTTTATGGGGGTGGGTATTAGGTATTGAACCTGGAACACTTTACCACTGTGCCACATCCCCAGCCATTTATGTGTGTATAAGTGTGTGTGTGTGTGTGTATGTGTGTGTGTGTGTGTGTGTGTGTGTGTGTGTGTGTGTATTTTGACACAGGGTCTTGCTAAGTTGCTTATGGCCCCACAAAGTTGCTGAAACTGGCTTTGAATTTGTGATCCTCCTGTCTCAGCTTCTGGAGTTGCTGGGATTACAGGCATGAGCCACTGCACCTGACTTTTACCTCTATTTAGCAATGTATTTAAAGTTCTATCCAGGGCCATTAGGCAATAAAGTAAAATAAAAACAAAAAAAAATTGTTCACACTGAAAAGAAAGAACTAAAACTATGTTTCTAAATGGCATTATTTTATATATTTAAGAATTTTTAAAGAAACTACAGAAGAAAGTCAAACTAATGAATGAGCTTGACAAACTAGCAGAACAAAAAAAATCAGTGCATAATGATCAGTTGTATTTCAATACACTGGCAATAGATAATCAGAAAACAATACTAAGAAAATAATTTTCACTAGCATCAGAAAAAAATAATATACTTAGGAATGATTGAACCCAATAAATTTGCAAGCCTCAAACACTAAAATCCACAAAATAGTACTAGAATATTTTTAGCTAAGCTTTAAAGAAATGGAAAGAAATCCCTTTGTTTTAGTCAGCTTTTTCACTGCTCTGATTAAAGAACATGACCAGAACAACTGTAGAGGAGAAAAAGTTAGAGGACTTATGGTCTCAGAGGTCTTAGTCCATAGAAGGCCAGCTCTACTCATCAGGGCTTGAGGTGAGGAAGAACATCATGGCAGAGAGTGTGGCAGAGGGAAGCAGCTCACATAATGATCAGAAGACAGAGAGATTCCACTAGCCAGATTTAAATGCTTACCTCATAGCCACACCCCCCAATGAACCCTTCCTCCAGCCATATACCACCTGCCTCCAGTTATCACTCAGTTAATCCCTATCAGAGGATTAATTCACTGATTAGGTAAAGGCTATAACCCAATGATTTCTCCTCGAAACCTCTTGCATTGTCTCACACTTAAAAGTTTGGGGGACACCTCACATCTGAACCATAGCATTTCACATCTACCCCCAAAGCTCACACCCATCTGACAATGCAACATACATTTAGTCCATTCTCAAGAGTCCCCATATTCTCAACAGTTCCAAGATTGCTCAAAGTTCAAGTCCGAAGTCTTCTCTGAGGCTCAAGACTATCTCTCATTGTGAGCTCCTGAAAAATTAAAAGCAATTTATGAGTATTAAATATATAATGGTACAGAGTAAATATTTTCATATACAAAAAAGGGACACCGAGAGAAAGGATCAGAACAAAGCAAGAATGAAATTCAGCTGCACAAAAAAGTCCTGCAGTTTCCTGTCAGCATCTTGAGCAAATGGTGTTGGGATGTTCTCTCCAAAGAGCTTGTGCAGATCTGACCCTGTGAACTTGTTTGTTGCAGCCAAAGTGGCCTTTCTTTTAGTTTGTCTCTGCTCCATTCCTGCAGCTTTTCTAGGACAAGTCCCATGTTACTGCTATTTCTTAATCTCTGGGTTCTCCACTGCACCTTTGGCTTCCTCTTCACATCTCCACACCTAGCCCTCTCAGGGGCTGCCCACAGGGACTCTGACCCTAAGGTACTTTGCCTGGCCTCTTGTGCCTTTGTTTGAAATCTCAAAGCCTTCATGACTCCCTAACTCCAGCATCCTGCATTCCTGTACAACCAGAACACATGGTTGGTGCCAATGTCTGCTGACATCTTCATCAGCAACCATGGCTGCATGAGCCTCTGAGTGCCTGTGTGGTTGAGTATGTTGAAAAAACTTCCTAGGCCCCCTTGTGCAAGAAGGGTACCCCACGTATCTCTTTTCAAGAGAAATTTCACTTTTACTCTCTTGAATCTGAGATGGGTGTGGTTTTCCCAGCTTCTGAGATGTCCTCAAGCCATCTTTCTCATTGTCTCTGGCCAGAGTCTTTGTCTTTTCTTTAGTAACCTTAAAGTCTTTAACAATTGCAACTTCCATAGCCCCAGTTTTCCCAATTTTTCAGTCCAAGTTTTTCAAATCTTTCTGCTCTGCTTTCTACTCCTGATTACAATAATAAATTTGGCTAAAAGCTGCCAGCAAAATCCATGCCACCACCTGAATGCTAAGCCTGAATGCTATGCTGCCTAGATATTTCTTATGCCAGATTAAAAAAAATATCACTTTTAAAATCAGCTTCACAGAAAGTCTCAGGACAGGGCACAATGCGGAAAAATTATCATCCAAAACATAACAGGAATGGCCCCTAGTCCGAATTCCAAGAGTCCTCCTCCGAAGCCTCATGACCCCTTTTTCACTGTCCATGGTCCTATTGGCATTCTGGTCTTCTAGGTAAAGCATCTCCAGCTTGTGCTTCTAAACGTTTCAAAAGTCTTCCATTATTAATCAGCAATAGCCCCACCCCTGGTACCAATTTCTGTTTTGGTCAGATTTTTCACTACTATGACTAAAGGATCAGACCAGAACTACTATAGAGGAGAAATGTTGATTTGAGGACTCACGGTTTTAGAGGTGTCATAGAAGCTGGCTCCATTCCTCCTCCGGGCTTGAGGTGAAGCAGAAAATCATGGTGGAACAGTGTGGCAGAGGGAAGCGGCTCACATGATGATCAGAAAATAGAAATACTCCACTCTCCAGCTTCATATATATATATATATATATATATATATATATATATATATATATATATATATGTATGTATATATACACATACACACACACACACTATGGAAAAATATATATATATTTTTTTCCATAGGTAATAGTTGATAAAAATTTGGGACAAAACTCCTGATTCTTCTTGAAATGATGTAGATCAACACTCTTTGTATTCTACCCTCTCTTATTCTTTATTTTCAGGAGTGGATTCAGTAATCTTTCACCATTCTACAGATATTTTCTTAACACAAGAAATATTTCTTTCATCTGTGTTATCTTCTCTCCCATAGTGAAGTTCAATCCAAAGAGAATGGTAGAGTTTTTTTTTCTTTGCCCCAAAGTGGGAATTCACACTTTCACTCCAAATTGAGTGACACCCAGATTACAAATTTTGAAAGGAATAATTTGTCAACTTTTTCCAATTAAAATGGAAGATTACAAGGGTTAGGAAAAAAAGAACTTAGATATATAAATGGAGAGGTTAGCTACTAGAAAATAAAATGATGAGTAGTTGGATGGGTATCTAACTGCTATTTTGGGCAAAACATGTAGAAACTAATCTTTTTTCAGGGCTCCATCTTTTCCTGTTCTCTTTCCTTATGGTAATCAGAATCATTTGTTGTGATTAAAATGTGTGGTTGTCAAGTCCAGTGGGATCTGCTTTCTGAAAGATATTTTACTTCATCTTCTTTATTCATTGGACTGCACTTGAACACTTCATGTTTTTCTCATCTAAATTTTTAGTGATTTTAGTCTTATTACTGCATGAATTATTTGTATATTTGTGCTCCTATGCATCCATATTGTATGTCATAAATATTCTTAGGCATGCATGAACAGTTGTTGTTCAATGGAAAGAAACCTTTTAGCTCAGGGTAAATTTTTCCTCCTCCAGATCATACTCCTAGTGTTGAAATATTTGTGACCTATTTGCTTTCTTATCATATCTACAGAGATTAACTCTAACTTATTTTTACATTTAGAGTAAGCTCTAGGTAGTTAGCCATACCATTTGCATTGGGACACTACTTCTAATCTCTCCAAAAACGATTTTATGCGGCACAACACTTCCATATAAATCTTTATGTGCTCTGTTTTTGCACATCATCCCCCTTACCAAATGGCAACAGTGTCTCCCAATGTATACAGAACAAATTCAAACTCATTTGGCTGACATTCATAGATTTTGCTGTTTTGTTCTTATCTGCCCACTTTTCACTTTTCCCTCTATTTCAAAAAAATCCATATGCACCAAAATAAACATTTTTTCTTATTATATGTTCTGGAGTAGATGCAGAAACAGAGGATGTTCAGATCAGATATGGGTATGAATGAGTTGGCAAATGTCATATTAGTGATCTAGGATGATGAATGAATATTATGACTTTTATCAATAGGAACTTTTAGAGCTACAAAGGAAGTAAAGAATATTCTAACTCTGGAAGTGGTGTACATTGAATAATGGAATTGTAACCTTTATGCAATTGTGAATGCAGGGAATGCAGGAATGTAGGTTATTGTGTGAAGAAATAATTCCATAATTCCTCTAAATACCCATAAATATCCAAACTTCTTGCAAGACTGGGAGTATTAGAGTGTGTGTCTAAAGACCCATATACACAAAGGAAAACAATATTCTTTTTTCAGGAGTAGAGATTTTATTACAAATAAAAGAATCTACCATCTGCATAGATATTAGATGAGCCTGTCACCATAATTCTCAGAAGCGGGTGAAATCTACCACAATGGGTGAGAGAACCAAAGAGGATATCAATGTCGTATTAAACACAGAAACTCAAAATTCTAGGGATAGTTCAGTGAATATGTTGGAAACCAGAGAGCAGTGTTTGTTGTTTTTGAAAGGAAGGTTGGGTACATGAGTGTATCTACACTTCATGTGTCCACCTGGAACTTAATTTAACTCTTATTACCACTAATGGTGACCTTGATGCTTTAGCACTTGAAGATAAATTTCCATATCAGATTCAGGCTCTAGACATTTTAATAAAAATATGAAATAATACAAATAATGAAAGATATGAAACTACATAAATTATCCAAGTGGTTTTTCTTTTTAAAAGTTTCTAAAGGGCAGAACTTGCCTTTTGAAGCTTTTTACCTCGTATTTTGCCATACACGCTGCCTGTGCTTGCCTTGTGGGTAGATGCTCAATAACAATTTGCTGAACATATGTTTCCAAAAATATACCTATTAAAGTCTCCTCTTCCGTTCAGAAAGATTCAGGAATGCCTTTGGGATAGCTAATTATCAAATATTTATTGAATGTCAACTGTGTACATGCTTTATTCTAGGTTCTAGGATCATGGCAGCAAACAGACAAAGTTTTCATTTCTAATGCAAAAGATCACAGGATTTTTTGTTTGTTTACTCAGAATCTCTTTTACAACATTTTTTTCTTCTCTTGATTAAATTCAAAAATGTCCAAAGCACACAAGCAGTGCTTGTGTACATGTATGTATTTATAAATTACATAATTGGAAGCACTTGGTGTCTGTTTACTAATTTAAAAATTGAGAAAGTCAACTAAACTAGTACTTTTTTGTTTGCTTGATTATTTTTCTATGTATATTTTAATAGGAATATTTTTGTGAGCCAGTAATACTTGCAACTTCCTAGCCATTTAAATATGGGTAAGCTTCTTAATCTACTAACCATTCAGGTTTCTAATCTATAAAATATAGATAAATAAAACACACCTTATACAGATAAATAAAATACACCTCATTTTGAGTATTAAATGAGTACCTGGCATACAGTGTTATATAAACCAGCTCTATTTCTGCTACTATTACCACCATCTTACTTGTGGTTTTGTAGGAGAAATAAAAAAAGTTGGTGATATATATAAAAATCCTTAGTTTAGTACTAGACACATGACATTTACAAATAAATGGAAATTATTAATGAATCAGCTAGTCATTTATCATTATTCTAGGGGTATCAAAATGATCACTCTCATGAAGAATTGTAGGAAGAACATTGTGGAAAGTACATTTTTTTTTCAGTACATGGTGCTAGAAAAATGGGACATCACCATGCAGAAGAATACTTGCTCTTTGAATGGGCAAGTACTTTTTGGATAAGACCAAAAAAGCACATGAAACAAAAACAGTCAAATGGGATTACATCAAATTTAAAAACTTCTACACAGAAAAGGAAGCAACAGCATAAAGAAAACACTGATAATGAGAGAAAATGTTTACAAACTGTACATCTGACAAGGGATTAATATCCTGAATATGTTAAAATCATAACTCAATAACCGAAAAGTTCAAATTTAAGATAGGCTAATGAGCAGAATAGATAAGTTTCAAAAGAAAATATGCATGTGAATATCCCACAGATATATGAAAAAAATGTTCAACATCATTAAACATCAGAGATATGTAAATCAAGACCATGGTATACCACCTCATATGTAGTATGCAATATGAATGGCTATAAAAATTACTAAAGATAACAAGTGCTAGCCGGGACACAGAGGAACAAAAACCTTGCACACTGTTGGTGGGAATGTAAGTTAATATGGTCATTATGGGAGACTGTAGAGATTCTTCAAAAATTATGGAACTACCACATGATCCAGCAATCCCACAACTGATATACATCCAAAGGAAATAAAAATCAGTATGTGAAGGAACATGTTCATTACAGTACTATTTTTTACTTTATTTATTCTAATTAGTTATATATGATAGCAGAATACAATTCAGTTCATATTACACAAATAGAGTACAATTTTTCATGTCACTGGTTGAACACAATGTAGAGTCACACCTTTGTGTTTTCATACATGTAGTTAGGGTAATGATGTCTGTCTCATCCCACCATCTTTTCTACCCCCATTCCCCTCTTCACTTCCCTCCCCTTTGCCCTATCTAAAGTTTGTCTATTCTTCCCATGCTCCCTCTGCCAGCCCATTCCCATTATCAATCAGCATCCAATATCAGAGAAGACATTCGCCATTTGGTTTTCTGGGATTGGCTTACTTCACTTAGCATTATATTCTCCAATTCCATTAATTTACTTGCAAATGCCATGATTTTATTATCTTGTAACGCTGAGAAATATTCCATTGTGTATATGTACAACATTTTTTTATCCATTCATCTTCTGAAGGGTATCTAGGTTGGATCCACAATTTACCTATTGTGAATTGTGCTGCTATAAACACTGATGTGGCTGTGTACCTATAGTATGCTGTTTTCACTGCTTTCCAGATTGTTTGCTGGAAACAACTTAAGTGTCCCATCAGTTGATGAATGGATAAAGGAACTGTGGCACATATAAACAATGGAATACTATTTAGCCATAAAAACAATGAAATCATGTCATTTGTGATAACATGTATGAAACTAGAAATCCACATTTTTAATCCATAATGTTAAATGAAATGTCAGGTACAGAAATATACGTACCACAGGATCTCACTCATGAGTGGAATATAAAAGTTGATCTTATAGATAGAACAGGATTGCAATTGCCAGGGGCTGATAAAAACAGGATGGGAAGGGCTAGGATATAGTGTACTGGTAGAGTGCTTCCCTAGCACTCCTGAGGACCTACATACATGTAGTTATGGTAATGATGTCTGTCTCCCCAATACTGAAAAAATATAATATGAGAAAAGTACATGGAGAAGGTGATCAATGGTTATTAAGTTAAAGTTATATAGGATCAAGAGGTGTTGGAATACAACTGCACAATATGGTGACCAGATAACAATTATAAACTGGACATTTTAAAAACTAGAAAAAAAGGATTGTGAAACTGTCAACACAAGGAATTGACAAATGTTTGAGGAGATGAATATGAATATGTTTAATTACATAATGTATACATGCATGGGACATTTCATGATACCTCATTAATATGTAAAACTCTTATGCTTTTTAAAATTTAAAAATTAAAATAGATTTTAAAAAGACTAAACATAACAAGTACTGACAAAGATGCAGAGAAATGGAAACACTTGCATACTGTTGGTAGAAATGTAAATTGGTATAGTCATGATGGAAAATAACATGGAGGTTCCTCAAAAAAATAAAAATAGATGGACAGTATGATTCAGAGATCTCACTACTGGGTATGTGCCCAAATAAAATGAAATCAGTTTATTATAGAAACATCCATACTGCCTTATCCATTGCAACATTGTTCACATTAGCCAAGAAACAGAGCAGCCAAAGGATCCATCAACTGATGAATGGATAGAGAAAACATGGTACAAATATACCATGAAACATTGTTCAGCCATAAAAAGAATGAAATCCTGCCATTTGCAAGGACATGAATGAAACTGAAATTATCTAGTGAAATAAAACAAGCAGAGAAAAACAAGTAATGCATGATCTCACTAATATGTGGAATATAAAAAAGCTAATCTCGTATGAGCAGAGGTTGGTAGAAATTGGAAGTGGGAGAGGGAGGGGGAAATGTTGATTAATGAATAGGAATTTATAGTTAGACATAAATAAGAAGTTATGTTGTGCTGTTGCATAGAAGAATAATTATAGATGACAATAATAAGTATTTCAAAAAGCTTAAAGAAAGGAGTTTGAATATTTCACCAAGAAGAAATTTTAAATGTTTGAAATGATAGATATGTTTACCCTGATTAAATATTATACAATGTATACATGTATTGACACATCACATGGCCTCCAATCAATATGCCAGTTTTTATGTATCACTTTAAAATATGTTTAAATAAAATACATTTAAAACTTAAAAATATAGTAGGAAGTACTAGAAATTTTTTATGTTAAATGAGAATTTTTGGAAGGAAGAGGGATAGCATAGCTATCTGTAGAAAGGAAATAATTGCTCCTTGTTATCCATTCAACCTTGGTTCAGAACCCCTGTGGACACCAAAAGCCATAGAATCTGAAGTCCCTAATATAAAATGGCATTCTATTTTCACATAACCTAAACATATCCTCCTGTACACTTTAAATAATCTGCAATTACTTATACTATTAATACAATGCAAATGCTATTTAAATACATTGGCTAAACTGCATTGTTTAGAAAATAACAAGGAAAAAATTTGGTACACATGTAATTTCTTCTTATTATTATTTCAATCTACATGTGATTGAATCCACAGATTCAAGAGAACTGGCAGAGATGCAGGGCCCAGTCTAGTTATTTTTCATATGTAGAAGTTGCTTTATTCATTACTGGCTCCATAATCTTCAATAATTGGAAATAATACATCTTGATTTGTTATAAAATAAAATATATACATCCTCTTTAATTGTAGTTTTAAAAATCAAATCCAAATATTGTTACTCCTTATCTAAGTACTTAGCTAGCAATTTGACCCTCAGTCCAAACTCTTCTTCTTGAAACATAAAGGTTCTTCACAGTGTGACTCATCATACTTTTCTGGTCTCACTTCCCATTGATCCTTACTACTCTATTCCACACCAAACCTTTTTTATTTTTCCATTATAGAAGTGCCCAGGATAACACACCTTCTCCACCATTTACTCATCCCTCCCCATTTCTGCTGTGCAGCCTTCCTTGTCTTCCTCCTCAGTTAGTTGTTCCTACTATAGGCTTTATATACAGATCTTATATGCATCTCATAAACTTCCTGTACATGCCTCCAAAAACATCATTTACATAGCCTTAATATTTTATGCACATCTTTATCACAACATGGAATGAGATCCATGAGGACAGGATCAGTTCTTATCCATTCTTGGAACTTGACATATACTGGGTACATGACAGAATAATAATTAACTAAATAAATAAAGTAAGCTTTCTCTCATGACTTCACTGGTAAGAACACTAATGTTTTGAATGCCAAATAAAAATTTCCATTTATAGAGAAATAAATAGCCAGCTTTCCACTTATACCCATCCTTGTCCTGATGGGCTGACTTTTTAAGAAACCCATAGATTCACTCTGACTAGCTATGCCTCCTAAGTGTGGCCTGACCCACTTGATTTGAGCACAATGTCTGCTTAGTGTGATGCATCTTATTCCTGGGTACACATTATAACCAGAACCTCTTCAAAATACTTGCTAGCAGGGTGTCTGCCACTTTATGATATGCTTAAATGTTTATGTGAAAGGACAAATAGAATTCAAACCACTTTTATTCAGTTAACTGTTAATTTAATTAATTATTTTTTTCATTCTTATGCTAAGTTCCTTCCAGTTTAATCATTAGTTTAAGAGATTTTAATCTGATTTTAACTCCTAACCATGCCTCTAGGATTTGGTTTTCTGATCCTCAGCCACTTTAAGAAGTTGTAGAGTATATACTTGAAATTATAGTCAGTTAAGGTTGGCTTCAGATGAATTTCTTAGTTGCTTAACAGGCTTTTCATTTGAGGCTACTCATCCTTGACAATAAGGCTCTTCAAGTCTGCATTTCTTTTAAAAGTGTTGTTATTCAGTAAAAATTTTCAAATAATCCCCAAATGTGTTCCATGATTAGCCAAGAGCATTGGGAAATAGAGATACTGGGATGCTATTATTTCAAACTCAGATAAAGACTCCGCATTTTCCCCAGTGGTCTTGGTACAAGTTGACCCTTCATTTATTATGTGATTGCTACTTTAAGCCCCCAAACACAGCTGTTGGTTCATTCAATTATGCATTAATTAGACATGTTTATGTAGACATAACTCTCTCACTCCATTGCTTAAAATCCTTCAGTGGCTTCTCATCGTTTTCAGAATAATATTTGAACTTAGTTTTTCCATACAAAGCCCTACATTTTCTGAATTAAAACGCATTCTCTGACAGATACTCACAGATGCCCTTCCTCTCAGTTCTTCTGAACTTCTTTCAAGGCCCCCCAAATATGCCTGAATTCTTTTATTCTATTTTTATTTTTTAATTTGTTTTAATTAGTTATACATGACAGTAGAATGCATTAATGCACTTTGATATATCATACATAGATGAGATATAATTTCTCATTTTACTGAGTGTACATATTGCAGAATCATATTGGTCATATAGTCACATATATACATACAGTGATAATATCTGTTTGTTCTACTATCTTTCCTATCCCCAAATCCCCTCCCCTCCCCTGCCTTCATTTCCCTCTACCTAATCTATGGTAACACTATTTTTCCCTAATGCCCACCACCCTATAGTGAGTTAGCATACTCATATTAGAGAAAACATTCAGCCTTTAGTTTTGTTGGATTGGCTTATTTTGCTTACCATGATATGCTCCAACTCCAACCATTTACTGACAAATGCCATAATTTCACTCTTCTTTAAAGCTAAGTAAAATTTCATTGAGTATGTATACCACATATTCTTTATCCATTCATCTATTAAGGGACACCTAGGTTGGTTCCATAGTCTAGCTATTGTAAATTGACCTGCAATAAACATTGATGTGGCTGTGTCACTATAGTATTCTGAGTTTAAGTTCTTTGGGAATAAACCAAGGAGTGGGATAGCTGGGTTAAATGGTGGTTTCATTCCCAATTTTCTGAGGAATCTCCATACTGCTTTCCATAGTGGTTGCACCAATTTGCAGTCCCATCAGCAATGTATGAGTGTACTTTTTGCAATACATTCTTGCCAATATTTATTGTTGCCTGTATTCTTGATTATTGCTATTATAACAGGAGTGAGATAAAATCTTAGAGTAGTTTTGATTTACATTTCTCTAATTGCTAGAGATGGACTTATTTTTTCCATACACTTTTTCGTATATTTGTTGATCAACTATACTTCTTTCTTTCTTTCCCTCTTTTCTTTCTTTCTTTCTTTCTTTCTTTCTTTCTTTCTTTCTTTCTTTCTTTCTTTCTTTCTTTCTTCCTTTCTTTCTTTCTTTCTACCTTTCTTTCTACCTTTCTTTCTTTTCTTTCTTTCTTCTTGTACCAGGAATTGAACGCAGGGGCCCTTGACCACTGAGCCACATTCCCAGCCCTATTTTGTATTTTTAAATTTTTTTCTTTATTGATTTTTTAAAAAATGACAGCATTACAATTCTTATTACATGTATACAGCACAATTTTTCATATCTCTGGTTGTATATAAAGTATGTTGACATCAATTCATGTCTTCATATTGTACTTTGGATGATACTATCTATCACATTCCACCATCCTTGCTAATCCCCTGCCCCCTTCTTTTCCCTCCCACCCCTCTGCCCTATCTAGAATTTTTCTAATCCTCTCATGCTCTGCCTCCCTACCCCCATATCAATCAGCCTCCTTATATCAGAGAAAACATTCGGTATTTGTTTTTGGGGGATTGGCTAACTTCACTTAGCATTATCTTCTTCAACACCATCCATTTACCTGCAAATGCCATGATTTCATTCTCTTTTATTGCTGAGTAAAATTCCAATGCCACATTTTTTAATCCATTCATCCACTGAAGGGCATCTAGGTTGGCTCCACAGTTTAGCTATTGTGAATTGTGTATTTCTTCTTCTGTAAAGTGTCTGTTCATTTCCTTAGCCCATTTATTGGTTGGGTTATTTGTTTTGTTTTTTGTTTTTTGTTTTGTTTTGTTTTGTTTTTTGGTCTTAAGTTTTTTGGGTTCTTTATATGTCCTAGCATTAAAGAAAGAAATAGAAGAAAACATCAGAAGATGTAAATATTTCCCAAGCTCCTGGATAGGCAGAATTAATATTGTCAAAATGGCCATACTAACAAAAGCATTATACATATTTAATGCAATTCTGATTAAAATCCCAATGACATTCTTCATAGAATTAGAAAAAGCAATTATGAAATTTATTTGGAAGTTGAGACCCAGAATAGCTAAAGTAATCCTTAGCAAGAAAAGTAAAGCAGGAGGCATCACAACACCAGACTTTACAACAATACTACAGAGCTATAGTAATAAAAACGGCATGATATTGGCACCAAAACAGACTTGTAGACCAATGGTACAGAATAGAGGACTCAGAGACAAACCCACATAAATATGGTTATGTCAGACGAGACAAAGGTGGCAAAAAACATTTACTAGAGAAAAGATGGTCTATTCAATAAATGGTGCTGGCAAAACTGGAAATCCATATGTAGCAAAATGAAATTAAACTTCTATCTCTCACCCTGTACAAAAATCAACTCACAGTGGATCAAAGACTTGGGCACTAGAAAAGAGACCCTGTTCCTAAGAGAAGAAAATATAGGACCAAATTTTCACTATGTTGGCCTAGGATCTGACTTCCTTAACAAGACTCCTAAAGCACAAGGAGTAAAATAAAGAATTAATAAATGGGATGGATTCAAATTAAAAAGCTTCTTCTCAGCAAAGGAAGCAATTAATAAAATTAATTAATTAAGAGGAGAGAGCCTTTTTCCCACATGCACCTCCTTTTATTCTTGAGCTTTACTCTCCCTAGAGAGTCCTCTCCTTTTTTAAAACTTTGCCCAGATTTCTGCTATTCATTTTTCAAAACATAATTTTAAACATCACTGCAAGGGATGCCTTACCTAACATCCCCATCTACATCCAAGCAGATGCTGTCACTCTTGTCTTTTCTCTGAAGGTGTCAACGTCCCCAGCATTCCTAATTCTCTCATGGCATTTATGCTCTTTTGTTCTGACTTACTGACCAAACTTCAACTTCTTGGAAATCAGGGACAATACTTCATTTCACTTTGTATTTCCAGCACCTGACACAGTGCTATTACATGGCATGTACTGTACAAAATGCTGTGGATCTGTAAATGGCACAATCCACAGAAGACAAATCAAAATCACCAGCATCTCTTAGATTCTTCCATTGCCCAATTCTGATGTCTACTAAGTAAATAACACATAAAATGTTTGATTCATATTCTCTTGAAGAATTGATGAAAATTTGAACTTTCTGCAGATGATCTGAATGCAGACTCTGTGGTGAATGTAAGGTGCATAAGGATCATTAAGGCAATAGCACTGCTCTCTATAAAGTTGGAAAGTAACATATAATGAAATAATTGCAATGCAATATCACAAATATAATATTCTGAGGAGGAAAAGATTAATTCTTATTGTAGTTTTCATGGAGGTAGCATTTGACATAAGCCTTGAAGGAACAGAAGATATAGTAGATAACATTTTTTAATTATGAAAAAGAAAAACTCACAAATGGTAATTATAAGTCTAATGTCAACATTAATAGTAGGAATATTTATGCTATGCTACACATTACTCTAAGTGATTTTACATGTATTAATTCAGTTAATAGTTACAACAGTCCTTTGAGGTAAATGCTATTACCTATCAGTTTGTTGAGGCCATAAGCTAGTCCCACAGATTAGATGGCTTTAAAGAATGGAAATTTATTTTCTTATAACTCTGAAGTCTAGAAGTCTGCAATACAGTTGTCAGCAGGGTTAGTTTCTTGTAAGGCCATTTTTCTTGACTTTATAGGTGGCAATCTTCTCCCTGTACCTTCACAGCCTTACCTCTGTCTGTGTTCAAATTCTCTTCTAAGAACACCAGTCAGGTTGGATTAGGTCAACCCAAATGACCTCACTTTAACTTGATTTCTTCCTTAGAGATCCTATCTCCAAACTCTGACTTTGTCAGGTACCAGGAGTTAGGACTTCAATTGGTGGGGGCATAAAATTCTTCTCATAACATTACAATCCCTGTTTTACTGAAAATGAAATGAGCATGAAGAGGTTAAGTAGAGCTCCAAAATCTGTTGGGCTAGATGCAAGACTTTATTCAATCTGTTTAGTTTTTAAAAATAACAAATAAAATTCACTGACATACTTCATTGTTAGGACATTCTCTATCCTGCTCAAGGTACACTCAAATTTCCAAAGAACAGAGTCATAAAACCTCCAATGTAAGAAAATTAACATTGGCTATTGTATTAACCTGTAGAACTGATGATTTCTGTTGTATGCAAAAAAAAAAAATATTCACAGCTAGTTATTGTTGGGTGATTACTGCATGTAAGGCACTGTCCTAAGTGTACTGCACACCTAATCTCAATTATATCTCACAGTTCTTTGAAGTTTATTATAATCCACATGTTATACATAAATAAACTGAGATTTTCAGATTATCCCTCATTTCTAACAAAATCAATGCCAGAAATTTCTAACAGGATTTCTTAAAAAGAGGTCTTCTTTCTTAAAAAGAGGCTTCTTGGCTTGCTCACCAATCCCAGAGCCAAAGTGACAACTCCTGCTTTAACTTCACCTTTGCACATGATAAAGCTGTACTTCACCCTGTTTTGACCTTTAGTTTCTTCATCCCATAGGAACTTCCTCTGTTCACAACAGTATATATCATATCTCTTCCTTCAGCACCTTTACTCCCCATCACTTCCTGTGAGTGCAATACTACATAACACTCAGCATGTTCAGAGTCACTTCATAGACACAAAGAAAAAAAAACCCCTCAGAGAATGTCCCAAGCTAGTCAACAGCGCTAGCTCAAGGTTCATGTCTACATCAATACCATTCTTTTTGCCCCACATCTCTGTTGCCACCTTGCAAGTACTGGTTGTCTATGGGTCCTTGTGGCCTGTGAAGAAAAATAGAAATTTTAATCCCACCCAGAAAAACCGCACATCCTTAGATGTTGCCAAACACATCATTGTCAGTGTTTGGCAACTGTGCAGTCACTTCTTCTTTGCACTTTTATAATCAAGTGTCTATTTTTTAGGTAAGGAGAAATGACAAAAGATGCTCAGTTTGCACTTGTGTACAATGCTGAAAGCTTGCTACCATTTGGAGCAAAACATGAAAGCTTTGTTTCCACTTTTCTGCTTTAATTTCTAATTACTGACTAATTTCTGGCTTGTTAATGCAAAGGTATTAAACTTGGAATAGAACACCTGAGCTCTGAACCTACTCTGCCAGCTGGGTATAGTTGTAAAAGCCATAGAAATCTGAAATGGAATCCCAGACCTTCTATTGCTTTCCAGTTGAGTGAATATTAGGAAAGACTAAACACTTGAACTCAATTTTCTCCTTTGTGAAATTAAATCAATAAAATATTTACACCTTGATTTACTATGGCTTAAATAAACAAGACACATTAGGAGTTTGTTTTACAGAAATTTCTTGATTGTTAATTTAGTCCTCTAGGTTAGATTATAAACTAAAGAGAGAGAGAGAGAGAGAGAGAGAGAGAGAGAGAGAGAGAGAGAGAGAGAGAGACTGGTTATCTGGTAAATATTGAACACCTACTATGTACTAGGCACTGAGGAAACAAGATAAATGAACAGCTGTGGCTCTTACTTGGTCACACTGATGTTCCTGGATGTCCTTGTGTCTGCTCTGAAAACAATAAATATCTCTGCTTCAGGTTGAATTCATAAAAGAAACAGTGGTTGTGGACCTGAATTTCTGAAGTAAGCAGTGATTCATTGATATTCTCATCTAATTCAGCTTCTTAGCAATGTTGTTCACTATTTCCTCTTTTTCTGTGTTTTCTAGATCTAGTATAATGCTATGTGATGTCCTTTGTTGTGGCTATCATTTGTTGTGCCGATACTTGTCCTTTCCTGATCTTGTGTGGTCTTCCTTGCTCTTCCTTAAGTATAAATGTTGTGAGTCCTGTGAATCATTTGAGCAAAGGGACACTTGGGTATTTAATGTGAATTAATGTAGGAAGTTGCTGAATGAACAGTTTACATTTCTAAGTGAAGGTCAAGCACCACCTCTTCCATATGGCCCCCGAGAGACTGTACCTACCATCAGACCTTGACCGAAGCACACACATATTCCCATCAGCAGAGATGCTCCTGTGCTACATAGACACACAGAACTGGATCTTTACTAGGGTCTGCTGCAAAGTAGCAGTCAAGACTTGTTGGTGCCAATCCTATTATGATATTAACTAGTGGTGACTCTTGGATTAGCATTCTTTTTTTTCTCTGTAAAATAAGAGGTTTGGGAGGGAAGAAAGTAAACTATTATTTTTCCACGACTCTATCAGTTATTTTATGAATATTATCTCATTTTGCCCTTGAATATTATTGCTCAAGTTTTCAGATCCTTATTTCATTCTTGTTCTCATAAGCATGTTAAATTTGTTGACACCACCCCTACCTATTCTATAAATGAGGATATAAAGGCATAGAGGGATTTTATAAATTCAGAAGTTTGTTATCATATAAAAATTAGGATTTTTTTCAATAAATAACCATTTCAAAATAAGGTTTACATGAACAAACAATAAAACACAGGAATAAAAAAATAGGAAAGCAAAGGCCTGGTTATTATCCTTCTTCTAGTCAGGAAATTTTAAGTGACTGGAATTTGATTGGCATCTGAAGCTGTGGTCCTCAAGGACAATATGATAATCATTTCATCTGTGCTTCTGGTCTTTCAGAAAGATGACATCTAAGAAAAGTCATCTCAGTTTTCTGGTATTTTCATTTTCTCTCTACTCTCACAGCTTAAATTATTATACAGAGGTTGATGGCTTCTCGATCTATATTTCCAGAGTAAAGTTCTAAAATTTAAACTAAAAAACCCAGGCTGCCTACTTGACATCCGCACTGGAATGTCTCAGAGCATCTCTAAACACCACACATATAGAATCATATTCACATCCCCACATCATGCTCCACTCCTCCCCCAGTGATCTGCATCTGTGGGAGTAAAAGCCTCTTGCCCAGTACCATAAGCAGAAAACAGATTCTACAATGACATCTCTGCTTGTTTCCACACATCATTATTTGGCTGGACAGTTTTCTCCCTGCTTTCTTTATCTTTTTCCCTTGCTCCTTGCACATCCATCAACTTTGACTTTCTGCCTCAGATACCTGAAACTGGATAATTGATGAGAAAGAGATTTATTTTTTACAGTTCTGGAGGCTAGAAGTCCACGGATGAAGAGCTGCCATCTGCCAAGGGCCTTTTTGCTGTGGCATCCTTGGTGAAAGTCAGAAGCATAACAGAGCACAATAAATAACCATTTCAAAAGAGGGGGCCAAACTTGCTTTACGACAAGCTTATTCTTGGAATAATTAACTGACTCCAGGGATAACCAAATTTATCTATCGTGAGAGCAGAGCCTTTGAGATTTCATTCTCTCTTTAGGGCCCATCTCCTAACACTAGTGCACTGGGGATTGATTTTACCACATGATCTTTGGGGGATTCATTGAGGCCATAGATTAACCTTCAACACTTTCTCAACAGTGTAGTCTTTGTAACCTTTTAGAATGTTAATTCTTCATGTGATCACCCACTTACCCAGATACAAACAGTGACTTCTTACTGCTCTAAGGAAAATATACAAAAATTTCTCACATGTCCTCTACTGCCCTTTAAGACTGAGCCTGAGGCAGGAGTTTCTTTTACCACTAGTCTAGACCCAGACTCCAGCTATTCTTCAAGAGTGAAAGTGTCCCTATCATTTTGTGGATCTGGCTGCTTTTGCTCCTGATAAGCAGATCTCGGTCTTGTTCCTTTCCTCTATAATTTTAGAGTTGACAGTTTGCCATGTAACCTCAGTTTCTCATGAGTCCAACAGAAGTTCCTGATTTTCAGTTTGTCTAACTTTTCCTTACTGTAGAGATGGAAGTCACTATAGTCTTCACATGTCAGATCAGCATCCAGAGGTCCCATGTTGTTTCATCCACAAGACACATCCCTCCATGTTTCCATCTGTGATTTCTTAGTTTTTCCTGATTCCTCTGTTATGAATTTCAAGCTTGTTCAGATTTCCAGAAAACTGTCTAGATACAGTTTAAATGAGTCTTTGATAAGAAGACCTTTTCTTTCCAAAATGTCAGTGTGCTTTTCTAAGTAACATAGTGGTGCTCCAGTGGGAGCCATTCTAGACAGTGTGACAAAATTAACTGAAAATGAGAACCACTGATGAAGAGTTTAATCAAGATTAAACCTTCATTATAAAAGGTTGATGGGGTGGGTGAGCACTTTAATGGTCTCATCCATTAACTCTCTTAGTGCTAAGAATTGATGTTCCTGTCCTACTTAGGTAAAGAATTCTCATTTCTTGGCAGAAACAAGAGTATAAATTAAACTATAGTAGTCATTTCTCTCAATTGACAAAAGGTTTTTTTTTTTTTTTTCTTCAAGCACTTATCTAGTGACTCAGTGTATATTGGGATGTTCTTAAATCAGTTCAATTTTAACACTCTTTATCATTAAAAAGTAAATTTACCAGTTGAAAACACATGGATTTATATAAATAAAGTGTCTTATGAATTACTATCTGTCATATAATTTTCACTTTTTTGGCAAAAGACATACGTCATTATACATGCATATTTTTAAAACCATAACAAAATAGAAAAATGTCTGCAAATTTTTCTCCTCTGCTTATTTTGTAGTCTCAAAATTACTTAATAATGAGAAGAAAAGGCTTTCATAAATAAAATTAAAATAAGAATGAAAATACTAATTCATAAAATTATAGGATTTGCATAAATTTAGGAGTTTGTTAATCCAGTTTCTAATTTCAATTGAGACAACTGAGACACAGAAAAAAACAAACGTTTAAAATCCGCTTTCCCATTTATGCTTATTAGAATCATCACCATCACCAAAGACCTTGCTCAAATATACACGGCTTTGGCATTTATTACAGCACATCTCATGTCCTTCACAAGTCATAAATTTCATAGAGCATAACAATGAGGAGAAAGTAGAGGAAGAAAAAGGCCTGCAGGAAGAGGGGCAACTTCTGCTCATCACCTGTCAAACTCCTAACTATGCATCTTGTGTCCTTGTAATTAAGCCTCCCAATATCCTCATGACAATGGTATTACTTTCATTACTCAGATAAAGAAAATGAATTTCTAACAGGTTAAGATATTTTACAAATCTCCCATGTCACAACCAACATGTGTCAGATTTTTATGTGAGTGTGAGAGTCTACACTAGGTACTCAGTAAACACAAATTTAATACTGGAGCTAACTAGAGAATATTTTGTATTCATAAGCTGGATTTGCAGGGCTGATTCATTAATTAATCCACAATTAAATAACAACTCAGATCAGAAAAGTCCAGATTCTCTAAATAAATAAAATTATTTTCCATTGTGGAAAAAAAAATGATCACTATTTCCTTGTTCTCTTCAAAATGTTTGAAAATGTTTTTTCAAATTTTATTTTTGTGTTTAAAGCATTATCCTTTTCTTTTTAGAGAATAATCTCCCTACCATGTACTAGTCTTCTAGCCAAAATTTTAAGCTAAGTAAAAATAACTTGCTTATTTAGCACCTTCTTAAAAAAGAATATATTAGTTATTGCTTTGAACACAGGTAGGAAGAGTATTCTCTAGTAGGGAAGATATTACTACTCTCATTTTAAGTATGTGGAGTCTAATTTCCCAAGAAGTTCACTAATTTTAAGCATATAGCTATTAAAATATGGAGGTAGGCCTCAGGAGAGTTCTTTAACCCCAGATCTAGTATTATTTCATTCAACCAATAATTAAATTTTTTTTTTCCACATTCTGAAAGTTCTAAACTATCGCTTCTCGGCCTTTTGGCTAAGATCAAGTGTGAAAGTTCTAAACTAGTTGTGTCAGTTTCATTCTTCTAGGACTTTTTAAAAAGCTACCCTCAAATTTCTTTCAAACTAATGAACTTCCTCAGGGCCTGCTAACATAAACTTGTACTATATGAACTATTTTCATGTTAGAAGCTATTAATAATATTAGCATGGGATTTTCATATAGACCTTGTTATTTTATTTTGAGAATGTAGTTTTCATGAATTCCTTGGTACAATCCACAGAACTGCAAATATGTATATATACATATGTACATACATAGAGAAACTATATATATATATATATATATATATATTCATGTATATACATTTGTATATATATTGCATATATAATATATGTATGTATATTTTTATAAACATTATTTTTTCTCTTTTTTGGTGCATTATAATTATACATAATAGCAGGATTCATTGTGGCATACTTGTACATGCATGTAGCATAATTTGGTCATAAACAATACATTTATAAATCTAAATAATCCTTCCCTCTGCAGTATTTTTGAACAGTGGCTCCGAAGGCATCGCCCTCTTCAAGAAGTTTATCCAGAAGCCAATGCACCCATTGGACATAACCGTGGATCCTACATGGTTCCTTTCATTCCTCTCTACAGAAATGGTGACTTTTTTATTTCATCCAAAGAGCTGGGCTATGAATACAGCTACCTCCAAGATTCAGGTAAAGGGCAATTTCTTTTTTGATAAATTACTGAATGTAGTGTGATCTATTTCTTTTATGGTAGTACAGAAGCTTCTTTTTCTGCAATGTTATCTTCAAACACTTTGAATTGGGCATGTATATTATGCTTCTTAGCTTATCACCAATTTATCATCACATGACATTTGAATTTATATCCATTTTGCTTAATATAGGACACTTTGCACCTGGCAACCATGAAAGAACATTAAAGTTAGAATGGGGACATTTTCCAGCCATGACTCTGCCATTTAACTGTGGTGTTAGTTTGGGAAGTTTGCTTAAATTTCCTGAATCTCAGTTCATTAATAATCTGAAATATCATGATCAAAATACACCAAAGAATTATTGTGAGATTAAAGAGACTAGTGCTGGATGGCATAAGATAAGCACTGGCAGTTTTGTAATTTTCTTTGGGTGCTTCATACTAGTAGAAAAGTTGTGAAAATCTTGATTTTAATTCTAATCAATAATAATGACTATAATGATGATTACAATGTTTATTGCTATGTCTCCGATTAAGATAGTTGTATAAAACCCTAAGTTTGGTGTCAGATCTGTGTTTTAAATAATCTTCCTAAGTAGGACTATACCAGTGTCTCTTGGGCAAATCAGGGGTAGATGGCAATGTTTCTCCCTACAGGAAACCTGCTACATTCATATTCTTCACCTGCATTTCTAATAAACCTTTTATTATTTTTGAATTTTTCATTTGTTCTACTTAGTTGTACATGACAGCAGAATGCATTTCAACTCATCATACATAAATGGAGTACAACATTTCAATTCTCTTATTGTACACAGTGTAGATATGCACCATTTGTGCAATGATACATGTACCTAGAGTAATGATGTCCATCTCATTCCACCATTTTTCATATCCTCATAACCCCTCCTCACTCTCCCCTTTGCCCAATCCAAAGTTTCTCCATTCTTCCCATGCCCCACCATCATCATCATCCATTAATCAGAGAAAACATTCAGCCTTTAGTTTTTTTTTGGATTGGCTTACTTCCCTTAGTATAATATTCTTCAACTGCATCCATGTATCAGCAAATGCTATCATTTTATTCTTTTTTATTGCTGAATAATACTATGTATATATATATATATATATATATATATGTGTGTGTGTGTGTGTGTGTGTGTGTGTGTGTGTGTGTGTGTATATATATATATATACACATATATTTTACAGTTTCTTTGTCCATTCATCTATTTATTGGCACCTAGGAAATCTTCATCATGTCGAAGTAGACCCTGACTTCCTTAACAAGAGTCCTAAAGCCCAAGAAATAAAATCAAGAATCAATAAATGTGATGGATTCAAACTAAAAAGCTTCTCAAAAAAGCAAAAAAGACAATCATTGAGGTACAGAGAGAACCTATAGTATGGGAGCAAATTTTTACCACATATACATCAGATAGAGCACTAGTCTCCAGGATATATAAAGAACTCAAAAAACTTAATACCAAAAAAAAAAACCCAATCAATAAATGGGTAAGGTACACTTAGCCCATTAACAGACACTTCTCGGAAGAAGATATACTAATAATCAACAAATATATGAGAAAGTGTTCAACATCTTTAGTAATTAGAGAAATGCAAATCAAAACTACTCTAAGTTTTCATGGAACCCCAGCCAGAATGGCAGTTATCAAGAATACAAGCAACAATAAGTGTTGGAGAGGATGTGGGGGAAAAGGTACACTCATACATTGCTGGTGAAACTGCAAATTGGTGTGACCTCTTTGGAAAGCAGTGTGGACATTCCTCAGAAAACTTGACATGAAACCACCATTTGAACCAGCTATCCTACTCCTTGGTCTATACCCAAAGGACTTAAAAACAGCATAGTACAGAGACATAGCCACACCAATGTTTACAGCAGCTGAATTCACAATAGCTAAACTGTGGAGCCAACCTACATGTCCACCGTAAGTGAATGGATAAAGGAACTGTGGTATATATACACAATGGAATATTGCTAATCAACCTGCTATTAGGGAAGTATTTATTTATCTAGAAAGACGTGAGGACACTTAAATTCTAAGAGAATTTAAGTGCCCAATATAAACACCAATACAAGGGGGTAAAAGAAGTCCTCCTCTCACTACACTGTGCTTTCACTCCAACACATGAGTGCCAGCAATGAGAAGCAGCAAAACCAGTGGGAAAGGGACATTCAAGAGACATTAATGTTTAATTATATTCATGGATAATTTATGAAACAATGTGACATAAGGAAAATAAAATGAGCAAATGAGTGAAATTTACCAACTTCATAGCTCTTATGATCATCTCTAGTGACACAAAAATGACTGACTTCCTTTCAGATCTCAAGAAACCCCAAATCTAAAATGGAAGTAAGGTAACTGTGCAAAAAAGTATAAAGCATTGGGTAATAAGATTAGTAGGTAAAATCCTAGAATAGCAGGGAGAAGAAAAGCAATGATTTGTGAATAGTATAATCAAAACCACAAGGCAATACTTGAAGGATGAGTAGGCAGATAGCAGATAGAAATGGGCAGGGAATATTCTAAGCTGAGAGAATAACAAGAAAATATACCACAGTTTCTTTATCCATTCATCTATTGATGGGCATCTAGGAAATCTTCATCATGTCGGATTAGACCCTGTGTACAGTGTATAGTGTACTTTTAGAATTTTGAGTTCTCCTGAGTGGTATAAACCACAGAAAATGATGTTGAGAAGGTAAATTGAGTCATTTGATAGTATCAAACAGATATTGACTACTTTTCTGTATGCCGGGAACTTTTCCAGTTACTCTGTGTGGCGCATTTCCTTTAGTCATTACATCTACTCTAAAGAGTAGATACGATTCTTTTTCCATTTCATCCGTGAGTAAACAGGGGATTA
The DNA here is from genome assembly GCF_045843805.1 of Urocitellus parryii. NCBI lineage: Eukaryota > Metazoa > Chordata > Mammalia > Rodentia > Sciuridae > Urocitellus > Urocitellus parryii. The sequence goes on from NC_135534.1 coordinate 78,441,761, forward strand.
AAGAATAAATTTCCCCTGTGTTATTTATATACCATGTGACTGTCTGAGTCAGCTTTTTTTGTCTCTGTGAGCAAAAGACCTGACAAGAACAATTAGAGGAGGAAAAGCATTTGGGGAGCTCACAATTTCAGAGGTCATTTGCCATAGACTGCTGGCTTGAGAGCTGTGGGTCCAAGATAAAGCAAGTATCATGGCAGAAGGGTGTGACAGAGGAAAGCAGCTTAGGACTTGGCAATCAAGAATGACAAAATACAAAGGTATGCCCTCAGTGACCCACCTCCTCCAGTCACTACCTACCTATCTCCAGTTACTACTCAGTTAATACCACAGTGGATTAATGCACTGCTTGGGCTAAGGCTCTCATAACCCAATCATTTCATCTCTCAACTTTCTTTTGTTCTCTTACACATCAAATTTTGGGGGTCATTTTATATTTAAACTATAACAGTGACATAGCGGAAACTGTTAGAAGAATTAGCAAAAAGCATATTTTCCCCACAGTTTTTTATTGGCGCATTATAGTTGTACATACTAATGGGATTTGTTATTACACATTTTATCAGTCTTATCCTACCCTTTTGGACCATTATTTGAATAGGTATGGATTTGATTGAACATTTTTTACTTGATTGCAAAGATCATAGATAGCCAAAAGAAAGGATATTAAAATAGCTGACAGTGAGTTTTTTGAAAACTTTGAGATTATTGAGAACAAAGAATTTTCCAAATAGTGATAGTGAGCTAAAAGGAGGGGCCTCCTATGAGTCAAAAAAAAAAAATGGCAGCCTTAAGCCACGTGTTTTCCTTTCATTCTAAAACAATCAAAACAGTACATTAAAAAAGAACTATATTGTAACTATTCTTCAAAGTTTCACCACCATTTAATATTTTACAATTTCATCCCCATTTCTATTTCCAGAACATGGCAGACCTTTTCGTGGATTCATCCTTTTGAACATTCTGTTGTCTCTATCTAAATTCTGATTCTATTTCTCCTCTTGTCAAACTCACAGATATGAAATCATTTTATACACAGTCCTGTGTAGCTTCTCTGTGAATCTGTTCCCATTCCACCTCAGGTATAAGCCCTGCAAGATTAAAATTACCTTGCAATACTCTCTCTTCTAAGTAAAAAAAAAGAAAATGTGATGTGGAGTAAAATCAATGAATCAATTTGAGTGGAAGTGATGGTTACCATGAATGATTTCACTCCTTAATTATAAGTGAAGCATGCTATAAAAATGTCACTCTTCTAAATGTCCAGGTCTAGAAATGTATTCAAAAACATCTTTCAAGTATTCTATCATGCCAGTTTTTTTTAAGGTAACCTTAAAAGTTTCTTTATTTTTTTTATATACATTTATTGAATTGCTACTTTGAACAAGACTTTGTCTTATGTTTTATGTATACAGTGGTAAATAATATAGTATCAGTCTTCACATAGCTTATAATGGAAGAAAAAGATCTTAAACAATTATTGCCTAAATGACTCATTTATCTAGAGGTGTTCCTATCCTCAGGTGTCAATGAAGTGATATTTCAGAAAACATCAATATTATATGTAGAATTAACTCATTCAAAAAGAGACCTTAATTATTGATTTTTGCTTTGATGTTAGGATAATAGAAGCCATTGAAGAATTCGGGCACATCATAATCAAAATTGAGTTTTAAAAAAGAGTTTTATTGTTGCAGTATATACAAAGTTTTGTAACCATTGGAAAAGCATTGACAGAGTGGCTGATGAAAATGTTATCATAAAAGTCCATAGGGGAGAAAACAGTAGTTTGGATTGTAGCAGTGGAATAAAGAAAGGATAAATATATCTCAGAGTATAGGGGATATATTGTCCTGACACTCAAAAGAGATGACTGGTCCTCAGATCCTAATGAGAGACATGTCAGGACATAATTTGTAATCTCAGCTAATCTTAATCCCCTCCCACCACTGGATAATGGAAACCAGGGGTGTTCTACCACTGAACAACATTCCCCCACATCGTTTTACTTTTGTTCTAATTTTTATTTTTAGGGAGAGTCTCACTAAATTGCTGAGCTGGTGATCCTATTCTTCTGTCTCTCCAGTTGCTGGAATTATAGCCCTGGGGTACTACTGTGTGCATTCCAGCTAATTTTTAAGAAGCTGTGTAGTACTTATTTTAAATCTATTTTATGTAAAAGCAATTTGGGAATCAGAAATATGAAATTACTGTTTCTGAATTATAAAAATAGTAAGTGGCAAATGTAAAATCTAAACCTTATGTTCTATTGTCCTGTGGAGGAGTCTGTTCCCTTTAACCCCTATAATTGTCCTCTATGTCTGTCTATAATGGACCTCAGTCATTCTTCACTACTGTCCAAATGGTTACCTTATATTGCAAAGGCAATAAATCGTTGGATTTTGTCAGTGAGGAGGGAGGAAGCTCTAAGACTCACGTTAGAGGCTGGAAGGTATTTATTCTAATTAAATTAAAAGAAAAAAAATTAATTTCAGATTATTTATTTGCTTTCCATATAGCTGTGAATTTACAGTTATTCCTTTCAAAAAATTTGACTTTAAAATAAGCCAAAGAAATTGTTTATTTCTATTTTATGAATCATTCTATATTATTGTTTCTGTTGTACTTTCAAAGACTTTAAAATGTATCTCTATTCTTTCCTAAAGTTTAAGCTTATTTAAAAACTCCTTTAAAAGTCTTGATATAATTGAGTTTGGGTCATTATTCATCATTTAGGTCTTCATGTTTATAATTATGTAAGTGTTTTCTCTAAAAAGGCAGGTAATATCTGGCATTTGTCAAACATTTTCTTTTATAATTAGATTTGGTGATGCTTTTAAAAATTGTTAGCAGGTCATTTTCTTGCATATATAATTGATTAAAAAATGAGACCAAAAAGCTTCAGCAATGAAAGGTTATGTCCTCAATTTAGTACCATTTGTTAAGAGCTTCCTTCTTCCACTGTATCGAAAAAGACATGGAAATTTGATTTCAAAAACAAGAGGAGTAGACTTTGTTCACAATCACGGCAATGTCTCACTCTACAAAAGGAATTTGAATCTCTATTATTCATGGATTAGTCCAACATGGCTATGTTCCCACCTACTGTCTGCTCTTCTATTTTGCCATCAGCACCACACACTCAATTCCAACTTCTGCTTCTATTCAGAGGGACAGTCTTCTCAGATGAGTTGACTTGGTAGTTGTAGGAGATCTCTGCCCCATGATCCCACTCTATCTTGTACATATTTTGCTTAGAACTTCATTATTCCTGAAATAATTTGCTTTTCCACTGATCATTCTCTTCAGGCTACGTGCTCTGTCTTATTTCTTTGGCTCTCTAAGTGCCTGGATCACCACCTGGCATCTAGTGTGTCTCACTGAATATTTGCATTTTGAATAAATGAAGGAATGGATAGGAGAATGAAAGATGAAGCAAGACATAATTCTTGTTCTCTAAAGCCTGTGACAAGCCTGAAAAGTAAGACATACATATAAATAATTATAATGCATGGGTAAATGTGCCAAGTGACACAGGAAGAAAAGTCTGAGAATCTAGAAGAGAGATCTGAGCTAAGTTAGCAATTGAAGCAGGTTGGAGAGAGAAAAACATGTTGGAAGCTGGTGCAGCTAAACTATGGTTGAAATAGTTTGGGAATAACAAGAAAAAAAATAACAGCTACATATTGCTTTTTATGTGGTAGGCCTTGTACCAAAGGCTGCATATACGTTGCTTATTTTAATCATTGAAGCTGCAGACTCCTGATTTGTTAGAGTAATGGGTCTTCAACTCCCTTGGGTCTTTGTTGAGTGAACAAATGGGCATTAAAATGCACTTTTGAAATAGAGAAAGAAACTAGACAGAACTATACAATTATTCCAAAGAGTATGTGTGACAGGAATAATGGAACTTTAAGTAGGTAAAAATCAAAGAAAAATATGACATTAAGAAAGAATAAAATTGGCCAAATCATATTGTTATATTGTGTGCATGTACAAATAATGTGACAACAAATGCCTTATTATATATAACTATAATGTACCAACTAAAAATGTGGAAATAAAAAGAAAAGAAAGAATAAAAATGTTCTCTGTTGATGTTCAAAAGCAGGTAGCCAAGAGCCAAAAGTCAGAATTTAGTTTGAAGACATTGAGAAATAAAGAGATTGTTTTGAAGTCACTCCTTCTGTGAGTAAAAACTGAGACCACTTAGAATGAATTGGCATAGAGAAAAAATAAGAGAAACTAAAGAACAGAAGGACAGACATAAAAATATTATTTATAAATACCAAAAGTACTGGAACTGCACTGTCCAAATTTGCACAATTATTTCCTGATTAGAGAACAATCCTGCCTTAATAGTTCTGAATATTACCACCTTTATGACAAACAGTGAGACTCTCACTTTAAATCTTATTGTTGCTACCCATTCTTTCCATGATAATTTATAAATATTTCTTTTTCCTAATTTAGTGGATACAATTTTATTATATATTAAGTTTACATGTATGTGTAATTCCATAATACTCTAAGTTACTTATGTCTTATTTTAGTGGGCATATAATTAACTTTTCAAAATAGTTAGAACTTTTGAAGTGCAAATGATAGACTCTCTGTAGGAACAAAATTAAATAAAATAGAATTTATTGTTTTATAAAATCCAAAGAAGGGAGGGCTCTTAAAGTTATGGAACAGGTAGAAATACAATAAATACTGAAAAACAACAGAAACATAGAAGCTGAGAGCCCTGAAACCTGGGTATTTTTTTTTTTCCAGTTTGTGTTGGCTCTTGTGTGTTGGCTTCATCTTGTCCTCCACTCAGGGAAGTGTGGTAGTCCTCAGTTCTTCATTTGACTCTCAGTTCCAGCAGAGTACATTCTGAGTAATTATCCAGAGTGGCTGCCCTTGAATCCCTAGTCTACCAAGGACTAATTAACTAAAGCCAAGGCAAGGTGTTATGAAAGAATGTTAAAAAGTTCCTTCTTCAGCAGAGGAAGGATGGAGAGCAGATATACTAAGATGAAGACTCAAATTCCCTGGGTTAAATATTTCAGTTTATTGATTAGCTTCAATGGTAGTGTTGGTATGTTGAACATCAACTTTATCATATTAGAGACCAGAGATACTTCTGATAATTCTACAAGGCCTGGAGTTTACCCTGGACCAGTTTACCCATGGTCTGTAATGGCTCATCAACATTCTGTCTACATTCCAGCTAAGAAAAAAGGAAAAGGAAAAAGAGTAAAGACATATCTTCCCTTTTTAAAGAAACAGGCCAAAAGTTACATGTATTACTTTTACTTGAGACTTGAATTATAAAGCTATAACTCTCTGCAAGAAGAATTCAGGATGCAATCTCTTCTTACATTATCACTAAATGGATATTGACTATCTTCACTGTACATACTATATATCTTCTACAGACATTATAGAACATGTTCTATAAAGAACTGCTGTTTCATAGACTATCTACTCTTATTGAGCAGATATTGAGTAAAGACTTTTTCATTTACTTAAATTGTACAGCTTCCTAAATAAATTCTTTAACTATATTTACATAAATTTTAAATATCTCTCTAAATTACTATATGTTTATATTTATAATTGAGAGCAAAAATAAGATCTATTTTCCATTATACTTATTTAGTCTAAGTTTTATGTTCAAGGACTTTTAATTTATGTAGTCTTTATCCAACAGTACCATATTTATTTTAATATACCTTACATGATCATAAATGTTCTGAACATATAATAATATCATCTATTAGTTACTTTAGGTACTACTATTTTTGAAAATGTACATTCTAGTAATATGTTTCCAAATCGTCTAAGCAGAATACATCATTTAGATTTTGGGAAATTTAAAAGGAAAACAAACACAAAATAAAAATCACCCATAAGCCTACTACTGATCAGGTTAATAAAGTGTTGTACTTATTTTAGTCTCATTTGCTCTCTTTTGTGCTTTTCCCACATGTTTATGTACATAAAGTAAGCATATTCTTTACTTAATTTCATTTTGCAAATAATATATCCACGTTATTTCAGAAGCCAAAGAGTTCTTCAAATCTTACAACAAAATGGCCTACTTCCTATGCACAGTCCCCTCCTCAATCAACTACTGTAGTATTTTAACTATTTATTCTATAATTTACATCGATATTGCAAAATAATGGGCAAATATTACTAACTCAATTCATGAAGTGTGTCTGAATTGTTTTAGCTCTCTTTTTGTTTTTTGGTTTTGTTTGTTTGTTTTAATTAGTTATACATAACAGTAGAATGCATTTATGCACTTTGATATATCATACATAGATGGAATGTAATTTCTCATTTTTCTGAGTGTACATGTTACAAAATCATATTGGTTATGCAGTCACATATATGCATATGGTAATAATGTCTGTTTCATTCTACTATCTTTCCTATCCCCATATCCCCCCTCTTTCCCTCCCATCATTTCCCTCTACCTAATCTAAGGTAACACTATTCTTTCCTAGTGCCCCCCACCTTATTGTGAGTTAGCATATGCATATTAGAGAAAACATTAGGCCTTTGGTTTTGTTGGATTGGCTTATTTCGCTTGGCATGATATTCTCCAACTCTAACCATTTACTAGCAAATGTCATAATTTCATTCTTCTTTAAAACTGAGTAATATTTCATTGAATATATATAAAATATTTTCTTTGTTTATTCATCTATTGAGGGACACCTAGGTTAGTTCCATAGTCTAGGTATTGTGAATTGACCTGCTATAGACATTGATGTGGCTGCATTACTATAGTATGCTGATTTTAAGTCCTTTGGGTATAAACCAAGGAGTAGAATAGCTGGGTTAAATGGTGGTTTCATTCCCAATTTTCTGAGGAATCTCCATACTGCTTTCCAAAGTGATTGCACCAATTTACAGTCCCATCAGCAATGTATGAGTATACCCTTTTCACCACATCCTCATCAACATTTATTGTTGCCTGTATTCTTGATGATTGCCATTCTGACAGGAGTGAGATAAAATCTTACAGTATTTTTGATTTGCATTTCTCTAATTGCTACAGATGTTGAACACTTTTTCATATATTTGTTGATCAAATGTATTTCTTCTTCTGTGAAGTATCTGTTCAGTTCCTTGGCCTATTTATTGATTGGGTTATTATTTTTTTGGTGTTAAGTTTTTTGAGTTCTTTATATATCCTAGAGATTAATGTTTTATTGGAGGTGGATTTGGTAAAGATTTTCTCCCAATCTGTAGGCACTCTCCTCATTTTATTAATTGTTTACTTTGCTGAGAAAGAGCTTTTCAATTTGAATCCATCCCATTTATTAATTCTTGATTTTACTTCTTGCACTTTAGAAGTCTTGTTAAGGAAGTCAGATCCTAGGCCAACATCGTGAAGATTTTGGCCTATTTTTTCTTCTATTAGGTGCAGGGTCTCTGTTCTAGTGCCTCAAGTCTTTGATCTACTTTGGGTTGATTTTTGTGCAGAGTGAGAGATAGAAGTTTAATATCATTTTACTACAAATGGATTTCCAGTTTTGCCAGCACCATTTATTGAATAGACTATCTTTTCTCCAGTGAATGTTTTTGGACATTTGTCTCATGTAACATAACCATATTTATGTCTCTGAATCCTCTATTCTGTACCATTGGTCTACAAGTCTATTTTGTTGCCAATACCATGTTGTTTTTATTAGAATAGCTCTGTAGTATAGTTTAAGGTCTACTATGGTGATGCCTCCTGCTTCACTTTTCTTGCTAAGGATTGCTTTAAGCTATTCTGGGTATCTTATTTCACAAATATATTTCATTATTGCTCTTTCTAATTCTATAAAGAATGTCATTGAGATTTTAATAGGAATTGCATTAAATCTGTAGAATGCTTTTAGTAGTATGGCCATTTTGACAATATTAATTCTACCTATCCAGGAGCATGGGAGATCTTTCCATCTTCTGAGTTTTTTTTTTCAATTTCTTTCTTTAGTGTTCTATAGTTTTCATCGTAGAGGTCTTTCACCTCTTTTGTTAGATTGATTTCCAGGGTTTTGTTTGTTTGTTTGTTTGTTTTTTGAGGCCATTGTGAATGGAGTAGTTTTTCTAATTTCTCTTTCAGTAGATTCTTTGCTGATGTATAAGAATGCATTTGATTCGTATGGGTGTTGATTTTATATACTGCTACTTTGCTGTATTGATTTATTAGTTTGAGAAGTTTTCTGGTGGAATTTTTTGGATCTTTTAGATATATAATCATGTTATCAGTAAATAGTGATAGTTTGAGTTCTTCTTTACCTATTTGTATCCTTTAATTTCTTTCTTTTGTCTAATTGCTCTGGCTGGAGTTTCAAGGATGATGTTGAATAGAAGTGGTAATAGAGGACATTTTGTCTGTTCCAGTTTTTAGTGGGAATGCTTTCATTTTTTCTCCATTTAGAATTATACTGACCTTGGGTTTAGCATATATAGTGTTTGTTGAAGTATGTTCCTACTATCCCTAGTTTTTCTCGTATTTTGAACATGATGGTGTGCTGTATTTTGTCAAATGCTTTTTCTGCATCTACTGAGATGATCATAGGATTATTGTTTTTAAGTCTATTAATAATATGTATTATATTTATTGATTTCCGTATGTTGAACCAACCCTGCATCTCTGGGATGAATCCCACTTGATCACAGTGCACTATCTTTTTAATGTTTTTGTATGTGATTTGCCAGAATTTTATTGAGAAGTTTTGCATCTATGTTCATCAGAGATATTGGTCTGAAGTTTTCTTTCCTTTATGGGTCTTTGTCTGGTTTAGATATCAGGATGATATTAGCCTCATAGAATGCATTTGGAAGAGTTCCCTCCTTTTCTATTTCATAGAATACTTTGAGTAGTATTGGTGTTAATTCTTCTTTGAAAGTCTTTTAGAACTTGGCTGAGAATCCATCTGGTCCTGGGCTTTTCTTGATTGGTAGGCTTTTGATGGCATTTTCTATTTTATTACTTGGAATTGATCTATTTATATCATATATGACCTCCTCATTTAGTTTGGGTAGGTTATATGTCTCCAGAAATTTGTTAATGTTTTGATATTTTCTATTTTATTAGAGTATTCATTTACAAAATAGTTTCTAATTATCTTCTGTATTTCAGATGTGTCTCTTGTGATATTTCCTTCTTCATCTTATATTTTAGTAATTTGAATTTTCTCTCTTTTTATCTTTGTTAGCATGGCCAGAGGTTTATCAATTTTATTTATTTTTTCAAATAACCAATTTTTTGTTTTGTCAATTTTTCAATTGTCTCTTTTGTTTCAATTTCATTAATTTCAGGTTTGATTTTTAATTATTTCCTGTCTTCTACTGCTTTTGGTGTTGATTTGTTCCTCTTTTCCTAGGGCTTTGAGATATAATTGTAAGTCATTTATTTTTTGATTTTTTAGTCTTTTAATGAATACACTCAATGCCATAAACTTTCCTGTTAGTACTGCCTTCATAGTGTCCCAGAGATTTTGATATGTGTTATCAGTGTTCTCATTTACTGCTAACAATTTTTTATTTCATCCTTGATTTCTTCTACTCTCCATTTATCATTCAACTGTGTATTATTTAATCTCCATTTGTTACAGTAGCTTCTATTTTTTATTTTATCATTGATTTCTGATTTCATTTCATTGTGGTCTGGTAGAAGGCAGAGTATTATCTCTGCTTTTTTGCATTTACTAAGAGTTGCTATGTGATGTAAGATATGGTCTATTTTAGAGAAGAAGCCATGTGCTGCTGAGAAGACAGTATATTTGCTCATTGATAGATGAATAGCTCTCTTTTTAAAAAAAATTAGTTGTAGATGGACGCAATAACTTTATTTAATTTATTTATTTTTATGTGGTGCTGAGGATTAAACCAGTGCTTCACACATGTGAAGAAAGTGCTGTACCACTGAACCACAACCCCAGGCCTATTTTAGCTCTCTTATAAACTACTTTTTAATTTTTTTGTGGTTTCATTAGTGAATTATGGTTATAGTTAATAAGGCTATACAAAATTCACACATAAGCCTATGCCATTTTAAGTGGAGTGAGATGAAATTTCAATGAGATTTTGATTTGCCTTTCCCTGTTTGGTGGGGATGTTGAACATTTTTTCATATAACTGTTAGCTATTTGCTTTTCTTGTTTTGAGAAATATCTGTTTAGTTCTTTTACCTGTTTATTAGATGAATTATTGGGGTGTTTTGGCCAGCTTTTTTGCTGCTCTGACTAAAAGATCTAACCAGAACAATGGTAGAGGAGGAAAAGTTTATTTGGAGGCTTTTGGTTTCAGAGGTCTCAATCCATAGACAGCCAGGTCCATGCCTAAGGTCTCAAGGTGAGTCTGAACAATATAGTGGAAAAGTGTGGCAGAGGGAAGTGGCTCACATGGTGATCAGGAAGCAGAGAGAGAGAATCCACTCTCTAAATATATACCCCAAAGCCACACCCTCAATAAATTACTTCCTCTAGCCACATCCCACCTGCCTCCAGTTACCACTCAGTTAATCCCATCAGGGATTAATTCATTGTTTGGGTGAAGGCTATCATAACTCAATAATTTCTCCTCCAAAACTTCTTGCATTGTCTCACACATAAGCTTTTAGGGAACATCTCACCTCCAAACCATAACATTGGGGTTTTGTTTTGTTTTGTTTTTTGAGTTCTTTATATTTTGTGGATGGTAATCACTTATCAGAGGAGTAACTGTCAAAGATCTTCTTTCATTCTGTAGGCTCTCTCTTCACACTCTTAATTGTGTTCTTTGCTGTACAGAAGCTATTAATTTGATGTCATCACACTTATTGATTTTTGGGTTAATTTCTTCAGCTTTTATTGGCACAGGCACTAACTCCACTATGTTGAAGTATTGCACCTATATTATCTTCTAGCAGTTGCAGAATTTCTAGACTAATCCCTATGTCTTTGGTCACCTTTGAACTGTCTTTTGCACAGGGTGGGAGATAGGGAATCTAGATTCATTCTACTACATATAAATATCCAATTTTCCAGTACCATTCATTCAAAATGCTATCTTTTCTCCAACATATGCTTTGGCACTTTTTTCTTTTAATATCATATGGACATATCTCTGTGGATTTGTCTCTGTCTTCTATCCTGTTCCTTTGATCTTTATATTTGCTTTGATGCAAATACCATGCTGTTTTTGTTTTTATAACTGTAGTGTAATTTGAGATAAGATATTGTGATGCTTCCAGCATCACTCTTCTAACTCAGAACAGCTTTGAATATTCTTGGTCTTTTATATCCTTCCAAATGATTTGGCGGACTGTGTTTTTTTTTTTTCCTAGTGTTGTGTAAAATGTCATTGATATTTTGATAGGGATTGCACTGAATCTGTATGGTGCTTTTGGTAATATGACCACTTTAACAATATTAATATTTCCTATCAAAGACCATGAATGGTACTTCCATCTTCAAAGTTCTTCTTTAATTTATTTTTTTCAGTTTTCTGTAGTTTTTGTTTGTATAGGCCTTTCATTTTTGTTGTTGTTGTTGTTGGATTCATTCCCATTAATGTATTGTAAATGACACAGTTTTTCTGATTTCTTTCTTAGCAGAACCATTATTGCAATATAGGAAAGAGATTGATTTATTTATGTGGTTCTTGTACCTGCTATTTTGTTGAATTTGTTTATCAGCTGTAGAAGTCTTCTGATAGAGATTTAGGGGTCTTCTCATAAACAATACTAGTTTAACTTCTTTTTTCTATTTGTAACCCTCTAATTTCTTTTCCTTGCCTAAGTACCCTGGCTACAGTTTTGAGAACTGTATTAAATAGGAGTGCTAAGAGTAGACATCCTTGTCTTGTTCCTGATTTTAAAGGAAATGCTTTCAGTTTTTCTCTATTTTGTATGATGTTGGCTTTGGGGTTTTTATATGCAGCCTGTATAATACTAAGTAAGTTCCTTCTATCCCTAGTTGCTTCAGTTCTTTTAAAAAATGAATGGTTGCTAGATTTTATTGAAAGCTTTTCTGTATCTGTTGAGATGATTTTATGATCCTTGTACTTAATTCCATTTAAGTAGTGAATTACATTTACTGATTTGTATAAGTTGAACCATCCTTACATCCCTGGGATGAAACCCACTTGATCTTCTTGATGTGTTTTTGACAATTTTCCAATATTTTATCAAGGAGTTTTGCATCTATGTTTATCAGGTATTTTGGCATGAAGTTTTCTTTCCTTGATGTATCTTTGTCTTTTTATGGTATTGGGAGGTACTGGCTTCATTGAATAAATTTGGCAGTGTTCCCTCTACTTCTATTTTATGAAATAATTTGAGGAAAGTTCACATTAGTTCTTCTTTTTAGGCCTGATAGAACTTAACTGAGAATACATCTAGTTCTGAGCTTTTCTTTGTTGGAAGTCTTTAAATTGCTTTTTCAATCTCATTGCTTGATATTTGTCTGTTTTATTTTTCTGTGTCCTCATGGTTCAATTTGGGTAGGTCATATGTGCCTAGAAATTTGCCAATATCATATAGATTTTCTAGTTTATTAGAGTATACATTTTCAAAATAGTTTCTACTGATCCCAGGTTTCAAAAGTGTTTGTCATGACACTTCTAATTTATCATCTCTCATTTTGTTGTTTTGGGTTTCTCTCTCTTTCTCTCTCTCTCTCTCTCTCTCTCTCTCTCTCTCTCTCTCTCTTAGTTTGGGTAAGGGTTTATTAATCTTCTTTCTTTTTTCCAAGAACAAACTCTTTGTTGCATTGATACTTTGTATTGTTTTTTAACTTTCAATTTCATTAACTTTGAATTTGATCATAATTATTTCCTGTCTCCTACTGATTTGTTCTTCTTTTTCTAGGGCTTTGAGGAGTAACATTATATTACTTATTTGTGATCTTTCTGGTTTGGGGGTGTTGTTGTTCTTTATAAACATTCCTTTTTCAGCTGCCTTCAGATTTTCCCAGAGATTTTGATATGTTGTATTTATGCTCTCACTTGTTTCTAGTTTTTTAAATTTATCCACTGATTTTTTTTCTGGTCCATTGCCCATGCAAATATATTATTTAATCTTCAGATATTAAAATTATTTTTGTTTTTTAACTCATTGATTTTATTCCATTATGACATGATAGAATGCAAGAAATTATCTCTACTTTTTGTATTTGGCAATACTTGCTTTGTATCCTAAAATATGATCTATTTTAGAGAAAGTTCATGTCTCACTGAGAAGAAAGTGAACTTGATTGTTGATGGATAAAATATTAGCTAGATATCTTTTAGGTCTATTTGATTAATAATTTTAGTTCTGTAGAGTCCTTACTTTACCTGAATGACCTATTGAATAGTGAGAAAAGAATGTTAAAATCACCCAGTATTATTGTTTTGGGATCTATTTCATCCTTTATGAGGAATTGGATTTGTTTTACATGGGCAGGTACATTAGTGTTAGGGGATTAGAGACATAAATATTGCATATCATTTTGTTGTTGGGTGATTTGCTTAACCAGTAAGAAGTGACTTTCTTCATGTCTTCTGATTAACTTTGGCTTGACTTCTACTTTGTCTTATGTGAGGGTAGGTACCCTTGCTTGCTTTAATTCTCAATTTGCATGGTCTATCATTCTCCCTACTTTCACCTCCAGTCTTCGAATATTGTTACATACAAAACAAATCTCTCTTTCTTGTATACAACAAATAATTGGATCTTGTTTTTAACCCTCTCTGCCAAGCAGTGTCTTTTTACTGTTAATGGAGAGAGATAATTTTTATTTCCTGCTATTTTAGTTTAATTCTTATGCTTAATTCAAACTTGGTTCTCCTTTAATTAACTGTTCTTCTGGTGAGATCCATTCATATGCTGACTCTGATATTTACCTTATTTATTTGTTTATTACTAGTGATTAAACTCAGGGGTACTTTACCACTGAGCTACATCCCAGTCTTTTTTAATATATATATATCTATATATATATATATATATAGATATAGATAGATATAGATATATATATATATAGATATATAGAGAGATATAAGAGAGATATAGATAGATAGATAGATAGATAGATAGATAGATAGATAGATATTTGATTCAGGATCTTGGTAAGTTGCTAAGGGTCTCATATGATGCTAATGCTGGCCTTGAACTTGCAATCCTTCTGCCTCAGCCTCCTGAGCTCCTTGAATTACAGGTGTCTGCTGACATGCTTAGTTTCTGATATTTAGTTTTCATTTCTTCTGCATATTTACTTAACTGAGTATTTTATCATGTTAGATTGGTGTCATGAATTCTTCAATTTCTCATGGAAGGTTTTTTTCTTACATTCAGTTTTAAGGAATAGTTTGCTGGACCCAGTAGCCTTGATTGACACCTGAGTTTTTTTGTTTGTTTGTTTGTTTGTTTGTTTTTTTAAGGGCTTGGTATATGTTATCTCAAGCCTTTCTGTCTTTTTAAGGTCTGGGCTGAGAAATTAGTTGAAATTCTACTTACATCTAAATATGACCTACCATTTTTCTCTATTGGTTAATAAATCTTAGTGGGGGAAAATTGTTGAAAATGTTCTCTATAGTTCCTCTAATCTGGGCATAAAATTGTAATGTTCTCAAATAGGTTGATAAAATAATCATTAAAGATAGCAAAATTACATTATACAGGGAATAAATGAAACAGGAAGAAGAGAAAAATAAGGGAAAAAATAAAGAGTAAAGAAAAGATAGAACCAAGGTTAAATAGAAGAAAGCCATGGGTAGAAAGGATCTGAGGCAGAAGCAGGTAATGCTGTTGCCCTCTCTGGGGTGCCCAGGTAACAGGTCAGTAGGCATGTATCTGAGCAGACTTGGTGACTGGTGTTTGTGGGGTGCTCCTCTAAATCTCTTTTGTGGTGTGTACTGCCATTGTGTGTTCATGAGTTTCCATGCTGGTGGCTTGGGGTTAGAATCAAAAATTGCCTTCTCTGGGTCCATGCATTTGAATGAGAATTGGGTTACCTGCCAACTCACAGCTGTGGATCCTCCTAAAGACTCTAAAGCAGAGTAGCTCCTTTTCTGGTTGCTAAGGATTTCTTGCCAGTTGGTTCTTATTCTTCAACCCAGGGGCCTGAGCCTGTGTGTTTGGAGGATGCTGTGCTACATCTGCTGTTTCTGTTGAGTATGAGCACACAGGATGCAGGACTCAGAGCTCCAAACCCGCTTTTATTTCCTCCATATTCTTAGTACAGTACTGTCATGATTTTGGTTCAAATCCGTATGTAGGATTATCATTATATTTACTACTTAAATATTGTTTAGAGTTTGACCAAATAATATGCTGTAATTAATTCCTTTCTTAGGTTACTTTTCACTTAGAGTTAAAACTTCATCTTTTTTAAAACAACTATAAATATAACATCCTAACATAATAAACCATGGGTAATTTATAATTTTTTCCTTGGACAATACTCTTTGCGCTCATCTCTTTTCATTCCCCAGCTTCCACCCTGGGACATCCCTTCAAGTTCTCATCTGGGTCCAACACAGTCAATCATTCAGTAAATTTTTTAGTCTTTCATGCATCATACCAGATATCAGGATTACATCAGTAGTTAAAGCCTACTACTGGTCCCCAAGGAGTTGGTTTAATAGAGAAAATAGAGATGTACATAGTAATTGGAATAGATTGTAGTAGGTACAATAATAGAGGAAATGCTAATCCCATAACATTTTAGATACTTAAGGCTTGTTAAAGTAAATATAAAAATGCTTTTAAGAAACTCATTGCAGTTGAGGAGCTAGATTTTGACTTTATGAAACAATTCAAGAAAACTGGAAGGGATCCCAGGGAGTACATTATTTCTGAAGTTTGTGTTTTAGATTATTAAACTACATAATTTTAGATATTGGAAGCTTTTTTGAGCAATAGTTACTAGGGCTTTTGTCCCTCCCCTGTGACCTTTCCTTGTGTGGTTTGAAGCAATACAAATGATCAGACTAGTAGAGGATTTGTTTTGCTCAGAATCGTTGACAAATGCCTTTGATTACAATTGGTTGTTTTAAGATTTAAAACTGTGATCTCTATGTATACTGAGATTATACAAATGTCCTAGAATTCTTGGGAGAGTTCTGAGATTAATGAGCATTTGCCAGCATTACAATCAATGTTTGTAAAATAATTTTAATTTACTACCTTAATGGATTATTAAATGGTTAATGATATAACAGTGTTTCATTGATTATCAGAATTCTTGTAAGATCAGCAGAAAGCTGAAAAAATAATAACTAACACTGAATACACAGTCTGTAGAAGGCACTGAATATTTTACAGATTACCCATAAACTTTAAATAAGAGAGTTTCCTTTTCCTTTTTTGCTGTTGAAGAAATTGAGGTTTAGGAGTATTAGGTGAACCTTTTCTAAGTTCTTCCAGCTAATTAGTAACAGAGCTGGCACTCAAACCCAAGTGTCTGACTCCAAAGTATTATCTAAGGATAATGATGATGATAATGATAGCAATAACAAATACATTATACATTAAGATGTGTTTCTATTTCAGATCCAGGCTTTTTTCAAAACTACATTGCGCCCTATTTGGAACAAGCCAGGCAGATCTGGCCGTGGCTCCTTGGAGCAGCTCTGGTAGGATCTGTCCTTACTGCCATGCTAGCAGGGCTCACCTGTCTTCTGTGCCATCCCAAGAGAAAGCAGCTTCCGGAGGAAAGGCAGCCGCTTCTCATGGAAAAGGAGGATTACCACAGCTTGTTGTATCAGAGCCACTTATAAAAGGCTTGGGCAGCACAATGAGATCTACAGGTCTGACCTCACTCTGAGTGTGGCACAGGTTCCCTGGGATACAGAAAACCCTGACATTTGTCTGTGAAGACCATTCTTGGAGCTGTAATCTAACACAAAGCGTGTCCCCCACACCCAGGTAGAACACAACTGTGCTTGTCTTGCTGTTTTCAGTCAGCCCTTTTTATAGCTTTCCCCAAGTCTGTATCTTCAAGGAAAGAAAATTTGGTAATAAGTAATTGTTCTTTGTATCTGAATAAAACTACTCTTATAAAAAAAATTGCAACAATTTTGACTTTTGCCTCCTGATTATTTAAAGATGTGCTTCTTTTTTGTCTTCTTTCTTTGAATTTAATAAAATTGTAACAAATTTACACCAATTGACTCATTTGAATTTGAGAAATACGTTTTTATTCCCACAGGTAGCATGGTATTTCCCTATATTTTACATTCCTGCTCCAAAAATATGTGTAGACTTCAAACAGTAAACAACCTTCAGCTAGCTCTTTCCTGTCACAGCCTGACTGTATGTACTTTTGAAGGTCACTGAGAACAAAGGCTCAGCCATTAGAACAAATGTGGCTAAGTGCCTGTCTCTATTAAAAGTCTTGAATTGATAATAATAAGCATACTAACAGCTATTTTATCTTCTAAAAATAGTTTTATTTTATTAGAAAAAATTGAAAATGCTATAAAACATTTGAAAACTCAGAATAGTTATCTCTCTATTGTCTGGCTTCACTTCTAGCAAAAAGAAAAAAAATCCATTTTCCTTTGGTTATTAACATTTTAAATTAGGAGGTCCAAAAAAATCCCAAGATTTAAGTTTTGATCCCTGCTGAATTACTAAAAATATCTCAATTAATATTACATTTGTTTTATAGTTATATGAACCTTAAAGGAATAGGTCAATAGGTGGCAGTTATGGGGATCTCATTTTGGATACTTGGAGGAAAAAAAAAAGTAGCTGAGCTGCTCCTGGAAATCTTCACATGTAGGGTTGGGAGGCTAATTCAACCTGAAATCTATGGAAAAAAATTAAGTATGTCTAGAGTAATAGTTATTAAAATTGGCTCAGGGCTCTACTCAAAAACAAGGTCAAACTGTTGTATCAAAAGTCCCTGATACTCTGCCACAGCATTTCAGGTGTCACCAGAATGCTCCCCACTCTTCCTAACAAACTCATGTCATTTTTCCCCTCCTGGTACCTTTGGTCTCTTCAGTGCTTTGGGGCCACTTTTGTGCTTGTCTGTCTAGAATTTTCAAATGTGTATGACTACTTACATTACATGTCCAGCCTCATCTCTGATCACCTCTTGCTCTATCTATCCCTTGATGTCATATTTTAAAAAGAATTAACCTCATCCAGGCTCCCAGAAACATTACTGGGTCTGACACCTGACCTCTCCATATCTGAAAGGGTCTCATCTTTATGGCCTTTGTGCTAATTCTCAACCACAGTATCAGTATTCACACAAGGTTGGATTCATACAAGTATAAATCTATACAAGGTCTGAAGCACAGCTTTTTGATAGTTTATGAATGCATTTGAAAATGAAATGGCCAGACCTTCAGAACTCTTGGAAATATCATTATCTATATAAAATTGACCTAAAGTTAAGACCATATAATTTTTTAATTATTACATTTTATTACTCCTAGTTTAAGTTACAATATCTATCATACTAGTGCACATATTGGTGAGGTGATTTTGGCTACTTTAAATCTGAAATAAATAGAAATTACAATTATTTTGGAACTTACCTCATAAAATACTATTTGTTATAGAACTCACTGATAGAACAGTAGTCATTCTCTAACTCTCATTCGTTGTCATATTCTGATATTTAGTGGAGAAAAATCAAGCCAGGAATAGGCAGCAGCACACTCATTGACACAGTTGAGGTCTGTAGGAGAAGTCTAATGCTAGGGACTATCTTATAGGTTTGGTGCTGAAAAAAGATTTAAAACATAGCTTTAGAAATGGCATCTTAAGACTGGAGTCAATTTGGTTGAGAATTGGGACTATTAAATCAAAGAGAAAATAAGATTGCGGAAAGAAAGTTATATGATGGTCTGTAGAAGTTTCTGAAAAAGGATAAGTTTGGCTCAAGGGAGGCCAAAGTCATTTGGACACTGCAAAACAGTTTTGGGTGGGTTTATTATCTATGTTTAATTTAAAGGCAACATTTTAGTCCAGGATTAAATTTTAAAAATCATTTCTGCAAAGCATTTTAAATAAAATTTTACCCAATAAATTTTCATTCTACTGACAGAAATCTGTATAAGCTGATTTTTTTTCTTTATCACAAGGCAATTCCCTCCATTGCCACAGCACCTCAATGTAGGATATTGTTTTGTATCTCTAGAGATTCAAGGTATCTATTTGTGCAACACTAACATCTATGATAAACCACCACCATTTTGATTCCATAGTTTATTCAATGAGATACCAAAATTACCTGGCTGATATTTCAAAGTATCTGACAGTTTCATTAAATTCTAGTGAACATTATAATCTATGATTTTGCTTTTTTAGTGTAGTTTTTATAAATTGCTTCATTTTCTGCACTGATTTTTTTTATTGCTACATTATAAGTCACATTTTTTACAGAGAGAGAAATAAGCAGCTGCCACTCTTTTTTTTTTCTCTTCCTGGGGTTTTGTTTTAAAAGCATATTTTTAGTATCCAACCTTTCCAACAAGTCAAATATATAATTCTCCATTGGAAAAAATAAATGTGATGGGTACAAATCATTTCAACCAGTGTCTCCAGCAGCCTGACAACTGGCATTGATGGTGGAAGTTCTTAAATAGCTTTCCCCATGTTTGTATGAGCTTTCATTTATGCTAATAGTTTTGTCACCATAAAAAGGACCTCATTGGGACCACCTATTGTGAGCCTGTGCTATTTTGGAGGGCATGTCAGTAGAACAAAGTTCCACTCCCACTCTGATTAGACTCCTTCTGAAAGCGGCTAAAATGCAAATATAAAAAGGGATATTTTTTATAAGCTTTGTATTGCTTATTTTCTAAAGCATTTGCTATTTTCCACAATGTAATGAAAATAAAAATTGGCTATGGAAACCACTGAGACCCTAAGGGCTTTCAAATTGTTAAGCTATTTAAAACTGTGTAGGAACAATTTAAGTATTACTCTTTTTAAAAATCCTTACTAATAGTCCAAATCATTCATTTTTATCTTATAATTTATGAGTTCTTGGTAGAAATGTAAGAAGTTATTCTTATGGCTTCATGTTCATCTACCAGTTCTTATATCTATCGTAATCATGACTATAATTCATATGCTTAAAAATAAATAACAAAGATGTTACAATTTATTAAGTAGTTGTATTCTAAATGTGCCAAACCTTTATATAGAAAGAACCTTGCTCACATTTACAAATTTGTTCATTATTTCATGTCCCTAACTGGGATTTGATTTCAGTTCTCCTGAGATGATTTTTAATTATAAATTTAATTATTGAATTTTATTCAATTATGAAAAAATATTATGACACATAAATTTCTTTCTACTGAATACTCAGGGTTTATCTGGTTGTTGTGTTATGTTTAGTGCTATAATTAAGATCTCAGTGAATATAGCATCTGAGGGCTCTTAGTTTTCAGGAGTAAGTTCTATGGTCAAAGAGAACAAAATATAAGGAAATGCTATAGTTATTTTGAAAGGGTCAACACAAGTTTAAAAATAAAAGAGAAGGAATATAAAAATAAGAACTCAAAAAATGAAGAAATAAATGAAAAGGGGAAGAACATATGAGAAGAAATGAGACCTATAATTCTTTGAGAAGAACTATACTGTAAGTGCCACCTGAATTACTGCTTCCCTCACGAACTCATCTTCGAAATCATAATGTCTATTTAGTGACCTTTTTCTTTTGCTGAAATTTGAAGAAAATTTAGACCAAAATCATGTTAGATAGATAAGAAATAATATGCATGTGATTTAGTACCTGTTATGGTTTGTAAATGAGGAGTTCCCCAAAAACTTATATGTGAGATAATGAAAGCAGGTTTCAAGGGGAAATGAGTGAGAGAGTTGTAACCATATCAGTGAATTAATCCACTCAAATGGGTTAACTGGGTGATAACTTTAGGCAGTTAGATTGTGGCTGGAGGAAGTAGTTCAAAAGGGATGTATCTTTGTGGGTTTATGTTTTGTCCTGGTGAGTGAAGCCTCCACACTGTTTCCTGATTGTTGTGAACCAAGCATTTTCCCTCTGCCATACCTTGATGGCCTTCATTTTCTGCCTCACCTCAGGCCCAGAGCTATGTGGTTAGCCAACAATAGAATGACCTCTGAAACCATGAGCCATGATAGACTATCCTCCTGTAACTTTTTTTTTGTTAGGTCTTTTGGTCACAACAATGAAAAGCTCACTGACATAGTACCCAAAATTTATTTTCAGTAATTTATACATCTTGGGTAGGGAGAATGGTATGAGTGCTTCAAACCACCAGAATCACATAGGAATAAAAGCAACAAAGCTAGTCATTCCCAGGTGGAAGTATAAGAACCAAGAATCAAAATATCTATGAATCAAAGCAGAGTCAGGATCAGCAATTTGGAGAAAGCAGAAACCATGTAACAGAAGTAGAGAGGCAGGACAGCCCAGAATACTAAGCCCCAAGGCAATTTGAATATTGTTCTGCTTTTTGCACAAGTGCTACAAACTATATGGGATTTAAGCCATCTTCTTCAAATCTTGTCATTATAAAACACTCTTGCTAAAGCTCACTGACACAGTACCAAAAGCATGTTAGATAGATAAGACCAAAGAATAATCATAAAGAATCGATGTGTTTGTGCACAGGTGTGTATGTGTCTGGAGAGAGAAATAGAAATGACAGAAAATATAAGACTGAAATATTTCTTTCTCTGATGTCAAATGGCACTATATTAGTGACTGTACTTGTTTGCCATTTTTGCTGCATCACATTACCATGAAGACAGAGACTTGAAAAAAATACTAATTTATTATCTTATAGTTTGGGAGACCAGAAATCATATATAGCACTCATTGCCTACTATCAAGGGAACAATAGAGCTGTTCCTTATGGAAGCCCTGAGGAAGTATTCATTGCCTCTCTTGGTCATACTATTCTGGTCTTTCTTCTGTAGTAAATTCTCCCTCTTACTGACTGCAAATTAAGAAGAATATCTCTCTGCTTTTAAGGTTTCATGTGATGAGTTTGGGACTAATTGATCATACAGAAGATTCCACCTCAAAGTCCTTAACTTAAGTCATATATGAAAAGAACCTTCTGTCATGTAAGTTAACATACTCACAGGTATCATGGATTAGGGCTATAGTGGAGGGCATATTATTCTGCCTAACTTACTGACCCCCAAAATCAAAAAGGTAATAGGCCAGGTCATAAGTACTCATCATGTGAAGGTAACATGAACCAGCTGTGATATCAAGTGCATTAAATATTTAAGAACTTCAACAGATATAGCAAATACTAAAAATTTGATATATTCCTAGAATGTAACTTAAATTCTACAAATTTGATTTCTGACTCCATTTACCATTGGCTGTGTGATGTTATATATTTTATCTCTCTGTGCCTCTTTTTATCATCATTGGTTTTTTTCCCCCCTGTACTGGGAATTGAACCCAGTAGGGACTCAGGGACACTTAACCACTGAGTAATATGCATGTGATTTAGTACCTGTTATGGTTTAAAAATGAGGCGTCCCCTAAAAGCTTATATGTAAGACAGTGAAAGCAGGTTTAGAGGAGAAATGATCAGTAGATTAATCCACTCAAATGGGTTAGTTGGGTGGTAACTGTAGGCAGTTAGATTGTGGCTGGAGGAAGTAGTTCACAAAGGATGTGTCTTTGTGGGTTTATGTTTTGCCCTGGTGAGTGAAGCCTCTACTCTGTTTTCTGTTTGTTGTGAACCAAGCATTTTCCCTCTGCTGTATCCTGATGGCCTTGATGTTCTGCCTCACCTCAGCCTTTAAAAAAATATTTTATTTAGAATCCCCAGCCTTTTAAAAAAAAATTATTTAGAACAGGGTCTCACTGAGTTGCTTAGGGCCTTGCTAATTTGGTGAAACTGGCTTTGAATTTGTAATCCTCCTGGCTCAGCCTCCTTGAGCCACTGGGATTACAAGTGTGTACCACATGCCTGGCCTTTTATCTTTTTTAAGATATAAATAATAGCCATTTATTCAACATGTTCTAAAGAATAAAATCAAAGCCTTCAGAATAATGCATAAGTTCTCATTGTTATTTTACAAGCTATAATACAGCACATTAACTAAACATGTTTACTGTCTTAAAAAGGTGAGAGTTAAAGCTACCAATATCATTTTTTTCAAAATCATTTTGCATAACCATTAATAGTTTCATATCTATTTAATAAAATGATATAATAATAAATATAGCATATTCCTTTAAGATACAGAAATATTTGGAACATAAAACTATTAATCATGCTAGTAAAAACTCTCAGTATATAAACACACAAATGGCTATTTAGCCACCTGTGCATGTGACACTACCCTTGACTAATGCATGTTTTAGGCAAACTTTCCTAAGTGAGAAAAATTCTCTTTAAGTAGGAAAATGATGGTTCTCATTTAATTGTTCAGTTATTCAAGAAACTGGTATTTTTAGGGCATATACTCTGTATTGGCACTGTTCAAAAATTGATAAAATTGTCCTTCTCAGTGAAGGCAGATTATTCTGTCAGAGACTAATCCTTAAGGAAACTATTGCTATACTAAAAGTACTATCATGGAGGAGATCCAAGATAGCAGAATAGAGGAGGTTCCGGTTCTGGCTGCTCTGTGGCATGAAACTAAGAAAGCAGACAGGCAGCTTCTCCACAAGGTCTCACCTAGATGAAATACAACATCTCAGAGAGTGTGAGAGGACCACTATATAGCAGATTTTCACAGAAATCACTAGCACTGCGACACCCCCACAGAAATCAGTGCCTCTGGGCTTGAGTAAGTCTCCGGACTCCAGACCCAAAGCTTGAAGGTCTAACTCACCCATGGCTCACAAGTGGCTTAGCAGGACTACCTATTAGCACCTCTGCAGAATTCCAGACTGTGCTCTGCTCCCTCGCAGGTTACTCAGCAGCTATATGTCCACAGCACAATGCCATCGCCCAGGTCCTTCCAACTCACAAGATTGTGCTGGAAGCAGATCAACTGCATCTTGGAAAACCTTCCTTGCTATTTTTGGTGGGCGTGGCTATCAGATCAGATCACCATTTGAGCAGGTACCTGATTTCCAATCCCCGCACCCCCAGCGGTGGTAACTTGGCACCGTGACCATCCAACACAAAAACAGCTCTCAGTTGGACAGAAGTGCAGAGTGAACAGAGCGCTGCCCACCTAGAGTGAGCCTGGGGGTGAGAGGTCCTGCAGTTGGGACCTGATAAGTAAGAGAGGGGAGAGGACTAAAGTCTGGAGCATAAAAGAGAGACAAGGATCTGGTAAATCTCCAGGCAAGAGAGGGAGACAATACTGGGGACTCAAGTCAGATGAGTGGTCCTAAAAAAAGACCTGTGAGGTACAATTTTCTGGCTGGGACTGGTGGGCGGCAATTCTAACTTCCAGAAACTCTACACCAGGTCCAGTCTTCATACCCTGGTTACCTACACCATCCTGAGGCCAGAGACACCAGTTTAAAACAGACAACCCCACTTACTGGATGAGAAGAGAAAGAAACAGATCTCTAAGAATATTTTTTTCTTCTTCTTCTTCCTCTTCTACTCCTCCATCTTCTGACCTTCAACTATGTAAAACCAAGAACTTTGGATGAAATAGGACTTTGAGGACTGAGTCACCTGAGTAATATAATATAGAAGAATTGCATAAGCCCCCCCCCCCTTTTTTCTCTTTTTTCTTTCTTTCTTTCCATTTTTTCTCTTTCTTTTTCCTTCACCCTCCAAATTTTACTATTTTTACATCCTGTATTTTTTCTAAATACATATCTGTGTTTGTTTTATGTGCTCTACTGTCTTTCCACATCATTGTCTACCCTAAATTACTTCCTGTCTATTCCCCTGCTACTAACCCACTTCATTAGATTTCTCCTTCACATTTCCTAAGATATATTAACTCTATACACTCACATCTGTTCCCACCATTATATTTTAAATAATAATTGAATCCAACATTTCTGGACATTGAGACTAAACTGTAAATGTCTTCATAACAACAATTTGTTCATAGGTGATATATTGTTGATATTGGGATCTGTTAACATTATCTTTCCCCAAAAAGGGGAGATATTGGAACCATACAAGAGCACTACCAGTCTATAGGATAAAAACAATAACACACCAGATCCACAGAGCTGTAAAGAAAGACACATGAGCAACATGAAAAGACAAGGGAAGAAAATACCACAAACAAATCAAGACAACACATCATTAGAAGCATTGGCAGCTACAGTAGAAAAAATTACAGAGAAAGATTTCAGGATATACATGGTTAAAATATTTGGGGATCTCAAAGAAGACATAATATTACAGAGGCAGAGAAAGATCACTTTGACAATGAGCTACATAAACAAATCCAAGAAGCAAAAGATCACTTCAACAGGGAGATAGAGGTTCAAAAAAAAAAAAAAAAACCAAAACCAGAAATCCTTGAAATAATAAACGAAATTAAAAACACAAATGAAAGCATCACCAACAGAGTAGACCACTTAGAAGATAGGATGTCATAAAATGAAGATAAAATAAATCATCTTGAAAATTATATAGACCACACAGTGAAAATGATAATAAATCACGAGCAGAACACTCAAGAAATATGGGATAGCATAAAAAGACAAAATTTAAGAGTTATTGGAACAGAGGAAGGCATAGAGGTCCAAACCAAAGAAATGAGCAATTTATACAATGAAATAATATCAGAAAACTTTCAAACATGAAGAATGAATTGGAAATCCAAATTCAAGAAGCCTATAGGACACTGAATGTGCAAAATCACAACAGATCCACAACAAGGCACATTATAATGAAAATGCTCAACATATAGAATAAGGAGAGAACTTTAAAAGCCACAAGAGAAAGGAATCAGGTTACATGTAGGGGAAATCAAATTAGGATAATGGCAGATTTTTCAACACAGACCTGAAAACTAGAAGATCCTGGAACAACATATATCAAGCTCTGAAAGATAATAGGTGCCAACCAAGAATCCTGTATCCAGCAAAACTAATCTTTAGATTTGAAGATGAAATAAAAACCTTCCACAATAAACAAAAGTAAAAAGAATTTATAGATAGAAAAACGGCATTACAAAACATCATTGCCAAAATATTTCATAAAGAGGAAATGAAAAACAACAATGAAAATCAGCAGAGGGTGGTAGTACACTAAAGGAAAAACTAATCAAAGAGGAAAACCAATTCAAGTTAAATAACAAAAATCAACAAATGTGGCTAGAAATATAAACCAGGTCTCAATAGTAACCCTAAATATTAATGGCTTAAACTCACCAATCAAAAGACATAGGCTAGCAGATTGGATTAAAAAAGACTCAACAATATGCTGCCTCCAGGAGACTCATCTTATAGGAAAAGACATACACAGACTGAAGGTGAAATGTTGAGAAAAATCATACGACTCACATGGACTGCGGAAGCAAGCAGGGGTTTCTATACTCACATCAAATAAAATAGGCTTCAAGCCAAAGTTAATCAAAAGGGATAAAGATAGACATTACGTACTGCTCAAGGGAACCATACACCAACAAGACATAACAATCATAAATATATATGCCCCAAATGATGGTATAGCTATGTTCATCAAACAAACTCTTCTCAAATTCAAGAGTAAAATTCATCACAACACAATAATCTTGGGTGACTTTAACACACCTCTTTCACCACTGGATAGCACTTCCAAACAAAAGTAGAACAAAGAAACTATAGAACTCAATAACACAATCAAAAACTTAGACTTAACTGACGTATATAGAATATGTCAACCTGCATCAAGTGACTACACTTTATTCTCAGCAGCACATGGATCCTTCTCTAAAATAGACCACATATTATGCCACAAAGCAACTCTTAGCAAATACAAAAAAGTAGAGATACTACCATGCATTTTATCAGATCATAATGGATTGAAATTGGAAATGAATGACAAAATAAAAAAATAAAAATTTCTCCATCACCTGGAGACTAAACAATATGCTACTGAATGAACAATGGGTCCCAGAAGACACCAAGGAGGAGATTAAAAAATTCTGGGAGGTAAATGAGGACATAGACACAACTAATCAAAATCTCTGAGACAAGATGAAAGCAGGACTAAGAGGAAAATTCATTGCATGGAGTTCATTCCTTAAAAGAAGAAAAAGTCAACAAATAAATGACCTCACAGTATATCTCAAAGCCCTAGAAAAAGAAGAACATGTCAGCAGCAAAATCAGTAGAAGGCAAAAAATAATAAAAATTAGAGCTGAAATCAATGAAATCGAAACAAAAGAAACAATTGAAAATAATTGACAAAACAGAAAGTTGTTTCTTTGAAAAAATAATAAAATAGACCCTTAGCCATGCTAAAGAAGAGAAGGAGAGAGATAACTCAAATTATAAGCATACATGATGAAAAAGGTAATATCACAACAGACACTACGGAAATACAGAGGATAATTAGAAATTATTTTGAAATCTTATATCCCAATAAAATCGAAGACATTGAAGGCATCCACAAATTTCTTAAGTTATATGATTTGCCCAGATTGAGTCGGGAAGATATACACAATTTAAACAAACCAATATCAAGTGGGCAAATAGAAGAAGCCATCCAAAGTTTACTAACCAAGAAAAGCCCAGGACTGGATGGAGACACAGCTGAGTTCTACAAGACCTTTAAATAAGAACTAATACCAATACTTTTCAATTTATTTCAGGAAATAGAAAAAGAGGCAGTAATTCCAAATTCATTCTAAGAGGCCAATATCACCCTGATTCCAAAACCAGGCAAAGACACATCAAAGAAAGAAAACTTCAGACCAATATCTCTAATGAACATAGATGCAAAAATTCTCAATAAAATTCTGACAAATCAAATACAAAAACTTATCCAAAAGATTGTGCACCATGATCAAGTGGGATTAATCCCAGGGATGCAAGGTTGGTTCAACATACAGAAATCAATAAATGTAATTCATCACATCAATAGACTTAAAGATAAGAATCATATAATCATCTCAATAGACGCAGAAAAAGCATTTGACAAAATACAGCACCCCTTTATGTTCAAAACACTAGGAAAACTAGGAATAACAGGAACGAATCTCAACATTGTAAAGGCTATCTACACTAACCTTCAGGCCAACATCATTCTAAATGGAGAAAAATTGAAGGCTTTCCCTCTAAAAACTGGAACAAGACAGGGATGCCCACATAGTTCTTGAAATACTGGCTAGAGCAATTAGACAGATGAAAGAAACTAAAGAAATATGTATAGGAAAAGAAGAACTTAAGTTAGCACTATTTGCTGATGATTGATTATATACCTAAAAGACCCAAAAGACCCAAAAAATTCCACCAGAAAACTTCCAGAACTAGTAAATGAATTGAGAAAAGTAGCAGGATATAAAATCAACAGCCATAAATCAAAGGCATTTCTGTATATCAGTGTCAAAGCCTCTGAGAAGGAAATGAGGAATACTACCCCATTCACAATAACCTTAAAAAAAATAAGATACTTGGGAATCAACTTAATGAAAGAGATGAAAGATCTAAACAATGAAAACTACAGAACCCTAAAGAGAGAAATCAAAGAAGACCTTAGAAGATGGAAAGATCTACCTTGCTATTTGATAGGAAGAATTAATATTAAAATGACCATACTACCAAAAGCACTATACAGATTTAATGCAATTCCAATCAAAATCCCAGTGGTATTCCTCATAGAAATAGAAAAAGCAATCAAGAAATTCATCTGGAAAAATAAGAGAACCAGAATAGCTAAAGCAATCCTTAGCAGGAAGAGTGAAGCAGGTGGCATTGCTATACCAGACCTTAAACTATATTATAGAGCAATAGTAACAAAAACAGCATGGTATGGGCACCAAAACAGACTGGTAGACCAATGGTACAGAGTAGAGGACACAGAGACTAACCCACAAAATTACAATTATCTTATATTAAACAAAGGTGCCCAAAACCAAAAAGGTGCACTGGAGAAAAGATAGCATCTTCAACAAATGGTGCTGGGAAAACTGAAAATTCCATAAGCAATAAAATGAAATTAAATCCCTCTCACCATTCACAAAACTTAACTCAAAATGGATCAAGGACCTAGGAGTTAAACCAGAGACTCTGTGTCTAATAGAAGAAACAGAAACTTCTAATCTTCATCATGTGGAATTACACCTCAATTTCCTTAATAAAAATCCTATAGTGCAAAAA
This sequence comes from Urocitellus parryii, assembly GCF_045843805.1. Classification (NCBI taxonomy): domain Eukaryota; kingdom Metazoa; phylum Chordata; class Mammalia; order Rodentia; family Sciuridae; genus Urocitellus; species Urocitellus parryii. The sequence continues at coordinate 78,470,932 of NC_135534.1, forward strand.
TTAAAACCAAGAATTAATAAATGGGATGGAATCAAACTAAAAAAAATTCTCAGCAAAAGAAACAATCTGTTGTTAGGTGAACAGAGAGGCTACATCCTGGGAACAAATTTTTAACCCTCACACATCAGATAGAGCACTAATCTCTAGAATATATAAAGAACTCAAATAGCTAAGCACAAAAACAAAACAAAACAAAACAACAACAACAACAAACAAACAAAAAAACTAAATGACCCAATCAACAAATGGGCCAAGGACCTGATCAGACGCTTCTCAGAAGAGGATATGCTCATCATCTGTAGCAACCAGAGGAATGCAAATGAAAACTACTCTAAGATTTCATCTCACTCCAGTCAGAATGGTAGCTATGATGAAAACATACAACAATAAGTGTTGGTGAGGATGTGGGGAAAAAAGTACACTCATATATTGCTGGTGGGACTTAAAATTGGTACAACAAATATTTAAAGCAGTATGGAGATTCCTTAGAAATCTGGGGATGAAACCACCATTTGACCCAGCTATCCCTCTCCTCAGACTATACCCGAAGAACTTAAAAACAGCATACTACAGGGACACAGCCACATCAATGTTTATAGCAGCACAATTCACAGTAGCTAAACTGTGGAGCCAATCTAGATGCCCTTCAGTGGATGAATGGATTAAAAAAATGTGGATTATATACACAATGGAATTTTACTCAGCATTAAAAAAGAATAAAATCATGGCATTTTCAGGTAAATGGATGGTGTTGGAGAAGATAATGCTAAATGAAGTTAGACAATCCCCAAAAAAGGAATGCCAAATGTTTTCTCTGATATAAGGAGGCTGACTCATAGTGGGTAGAGAGGGGGAGCATGGGAGGATTAGATGAATTCTAGATAGACAAGAGGGGTGGGAGGGAATAGAAGGGGGCAGGAGATTAGCAAGGGCAGTGGCATGTGATGGACATCATTAACCAAAGTACACGTAAGAAGACTTGAATTGGGTGTCAACATACTTTATATATAAACAGATATAAAAAATTGTGGTATTATATGTGTAACAAAAATTGTAATGCAAAAAAACAAAAACAAAGTACATGTATAAAGGCATGAATTGGCATGAACCTACTCTATATACAAAGATATGAAAAATTGTACTCTATATGTATAATAAGAACTGTAATGCATTCTGCTGTCATGTATTTAAAAAATAAAATCAATAAACTAAAAAACAAAAAATAAAAATAAAAGTACTATTATGAAGGAAGGAATAATATTCCAAATCTTAAAGTAGTACACAACTTTTACTATCAGGATAGATATAAAAATTTTTTTAAAAAGGTGATGACTGAACAAAACTCATACAAGTTTATAAGGTAGATGAGGAGATAAATGGTCTAGACAGAATGATGGCATAAGCAAAAATAAATGTCAATGGCCTATGACCAATGGGCTGTCTGTCAGTTCAGCCTGTGACCTGTTTTTGTAAATAAAAACTTTTTGGAACACACATTCATTATATTTCATGTAGTGTATGGCTGTTTGCACACTGTGTGGTAGAGTAGCTGCAACACAAACCATATGGTTCACAAGCGTACAGTATTTATTATATAACTCTTGATTGAAAATGTTTGCTAACCCTGGTGAAAACTAAATCCCAGAAACAAAGATTAGCTGTATGGAGAGATCAATGTAAGGATAAAATCATTAAGAGAGTTTCACCTTATTAATTGCAAGAATAGTTCATGAGCGTTTTTGACATTTGACCATTTTGCTTATTTACTTTAAAGATGTAAAGATCTTTGGTGTAGGTAAATATAAAGGGAGAGATAAATATACATAGTTATATATTATGTATGCAAACACATGGATTAGCAATTATTGATAAGTTTACAATATTGAAATATGTGCATAAGGTAAAAAAGGATTATAGATAGAACATCTTTACATTTTTCTGCCAGCAAATCTGCAAACTTCCTACATTCTTATTTTTCTTATTTTCCCTACAATTTCATTAAGCATACTTCTTACTATCGAGGATGCATATCTTCATAAACTTGAGGATTCCAATGCTTCTAACATCCAGGCCCTTTACTTCATTAGTTTTCCTCATTCTTTCCTAGGTCTTCAACTCTTCCCACTCTTCAGGATACTTTAAACTTCCTTATTTAAACATATGCAATTTAAAAAGAAAATCACTCTCCATCAATACCATATTTGCAATTAGCTTTGCCCTATTTTTTGTTAATAGCCAAACTTCCTGACACAACTGTTTTCATTTGTGAGCTGTATTCCCTTGTTTCCTACTTACCCTACACTAGTGTATTTTCTGTTCTACCTTCCCACTGGAATACTTCTTACCCAGGTCACCATTGGAGTCTATGTTGATAAATCAGGTAACACTTCTAGTAGTTATTTTACTTACTCTTTGGGCACCATTGTGCATTCCTGATTTCTCTTTTCTTAATCACTCTTAATCTGGGAGATAACACATGCATGCTCTTTCTTCTTCTTTGGCTTTATCTTCTCAGCATTCCTTAAAGTTCAACTCTTCTACCCCTGGATATTGAAAAATTTCTTAATTAGGGTTTCCTTAGAAACAGACTAAGGAATTGATAAAGATGAACAATGTTTGTTAGGGAGTGTTTGCAAGAATAGCGTCTCCAATGGAGTAAGGAAGCAGAGTATGGGAATTAGAGAGAATACAAATGCAATGCAGTCAAGGCTTCAACCAACCCTATAGGCTCAGCAGCTGGGATGGATTTGAATGCACACACATAAGCACACACATACAAACAATTACACATACATATGTATTTATCACTTGGAGTCATCTTATACAAATACAAGGGATTGACTAAAAATGTTTGTTAGTCCTTTTTACCTAGTAAGATAACAGACTGAGACTAGGACACCAAGGACCTTGTTCACAGATGGGGGTTTCCTTACCCAGAGATAGCAAAGCCCTCTTTAAATTGCTTCACAACTGATTAAATCAGGCCCACCCAGCCCTAGTATGAACACTTCTTCAGAGACTGCTTCACATGCTTCCTAAGACACCTGGCACTAGCTGTCTTCACTTGGGTTCTCAGAAGTCTTAGCTGATCCTAAAGCAAGCAAAAGCTGGGCTGTTCTTTCAGAATCGACCCACATGAAGGCAAGGTCTTCAGAATTTATTCTATTTCTGTGTCTTATCATTTTATGTGAGTTGCCCCATGTGAAGATGCATAAACTTAGGTAAGGAGATGGACCCTGCTGTAAACCAACAGCAGCCAACACCAACATTTGGGAGAATAGTGCTTTGCTTCTGAAGGAGCAATCTGTACTCTGTAGCACTACTGCTCACAGACACTTCCATTCCACGTCTTTTGTGAATCTCTGGAATTATTGTGATATATAGTTTACATATATAGTCCAATCTTATTTTCAGAACTTTTGACTAATTTATCTTAATAGTTTGCATTACTTAAATAGCCTACAGGAATTAAAACTTAGCACTTCTAAAAGTTAACACTTAGGATCTCTAAAGATCAGTTCCTCCTCCAGCCTTCCACTTGCACCCAAGCCATTTCTTCTGCAAAAACTTGGAAGCCTCCTCTGATACATTATGTTTTGCTGCCTTTCATATGTAATCTCTCAGTGGTCCTTTTCTTCCACTCTCAATAGACAATAAGTTTGGCATGTCTCCACTTCATTCTGACCTGCTGTCAGTGTCACAGTAATCTATTTTAATTCTAGTCAAAGCCATTATCATCCATTGTTGAAAGTACTGCAATAACCTCTTGACTGGATTCTAGCTTCCCCTCCTTCCTTCTTCTAATCCATATAGGTATAGAAGCAACAAAAGCACACTTAAGACCCTTCAGAAATTTAACATTTTTCTCCACATTTCTTTCCGGTTAAATTACACATCCTAAACAAAGGCCTCCCTATTTCAGACCCTGTCTGCCTCTCCAGTGCTTTCTCATGCCCTTCTGCACCTCACACTGAATTTATTTCAGCCTGTTAAATGTATGATTCTTCCTCCCATCTGATGACCTCACCCTGACTTCCACCCTTGCTCCTAATTCAGTTTGGATCTCCTTAAATGCCATCTCCTCAAAACAACCTTCCTAATCTGAGATCTTTCCCTCATAATCTCTTTTCACACACTTTACTTTTCCTTTACAGTATTTACCACAACTTATCATTCTTATCTATTTTACTTGTATAATTGAATGTATTCTCTCCTACAAAACTATAATCTCCATAATGACAAGGTCTGCGTCATTATGTGCCTAATGTCTGGTAACTAGAGAGAATGTGATACTTATTAAACACAAGAATGAAAGTAAAAATCAACAACAACAAAAAATAGCTTTCAGCGAACAAAGAAAAAATGAAAACAGAATAAACACACTTAATCCTTAAAAGACAATATGCCCCCTACCTCACCTTCTCATGTCAAGGACCTCCATAAAAGTAAGGATCACTAAAAATTCTGGAGAAGACACAAGTTATATTTAACAAGGTGACACTCTTATTAAAGGAAAATCACGAACCTAAGCTGGTGAAATCATGACACTAATAAAAGGGAACTGCTCAGAGGAAACTCCCCAGCAGGAAGTGAAGGTATGCTGATGAGATACAACTTCCAGTGACTCTAGGAATCAATTTTCTAATATGAAGATGGCAAAAATCTCCATTAGAGTTTCCACAGCATGATACATTGTGAAGATCATTCATGATAAACAATAGTGAAATAATTTATAAAAAATAGCTTAGTTCAGAACCATTCTTTGTAAAAGTCAACACATGACTCCTAAATTAGAATAAGAACACTGAGGATCTGTGGGACTAAACAAGTGACTAGACAGAAGATGCTTAGTTCCAGGAAAAAATATAGCAGATATTTATACTCTCAAAATATAAAAATATGCACATCCCCAAAAACATTTTTCCTCCTTTATCTTTTGTGTCCTTCTCTCACTGGCCACTGCTTATTAGTAATTTTATGACATAAATGCTATTAAATCATGCACTCATGACCTAAATGTGACACAAAGCAAATAATGCACATAAGGAATGCAAGTACATAACTGATCATCTTGTTTTCTAAATGCATTTGAACTTGACTTATTAAAATGTCCATTTCAGAATGTATGACAGCTTTGGGAAAACAAGGGGCAAGCACCATCTCAGAAAAGCAGTTTCTTTACAAATAAATTGCTTGAAAGGCTGCAGTGTGGTAGGAATTGACTGAAAAATTCAGTATCACTTGATGAAATAAGCTGGTTAAACCCTACAAAGAAGTTATCATTACTAAAAGCTCTAAGTTTCTGGTGTGGGGGTGTCGGGAACCACCATGGGCTGTGTGTGTGTGAGCTATGCACATTTGAAGTATGAGGGAACTTAGCTGATCACTAAATTACTCACAGCCTTGCTAAGTTGCTGTGGCTGGCCTAGAACTTGTGATCCTCCTGTCTCATACTTCTATATCTCTGGGATTACAGGCATGTTCTGCTCTGACTGGGCTGTGTGACTTAGGTGTGCCTTTTCGCTTGCTCTGCCTTTGATCCCACACAGCACCTGAGACAGGTGTGGCTTTCCAAGATGTCTGTCAATCTGCTGACCACAAGACATCACCAAGCAAGACTCCACCCTCCGAAATCCAATCCCTTGCCTTATTTGGGTGGAATATTCTATGAATGGCTTCTTCCTAATAAATAGGGGGGTTTCAGGTTTGCTTACTATCTTGCCTGCCTCTTACCTCTTGCCTCTTGCCTCCCTTGCTCTCCATGCCCTCCAGCATTGATTCTTGAGGCTGCAGAGCCATCCTGAACCCGAAAAAGGTATTTTCAGTGTTTGTGTGTGTATGTGTGTGTGTGTACGTGTGTGTGTGTGTGTGTGTGTGTTATTGCCAGCCCAATATACCTGGAGTGACTCTGATTCCATCACATATTGTGACAGAGTAGCACAAGCCTGTAATCCCAGAGATATAGCAGTCTGAGACAGGAGGATCACAAGTTCTGGGTCAGCCACAACAACTTAGCAAGGCTGTAATTAATTTAGTGAGAACTTCTCTCAAAATTAAAAATAATAATAATAAAAAGGGCTGTGGATGTAGCTCAGTGTTGATGCACCTGAGTTCAATCCTTAGTACCCCAAAACAAAACAAAACTCTAAGTTGGAGTACCACAGCTTCTGGTTGAACTCATGAATAACATATAGACTATAGAAAATAATGAATAAAAATTTAATGCAAGAAGCATACATTTAGAAACAGATAAAATAATATCTTTGATTCTGTAGAAATCTTTTCACTTTCCTGATGCAGGAATCATTCCAATTTTGTGTACTGTACTAGGCATATCTTAGGACCTAAGGGTAAGCACAATTTTATATACAAAGCAGTTTTACTCATCTAGTCCACCACTAAAGCACACATTCTCCTGAAATTCACACCTAACACAGAAAAACAAAATAGAATGGTTCTTAGAGAAAATAATGGTCTACACATTACTGACAGGAAAGTCAATTTTCAGATGGCATCAGAATGCTAGTCTCCAGGATTTGCTTATTACAAGTGTTTCAAACCCCACCAATTTAAATGTCAAAACGAATGTGTGAGTTACCCTATTGTTATTAATCATTTGTATAGTTTACAGATATTCAAAACAGGCAGAGGGTAATGCATTGGAAAAAACAGATACCTCGAAGCAGGAATTATAACATGAGTGTAAATATGTATAGTATATTCAATGTTTAGTAAAACTGGAATTTTCAATAACTGAATATAAAAATTAATTTTGATCTCATAATAAGCATATGTTTTATGTTTTATTAATTTTCTGTTCAGAATAACATAACTTCAGTGTTTTAAAATTGTATAAACAGGTAGTTTGAATTTTAGTGGGCACAATTATAAGATTTTAGAATAATACTAAAACACAAACAAAAAATAAAACCAAAATCCCTAACTCAGCATGTTAAATTTAGTGATCAGGTATCTACAATTATCAATTAGTTATCCGATGGAAAGGAAAATTACAAAAGTATTGATAACTTAGAAATTAAACCATCCTCAAAGTGTTTCAAAAGAGCATTTCTTAAACGTTACTTGATTATTATATTATTGGCCTGATCATTTGGACTTTCACTGGACAAAAACAATACTATGCTGTTCTGAAAATCCTAGGGAAAATTCTTCATTGTTACTACCCAAAATGGGCAATAAGTTTATGATAGGAGAGTGTTTGGTATAATTGTTCAAATTTTATTTGCTTAGTTTTTAAACAAATAAAGGTCATTTCCCAAAGCAATAAAGATTTTCTATAAATGTACTATGATTTTATAGCAATAACATATATATATATACATAAATATATTTTTTATTCTTTACAAGCATTGAATTTGATTTAGCATTTCCTTTCCAGTACTGCATAACCTCACACTTCTCTTTAACTAGACAAGATACAAATGCCACACTGCCGGGCTGGGGATGTGGCTCAAGCGGTAGCGCGCTCGCCTGGCATGCGTGCAGCCTGGGTTTGATCCTCAGGCCCGGGTTTGATCCTCAGCACCACATACAAACAAAGATGTTGTGTCCGCCAAAAACTGAAAAATAAATATTAAAAAATTCTCTCTCTCTCTCTCTGCCTCTCTCTTTAAAAAAAAAAAAAAATGCCACACTGCCCTGTGGAACACCTCACATTTTGATAGGTGGACTGCACTTCCTCCAATTGCAAACCTGCCACAGTGGAACACTGTAACAGCTTGAAAGTATTCTACACTCTATTGTCAAATTCCATTTTCACTCAAGCAGTTTTTCTTATAATCCAACATAAAGATGAATACATGCAATTTAAATAATGTGAGGTTTAATGAAAACAGAGATGTAACATCTCTTTGGTAAGAGGAAGAGAACAATAAATTTATTCCCACCTGAAAAGAGTAGTTATGATGCTGTAGTTTTTTTTTTCTTTTATAGAATTCTTTCTAGTTCTAAAACACAGGTTTTAATTCACTGGATGTCTTGAAAATACCTACATTTTCCTCAATCAAATCTTAAATAAGCAGGATAACTCATTTTACCCTCCAACAATTCCAAACTCAAGTTTCGTAAATCAATAAACTATCTCCAGAAACAAAATTAGCCAAAATTAGCCAAGAGGAATTCAGAAAGCATATCCTATGCTAGATGTAACAGGTGACTTTGTTTATAGGGATCTCAGAAGAACAAAGAGAGATAGTGGTGTGGGTTTGCTTGTGGCTACTTCTCAACTTGCCCAGAAAATCAAATCAAGTACTAAATCTTCCAGTTACAATGGAAAAGCTTCTGTTTATATTTCCTTAGAATAGTGCTTTATTTTTATTGTTATAAAAAAACCTACTAAGGAAGATTTGCAAGGAAACCTCTCTCTTCCCTATCCCTTTTGTTCCTTCCCCCACATTCTTTCATATGGCATCCCTATAAATTAGACATTATTCTTGTTTTTAAATAAGTAGTCTAATACATTCCAGGGATGGAGGCTCCAAGTCCTCTGAATCCTAACCCCAAATCCCATTCATTCCACATACTTTGGAGGTGATGAAATAAATGCTAACACTTGTCAGTCTCAAGATAGAACAGCCTCAGTCTATTATTCCCACCTCTTAAAATTATGTCTGCTATTCTTACCTTTCATTTTAAAACAAAGTCTAACAAAAGACAAAAAAATAAAGATAATTTCCTTTTAATGGAATTTGGTATGCAGACAATCATCATCTTTAAATAAAGGTTATTAGCCCATGGAGAGTACCCAGATCTGTCCTTAAAGATGCCAGGCTGACTCAAAATCTGATACTTTCTTAAACCACAGCCCCTGGGTACCTGTGAAATGTGTGCAGCAATTCTAATAGCACCATAGAGTACCACACAGGTCCCATTCTGACATACATGCAGTAATTTGCATTCCTTTGGGTCTCTCCCAAGAAGAAAGGGGGGGGGGAGATTTAATAGTATCTCCCTAGCTAATGTGTAGGCCACAATATACTTATTACCAGATAAGCAAAGACCCAATTTTATGCATTGTGTAGACTTCTCACTCCTAAAATCAATTTATATTGAATTGATAACGAGGTTCAAATGAATGTGCTGATAAAGGTGAATTGATACACTGTAATGATACAACAGAGATAGTGTGGTTTTCAGTTTCTACATGTATTAAGAACGTTTTCATTCCCTGGGTGGAAGAATAAGATCTGTGAAATATCACCATTCAATGACAGAATATTATGGTGTGTGTCACTCAGCAATGCATGGCACCCTTCCCTTCTTTATTGTCATGTACATGAGCATATTTATGTAATGCTGATTTTCATCAGGAATGCTAGGGTCTTCTCTAGGTCAAACAGCAGCTCACAGAACTCTGTTTTTAAAAGAAGTGAGATATAATTTTGATAAAAGACAAAATTTCTTTTAAATTATAGTGCCAATGAAAATGTGAAAAGCTCCCTAAAAAGAGACACTGGGTTCTTTAAAATTTTTTTCCCAAACCAAATTAATAATCAGTTTTAACACTCAACCTGAGCATCTTATAAGATAGGAGGATTACATCCTGATGTTTTAAATCATTTTTATTTCTATAATTTGTTTTTTCTTTCTACTTTTGCTTCTATGAGAATGTTCGTATTTTCACCGAGCAATTCTTAAATATATAGGGTAGCACAGTACATTTACAATATTGGTATTTGCTCTAAAGCAACATTATTTAGTTTCTGCTTATTTTAAAAAATTTACATAACCTTTAGTCTCTTTTATTGGACTCTTCTTTGCTAGGTATTGGAAATCTTCTGAGTTTTTTCTTAGGAAAATTTAGTCTAGCTAACTTTTGTAACTCTGTCCTTAAAAAAAATACAAAATGGAATAAAGAAGTTGGGGCAACAGAGCCAGTATTTAGACAGAGGGAAACAGTGGGCTCTCATTGTTTTGTGGTGGATGAAATAAATGCCAATCTCATTAAGCTTGATTCCATGTATTTCCTGTTTACTGACTTACAAAAGGCTGGTTCTTTCCTCCTGGACAAGAAGCAAGTTATGGTTATGTAAATAGAGAACAACAGTCACTTGTTTTAATATTTTTCTGGGTAGTTAAAAAGCTGGTAAAGTTGTGACTTTCATTTATGAACCTTAATTTAAAACTACAGTATTAGCATTTCCTAGAAATTTTACAACTATGTATCCTTCCAATGCAAAGTTCTGGAGAATCTAGTATCTTTAACATAATTACCAGTTTTGAAAACTGATATCTGAAAATATGTTCTATTAGGCAAAACATATAAGGCTAACAAATTTAGAATCAGAACACAAATTGGAAAAAATGTGACTGTCTGTATCTGCATCTGGAATTACTGCTGAGTACCTTATTTTTCACCCAACACTGACTAGGAGTTTTATAAGGAGACTCAAACTAAAGAGACTAGATATTGTATTAGATGTATATTTCGGCAGGGGTGTGTGTGAAAAGAGCCTTTTAATAGCAATAACTAGAAAAATTGAGCACTGGCCACAGCTCTGTTACAATCTTAATGATTTAAGACAAGTTATAATCTCTCTCTTAGGGCATCAGTTTCCTTAACTGCAAAATAAGGATCCCATCAGTGTTTTGTATTTCTGTAATATATTGAATATAAAAAAATCCAAGCTATGACAAAAATAATAAACTGTTTAGTAGAAACAAAGATTTGCCCTATCGACTGACTTGAAAAAATCTCTGGTCAGCATGGCAACCATCCTTAAGGAGAAAAGCAAAAACTTTTCCTGAAAAGTTTCTCTCTTTAATATATGCAGATTCTTCAGCATCAGCATTATCTATTGATGACAACAGCCTTTTTGTCTCTAACAAGATTTTTTGACAATATTTTATAATTTCAATCTATTACCTTCCATAGGTAATCCAAGTAAAAACTGATTAGGGAAGGGATGGTTGGAAATAATATGGCTATGTAGATTAAATCAATTCAATTCAACCCATGCCTGGTCTAAATTGTGTTTTTTTTTTTTTCAGATGTTTGTACTATCATAGTCACTCAACTGAAATTTTTAAGTCCCTAAATGAATAACTATCAAGCATTTCATTTTCACCTGAAGTCACTGGTTAAAAGTAAAACAAGCCCCAAATATATGCACATATGATTGTATGTATTCAAATCTGAGGTTTTTATGATTATTATTTACATGTAAAACTAAAGAATTCCCTTACACATATAAGGGGAGTCAGGAAGTTTAAGAAATGATAGAAGGTACCATCTGTCTATTTTTTTAGGAAAATACAAAGGGAATTTGTTTGCCCATAAATTCCTTAGTATGATCCTATACAAAATTGATAGTTTCTTCCAAAAGACCAAAGGGGGAAAAAATGTATAGAAAGAAAGGCCTATAATAATAATCTTTTTTTTTAAAATCAGAAGTTCTTAAATATCTGTTCTTGCTACTAAACATTGTTTTTGTAGTCCCGAATGTTATATGCATGTATTGTGTGGCACAATATTTATTTTGAATTAAGTTCTCAAAAATTAAGAATTACCAATCTTAACTTTAACTTCAGAAACTTTAGCCCCAGTGTGAGAAGTCATTTGTCCTAGTCACACCACTAGCCTGTGACACTGATAATCCCAATTCCTGAGGCTAACAGGCTAATGTGCACTCAAATGCTAATTCCTGAGGAATAGATTGCTTCTGAAACATGGAAAATTTGTGAACAAATGTTACAGCTTTATTGTTGCAAAGGTAAGGTGAGCTTATAGAAATTCCAAGGACACCATTTCAATTTTATTGGGTGTTGCCATTAAAATTAGTGATAGAAGACTTGTACTACAACAATTCCCTATAGAAAGAGTTCTTCAAAGCAAAATGAAGATATCATATGTGCTTTAAATTCATTCTTATAAACAGAAACAAAATTTAACTGTTGAACATTAATATTTAAACATCTACTAGAATTTAGAAGAGGCAAGGAGTTTCATTTAGCATAGCAAACCTGGTCTGAAATACCACCTTTCTTTTAAAAAATATTACTGTATTACCAAAATTAAATGCCCTAATGAAAGCACAAAAATACATTATGATCAGTAAAGTCAGTATTGCACATAAAGATTGCATAAACTCATTTCTTTTTACTAATTCTTTCCGTTACATGTTTTCATGAAAATTCTTTTTAATCTAGAAAGTTTTGCTAAGATGTACTAGTTATTAATTACACTTTCAGATGTAAATTTGCAGGAGCATTGCACATTTTTTAATCACTTTCTGACTCACCTTCTTTCTGCAGAAGGGAGAAGAAAAAAATCCAGGCAAATGAAGAACAGCATTGAATGGTTTAGCATGCTCGATTGCTATTGTTGAATCATAGCAAAAAAGAAAAGAAAAGAAAAGAAAAACAGCATCTAGTATATTGTGTTATTTGCAAGATTTTAATAAAGACCAGACAAGTGAATTGCTGATTTCAGAAATTTGTTCTATTTGATGATAATTCATAGATGTCTACTGAACAAAAGTCACTAAATTGTATGAATGCCTGAATTCTTAGGGTAGTAAAGAGGATTTTTCCTCTAAGGCAAGAATATAACTGCCAGGCATTAGAAACTGATGGAATCATTCAGCATAGTCCCAACAGTAATTTTAATCCTAAGAATTTATGACATCACCCAGTGCAACAATACAACTCTTAATTCTAAACTGAAATTTCAATGACTACTGAGGTACATCTACTTTTGTAGAAAGTAAAACAGCAGGTCCCTGTTTAGGAATGTGACTACAATTTAACTGTCTCCATCATAAACCAACATGTATACACACCTGTAATCCAGCTACTCTAGAGACTGAGGCAGGGGGATGGCAAGTTCAAGGCCAGTCTGGGCAATTTAGTGAGACCCTGTCTCAAAATAAAAATTAAAAAAGATCTGAGGATGTAGCTTAATGCCCCTGGGTTCAATCCTAGTACTGGAAGTGGATGTTGGGGTTAGCAATGTGTGACAAAAGAGATGAAATTTATATTTCAGTGCCTGCTACCAAATATAATACTCTTTGATCTCAGAGTACAAATCAGACAAAGTACTTTGAGCTAAAACCTTAGACAAACTATATCTGGGGGTGAGAGGAGTGAAAAAAATAGCAGGGACTAAAACAATGAAAAAGGAAAAATCTTATTAGCATATATGTCCCTTTAAAATTATAGTAATGATATTTTCATTACTATGTAATAGTAATAGATTAAGTAAATAGGAGATGAAAAGAACTTATTGAATCATTGTATCTAATGATAGTAAAGAAGGACAGATTTCACTAGACAGAGGACAAGGAAGAGAGAAAAACATAAAATAGATGATATATCAACATCTGCAGAAGGTTCAGTTAGCATGCTGTGTACAGATACAAAGAGAGGTATTAGCATCAGTGGTGAAGAAGATTGGATACTGACACAAAGTACCCGTATCAACCAGAATCATGTGCTGCATTTTCAAACATCAAATATATTTGCCTGGAGCCTCTCCAAATTAAAGCTACTCTGTTATATGCAATGTAGGAAATGTAATCTGAGTTTCAATAAATTTTTAATTTTTTTCAATCTTGTATTTGTTCAACCAAAAACAATTTAAAGAGGACCACAGCTAACAGCTTCAGAGTAAGTGAGTTCAGCTCTTCACCAGGGAGTTCCCAAATTTGCCATAAAGATTACCAGTGTGCATCTAATAGTGTTCTTGTAATTTGAACATTGAAAAATGAATCACCACTTCAGATATTCCTCAGGTCTTTGGTTTCCAGATTAAACATGTGATGTGACCTGTCATGTTGCCACATTCTCTGCATTTTCATATTAAATAATCATAAATAAGAAAAGCTTGCTACTCTTTGGCATAACACAACTGTTCGATTCAGTTGAGCTTCCAAGTCTTGGAAATTGCACTCATTTCTTCTTTAGAGTCCTGTTTCACCACATAGGGTTTTAGCTAAAAGATTCTTTATTGTATTCAAATCTTGTTCCATAGGCATTGTTCTGGTTACTTAATTTATGAAGAGTCTTGGAAATTGAACTGGGTCCACAACAGAAAACACCAACTGTTTTCCTGGGAAGAAAGTGAAATAAAGGAAAAATCAGGTGCAAAATCAGGCCAAACAGGAGAACAAGTATGCTTTATAAGTATGGATTTAATGTATTAATAAAGTTAACTTGTTATTTTGCATGGGGGAAAGAAGTTTCCAATGACTTTCAAATGTAAATATGTACCAGAAAAATATTGATTCACCTCATTTTTTTTCATACCAGAATTCAGGAAAATGTTTTTAAATGTAACTATGAACACCAATTTCCTCTTGATCAGACATAGATGGAATAGTGTGCTTCAATTTGTTTATCACCTGCCACTAGTAAGTCCAAAACAATATTAAGAGAAAAAAAATGATAGGTGTCAATTACTAAACACATTTGACCATGACAATTCTTCTTTCATTAGACACTTAATATGCATTTATGAAAATTTCTACGTGTATTTGAATGAGTAGTAATGAATAAGGTAAGAGTGAGAAAAGGCATTAAAAATTTGAAAGGATAATTTTAAGTGACAAATTTGTATCCACGTGGAAATAAAATACATTTATCTGAACACATTTTCCTTTTTTATTTATGCAATGTAAGAACTGTGACAAATATCAAGCAGGTTTTTTACTCTGTACCATAAACTTTAATTAGTTAAATAACACATATGACTAACAAATAGACTAAAGAGATCCCAAGAAATGAATAGTATTGTAAATTGTTCTTCTTCCAAAGCTTATTAATTTTCATTGGCTTATTCCTAGGATATTAAAATAATTAACATCTTATATAATATCATGGACAAATATAGTTATCCTTATTATCTTAGAATAATTAGTGCTAGGAAAAAATGGGAAATTTATTTAAATAAATACTAAAACTTTATACTGAACACTGAAGAAAATATTATATAAAAAAACTTTTTACCTTAAGACAATCAAATAATTATGAAAATAGAATTTTTACTTTCAGTCACAATGGGTAAAAGAAGAATATATTTATCCTTTTGCATGAAGAAACTAGAAAAAGGATGGGATATGCTCTATGATAGAGCACTTGGTTAGCACATAGGAGGCCCTAGGTTCAATCCCTAGTACTGCAACAAAAATAAATAGATAGATAGATAGATAGATAGATAGATAGATAGATAGATAGATAACAAACAAAATAAACCTATAAAATGAAAAAACAGAATATGTGAAGCAAGTATTTTCAGGCATCAGACAATAGGCAGCACAAAACTATGTTTCCTGAGGGCCTAGAGGAGGAAAAATAGCTAGCTAAGTTTAGCAATCCCCTCTTCTTATTGCCTAGGGGCAATCTATAGGCTGCAGCACAGACAGGGGAAACTCAAGCAGTCTCACTGAGCTAAACAAAGAATGAAGTTCATGGAGGTCAAAACAGCAAGAAACTCACTACATTAGACAAAGGGGAATGAAGGGAAGGGAGAGGAGCTAGGACAAGGAAACACAGTGGAATGAATCTAACATAATTTTCCTATGTACATATATGAATACATATGTATGAATATACACCATTGTGTATATCCACAAGAGTGGTGTCTTATTAAGAATAAGATATTCCTTGCTTGTATAATTATATCAAAATGGATTCTACCATATGTATAACTAAGAAGAACCAATAGAATTTAAAACAAAAAACAACAACAACAAAAAAAAAATCCAACAGCCAGAATCTGTGCAGCTGCATGTGGAAGGAAAGAAAGATCCATAGAAAGAAGGTCCAGAGTGCTGTGGAGAACTATATTTGAGTCTTAGGCTGAATAATATCTACTCATATTTGAAAGGAGACTATGTAAATTCAGTTACAGAACTACCAAGAATCAATAGGCAAAACTATTCTCAGAGTTTACACAGAATTGTGAATAATTTGTTTAACCATAAGCCAGAATGCAAAGATCTATAATGCATGGACAATGGCCAGTATTCTCATAAAGGTATCACCTTATTTGCAAGGGGCACTAGGAATGCTGGTAAAATTAGGATTAGATTAAAGGTTACTCCAGACTTGTGCTAATGAATCTTAAAAGCAAGTCTCAAACTGAACCCAAGTAACAAAACTGCATGCTAGAATAAGTCCAATTCAACTGAAAGAACTAAATCAAAATCAGCCATCTGATATTTAAACCTCAAAACTGAGTTCAACTCCTTGTGAAACAAACAACCCAGGAATTCTAAAAAATATATGAAAAAAAATATATGAACTAGAGTTAGAAAGGTTACAGACTTATTTTTTTTCTCTCTCTCTCTCAAACCCAGTTTTTGAAGACTAATGGCAGTACCTCAGAATGTCACTATATTTGCAGATAGGACCTTTAAAGAATTAAGTTAAAATAAGACTGTAGGGCTATAGATGTAGCTAAGTAGTTGAATAGTTGCCTGACATGTACAAAGCCCTCGGTTTAATCCCAAGGACCACCAGGAAGAGAGAGAGAGAGAGAGAGAGAGAGAGAGAGAGAGAGAGAGAGAGAGAGGTGTGTCTCTATCTTGTACCCTTATAAACAGAGAAAATTTAAACACATACCATGGTTATGCATGCATAGAGAAAAAGTCATATAAAGAGGCAGCTAAAGGACAGTCATCTGTAAGGCAAGGAGGGAGTCCTTGGAGGAAGCTAACTATGTTGACACCTTGACCTTGAACTTCCAGCCCTCAGAACTCTAAAGAAAATGTCTGTTGTTAATCCAACCAATTAATGGTATCTTCTTATGGTAATGCTAGAAAACTATTGCAAGGAAGAAGATCATTTACTAGGAACAAACCCAGAATAACAGAAATTGCAGAATTATCAGAATTATCATATTGAAACCATGATGATATGAGCATTTCACATGTTCAAAGAGAAATGTCAACATGACTAGAAGAAAAATGAAAAATATTTTTGGAGATCTAAATAGAAAATCTAGAAATAATATGTAATTTACAATAAATAAAGTGGATAGATTAACAGAATAATAGGAATTACAGAAGAAAAGATGAGTAAATTTTGAAATACAGCATTAGAATCTATCCAAGTTGAATTGTACAGAGAACAAAGACAAAACAAAACAAAACAAAACAAAACAAACAAACAAAAAACTGTTTTAACATAATGTCTAGGGCACCTCAACAGGAGAGAATACAAGGGAGAAGGTAAAAAAGTATTTAAAGAAACAATTACCAATTCTATTCTCAAATTTGTTGAAAACAAGCCTATGAATCCAAGGATCTCATGAATCCTTAAGGAGAATAAGGGCAAAGAAAAGCATAATAAGTCAACTTTAATAAATTGCTGAAAATCAGTGGCAAAGAGAAAAGCTTCAGAGTATCAAAAAGGAAGAAAAAGACATACTACAAATTATAAACAGAAGATGAAAAATGAGAATGACTGTAGGTTTCTTGTCACAAACTGTGCACATCAAAAGGCAATGAAGTGACAACTTCAAAGTGCTGAAAGACAAAGCAAAATGCCAACCATTTTATATCAGGCAAATTATGTACTAAACAAAAATGTCTTTCAATTACAGCAATATCAAAATGTGTGATGAAATAATGGTAGTACACAAAGGAGCAAAATATTATTTCAAGAGGATTGAGATAGCTAATGATGTATACTATACACCTAGGTCAATGTTTCTCTAATTCTACTTCATTAGAATCCCCTTTAGGCCTTCACAGAACATAGCTTCTCATCCCAAAAGCTTCCCATGTAGATCTTGTCAGGGGGATCAAAAATTTGTTTTTCTCAGTTGATGGTGGATCAAGGAATGTAGTTTGGGGACCAATGGCCTAAAGAAGTTAAAAAGAAAGAAATATAGAGGTGTTGCTAATATGTCAATACAGGAAAGAACAATGAAATCATAAAAAAATATTAAATTCATCTAAAGGAAGATAGAAAAAGACAAGAAATTAAAAAAAAAAACAAATGAGACAGTATAAAGTAATGGGAAACTGCTAGATTTAAACCCAACCGTAGTTTATTAAATTAAATACAAATAATCAAGTCCTACTTATTAAAATATACCAATATAGACAAATCCAAAACTGATAGATCTGCAAAGATAGATAGATCCAGAATCATATATAATTATTTCCATGGTCCTCTCACAGTAATGTATAGAAGAAGTAGACAGAAAATTTTTAACTATATTAAAAAAATCAGTATCACCATTTCAATCAACAATTGAAACTACCTGATTTTTTACAATGTTCCAACCAACAAGATGAAATACAAATTCTTTTCAAGGGCACATGAAATGTTCACCAAAATGGACCACATTCCAGGAAATAAAATGGGTCTTAATAAATTTTAAGGGACTAAAATAATAATTATTATATATTTAGATGAATTCCCAATTGAACTAGAAATCAAAAATTAAATGATATATGGCAAATCTCTACACATTTGGAAATTAAAGAAAGTATTTTTAAATAACCTATGGACAAAATATAAAAGTCACAATAAAAATGACAAATATTTAGAACTGGATGAAAATAAAAAACAATTTATGAGAAGTATCCAAAGTGGTGTTTAGAGGAAAATTTGAAGTAGTACAGGAAAATTTATAGTTGTAAATACTTGTATTAGAAAGGAAAAGCCTAAAACCAATTATATAAATTTCTAGCTTTCCCACTCTTTGGCACATATACAAATTATTTAAAATTAGTATACTTCAGTGACATAGCCACATCAATGTTTATAGCAGTACAATTCACAATGGCCAGCTACCGCACAAACCTAGATGCCCTTCCACAGATGAGTGGATAAAGACAATGTGATATATATACACAACAGAGTACTACTTAGCCATAAAGAAAGATGACATTTGTTTGTAAATGAATTAAACTGGAGATTATCCTAAGTAAAAAAAAAGGCAGACCCCAAAAGTCAAAGATTGAATGTTTTCTCTGTTATGTAGAAGCTAATCCAAATAAGTTGGGTGAAGTTTAAAAAAAATAGAAGAAAGATCAGTGGACTAGATTAAGGGGATTCAAGGAGAGAGAGGAAGGATGGGATAAGAAAAGAATATTGGAATGAATCTGACCTAACTTTCCTATATGAACATACCACAGTGAATCTTACCATTGTGGATATCTTAACATATGCGGATCTAATTTTTTAAAAACTATAAAAATAAACAATTAAAGTGTTAATAACTAATTTAATTCAAAGTGATCAGAAGGAAAATGAGTATGAAAATCAATGATTTATGCTTAATAAAACTTAGTGTGGTTTTCATTAAAATGAGAGGACAATAATTTGGGGTTTTTTGTACATTCTCTGTTATGCTGCATGATGACAATAAAGTCCACTTTGTTTTGGTTTGGTTTGTTTGATACTAGGGATTGAACCCAGAGGCTGTTTATCACTGTGCTATATCCCCAGCCCTTTTATAGTTTTTAATCTTGAGACAAGGTCTCCCTAAATTGCTTCATCTAGCTTTGAACTTGTGATCATCCTGCCTTAGCCTCCCAAGTAAGATTACAGGTGTACACCACCACTCTAGCCCATTATTTCCTTTTACAGGGCAATTACAAGGTTATATTCAAAAGTTTTCATTTTTCTTTATGTCTCCTTTTAAATACTTGATAATAAAGTCATTATTTTTAAAGGACCCTGGATATCATGGGTTCATTGTTTCTTACATTTTCTTATTCAATTATCTATATCCATTTTTTCCCATGAATTGAGGAGTTTTTTAATGTTACTTTCACTAATTTAAGGAAATCCTACAATTTTTTTCAATATCTACAATTAATATTTACAATCCATTTGCATTAAATTGCTGTAATCCAACAAATATCTAGAAAAATATCTACAAAACTTTGATAAGATGGATGAGGAGAGACTCAAATTCTAAGTGAAGAACAGTATTTGAGCATGGATATTGAGTTATTAGCTCAATGTAAATGTTCAGTATATTTGTGTATATTTTCCTTTTATATCAATATTTGCATACAAATGTGTAAATGTGCAATCTCTTACAATGAGAGCTAATTCACTCTATAGAGCTTATTGACTCCTCATATTACAGATACAGATGTTTTGAGTGACTTGATCCAAGGACACAGGAGCAAATGTGAGAGAACTTCTAGGTATGCTTAATTTATATTGTTTTGAAGAAACCATGAGGCCACAAAAGAAGACATAGTCTTAAACATTTTGCCCAAAATTAATCCTTCCTCCCTTTGCTTAATCCAACAGCTTAAAATATGATATACATTTTATTATAAATAATAGAAGATCAACTTGGAGTTAGATACATTATATTTTCACAGGTTATTCAATACTAAGGAGTTTACAAAGTAATACTCAGAATATCTCTTTATGCTTTCAAAAATGAGTTATTAATACTTTACCACATTAAGCATCTTACTGTAACATATGAACATATGTAATATAAATGGGAGTTTCTTTCAACATGGCACCTGCTATCCCACATTCCAAAACAGACATGGTAAAATAAGACTGCCAAAATTATTTGGGGTACACCAAAGTCTGAACTCTGACTCATTAACCATAGCTTCTGATAAATCACTACATTTTTGTGTCCCAGGTGCATTTGTAAACTAATGATGAAATAAATACGATTTTAAAAGCTCCTTCACTTTTCATGATCATCTAATGCCATCACATAATTCATTTTCTGAATTAAAAAAATCCCAAACAGAAAGGAACCCCTCTCTTATACACATGGAAGGTAAATTGATCAAGCATTTTGTTTTGGATAGTGCAATATCTAAAATGAGCAGACTTTTGAACCAGAAATCCTATCTCAAATATTGCAACCAACCTACTATAATACTCTCATGAGAAAGTCTGTACAAAGATAATCACTTTAGTACTTTTTGTAACAATGAAGAACTAGAGGTAACATAAATTTCCATCATTAGGAGAGTAATGTTATATTGCCCATATCCTAAACCACTGTGAGGCAATGTTACATGAAAGTTATCCATGATCAATATGTGTGTGCCACTAAAAAGTAAGTTGAAGAATTATATACTGTATATTTATTCAATTTTTATCAAAAATAAGGTTTACATTTTAAAGTATATGCACATATATACATTTAAAATATGCATGTACATTTAAATAAATATGTATAAATGTATATAAATATGCATATATGTGCACTATGTATTTCTACACTCGTATGTTTTTTAAAGCTCTTGTAAGAATACATTGCAAAGAATTACTCTTCATTACCTCTGGGTCCATAGTGTTTAATTTAAATCTGTATTCAACATAGTACACTGGACAAATGCTTACTGGTTTAATAATCACTTCCTACAAATTAAAAATAATTGCCCAACATACAGTATTTTTAAAATTTAATTTTTATGCATCTTATCCGTTAGTATGTTCTTTCAGCAATTTACATATGAGACATATGAAATGTAATCTTCTATTTATACAGAGCCTTTTGTCTAATTAATGAACTCTTAAGAGATTGATCCATTCTTTTCTAAGTATGCTATGCAAAAATCCTTGAAAAAATAACCACTTTCAGGTGCCTGCCCCAGAGCCCAAACACAAAGCGAAGAGCTGTACAAAATGTCAACAGTAGATGGTGCACATTTACTCTTAAACAAGCCCTGCTGTTTGAAGAAAAATAATAAACCACCAAATAAAAATAAAGACTGCTTCAAAACATGAAAGGCATAACAAATAAAAATTCTTACAAATGAACGAAAGAAACCAATAACCCCAACCTAATTTCCTGTAAATTATCTTCTCTTGTCTTGGGCTTCAGCTGTAGAAATGAATAAAAGAAAATGTTGAAATTTTCAACAATATACTATGAAACTATAAAAGAATGTTTGTCAGAGGTTCATTAAAGAGGAACATGTTTATGGTTCACAGCAAGTGTTAGATGAGTACAAGATTATCACACCTCAGGGGGGAGATCCCAGGAAAGGAACATAGCAAAAATGAGGCCAACATATATTTTTCTGTATTAACCTTTACAAGGAGCATGAATATTGCAAAGCATCTCTGCTTTGTAAATAATGCTTTTCGCTTCATCCCCAAAATTACTTCATCAAGGAAAGAGAAGTGCTACAGAAATGATGTCAAACATAGATACAACCTGAACCACATGGATGACTTTAATTCTTTTAAAATTATTCTTCTTAGGCTGTATTCATAATTTCTAAAACAAAATCTCTGAGGGTGGAATCGTATCATCTTGAGTCAGTGGTCCTTTCAATAAATAATATTCATCCACGAATTCATAAATTAAGGGGACCTCTTTAAAACTTTCCAATAAATTGGTACATGCATTTATATCCAACTATCCTTTTGATGTTTGTTAAAATATATTTTAAAATTATGAGTTGTGCCTGGTCTTATGGTACATGCCTATAATCTCAGCTACTAGGGAGGCTGAGGAAGTAAGACCACAAGTTCCAGATCAGCCTGGGCAATTTTGCAAGACTCCATTTCAAATAAAACTTCTAAAAGGGTCAGGGATGTAGCTCAAGGATAGAATGGTTGCCAAGCACAAGTGCAGCAAGTTGTTCAATTCCTAACATCAGTAGAGGAAAAGAGGAGAAGAAAAAGATTATTATGAAATATTTGGCCACATTTACACATTTACACATTGTAATGTGTAATTTTAATAATGAAATAATGATAATGAATAATGAAATTTTAATGACATTTTAGTCTACTATGTATAATGTATGATGGTTTCATAAGATTATAATAGAAATATAATAATCCCTATCACCTAGTGACGTCAGAGCTGTCATGTCATAGCACAATGAGTTACTTATGTGTTTGTGGTGATGCTGGTATAAACTTGATGTATTGCCAGTTGTATTAAAGTGTGGTATATAAAATTATACACAGTATATAATACTTGATAATAACAACTATGTTATTGGCTTATGGATTTACTGAATTATACTTTTTATTGTTATTTTGGAGTATACTACTAAGAAAAAAGTACTATAATACAGTATTTTGGGGGCTGGGGATGTGGCTCAAGCGGTAGCGCACTCGCCTGGCATTACGGGGCGCTGGGTTCAATCCTCAGCACCACATAAAAATAAAGATGTTGTGTCCACTGAAAACTAAAAAATAAATATTAAAAGAAATTCTCTCTCCTCCCTCCCTCCCTCCCTCCCTCTCTCTCTCTCTCTCTCTCTCTCTCTCTCTCTCCCCCCCTCTTAAAAAAAAAAAAAACAGTATGCTGTATTACAACAGTGGCAGCCTCATAAATCTGTTTATTGTGACTCTTGATCACATCATTTTGTAGGTGATTTAATCTGACATTGTTCTGTTCATCATGGCTCTGGGGAAAATAGATTTATTGTAAATAAATAGATAGACAGACAGATAGATAGAAATACATAGAGACGTATACTATATGAATATATACCAATAGGCCAGGTATGCTTTAGAGTACACCATCTTGATTTATGTACACACACTCTGATGTGATGTGTGTGATGTTTGCACAATGATGAAATTGCCTAATGATACACTTCTCAGAAGATGTCTATGTTAAACAACAAAACATACTAATAATTATAATGATTACTCAAAGTCAGAAGAAAAATTAACACTGGACGGATATTATTTTCAAATGAGATTTTAAAAGTGAAACTTTCAATATCCATGCATTATTGTTGCAGGAGTAGTTCAGCAGTAAATATGTGATTAATCCAAACGTAAAAACATGTTGAATTTCAGTACATTTCTGTGAGTTAATAGAATAAAAATACAAGTTCAAAGGGGAAAATTATATAAAACCTTCCAATTGCTAATAAAGAATTTGATTGCATATCACTATAATAAATGAGGTTGTTATCAGGTATTTATTATATTTATATTCTAGTGGATATGTTTAAAGGGAATACTTTAATTGTAAAATATCAATATCTGCATTTTGTTAGAAACTATATTATTTGAAACTATTTAAATTTATAATGCAACTGTTTAAATGTAAGCTTCAAAAGGTGTGAGTTGGCATACAGTTTTCAAAATCCTTTCCCTTAATGCTAAGATGCTTGATAGAATTATAGTTTCCAAGAAGAAAAATTAGGCATGGAAATACTTCCAGTTTAGAGTCTTCATATTACTAGGAAAGCTTTTTTTTTAATCATTCATTCTTATTATAAAGTACAAAAATTTAACTTTTAAGAACATTCATTGTGAGATTTTTTTTGGTGAAATTCCCTTGTTAGCAAACATGATTTTTAAAAACTTTCCCCATGCTTATCAGATATATGCTGTGGGTATAAACACTCATTTTAGTATGAGTCTACACATATTTAAAAGTATGTAAAAGAGTCTAGTTCAAAAAATTCCTTTATTGACTGTTTCTAAGTCAAAATGTAATTATTTGACATTACTGATATAGAGTTATCCCTGTCTTGCTTCCTCCTCTGATTCTAACAGAGTATTTAAATTGTCATAATTTTAAACTTATTGCTGAGTCATTTTTAAATACTTCATGTAATAGTTTTGGAATACTTTGATGTAATCACTAGCCACATGTCAATTTTTTTGAGATATAGCACTTACCCCCTGTTACATTTTGCTATTTCATCAAATATAAGTTTCCACCGAGGACGTCCAATAAAAAGTCTTGAATTCAGTGCTTGATATTTGTCTCCAATTATCTTCTGCCAAAAAAGAAGCACTATATTTTAAATGATCTTCAGATGTGAATAAATGACTGTTTTCTTACATCAGCTCTGCTGGTGCTCTCTATCTTCCTACAAAATTGCTGTGATATGAAGAATATAAGTATCATATGGAAACCTATTAAGCACAATCATTTCATAGTATCATTTCCTTCAAAATCCATTATCTCCATGAATGCCATTTTTACATGTGATTTATTTTCCTAGACTTCAGTTAGTTGCTTCATTTTTTTTTAAAAAAAACACACAGATAAAATAAAGAATGCATTTTAATTGCTCACTCACTCTCAAAAAGGCTCAGCATATAAACTTCACTGAATGTCTGTCCATAAATATGCTACTCACATTTGATTCATTATGAGTAAATTACTACCAATTGTCATCATGCATTTGGGGAAATATTCTTAGCCAAAATAGCCTAAGACAGCAGAGCTACAAATCTTGGCTCTATCAACAAATGATAGTAATGGGCTAGTTTCTGTAATTAAAGAAATATTGGATCTGAATAGATAGTGAAGAGTCAGAATGAAGTGAGAAGCCAGGAGAAAGTGTCTGAGTTCCAGGCAGACAAACTAAGCACAAAGTGTAAATTTGCTTTGTATCTTAAATAATTATGACATGAGGAAAAAATGATGCTGACTTGCTTCATATGTATGATAAAATGAAATACTTTTACATAAAGTACAGTAGAAATCTGATTAGAATAGTTTTGAGGTAACTGACAAGCCTTCATATTTTTATTCAAAATATTGTGAAAATGTATGATAGAAAATACTGTAATAAAAATCTGGGAAAGTATTTCCAAGATTTATCACCCCATGTAGCTGTTCAATGTCATCTCTAAATAATAGTTCCTTTATCTGAAAAACAGGGAAATATCTACTTCCCAAACCTCTTAGGATTACAAAAGATAATATATGGAAAATTCTTAGCATGGTGGATACATTGTAAATAAGCAATGCATGATAGCTATTTTATTCTATTTTTTAGTTTTCCTTGGAATGAACTATGTCTAATTTGTATGAGCTCATAATAATTCTCTACATAAACCTCCCCTCTATGAATACAAAAACAAAAACAAAACCTCAAGGCTATTCATTTTTTGCCCAGTCTCCAGAGATAGTGAATATGAAGCAATATTGAAGTGGGGAGAGATGGAATCAACAGGTCTGCTCTAGCCTGCTGTGAGTAGGGTGAGTGAAAGGCAAAAGGGCTGATTTCAAGGACAGGCCATGAGTTTCCTGGATGTATTTCAAATGAGGTCTTTCTCTAGGAAACTTCTGCTCCAGCACCTGCAGAAGTTTTCATCCAGCACAGTTCCTACAGTAAATCTTTAACTATCAAGAGGCTTGTTTAATTAACAATAACATCCAACCACATACCTGTATCCCATCTGTTTGACTGAGGTACAGCTGGATGTTGACATAGTCAGGTCTGTTCTCTTGCCAAAACTGAGACATAAAAATGAATAGACTTATTAAACTTCCTCACATACATTCAGATTTTCTTCTATTATAATATATGTGAGTCTATGACTTAACATATAACTTGATTATCACTGCAAATATTTATAAGAAAATGATAGGTAGATATGTACGTAGAAGGACAGGAGACAGATTCTTACATTCACAAATCCTCCTGACCTACTGGTAATAATTAGGTTTGATGAAAGTGGTGGAAAGAAATAATTCTTTAGCTTTACAGATACAGAAACTACTATGTTAAATATAATTTTCATAATCCCCTAAATACTTTTCAATTATTTCTTATTTTATCCATGAATTTACTCCTTAAGAATATAATTTTCATTGAAGAAAAGACAATAGTGTTATGAGATATACATGTTAGGAAAAGCAAAACAAAAATTTTTTAAAAGACATTTTTTCTTCTTATTATTATTTTTAACTATTTAGCACTGGATTTCCATTTATAAAATATATATGAAGCAAAAAATATACTTGCAAAAAGAAGTAGTCTGGAAAAAATGAGA
Source organism: Urocitellus parryii (assembly GCF_045843805.1). Lineage (NCBI taxonomy): Eukaryota > Metazoa > Chordata > Mammalia > Rodentia > Sciuridae > Urocitellus > Urocitellus parryii. Next base: position 78,497,617 of record NC_135534.1, read on the forward strand.
ACCATCAATTTCCCATTTCCCTCTTCCCACAGACTCTGGACCACCATTCTACTTTAAGTCACTATGAATTAAACTACTATATGTACCTCATCGTAAAAATGGAATTGAAAAATATTTGCCCTTTTGTGTCTGGCTAACTTCACTTAGTCTTCAAGGTCCATTCATCTGTAGCATTGTGGCAGGGTTTCCTTCCTTTTTAATGCTAATTAATACTCCATTGTATGCATTCCCCACTCTCTTTGTCCATTCATTAGTCAATGGACACTTGGGTTGTTTTCATCTTTCAGCTATTGTGAATAATGCTTTATGAACATTCATGTACAAGTATCAGTTGAATTCCCTGCTTTCTACTCTTCTCAGTATATTTATAGAATCCATCCATACCTATCTATCTATCTCTTTCTCTCTCTCACTTTACACAAAGTTCAAAAGCCTTCTATTATCTATCTTTCCCCAGAAAAGCACATACACCATCTTTCCAATAGCCTCTACCACATTCTTGTTCTTGCTTCATGCACACAGACCTCCTTTCTTCCTCCATCACATCAAGCATGCTATTGCATCAGTGCTCTTACCTATGCAATTACACTCCTCTGCCTCAAATTTGCTCCTCCTCGTGCTACACAAGATACATGACTAGCGTGCTTGTTCCCTCCACTCAGCACTCAGGTCTCTATGCAAGAGCATTTTGTTAGGTGGGCATTTTCATTCTTGAACGCACAATATAAGTGAAGATGAAAACATGCCCTCTAATATATGGTTTAGGGCATAGTATTTTTAGTTAAGACTATAAACCCCACAAGATTAGAAACTTGGTTTTATTTTCTTATCTGACATATCTCCAGCTCCTAAAATAGTTCCTGACTCATGGTAAGTGATTAATAAATGTTTTTTGAATGATAGCATGACTGACTAAATTAATGACTACATGCACAGAGGCATGAGCAATAAAGTCCTCTGCTATACTCATTATAAAACAGAAGTAAATACACAACATTAGGAAATTGTTAAATAAATGATATAATTCCATGCCATGAAATTTTCTACTGCAGTAAAAGAATGAGGTGGCTCTGTGTTTTATTAATATTAAAAAAATTCAAGACATACCAAGAACCAATAAAAAACCCAAAAAAACTCAATTTGAATAAAAATATAAAGAATATGAGAGAACACTCATAAAATAACTGATTATATACATTGGGTAAGGAAAGTTTAGTGAAAGATTTTACTTTATCTGAATTGTTTGAAATATCTGCAGCAAAGACGTGTATGTATATCACTTGTATAATTTGAATAAACATAGAAGAATTACCTAAACATAGGTAATTAAAAATGTTATAAGTAGAATAGGTGAAGAATTCTTACTTTTACCTCTTTTAAAAGTTAGTATTTGAAATTTTTGAGGTTCTGGATTGCATATCAATGGTAATGGTCTTTGTACTCAAGATGAAGATGAGGAATAAAAGCTTTCGGAAACAACAATTGAATATGCAAGAGCATGCAAGAGCATGCAAGATCCTGCTGATGTTCCTCCCCATCAGTCTCCCCAGTCTCCCTCACCACCCCCAGGCATATGCAAACACATCTGTTAAACATCTTATGTTAATAATTGAAATGAATGTTTCTAAGTTAAAGTATGTCACAGATACCTACACATACTCACAAATACACATATCTAAAATGAAGTGTACCTAATTGTTTACAGATTTTATCTCTGATTTTGTTTAGGTTTAAGAGAATTTTTGCTTATCCTATAGCAAGTATTTCTTGCTTTTGTAATATGAAACAAAAGAACTATTTTTAATGAAAAATTGAAAAACCAAAAAAATGCTATTGTTACCTTGTTATACAACATACAGAGTAAATCTGCAAACCAACAGAAGGACTGGATATCTCTGCATACCCAAATAAAATACAGTCTTCTAAGCTTGTATGGTTTCCAGTCATCCCTTTAAAACAATACAACATGGTAGTTATTAGGATAACAAAACAAATTACAGAATCCTTGCATTCTTGAAAATCTGCTTTTCACTATAGCAAGCAACCAATAGAAAAATCAGTCATTTAAATTCCATTATCTGATACATCATCATTACTCTCAAATGAATGCAATTCACAATGTACTGACTCAAAGTCATGGCATATATCATTAATCTGAGTGTTTATGCCATTGAATATCATATGCATATCACCTGTTTCCATTTGAGTTCATACACTGAACTCTTGGATCAAAATAATATTTTCCCCCAACTCTTAGAAAAACAACTCCTCTATTTTCAGTGAATACTATCACTGAACAGGAGTCCAAAGTTCACTTGGTCTTGCCCTGGATTCCTGGCAAAATGAGCCGAAAGCATTCCAGAAATTTGGTTGTTTATCCCATTCTTAATAATCATTAAAGAAAGAGATTTCACAACCACGTACTATGTAATGTGTTCCAGCAACTCTTTATTCCAAGTCTGGTTTCCTACTTATAACTATGAAGTAGACTGGAGGTTAAGAAAATGTTCTTCCTTTTTCATAACATGAAGTATCCAAATAACTTGCAATGTGTTGTCAGAAACAAATGGTTTCTGGCTTGGAATATGGTTATTTTTGTATGATCCTCCAAAAAAAATACTGAAATTACATCTAGAAATAAAATACCATTCAAACACATCACTCCGGCTTATTATTTTTCATTGCTTCATAAAACATACTTTTAATGCAAATTGTATTTACTTGAAAAGTAAATAGGATAGATTTGAGCGTGACTTCCTGTTGTCACATTGTGTTTTCAGGTTAATTAGTTAACTTCTGCTTATAATCCTAGAAGTAAAATACTGGAAGGTTATTTCCTAGTTAGGCAGTCTCACCTTTGAAATTTCTTTTCTTCAGTCTGTTGTCAATTTGCTAAGTAATAAACCAATGAATTATGTGTTTATGTGTCATCTTCTCATAAAAAAGTTTTTCCTGACCATAATTCTACACTAGGTTCTGTCCTTCATTTCTATATTCTATTAAACTTTTGTCATAATTCTAACATTTTCTGAAATAGTTCTCTTTATGGTTTTCTCATTGGTTTATTTTTCACTTGTTCAACTTAAATGAAAGCTTTTTAAGTGCAGAGACTCCACTTCCACTCATTGCTGTGTACCCAGTACCTGGTAAGATCAATTGGGCACATGGGTATTCAAAAATATTTGTTGATTGAATGAATGAGTAGTGCCACTTACCAGTGATGAAGAATGTAGTGAGTAACTTTTAAAAGTAAAAGGAAAGAGGAATTAATACCTGTGATATTGACTTATTTTTACAAGGAATATGCTGGGAGCTACAGACCACATGTTGAGAACCACTGAATTATCCTTTCCCTTAATTAGTAGAATTCCTTGAAATATGAGTGGAAAAAAATCTGTATGGAAGTATTTCATGCTAAACAAGAAAATGTCTAAAATATTGGAAGTTCTCTATTTAAACTGATAAAATGGATCAAAATGACATACAGCAAGGTGTTGAGTATCGATGCAAATGGAGTTACTCCAATGCCTCCAGCCACACAGAGGCTAACTTCATAGTTCAGAGATTCCTCAAATGGACTTCCAAATGGACCATCAATGTACAGCCTGTGGAAAATGCAGACAAAGTTTGGAAAAAATGAAAATAATTTTCCATGACGTGTATCAAACAAGCATGCTGATTCCAATATCTAGGAATTTCAATGACTCAGTGTTTATTTCATTATTTCTAATAGATTCTCATAGCCTAAAGGAGTAAAAAAGGTTGTGTATGAACTGTTGATATTAAAACATATTTGTTTATAAGCATACTTTTTATGAGGTAAAATTAGTTTTAAGTGTAAAGAAATGTAAATATGATCATGTAGCATCAGACAAGTTAAAGTTCTGGTAATATTATATTACTATATTTGACTAAATTAAAATACCAATTTACAATGTCTAAGTTCAATAGTATTTCCATTAATGGAGGCCCATAGGAGACCTTAAAACATTTACTATATAAATAGAAAAATCACATGAGGAAGGTAAAGAATCGAAAACTACTTCTGAACAATCACAAAGGAACTATACTTAGTCTTCTTGTGTTTATGTATTCAAATGTGTGTATATGTATGTTCATGTGTATGTCTGCAAGAGAAACCCCCATTTGTCTGCAAAAGAAATTGCTAATTATTTATTTAATACTCATATTCCCTTTCTTAGTAACAGAATATTAATTTTATTCAGGGAAGTAAAATCCCCAGCCATAACACTACATTTCTCAGATTCCATTCATCTGTTTTGGCTGCGTGGCTGTGTTTGGGCTAATGTGGTACACAATGGAGGTGCATATGCAACAAATGGGAAATCCTCTTTTAAGAAGCTGTCTTACTTAGCCAGAGCTTTCATCTCTTTATTCCTCCATCTGTCTTCCTCCCTGGTGTCTGGGATGTTGACTTTATCATCTAAATAGTAATCTTTGATGAATGCAGAATCACCATGTTTTCTGTGGACTACCCAGTTCCAGACATCTTCATATAAAATTAAGATAAACACTTATTTGTACAAGACGTTGCTATTTTATATCCTTGTTTCCTTTATAAAAACAACTTTCCAGAAACTAGTAACTTTTCAAAAAAGTAAATTTATATGTATTATGATCTACATGTCATTTATGGTTAGTAGTCACTGTAATAGTAGATCAATTGAGATTATGAATCTTTGGGTTCAACAGTTAAGTGCTTGGAAATATTTATTAAATAAATAAATTGATGGACAATTCTTTGAACTCAGAGCTCTATGAAATGTTTCTACCAGTTTGGCTGCTGATTTTCTCTCTTCCACTTAGGAGACAACACTCCCCTGGCTTCTGTGGTAAGATTGGGTCATGTGTCTAGTTCTGATCAGGGTGACTGGAAGCACTACTTGTTATTTCCAGAATGAGGCAGGAAAACATTATTTTCCTTCCATGGGAACTAACAGTCATGAGTTGAACCAGAAGAGAGAAACAGACTGAATCTCTGAGCCATCACTCAAATGGTGCTATTCTAGAGAGCTACTAGACTGACAGAAGACAGTGCATGAGCCAGAAATAAATCTGTTTAGTGTTTCTCCACATTTTCAGGGATACTTCAAGTTTAACTAACTACTATAGCAGAACTTAGACCATCATGACTAATGCATGTCTTACAGGGAAACTTTGAAGAGGACCACTTTAAAACATAGATAGATAGATAGATAGATAGATAGATAGATGATAGATGGATAGATAGATATAGGTTGTGGTACTGCATACCTGTAATCCCAGAAGCTTGGGAGGTTCAAGCAGGAGGATAGAGGCTCACAAGTTCAAAGCCAGCCTCAGCTACTTAGCAAGGTCCTAAGCAACTTAGTTATCCATTCTCAAAAATAAAATAAAATAAAAAAGACTGGGAATATGTCTCAGTGGGTTTAATCCCGGGGACCAAATATTTTATTTATCTCTTTTATCTCAAGAAATAATAATCAAAGTTGATAAACTTAATGTAGTACTCTAAATATAGCAGAACATTAGTAAATGTTGATAGGTCACGTAATTACAATATGTACAATACTTATTATATCCATTTAATCCACATTTTAGAGTTTACCAGTAAACATGTACTTTGTAACCAATTATTTGTATGACACTATTTTTTTCCACATTTTTATTGGTGCATTACAGTTGTACATATGATGGGATTTGTTGCTACATATTTGTATATGCACACAATATACAATAGAAGGATATAATTTGACCATTATCACTCCCTAGCACTTCTCCTCTCACTCCCTTTCTCTCACCCTGGCTCCCTTTCTTCTACTGATCTCCCTTTGATATTTTAGGAGACCCACCTCCACCTTTCTTATCCTTTTTCCTCTCTAGCTTCTTCATATGAGAGAAAATAAATGACTCTTGACCTTCTGAATTTGACTTATTTGGCTAATATGATGGTAACATGAGAACACTATTTTTGATTCAAAAATAAAAATGAAATCATATCTGCCTTGCAGAAGTTTTGCATCTTCATCTGAAAACCATATTAAGTAGGATGAAGGAAAAAAAATTGCTTTAATGTGTTGATCTTCTAAGAGATGAAAACTTTTTTTTTTTTTGCTTTACTACCTAACCAACAAAAAATGAGAGGAATCATAAGAAAGAAAGAAAGAAAGAAAGAAAGAAAGAAAGAAAGAAAGAAAGAAAGAAAGAAAGAAAAAGAAAATCTCTATTCTACTTGTCTACTTTCCAACCAAAACACCTTCCCCAGTCCCCACATAGCTATTCTCTGATTCTCTGGTATTTTGAAATAACTTTGGACAAGGAGATGAGAACTTGGAGTTCTGTCCATTTAATAGGAGTGGGATCACAAACAAATTACTTGTCCTTGTATAATGATTTCCTTCATCATAAAAGGGTCAAGGAGAAGTAACCACACACAAAAAAAAACCTGCTAAGAAACACAAAGGTCACACAAATATCAAATGTTTTTCATTAGTGATACTAATGTATCTACTACTGTATACCACTGAACCATCTGAGAGACCCCATATGAATACAAGAAATAGACTAAGTTCAGCGTGAGACAAGAACTATAGTGTGGAATTTGGTTTCAGTGATCTTAGAGAATCAGCTGTTCTTTATTTCAAATGCTTTTTAAATTATTTTTAACCAATACCTTAAAACAAAAATTGTTAAGCACTATTCAGGTACTATGAGATGTTTTGAACATGTATATATTATACAACGTTTAAATCAGGATAAACATATCCATATCCTCAAACATTTATAATTTCTTTATAATGTTTTTACTATAAAAACTATAGTCACCCTACAATGATAACTATATTCACCTTACAATGCAATAGTACATCAAAAGTTCTAACTACCTGTAACTTAGTACTCATTGATCAACATTTCCTCATTCTTTTCTCTTTCTTACCCTCTCCAACCACTCGTAACCACCATTCTACATTTTTGCACAAGGTAAGAACATTTTTATTGTCTTGGAAGAAGAATGAGCATGAAACTACTAGTAGTTGACTACTTGGCAACACCTACTTTTTTAAGGAAGTCAGAAAGAGAATCAAAAATAACTTAAAAACCATTTTTGCATATTTATCTTGACTAATATGCAAAGTACATTACTTTTAATTTATGAGCAGTGACTTTATCCTAGTCTTTAAAAGAACTTATTACTATTCTCATGTATGTAACAAGATTATAGAAATTAAAGGCAGCTATTCAGTCTTGCAGCAATATGAGATGAGATCAACTTGAGATTTTAAATTTTTATTTTAAAGCCAATTAGGGAGTGCGGTTGTGGCTCAGAGGTAGAGAGCTTGCCTGCCACATGTGAGGCCCTCAGTTTAATCCTCAGAATCACATAAAAATAAATAAATTAAATAAAGGTATCGTGTCCAACTACAACTAAAAATAAATATTAAAACAAAACCAATTAAAATATTCCTCAAAGGATTATGGTCCTATGAAAATTCTAAGGAGATATTTTCTTCCCAAGTCCACCAAAACATAAACATTTTACAATTTTTCATAATGTTTTATCCTTGAAAGTAGAATTCATTAATATTTTCTAAATTGGTTCAATTGTATCATTGACCAAGACTGAATTGATTGACCATTTATATCAGAACTTCTCTCAAGTTAGAAATTCATCACCTATGATAAATACAGTTAATTGAACTATATTAAAAGATAAATGTCTAATCAGTAGTTCTTAAAATCCTATATTTCAATGCTTGTTACAGACTCCTCCCAAACACCCTAATAACATAATAAATTAAAATATAATTTATTTAGATATCTGAGGAGTAAGGTAGTCATAATTTTAAGGGCATACCCTTATTTTTAAAATTGGATAATGATTATACCATTATTTCCCAAAAAGAATTCCAAAGAACAGCAAAGCGAGGAAAAGCATGTCATTGTCAAATCAATTTGGAAAATGTGTTAAACAGATATTTTTAAAATTGTTTACTTTAAAACATCTGTTACATAAAACTCCCAATTTTGGAGTTTATAGTAATATATTCACTTAACAAAAAAAAAAAAGGGGGGGTAGGTGTTTCCTACCCTTTCTTGCAAATGGTGATATCCATGAAAGACGTTCTGGTTGGTTAGATTGAAAGAAATCTGGTGTCAGGTTTCTGGGAAACTTCTTCAGAGCAAGGCCAACTCTTCTGTGTACCTTTTATGCCTCTGTTCCTCCTGCTTCTTCTGCTTAGAAGGAGGACATACTGACAGAAGCTGAAGGAGTTATCTTGCAGTCATTAACTGTAGATACCTCAGATATAATCTGCTGACACTGTACCAACACCAGCCACCACTTATCTTCATACTTTTTGTTACATGAGAAAAATCAAACCCCAACATTTTCAAGCTATGTTTCTATTTTATGTAAACAAATGCAAATATACCTAATAAGCCTTTACCATGGAGACTAGCTCTATCAAACATTTAAAAATATTAGATACTCTTACTAATAATAAACTGTTCTAATTTATCTACATCAACTTAACATAAATATATAATTGTTAGGAAAATATTTGCTTCTCTTGTATTTTTTTCTGATAAGCTTTTATTTCAGAGTTCTTTAATTAAAAAAAACTGAGAACTACCTCAGAAACAAAAAATAAGGTATAAACATTACAGATATTCTTCATTGAACATTTAATTTATTTTATCCAGACCTGTACTGCTTATTCTGCATACTTCCTCTCTCCTAATCCACAGAATAATTTTACAGGAAAATAAAATCTTTCCAAGTGAGTATGTCTAAAGTCTGAGGTTTGTATATCTAATGCCATCCCAGATGAGATTGCTGATAGAGGTGAGGTGGTACAAAGGGTGATACATATATTTGTTTCTGAAATCATGGTTTAACTCTGATAGTTTTCCACTTGTCCAGAGCTTAAAATGATTTTGAAGTTATAAATCACTTTTGATTAAATGGACACTATTTCTATCCAGGGACATTAAAATGGGAATTTTGAAATTTTTCTTTTACTATTATTATTTTTAAGTGCTGGAGATTGAACCCCAAGCTTCACACATGCTAGACAGAGGTCCTCTACCACTAAGCTATATCCTCAGCTCAAGAATTAATACTTTTGACAAAGGAAAAACTTCAGGACACTTTCTCTCTCATCTGACAATCTGTGGCTCAAAAACACAACAAAACCTCCAAACTAAAAATTCCCTAAAACTAAAATCAACCGAGTCTGAAAGATGTATAATAGCTGATTATTCAGGTAGGGGCAGAACCAGAAAAGTAAATGACTCTCACAGAACTCATGGAGAATTGCACATGCTGAACTTATTCACTAGAAAGTTCACCTCTCCAGCTTGCTCATACTTCTCCACCACCTAATCCAGCCAGAGATGGCCTCAGTATGGCCCATCTGGAACCAACTCATCTGAGTCAGTAAAGAGTTACTCTGTCACTCAGCAATAATGTATCCTTGTTGCTTGCCATTAACTTCACACTAAGCTCTGAAGCAGAATCTTGACAACCTCATCAGTGCTTCAGATTTTGTAGAATTGTTCAACTGAAGTGATCTTCCTTTCTTTCCAGTTCTGATTTGTGAGCAGCAGCACAAGGGCTGTAACTCACTAGCTTCTGAGACTAGCTTCTTTCTGACATCTTACTTCCCTAGTCTTGCAAGTATCAATTGCATTGGGAAACCACCTATTTACATTCTACACACTGAGTCAGAATACTACCATTTTTAGTTCTCTCATGAGTTAGTTATTGGAATATCAACTAGTACAAAAAAAACCCAAATTTAGGGATAATTAGAGACAGTAATCTTTTAATGAAGGATGAAACTTAAAAAAAAAACAACTCTATTATGCAGACCTTTATGAGTAACCGTGCTTGTGGATACTAGCCAAATAACCCCACCTCACAAGGGTAGGCACACACTAAAAATGGCTCCTTTCTGACATTCTGTTAATTGTGCCTCCTGACATCCTAAGACACCAATCTGATTGTACATTTTAGTATTATGAGAGCATGCATCTTTTATTGCTTTCTATCCGAATAAAATTGCCAGCTAGTGAATATACTGGCCCCCTGTGGTGCCTTGGGTTCCTCTGTGGCTCTGTGATAAATCTATGAAAATGTAGATCTAATTATATTTCCTATTTGCTTAAAATCCTTTCAAGGTTCTCCCTAATCTTTGCAACAAAATCTAAATTTACTTTAAATTGCAGCCTAGGACCTTCATGAACTGGCCTCTGTCTACATTTCTCTTTATGATTTCATCCCTTGAGTGCATGTGCATGTATGTATATGTGTTGAGAGCCACAGCCTAAGGGGCCCCAGCAAACTTCCAGCTGCCAGCAAACTTCCAGCTGCTGGCATTGATTGGCTAACAGCGGCCCCAGCAACATCTACCTGATTGGCTCCTCTATGGTGATGCTCATTGGGCTGTTTCCCTGCCCTTTCAGACCACAGAGCTGCTCATTGGAGGACTTTTTTGGCTCTGCCCATGCGACCCAGCCAATCGGCCTCAAGAGCAGGAGGATTGTGGGAGGTGGAGAGGCTTGTGGTTGGGAGAGAGGCTTGTGGGAAGCCGGTGGTGGCAGTTGGGCTCTGAAGGTTTTTCCTGAGGAGCGGTTTTGTTTGGCGTGTGTGGTTCTAAAAATAAAGTTCGTTTCTTTGGACAAGTGGCTCCTGAATCGTGCCCAGCCAGACTGTGGCATTTGGTGGCTCGCACGGGCAGCAACTGAGGATAAGTAATAAGGTAAACTGCTCGCCCCTGAGGGCAGGGCAAGAGGATGGGTAGCCATTTTAAGATTCCTCTTTTGTTTTGCTTCACTTTTGTTTTAAGTTGCCTGTCCCTGGAGATGAGTGAGCCGGAAGAAAAACTGCTCATATCTGAGGAAAAACATTTTACGTCTGAGGAACAGATAGGGAGAAAGGACGGATGCACATGTCAGGAGGATAGAAAGGCTATAATGACTTTTTGTTGTTCCCTTTTTATTTCATTCTGTCTCGGTTTTGTTTGGCGTCATCTTGTTGGGTTGTATTATAGTAGAAATACGGGATCAGAAATTAGTAAAAAACAAACTGAAAGAGTGTTAAGTAAATTGTTAGAAGAAGGAGGCATCTCAGTAAAATCAAGAACCATCAGGGCATACATTGATACAATACAAAAATGTAGCCCATGGCTTTTTAAGGAGGAGTTGTTAAATATATCACAATGGAACCATCATGGTGAAGATTTAAAAAGAATAGAAAAGAACAGCCCAGGGACTCTGCCAGTTGGCACATTGCCATTGTGGACGTTTGTATCTGGTTTGCTTAGTCCAAAGCCTTCAGTTCAGACAAAGATAGAGGAAGAAAGCTTAGAGCAGAAAAAGCCATCAGAGGGAAAGTTACAAAAAGAGACTGCTACTAACAACTTTCTATCACCAGAGGGCGTAAGTGTCCAACCAACAGCACCACCTCTACAGGAGACTGCTACTAACACCTTTCTATCACCAGAGGACGTAAATGTCCAACTAACAAGGCCACCTCCATATGCTGGGAGGCCCCCAACCCCTGCAGTTGATAGTTCGGATCCTATCTCAGGATCCCAAGTATTAACATGCCCTGTATTTGAGGTAGGGGGGCAGCAAATTCACCATGCTTTAAATTTCAAAATAGTGAAGCAGCTAAAAGAGGCTGTAACAACCTATGGTCCTCAAGCACCCTTTACTGTGAGCTTGGTCGAATCCATTAACAACTTGAACATGACGCCAGCAGATTGGGCTAATATGTGTAAAGCTGTGCTAAATGGAGGTCAATACCTGTTATGGAAGGTTGCCAATGAGGAATTTTGCAAGGAGATGGCTAGGCGAAATTCAGCAGCTCGTTATCCTCAGAGAAATCTAGATATATTGTTAGGAAAGGGACCTTATGAGGATCAGCAGCAACAAATTGCATATGATCCTGGTGTATACTCACAAATTGCTGTAGAGGCGGTTAGGGCATGGAAGACTTTACAAGGACATGGAGGTTTACAAGGTCAATTATCTAAGATAATACAAGGAGCTAATGAATCTTATGCTGAATTTGTAGATAGGCTTATTCAAACAGCTACCAGAGTTTTTGGGAATACAGAACAAGCAGTGCCATTAATAAAACAACTGGCTTATGACCAAGCAAATCGTTGGTGCAGAGATATCATTAGACCATGGAAGCATGAAGATTTAAACACATATATTAAATTATGTAGAGATATTAATGAACAAGAGCAAGTCCTGGCAACTGCAGTAAAACAGGCTTTAGATGCCAGAGACATTAATGAACAAGGGCAAATTGTGGCAGCTGCAGTAAAACAGGCTTTAGATGCAAGGCCAAGAACATGCTACAATTGTGAACAAACAGGACATTTTAAAAGGAATTGCCCCATAGGAGGAGGGTTTAACAAAACTAGGTATCAAAGTAGAATACCTGGTATTTGCCCATGATGCCATAGAGGGAGACATTGGGCTAATGAATGCCCTTCTCAAACCACCATAGAGGGTACTCCCTTATCAAAAAACGAACAAGGACCAGGTGTTTATCCACGATATCGTGGAGAAAGGCATCGGGCTCCATTGCCAAAAAATGGACAGGGGGGCTCAATGCTCCAGAGCCCAAAACCACAAATATACGGAGCACTGGAGGAACCCAGCAACCCCATCAGGGTAGTGCCCAGGACACATTGTCCATCAGATCCCTCATCAGACAAACCAGAAGGAGCACAGGGTTGGACATCTGCGCCTCCGCCAGATCAAAACTAACTCCAAATATGGGAATGGAATTCAAATCATTCCCACAGGGGTAAAAGGACCTCTTCCCAAAGGAACAGTAGGCTTATTATTGGGACGCAGCTCTTCTACTCTAAAAGGACTTATGATAAGTTCTGGGGTAATTGATCCCGATTATGAAGGTGAAATAAAAATTATAGCCAGTTCTCCAAAGGGTATATCAGTAAATTCACCAGGAGATAGAATAGCGCAGTTACTAATAATACCCAGCCGACATGATAAATTTTCCAGTCGTACTGTAGAAAGAGGTTCCAAGGGATTAGGCTCCACAGGTGTAGATTTGGCTATGCTTTCTTTAAATTTAGATTCTCACCCAATGCTAAAACTAAATATTCAAGGACATGAATTTAATGGGCTACTGGATACAGGTGCAGAACTTAGCATCATCTCTCATCAAGAATGGCCAAAACATTGGCCATTACAACAAGCCACTCAAACGCTTCGAGGCCTAGGAGTGGCAACTAATCCCCATAGAAGTGCAATGGTATTAGATTGGAAGGATCCTGAAGGATGTGAAGGAACTATACAGCCATATGTACTGGATCATCTTCCTGTAAATTTATGGGGATGAGATGTCCTAGATCAATTAGGTTTGACATTAACAAATAACATCAACAAAAATGCACCCACTATTATGACTAGACAAGGTTTTAGGAAAGGAAAAAGATTAGAAAAACAAGAACAAGGTATAGCAGCACCAATACAAATAGATCAAGGAACAGACAGACATGGGTTGAATTTTCAGAAAGGGCCACTGAGACAATAAAAATTACTTGGAAATCAGAAAGACCACTATGGGTTCCTCAGTGGCCCCTGACTAAAGAAAAGATACAAGCAGCCCATGACCTGGTCAAACAACAATTAGCGGAAGGACATATACAACCTTCTGTATCTCTCCATAATACTCCCATTTTTGTCATCAAAAAGAAATGTGGTAAATAAAGATTATTGCAAGATTTAAGAGCCATTAATAATGAGATGGTTATTATGGGACCTGCTCAATCGGGGATCCCTCAATTGTCTGCTTTGCCAAAAGCTTGGTATGTTTTAGTTATAGATATTAAAGATTGTTTTTTTTTCAATTCCAATTCATCCTGAGGACAGTCCACGTTTTGCATTTACTATCCCTGAACTGAATCATGAAGGTCCTGATCAGAGATAGGAATGGAAAGTATTACCTCAAGGGATAGCTAACAGCCCAACTATGTGTCAAATTTATGTTAAAAAAGTAATCCAGCCACTTAGAAATCAAAATCCTGAACTACAAATATTTCATTATATGGATGATGCATTATTAGCACACAAAGCTAAAAACACATTGCTAGAATGTTATGCCACACTTACAAACTTATTAAAAAGTTATAATCTAGAGATAGCAATAGATAAAGTACAATTAAATTTTCTAATTAATTATTTAGGAGTTCTATTATCCTCAACCATGGTGCATCCACCAAAAATTCAAATACGAGTAGATCAACTCAAATCACTTAACGACTTTCAACAGTTATTAGGAGACATAAATTGGATAAGGCCTTATCTAGGTATACCAACAGGAGAGTTGGGACCTTTATTTGATACCCTAAAAGGTCCATCAGATCCAAATTCACCCCGAATGTTAACGCCTGAAGCAAGAAAGGCATTAAAAATCATTGAAACATATATGGAAAACATGCATTTGGATAGAATTGATATAACTTTGCCTTTATTATATATTGTACTACCAACAAAAAATATTCCTACAGGAGTATTTTGGCAAGGTCCATTATTATTGATACATTTATCTTATTCTCCTAACACTATTCTTACTAGGTATCCTGAGGCTGTAGGACAATTAATACTCAAAGGAATAAAAGCAGCAAAGGGAGTGTTTGGAATTTCTCCCAATAAAATTATTACTCCATATACTATGAATCAAATTGATGAGTTAGCTAAAGAGTTAAATACTTGGGCAATAATCATGTGCAAATCTAATGTTTCATTTGATAACCACTTACCATCTAATCCTTTGTTTTCTTTTTGGTCATTGCATCCTGTAATTTTTCCAAAAATGACAAGAAAAACACCTATCATGAATGCTCCAAATATATTCACTGATGGATCAAATAATGGTACAGCAGCAATAGTTACACCTGATCAAACTTTTACATTTTTAGTACCCAAACAATCAGCTCAAAAGGTAGAGCTTAATGCAGTATTACAAGCTTTTGTGATATTTAAAGATTCTGTATTTAATTTATTTTCCGATAGTCAGTATATAGTTAATGGTATAGTATCCCTTGAAGATGCTGGTAGGATTTCCCCTTCCTCTAATGTTTTCTCTTTGTTTTCCACTATACAAAGTCTAATCTGGGACAGAAAAGATCCATTCTTTATAGGACATATCAGGGCACATACAGGATTGCCTGGAGCCCTTAGTTTGGGCAATGATTTAGCAGATAAAACTACACATGACATACATATTTTCTCTACACTAGAAGAAGCTATAAATTTTCATAAAAGGTTCCATGTCAATGCTAATACTTTACAAAAGCGTTTTAAAATAACTAAGGAACAAGCTAGACAAATAATAAAACAATGTCAAAATTGTGTGACCTTTTTACCACAAGTTAATCTTGGAGTCAATCCTAGAGGATTGATACCTAACCATATTTGGCAGATGGATGTCACACACTTGCCAGAATTTGGAAAATTAAAATATTTGCATGTTACAGTTGATACTTTTTCTGGATTTTTGATGGGCTCCCTTCATCCCGGAGAAAAAACTAAAGATGTTATAGCTCATTGCTTACAAAATTTGGCCACTGTGGGTGTTCCAAAACAGTTAAAAACAGATAATGCCCCTGGTTATACTTCTACCTCTTTTAAACAATTTACAATTTTTCTCATCATTTGGCATTACTCATATAACAGGAATCCCATACAATCCACAGGGACAAGGCATAGTTGAAAGAGGTCATCAAACTATTAAAATGTACTTATTAAAGCAAAAAGACGGAATTGGAAAGGGGTATATATTCCCCAAAGATAAACTTAAAATAATCCTTTTTATTCTAAACTTTTTAAATTTGGATTCATCAGGACTTAGTGCTGTGGAAAGGCATATGTGTCCAAAAAATGTGCATAAGCCCAAGGTACTTTGGAAGGATATTCTAACAGGACAATGGAAAGGTCCTGACCCAGTAATTGTCTGGAGTCGGGGGTCTATTTGTGTGTTTCCACAGGGAGAACAGCAGCCAATTTGGATTCCAAAGAGATTAACTAAAGCTATTTCTACAGACCAAAAAGAAGATGATTTGGCTCAAATCCACAACAGCTGATATCCAAAACTCCAGTTTGGCTATCCTTACATCTGCGACAGAACCAGGATGCTTTTTTCAATATCTATTTTATTATTTCCCTTTCCCACATCATGAAGTTCTATTTTGTTTTTTGAGCTCATACAGACCTAGGTTAATGTTTTGCTGATCAGTTCTATTTTTTTTTTTTTTGACTATAGAGTTTTTAAACATTGCAATGGAGATTTCACCTGTAAAAAGTTATAAGGCCTTTACTATTATGTTATGTGTTGTATATACTATATTATGTGTGCACACTTGTGTTTTGTGTTATATGTTTGAATGTACATATGTCCATATATCATATATGATGAGCGCTCATGAAAAAATGGATCCAAATATTTTTTTTTTATTCACTTGATTTAAATGGTTTAATTTAAATTGGGTAAACAATTGTTGAGGATTGTTTTAATTAATATGTGAACAAAAAAGGAGGTTAACAGATCTGTTTGTTTACTTTCACCTTTCCTTTTCATCATATTTAATAATTCTCTTCAAGATAATGTAAATTGTTAAGAAAATTGTTTTCTTTTAGTGCCTTGTGGAATATTACATAATTTTTTCTTTAGCCATTATTGCCAGAATTCCTGTCTTCATCCCAGTGCCGGTGAAGACAAAGATAAAACCAATCTATAGCTTCTGCAATAGCCATCACTGAACTGCTTGCAGAACTTGCCTGGACTATGTATCACCTGTATGCATTGTGAACTATCTGTTGGTGCAGCGACTTGTGGTAGTGTTGGGGTATTTTTGCTGATGATGTCATCGGTGGTACAATTTTTCCAAAAGGATCCGTCAATTGGCTTGATGTATCTTCCTCCCTTCTGCTTGTCATGATTGTTCAGCTAAAATTTGGGGGCCAACAGAGGTGAGGCAAAGAACCTCACCCTGCCCCCGGTACAAAGAACTCTCCACAGGTGTGGCTGTATACTGGACCGGCCGTCAGTGACGGGTAAGATCCAATTGCAATGGTACTAAAGGACCATATGTACTATTGGACAACCTAAGGCAGGCACGGTCCCTAAGCCACATGCTTGTTGTTTAAACAGAGAGGGGGAGATGTTGAGAGCCACAGCCGAAGGGGTCCCAGCAAACTTCCAGCTGCCAGCAAACTTCCAGCTGCTGGCTGATGATTGGCTCACAGCGGCCCCAGCAACATCTAACTGATTGACTCCTCTGTGGTGATGCTCATTGGAGATGCTCATTGAGCTGTTTCCCCGCCCTTTCAGACTGCCAGCTGATGATTGGCTCACAGCGGCCCCAGCCACATCTAGCTGATTGGCTCCTCTGTGGTGGTGCTCACTGGGCTGTTTCCCTGCCCTTTCAGACTACGGAGCTGCTCATTGGGGGACTTTTTTGGCTCTGCCCACGCGACCCAGCCAATCGGCCTCAAGAGCAGGAGGATTGTGGGAGGTGGAGAGGCTTGTGGTTGGGAGAGAGGCTTGTGGGAAGCCGGTGGTGGCAGTTGGGCTCTGAGGGGTTTTCCTGAGGAGCGGTTTTGTTTGGCGTGTGTGGTTCTAAAAATAAAGTTCATTTCTTTGGACAAGTGGCTCCTGAATCGTGCCCAGCCAGACTGCGGCATATATGTACATATGTGTATAAACACCCATATGCTATCATCAGGCAGTTAGAGGCAATCCCTCAATGGCCCATGCACTTCCATGATCTCACATGTTCTTAGTTTTGTCTTTTAAAAATACCCTCATGATTTGGTCAATTTAACTCAAGGAGAAAATAAAACTTAATATAAATTAGGTGGAGAATTTCTGTTCTCTTCCAATAGAATATAGTGCATTTCTCTACCTGTAGGTCTAAATTATAGTAGTAACTTACCAACTGAACTTCTCTGTTTTTCCCCACTGGACTCTATGTGCTTCAAAGCCACATATTATGCCCTAATCACTTTTGTGTCCTGAATAACTGTGCCTAATTCTGGAACATGGTAACTTATCAACAAATATTTGATGAGTGAATGAATGGAAGGATGGGTGCATGAATGAATGGGGTAGCATACAGAAGTAAATATGATCTGGGGGCAAGCAGATCTGGGTTTAAGAACTAGCTGTACTTTGAGTAAGGTATTTACTTACTTGAATCTCAGCCCCCTAATCTGTAAAACTGGGAAAATAATTCCACCTAACTCATAGTAAGATGACAACAATTAAGTGAAATAATGCACATATCACAATTCCTGGCAAAATATGTACTATATCCTGTATGTATCATTGTTATTTCTTTGTTATTATAAATGAGAGTAACTTAGCTAAGTAAAAGTGCATTAAAGTTATGTATACTGGGAATGGAATGATAATAAATTATATTTCATGCTTTTATGTCAAAATGAATCTTATTGTCATATATAACTTTTAAAAGCCATTTTAAAAAAATTAGTAAAAAAGAAGATTATTTAACAAAAATTACTGAAGAGACCATGAGGGTTTATAGAAGTGGGATTTAAAACTTTGTTAGGGAAGGAAAAGTAAGATAATTTGGAGAACAAATGAAATCTGGAAACGTCATTGGCATCTGTCCAGTTTAAGGATATTACCCAACATTACCAGTTGAAGGCATTTTGAAGCAGCCAATTGAAAATGAGATTGGGCTGGGGCATTATTTTATTTTCCAAACAATCAAAGCTGTTTTTTGGCAACAAACTGAATCAAAGAACTGCTCTGAATTTTATAATAAATAATATTCTTCTCAAAACAGTTCTGATATTAGGCAGTTCAGAGAAAGTGATCATTATAAGAACAAAGTAGGAATATTTTATTCCTGTATTTTCACAGTGGTATTTTTTTTACATTCTTTGATTAAACCTTCCAGAACTATTGGGTCATGTTTTAATGGCTTAATTGCCAAAAGTGTTGCATGTCATTTGTGGATAAAATTACAGCCAATATCCTCAACCACATTACAGATCCATGCTGCATTTATAAGGATATTTTATAACCATCCTCTATTCTAAATAGATTATAAATCTAAATCCACTAAGAATAAGCAGTAAAACTTGTTACTCTCTCATCTCTTTCTCCCAATCTATAAATCATCAACATGCATTTTGTATTAAGTACACATTCTTTATTTTCTTCTACACATCTGTCTCCTTCTGACATTCATGCTCTTGAGAATTTTCACAGAGCAATTTCTATCTACCATTACATCCTGATGAGAGAGAGAGAGAGAGATGTCCCAGGCTTTGGAAATAGGTCATTGAGAGCTCATGAAAATAAAAACATGATAAATGCACACTATTATATTTTAGTACAATGTTTCTCATAACCACTGCAGGTAGTACTTTTTAAATGGTCTTTCCTTAAACTTTCTCTCCCTCACTGTCTGTCTGTCTCTCTCTCTCTCTCTCTCTCTCTCTCTCTCTCTCTCTCTCTCTCTTTCACACACACACACACACACACACACACACACACACACACAGACATTTCAGGAACTTCACTTTTGCTTTTCTTTAGCATTTTTCAACTAATAAAAGGTACACTTTTCAATATTTCATTATTTGTTATATTTCTCTTGATAACAAGATTCTAAAGATTATAGAGGTACTATGTTGACTACTTAGAAATCCTACCCCAAATCCAAATTACCACAGCCTACATTCATTAGTGAGCTGTGAGTCTATATTGAGGTTTTACTCTAAAAAATTAACTCTCTGACATTACATAGCATGTGGCAAACAACTGCCTAAACTATATATTAGTTGATTCTATTCTTTATAATAGAATCTTTATCTAATGAATCAGTAAAACAACCAGAAAAGTGAGGGGGAAATCTTAATGTAAATAGGGATATTATGTCATGAATGAAAGAAACAAATTCTAATTTTCTGACTAAATTTTTGATTTTCCAGAAAGTTTTTTGTCAAATTTAAAAAATTCATTGACTTTCAGTTATCATCAATAATGAAAAAATCAGAGTATATGTTAGAGAGAACATAATTGAAAAAATAAGAGCATTTAAACCCACAGATAATCACTAATCAGGTCTAGATATACACAAATCTCTGCCCATGCATTCTTATCTCTTTGGCCCTTACCACAACTCTCTCCTCTTTTACTCAACATCCCTTACATGCCTGGACTCTTTGCTCCCTTACTCTTCCCTGGACAATTCAATAAACCCTTGCCAAAGCACAGAGAGACAGAATTCTAATATCTTTTGTCTTACTTACACCTCCTAAAATTCTACTGTCAAACTAGACACTGAGTGGAAAGAGGAAAACACTTAATGTTTTATAATTTAAGTAAACTGTATTTAATCCAGAATCATTCATATAAATATCATGCAGATTCAGAAACTTTTAATTGACATGCTTTGAGAAAAATGAAGTTCATAAAAATGGTAAGTGGTTAGTAAAACAGTGCCTCATGTTAACCTCTAGGGATAACTTAAAAATATCCAATACTAGTTCCTCCCCACATATTAACCAGAGAAGTCTGACAAAATTATCCTGAGATAGAACTTCCTTCAAATCAATGGATAACCTATTTTCCCAAGGTGTATAGAAACATGCAAATCTAGTTTATTCAATGTATAAAATTTTTAGTGAATAATAAATGGCACTAGCAACTAAAATGGAGAATTTGCTACATGCCAAGCTTGGTTCTAAGTATTTTATATTTATTCATTGATTCTTCATAACACCCCTGAGTGTTAGATGTTTTCTTCAACACCATTCCATGTAGGTATAACTGAAACACAAAGGCAGTAGGTTGCCCTGGGACCAGCCAGATGCTACTGCAATCTATCATAGAGTCTATGCTCTTCCTTGCCATGAGATAGTGTGTATGATATCAGTTGATGACTTTTGTTCTTTTAATTTACATGTGCCAAAACAAATATCTGTCCCCAAAAGATATGCACTGAAGAAGCATTGCTACACAGTATCTGATAATAATTAAAGCATAATTATTTGCTATGGACTGAAAATATGTGTCTCCTTAAAATTCATAGTCTGAAGCCCTAATGTGATGGTATATGAAAATGAAACATTTGGAAGATAAATAGGACATTAGAATGGAATTAATGTGTAAGGATACCTTGAAGACAGCCATCTGTAAACCAAGAAGAGCACCCCCTCTAGCCAACTGATCTGTCAACACTTTGAGCTTACACTTCTAGCCTCCAGAACTGTGGGAAATAAATTCCTGTTGTTTAAGATACTCAATCTATGGTGACTTGTTATAGAAGTCCCACCTGACTAAGACTTTATCAGGAAAGTAATCTAAGACAAGAAGGATACATGCAGGCCAGTACAGTTAAGGAAATGAAGACAAACAGCACCAAATAGATTATCATCAGAGAAACCATTGTGACTTCCTCTTCAAGCAAAGATGACAGGCAGTGAGCCTAGGAGGGAGAAGAGTAGGCATTACCACATCATCAGCTTCTGCAAACAGGAGCCATATGTAAAAATACTGATAGTCACATGTGATCACTTCAGGCACATTCATACTTCCGTCAGTCTATACCTGAAGAACAATATATGCAAGGATATTCATGCATGTGCATGTCCCTGTGTACTATAAGGGGATTAGAGGTTTACAGCAAAAGATTAAGCTTGGATTAATGTTTGAAAAGATGCATAATAAATGGCACTAGCAACTAAAATGGAGAATTTGCTATATTTATTTTTGTTACTAGAATTGTGTTATCAAAGCTAAATAGTTGAGGAAAATTTCCCTCAGAAAATAAAGTTGAGTCAAGGAATGAGTCATGCACCATAGTGATTAGTTTGAGAGGGGATTTATATTGCAAACTGATTCTTTAACTTGGTGACCTCCTTTAATATTTCATATATCGGTGTCATCATTCTTTAGTTTGTTGCATACTAGCTAGTAAAGAGAAGCAGAAACTCACAGAAGGTGTTCCAAGATTCCACAGGAAGGATCAAGATTCCAGCATCCATCAGCCTCTAGGAAAGAGGATGTGTAATAAAAGGCCTGGCACTTCCTTATCTTTCAGGAGGATGAAGTCATATCCCTTCAACCAATAAATACACTTGTAGCATATGAGAGAAAAAAAGATCTGTCTCAGATAAGAAGGGTCGGAAGATTTCATTTGCCCCAGTAATAAAGATGTTCAAGAGAAATATGTAGAAATCATTAAAATCACATCTAACATAATTATTTTGAAAAACAATTGTTACAATATGAATGAATTCTCACATTTTAAGGACAGGAAATAGGAAAACAGATGTGGGATCACCCCCAAAATGTCTGTCCCATTGACACAGTATCAAGCAAAAAAGAAGCAATACCAGATACTAATGCAGAGAGCTTAATGCCTACACTTGGCAGAAATTTCCCTGTCACAGCTGGGTTGCCCTTGGAAGCAGCTGTTTCTTCTCTAAACCATCTATGAGGGTCTCAAGACACTGTAGTGCAGAAGATGCCCTTGTAGGTTAAGTGAGATTACCCAGGATTTTTCAAAATACTGAAAAAATTTACATTTGTTCTCTGCTTTCTCAAATGTCTCCCAGTGGCCCTTCCCTTCTCCATACCCAGTAAACTTCTGGTTCTTACTTGGGATAATTTCTAGACTGAATGAAGGGCACAATCTCAGAGTCTTGACTTGATGGAGGCAGTAGTAAATCTCGAAATCTTTCTGTCAAAAGAAAAATAAATATCAAGCTATGAAGAAATAAAAGTATCAAAAATGATTTCAAAATAAGATTACTTTCTATTGTTTTATTAAGATATTTTGACTGTATGTCTTTTATTTGAATTTTACCCATCATTTTATATACTAAAGTATATGTTAATTTCTCTTCAATAACTATATATATATATATAGTGATTCTTCAATAACTATATATATATATATATATATAGTGATTAGATTAGTGCAGTCTATAGTGCACTATATATGTATATACATATACAGTGATTAGAATAATGCAGTCCCTGCAAATACAAAAATAGAAAGTATTCATTATTATAGACTAATAAAGGTTTATACTTGAAAGGTTAGAGAAAACACATATAGTCAATAAATATACCAAGAGATGCACAATCTCATTACTGACCTTGGCAATGTGAATTAAAATCACACACCATTAGGTAGCTTTCACATTACATGGCATTCCATTGTCAGAAATTAGTCTCATAAGACCAAGGGTTAGAATGGGGATTAAATAAGCTTTCAAACATTAATAGTAGGAGTGCAAATTGTAAATGTTTGCAAAACAATTCAGCATTATCTTTTAAGTTTAACTTTTCCATACATTATGGCCCAATAGTTACATTCCAAGATATACATACTGTACAAACTTTCATATGTGTCTTTGGCAACATGTAAGAAGACATTTATAACAGCACTGTTCAAGACAACAAAAATGGAAATGACTCAATTGCCCATTGAAACAGGAATGGACAATTTGTGCTATACTCATACAAAGGAATACAACTTGAAGTGAAACTGAATGTTTACAAATAAACACATAGTGAATCATACTAATATAATAGCAAGTGTGAAAAATATCAAATATCATTTTTAGATTTTTTTTTCTTTTGCTTAAAACCTCATTATTGGATTGACATTGGGGACAAGGACTGAGCTTTCAGTAACAAATTGGCAACCCAGAGGACACAGGAGCAGTCATACTCTAGTTCCTTTGGACACTAGTGATTCTCCAAGGAACCCCATTTCCATGCTGAGAATGCAAGGTGGCTGGAGAACTTGTTGAGAGCCAACTGCTAAAGATTTAGGTGGGTAAGTTTCTTTGGAGCAAATGGGGGGGGGGCCTCAAGGCTCCTGTGAGTAAAGAAATGGATTGAGAAATGTTCCAGCACTTCCTAAGCTCCTTTTGCATCAGGGAACTCCCTTCTTCTCTTCCTGAATGATTCAGGCTGCTACATTTAGGTCCACTTTGAGAAAAAGGAAACAAAACAGTAAAGTCATGACCCCCTTGGCCACTTGATAATTCCCTTGGTGTGTATGCTGAGACTCTTAATTCCATACACTGGTGCCTCTTCATGGGAACATTGGATCCCTCTTTGTGGAGACACCTGTGAAGTGCCAGTGTAGGAATCATGGTTAAGAGGGAATCAAGAACCTAGGAATTTTTATTCCCTTCTGGTCTGTTTTTGGTTGTTGTCCTTAGGTTTAGTAACTACTCTCATTGTTTATTTATTTCTTTTTTTATATATCTGTTACTAGTACTTTAAGATATAGGAAATGCTGTGTTTGATCCTATAGGTGGTCTCTTGGGGAAAAATCTTGATTGGCCAAGATTTATAGGCCACCTATAAATGTAAGCTTATCTAAAAAACAAACAAAGATGTTTTACTGTAAGGATCTGGTCTTTGAATGGTTTTCTGGATTATTATAAAATCTCATATTTGGAGTTGGTGTGTCAGAAGTTAAGTAAATGGAAGAGATTCTGTCTGTATAGGTGTCTATGCAATTGCACAATAAGAAGTCTGAATGGTCAAAAACTAAGTTGAGGGTGCAAAAGGCACTGCCTCTGGTATGCAAAGATAGGAGTACACTAGAAGAAAGGGTTAAGAAAAATTTAAATCCTTTCAACCCTGTGCAGGCAGTCCCAGCACTGTTTCTCAGACTGGCCCCAGGAAGCTATAGATCATCTCTCTGTGGCTAAGGGACACCTACCCTGAGCTGCAAAAAAAAAAAAAAAAAAAAAAAAAAAAAATCCCAGAAAAGCTTCCCAGGCTATAGAAAAATGGGCAAGGAGGAGCTGGCCACTGTCCTGCCTTATAGCTCCTTTTGCCCATGGGTTAGGGTGGAGTTGTGAAGGCTGCTGGCCACAAAGAATGTGGCAGTGGGCTCCAGTTCTATTAGTTTACAACCTGGGGATAAGAATGGTTACCTCTTTTAAGATCTGACAGGACACCCCATTTGGACAGAATATGTTCAACACCGGAACACAGAGCAATTCCTGCTGTGACAGTATCCCATAAAACTAAATGCATGAGGAGAATGACAGGATAAACAACTGCACCCAGAAAAGAAAAATAAAAAATAAAAATACTCCAAGCAGAAACTAAAACCAACCCATATTTTATAGGCAGCCTCTGCAAAGGGATCTTCAAGGAAGCCTTAAAAAATTTTTAAAAAAGGATGGAAAGATCCTCCTCCATTGACTATCAATATGCCTACTGTAAGAAAAAGGTCTGAAAGGAGCCTCTAGGTATAATTGACAGTGGGGATCTCACGGAAACTTGATAGCATTGTGATAATGATAAGAAAGACAGGCCAGGCTCAAAAATATCCAACCTTTTGAATACAAACCTGAAGAAAAAGGATTATTCAATCTCTCCTGTGATGAAATTTGTTGTGTGAATTAAATGCACAGATAACTTTCATATGGATTGTTTCAGAATATGAATTTAAGAAATGGTTTGAAACTACAAAAGAGATAGAAGAAAGTTTTATGTATGGTAATATATTTTAGTGTAGAAAATTAGAAGATTAAAGAAACATGGTAAAGTTTTAAGTCCAAGATTAAAAAGAGGACAAAACTAAGGATGGAAAAAGTTTTAGACTGTCAAAGTAAGTTGTAGAAGCTTTGTGGAAGGTAAATCTCAAAAAATTTGACAGAACCCCTCTAAGGGCCTTGCAACTCTGGTACAGATCAGGGGAATGGAGAGGAAGAGAGAACAGGAAGCCAACAAGTACACATTCCAAAAAGAGGAGGGTCATTGGAAAGAGTATCATCCTGATGCTTCAAAAGGAGACCACATCTAATGAGCAAAATCCTGACTCATCCTGGCAGATGACAGGCTAAAAGAGGCAAGAAGATTCTCACAGGTTCCCAAGAATGAGAAATCTCACTCAGATGACCCTAAGAGTAGATAAGAACAAAGTCAGTTTTGACCAACTTGATCTTAAACACCTGGCAGGAGAATATGACCAAAACACAGTCCGTGACCATGTTTATGGACCTATGAACTGCCCTGATGCTAAAACTCCTTAACTTTCCATGTCCCATCTGAAAACAAGGACTTCAGGTCACTTACTCCATTCCACTCTCTTTCAGCAGGAAAGAGCTTGGAGATGTCTTCACTCATTTTTCCATAGAATGGGAATGTAGAAATTGACAACGGGGAAACATAACAGTGGTCCACTTTATGCCTTTGCTGATCTGTCACTACACTTTATTTTTTAAGTGGACATATTTCTTCTCTTTTCCTCCTCTTCACTAATCTCAGGGAAAATAGGATTATATTTTTCCCCCACTCTAGGCATTTATCTGTCCTTGAGCACACACCCACAAGAGGAATGTAGTAATTCAGATTTGGGGATGGCACCAGAAATTCTAAGAAATGACTATCTCCCAAATTAACAAGTGAATTACAACTATAGAATGAGAACACCTGGACTGTAGCCTTTGACTCACCTCTTCAAAAGCCCCCTATTTCCCCTGATGGGCAGATCACAGCCTCTGGAATAAGTGTCCCCTGTGTTTCTCCTTTACAAACAAAGCTATAAAGGTTATTTCTTTTTCCTTTTTCTCAAAAGAAATCTGTTTTATTGAGTTAAAACTGACTAAGAAATGTATTTAGGTATGCTATGTATGAAACAAAGCAAATGATTAAAAACAGAAATGATGCACACAATTCAGGATAGTTTTTACCTTTTATAAGGGGTAGAGCAATAAAATAGAAGAGAAGCAAAAAGGTAGGTATAAATAATTGTTAATGTTTCATAGGTATTAATTTTATATGAATGAATGAATGAGGGCTAAAGGAGTCAAATAATGACAGTAGACCATGAATCAAGTTTGAAATAAGAAAATTAAGTGCATATGAAGCTCATAATGAAGGAGGTAAGAGGGAATGAAGAGAGGAAAAGAAAAACAAAGGGTTAAGGAGGGAGGAAGAATCCTCCATGCTATCCTGGAAACACATTGCATACTTAATCTTCATTGCATAGATTAGTCTCTATTCTAACACTGATCCCATATTTTAGGACCATGTATTCATTACCTCTAGAGTCATCTTTATGGGAAGGTTTCCTAGATGCCTCCATTACTTTCTTTCTGCCTGTCAAATTTGGAATCAGTGCTCCTGTTCTGCACCCCTGGTCTATGCTTAGTCTTCTAATTTCATCATTGTATAAATTTGTCTACATACTGCTCTCTTCTACTAGTTGAGCATCGTACCAGAAAAGTATTTGATATGTATTCAAATGCTATTTGTTGAATAAAAATTTGTTGAAGGAAAATTTCCAACTTCCATTAACAGCGAAAAATGTCAAGATAAATTGTCATGACTCTTAGAAGAGACCAACTGGTTGTGTGTCAAACAGAAAAATCAAGGGAACCTGTACTTTAGCCTTTACAGTCAAACCAAGGTGGACTGCAAAGCCAAAGCTCCTACTTGCAATAAATTTATCCCTATCTAAAAGTGAGCAACTTCCACCAAATACTAAAAATGTACACATAATGACAATTGCTGTTTTCCAGTTACTGAGTAGTTGTATGTTAACTATTTGTCAGCATAGTGGTTACAAGGTATTATTGAGAAACAGAGCATACATTCTATCTTCATATTTGTTCAAACATTAAATCAGAGTATTTTTCTGGCTTCCACTCTGATTTTTGTTTATGCCACTCTGATTGTTGTACAATACATCTGGGGAAGAAATAACAATATCCAAGAAACAGAGATAGTTTTACTCTGAAGTCTAGAGATTCAGAACAGAATCATTTCTCCTTTACTTATACTTACTTTTTAATTTGGGTTCATATTTTTTAAATCAATTGTTATGGACTGACATGTTGATACTTTAATCTATAAACTAATATTCATTTCAATGAGGTGACTCATAAATTCTGATGATATATGGCCCTTGCTTTTTTCAGTCCATTTCTCAATTTTTGAGGTACTCACTAAATGAGTTACTTATATTTACATTTTTTCCTTATTTAGTCCTTTTCTAAAATAGTTTTTGAAGAGTGAAGTTAAACCCCAAGAGCAAATAAGAACTTCACAAATCAAATAAGAAACTATTCAGTGAAATGGGTATATTGAATATGATATTCTTGAGAGCCAAAAGTATAAATTAAGTTTTACTGAATAGATTCCCAAACTTATTAAAAAGCAAATATCAGAATTATTGATTCATATAATCATACCACAAAAAAATCATTCCCCCAGCAATAAGTCTATCTCTTTTTACATAATATCTGTGGATAATTGCTTGAAAACCTGGAGAAAAAAATCTCTGGATATATTATATTATTAAGATTAAAAACATGCACAACAAACATACTTTTTATAGATAGTAAAAAACAGCTATCTTTAAAAAATCACTTATAATAGCAACACAAGCTGTGAGAAAATCTAAAACTAATATTAGTACACTTGAAATCTCTTTTAATCTGAATATCATAATGTGAAAAACATGAAATGAATGAGAACTAAAGCCCCTGAATAGCTATGATTGTCAAAAGAAACCTTCACATATGTATAAGTAGAAATTTTACATAGTACCTTGAAATTACATCCTTTCTCAATTTTTTATTTTTGTCATTGTACTCACAAGTTTCTAAATGTGAAAATTTAGTTTTATCTCAGGAAATCATATTGATTGTTCATTTTTTTACTTTGAGAGAATAAATATTAATGATAAAAATTACTCTTTGATAATTTTTTATGGTTCATATATTAGTTCTCCTTTGGTCTCTCAGATTTCTATCAAATATTTAATTACATTTCATTCTTCATCTGATTCCAGGGAAAAGACCACAAAAAAATTGACTTTTTCTTTGTTAAAAAACAAAAATTGTAAAATGGTACTTCTTCTCTTGCAGTTAGATGTCAAACTAAATGATCTGTTTCTTCAGCAGGCTGAATTACTTCTTAAGTATCCAGTGCTAGAGTTCAGTCCTTTCACAGGGCTTCTTGGAACAATTTTATTAAATCTACTGAAAAGAACCAGAGGCTTTTCTGCAATGTGATATTGTGATGGGCTGACTAATGATGTGATGATATCTGAACATGATTTTTTACCAGTAGAGGATATATCTTAATTAACACAAGCTTTTGTAGACCTTTACCCACTCCTCCTTTCATTCAAGTAACAAAAAGATTTTGAGGCTGCCAGACCACACTACACAGTTACATTAATTTGCGTTCTCTGGACAATTAATTGTGAGATAATATACTTAACTGTTTAAAAACAAAGATGAGAAATATAAAATACTCTTCTAATCCAAACTTTTTGATACACACACACACACACACACACACACACACACACACACAAACACCATGACCCAGTTTCATCTCCCCTTTTATGGAATAATACCAATCTCTAATTATTATCAATATAAAGAATAAGCCAAATGAAATAATGATTTACATAACAACAACAAAGTGTATGCAAACATATTCTTGCTGTGAGAACAAAATTAAAAGTTAGCTTGAAACAAAAAAAATTTTTTTTAAATGGAAAAAAGAAAATAATCATTTAAACGGGAAAAAGTCCTATTCCAGCACTGTGTCTCACACATAGTAATCCCAGTGACTCTGGAGGTTAAGACAGGAAGATCACAAGTTTGAGGCCAGCTTTGGCAATTTAGGAAGACACTGTCTCAATATGAAAAATAAAAGGGCTGGGGGTGAAATTCGGTGGTAGTACACTCCTGAGTTCAATAGCCAGAACACTAAATAATTCAATAAATACATATTTTTGTATCTAAGGACTTGATCATAGCTACCTTGTTATATTCATCTGTAACAAATGAAAGCTTTTTGCTGGAGGGACGTCCTCAGACAGGTTACAGTAACCCTGCCATCAGACAGGTAACCGGTTATGCTTTCCCTGCAGATGATTCTCCTTCCCTAACTGCTTCTGAATTTTCTATAATATAAAAATAAATATTTCAACTTTTAAATATTACACTATCATGGATGAGGAAAGAAACTCAAATATCTTAAAGATTGACCGTATCCCTCAAACAACTGAAAAGAAGTTCCTTACATTTTACTTAATAGGTAAAAGTTTTCTCCTCTTCCTCTTAATATATCACTCTTGATTTGTCCATTTTAAGTTTTTCAAAATGCACTGAAATGAAGTTTACAAGGAAGTCCATTAAACAGGCCCATTAAAGACTTAACATTAGCTTTAAAAAAATGGCTAGTGTAATGTAGTATGTAGTAACAAAAGTTATGTTGCAAGGAAAGAAACATTACCCCCTCCTAGAAAATTAAATTTTAAAATCATTCTATCATAATATTTATATCATTTTACTTTCATTTTGCAAAAAAAGCTGAGGATTACTTTATAAAGCAGGGAATATTATAAGTGAGTGTAGATGATAAAGGGACAAATTTTTACTTATAGTTTGCAGTACTTAAAAGCTACTATTATAGAAAAGATGCTTGATAAGAGATCTTAAGTATTATCTCACATGTACATACACACACACACACACATACACACACACACACACACACACACACACACACAGACAGCCAGGCTTTTATTTCCACGAAGTGTTATATATGTTCATTAGTTTGATTTTGGCAATCATTTCACAATGCATATGTAAGCCAAACATTATGTTGTATACCATAACTATATACAGCTTCTATTTGCCAATTCTCCTTAAAGAGGAAAACAGGAATTTTGGGGGGAAAAATTTGGGGGGGGGAAACTTATCAGAAATCCTGAGTTGTTGGCCTCTGACCTCTATTTCTAATTCCTTTTCTCCAGTGATACTATGTTAGATGAGTTCAGGGATCTTTTGACCTTGAGTTCCTTAAAGAACATATGTTTGGGGAAATGAGGAGAATGTGGCCAAAATCTCTGAAAAGGAGAGAAGCCACGAGTCTTTTCCTAGGACAGTATTCATCTCAGACTTTTATTTTCTAAAATTAAATAATAAGAAAAAATAAGATAGGGGTATTGTGTTTGAAATAGAAAAGTACTCCCCAAAGTCCCCAAAGAGAAGGACTAGTTGCTGAGCTGCGGAAAGTACAGGCAGCCTGCAGCCTGCAGCCCTGTCTTGGTCTGCCTCAGGTGCAAAGGTAATCACTTTCAGCAAACAGCTCACAGCCAGTGACTGATCAAGCCAGGGATAATTTAGCTTCTACACAGGCAACTTGATGAGTAATTGTGCTCTACAGCCACCACCAGTTTAGCTGGGCTTCACCAAGCCTTTATGGTGGTTCAACTTCTTTTTCATTAACCTTCCTCACATAGATGTTGATTCATTTAAAAAAAAAAAAAAAAAAAAAACATTTCACATTCATACACTCCTTAGTGTCAGTTTCTATCTAGGGAACATAATATACAAAAGATGGAATTATTAAACTTTCCTTTTGTCCTGAAAGCTTCTACCATGTTCTTGGATATAATTGTGTGAGACATATGTATGTGATTAAGTGGAACAAAGGTCAACAGTAAAACATTTCCCTTTTACCAGTCTTTTCCAGATGTTTCAGAAATGGCACCTCTGTTGCATGTGCAGGTGCTATTTATTAAAATAAAATATTCTCAGACACAGGTAACCCAGGACAAGTAAGACTATCTGATTGTGGTCTTATGGTAGGCAAAATAGACAACTGTGCTGCAGGCCACATGGTCGATTAGCTAGTTGTGGCATGTCCAGGGCTGCAAACAATAGGATGTACAAAGCCATCAAGTTATGTTGATGTGTAAAATGCATAGAAAATAGAAGTTAAACAGCCTTCCCTGGAATAGAAAGAGTAGCTGGAACACTCATGTACATTTATTATAAGGTGACATAAATAATTTCAATACCAATATGCTAAAAACAAAGTTTAATAAACCTCAACATTGTTTCTTTCTCTTGTTTCAAGAAAGTTAATGATGAAGGTATAACCCAAACAAATTGTATGTCAATATTTGCCTTCCTGGAAGATTTCCCATTCTTGGTTTCATTAACATGATTTCACTGAACATATAAAAATACACAAACATGTTGATGATGAGTCAACATGTACCTCAAAAGTGATACATATTTTATGAAAACTGTCCAAAAATGGCAGTTGAATACACAGAGATGTGATAGGTGACAAATGGCATGAACAAAACCAGTAACTAGAATATAATGAATACATGAGGATCCAAATGGCCTCACCCCTGTTTTAATGTCCAAAATGATAAAACAATTCTGATTTTATAGTATTTAAAAAACACAATTAATACATTGGAAAATGAGTAGG
This sequence comes from Urocitellus parryii, assembly GCF_045843805.1. Classification (NCBI taxonomy): domain Eukaryota; kingdom Metazoa; phylum Chordata; class Mammalia; order Rodentia; family Sciuridae; genus Urocitellus; species Urocitellus parryii. The sequence goes on from NC_135534.1 coordinate 78,529,940, forward strand.
AGTGAGGAAAGAGAACATTTCAAATGTCCATAAACATTAACATGCCCCATATTTCTCTTCCCACTGATTGTCTATCTCAGCATTCTTAATTAGAAGGCAGTCTCCTCACTCTTTTTTCTCCTGTATTTCTGAACATCCTTTCTCTCAAATATTTGTTCTTTTAAAAATAATAAAACTTTCTTCTAATGAAAACTTCTTTTACTTTTCTATTTTGTCATTTTTCTACCCACCCCCTTAAGTACAAAATCAGTATCCCCCATCACAGGCAATAAAGACATTTTTCACTTGGAAAGATGAGTTAGGCAGGAGAAACTAAGCTTCCCATGTTCTGGTGAGTGAAACAGGAGCTAAAGGTCACAATTTAACAACATTTATACAAATATAAAAGAATGAAGGTTAACTGTGGCATTAAAGAAGAATGACAAAGACAAAAGGTAAAGTTAAGAATATCAGTAAAATGAAAGAGAGTGTGGGATTCTTTTTCATCTAAGAGTACAAAATGTCAACAGTGAATAAAGAGAAAACATTATATAATAAGAAAGAGAAAAGGAGATTAAATAAATAAGAGAGTTATGACTGTGGTTGAATATGCTTATTCCAATAGTGCATTCTGGAATTGACTAAATAATGGTGGAGTAGATTCATAATGATTCTTGAGTTCAGCCACAATTCTATTAGTTTTCTTTAAGCCCCTATTTTTACCAGCCAACTATAGCAACGTTTTGTTTTCTAAGGAAATAATGTAGCCTTAGAGACAATGTTCAGTTTTCATAAGACTGAGTACTTCTCTAATACGCAGCTGACCTGCTAAGTGGCTTGGATGATTTTGGGAAAGGCTAAGAGAAGAGTCTACACTTTAATTGTTTACATATATAAGGGTTTTTATCAAGAAGAATTTTAGTAGAGGGACTCAGAATCTATGAACTGGTTCAAGTTTGGGAATTGGACAAAGTACTACAATTCTGGAGGTGATTCAGGCCATGACTCTATTGAATTCTAGAGGTTTACTTCATTTATATAAAGTAAGTTAGACTTTACTAGGTTGTTTATTTATCTGAGTCTTCAGGACACCATGACCAGTTACTCAACACCAAAGACAACCACATATCAAACCATTCTGATTACTCTTCTAGTAATGCTACCTGTTATGATAACCATGCCCACTTTGATTCTGTAAATTGGTATTATATCTAGGACCCCATCTCTTGGTGACCTCATTATCTCTACTGATATCAAGGAACCCACTTCAGTGACAACCACTTTCACAATCATTCTCAGGATGAAAAGAGTTACCATCTTCTTTCAAAGATTCTGGAGTATGTATCACCAATGTATTTTCCAAAGCATTTGTGAAAGACTTCTTTGTAGGAATTTTGGTAAATTGATGAACAGTCACACATAGTAAGTTTTCTCCAACATTCCCTTCTCTCTAAGGTGTTGGGTAACTTCATCTATCTATCTATCTCTCTATCTATCTCTCTATCTATCTATCTATCTATCTATCTATCTATCTATCAGAAGTCCAAAATCTGTAGTATGTATATCAGTCAACAATGAATATAATAGGGATTAGAGAATAATTAGGGGGAAAAAGTCATTAACCTATTTTATTTTACCAATATCTTGAATTTGTAATTTTATAGCTTTCTTGAAATTTAATTTTTAGTACTTATCTAAATGTAGTAATTTTTAAAAAGTAGATATAGCACATAGATGTGCCCAATACATGTAATTAACGTTCAGGGTGGTCATTCACACTCTCACACTATAGCTTTTAGAGCATTGTGAACTCCTCTATATCACACCAATGTAGGCACACACACATGTAAATACATGCACATACATAGTGCCCATGTAACTTGAAAGAAATGGTACAAATTAAATTTTCAGCAACAGTTTGGAAGTATTATTTAAGTATATATGCTTAAATGTGCACATCTAAAACAATTTTTTCAGAAATGTTTGTTGATTGTGTACTAAAAGTCAGACAATAACTTAGGTATTCAGTGAGTGAGGCCAAGTGAAGGAGAAATATTTTATCAAAAATTACAGATACTATAAATAAATAAGAGCTAAATTAATACTCTGATAGTCTAAAAGACAAGAACAGCCAACTTCGCTGAACATGCAAATAATAAAAAGGTATATCTGTAATTCTAACAATTTAGGAGGCTGAGGCAGGAGGACTACAAGTTCTAGGCAGGAGGACTACAAGTGAGCAACTTGGTGAAATTGCCTCAAAATATAAAATAAAAAGGATTTGATTCAGTGTTAAAGCATTCCTGGTTCAATCTCCAGTTCCCCACCCCACAAAAAGCAAAAGAAGAACAAACAGGGAGCCCTTCTGATCCAAGATGCTGGATGATGTGAATATTTTTGCCTTTTCTCCTATATCATTAAAGATCAATAATCTCTATTGGAAGAGAATTTAGAATTAAGATAAAATTGATAATTTGGAAAGTAAAAAACTTTATCAATTATATTTTATTATATTCATTTTTCATTTTTCCACTCATTTAACAAACTTTTATAGAATAGCCATTCTTTGTCACATACTATAAATAAAATAAATTATCAAGGCAGCTTTGCTTTTCAAAAAGAAATGCCAAAACAACAAAAGAATTGCAATGCCATTACAGCTACTTGAAAACAGATTTAAAAATGCAATTACAAAATTACTTAAAGAGGGAAACAAGAGCATTAATCCTAGGAATTCAAAAATTAGTGGTTTGTCAAAATTTATGTTTCATTTTCTTTAGAAAAAGAAATATGTGCATTAATCTTAGAAAAACAAATTGCTACAAACAATGAGAATAAAGAGTGGACAGAATGCATCCATACCAACTGGAAAGATATAGAGCATACATTTCCATTTTCAGAAAAGTTTGTTTAAATCAAATGAATGTCCCTTATTACCATGGTAACCAAGTATTGGATAACAATAGTTACTGTTTAAAATATTGCTTTCAAAGCAACAAAAGCATTCAAATTAATACTACTTTAGATAAAATAAGAAATCTAGTTACAGAGCAAAAATGTTTTCTTATTAAAGATATGGTCATGTTTCTGTGAATGAATTCAGACAGAAGCAATTTAAAAAGGAAAAATAATCAGTGGAATTTTTTTTATAAAACTTTCCTGAATATTAAGGCTAATGTAAAAGTATAAAGAAAAATTAAGTCTTATTCTGTCTTGTTATTTTCTTAAAGAAAAAATAAACAAGTCCATGTATGCAATTTTTAGAAGACAAGAACATTGAGCATAATATATGTACAAACCAGAGGTAATAAATGAATAGGAACACTAACAGGATGTAGAAAAATAAGTAACAAAAATCCTGTATTTGGCATATATCCTTTATTATATTTTGTGAGATTTCCTAACCTGTACCAAATGTCTATTATCACTACCATTTTTATGGCATTAAATTAGCCACAACCTAGAAAATACTTCTCTGTACAGCAATAAAGAGTTCAGAAACAGGGAAACAAATCCCTCCATTAAGTATGTTATAGGTGAGAAAACTCAAAACCAGACAACTACCTGCTAGTCCTGAGCTCATATGGATAGCAAGAAGCAAAGTGATTAAGTAAACAAAAAACAACAACAACAACAAAAAAAACCCTCACAGTTCAGTGTTTATTCCACTGCCTCATTCTCTTGAAAGAAAACACTCCCTTTTCTCTGCCCACTCCCTTTATTTTCTTCTTGCCTAAGGATTATATAATAAGAAAAAAGCACAGCAGGGTCAAATGCAATATGCATGCCTCAACACCTGGTATTTTAAAAAACTGTAAGGTCTTAAGGTAGAAAATGCAATATTACACAAAGGAAAATTATTTAATGGATCCTTATAATTTTCAAAGGAAGCAGAGTGATAAAAGTCTACTTATCTGGCACTCATTATTCTGCTCTCCACTTGTTAAACATACTATTTTAAAAATCAAAAGCAACTTTTGAAAAGAACTACAAACAGACTTCTTGGCCTTCAAACTACATCAATGAATCAATGTCTATACCTGCTTTCTTATAAAATATAAATTCTGTTTTATTACCATGAAGGCTAAGCCATAACAAAAATTGACAGGGGCTGAAAAACAGAGGTTCAGGGAAAGTGAAAGGAAACAGGCATTTCTGGATAAACACATTATTGCTACTAAGCTTTCCACAACACAATATGCCTTTTAAGGAAAATGCTGTATTTTCATTTGTCACAGCAAATGCATTTCTTTAACAATGTTGGCATTCAACCAAAGAAACACCTCAAAGTGATCAAAGCTCAGCTTGATACTAATTCAGTTCCCACTTTCTGCACAAACTCTGAATACCATATTCAAAAAGAAATATGCAATTTTATCCAAGATCCAAAAAATACAGGTTTTCTTTTCTGGTTTTATGAAGTTCTAACCTAAAACTCTAGACAAACAAAATCGGGTTTTCCTTGACCCCTCTGACTTCCTTTTGCATATGCTTTCCCACTGCCAGAATCTCTTATTCTTAACCAATCCCTGCCCAAGAGTTCGCCAGTCAAACCCAAATCCCCATTCCTTGAAAAAAACTTCACAAAACTATTTCAAACAGTAATGATCTTTATTTTCATTGAATACTTACTGAGTTCTACGGTAATAGGGAGACATTACAGGATAATAAGGTTAAGTACTGAAGCAGAGATTCTTCATCCGCTATAGAATAGAAAACAAAGTCCAATGTCTTTGGCTTAGTGTACAAAGATCTTTCCATTCTTTTAAGAAAAAGAAAAATAGTATTGTTTCTTAACCAATATCATGCCTATATCATTTCTTTGCCTACAGTATCTATCAGTTCCTGCATGTTGTCTACCTTTTCCTTTAAATAATTCTTAGTATGATAATTCTAAAATCACTGCTATATCTAGCACTTTGTTTTCTTTCTTCAAACTGTGCTGTTACCATTTATAAGCCTTGTAATTTTTGCTGAAAGTCATTCACTGAGTGGATTATTAGGATAGTAAATATGCTGTGTTAAGTTTCATTAAATTAATCACTTTCAATGATTTCCACAAAGACTCATGCAAGGCTATAATCAGTGTTTCATGATTCAAATCATAGATGCTTTAAGGTATGACAGGTTAATCTTCTTCTTGACCCAGATTCATCTACATAAATACAGAGGTAATTGCATCTGTACTTACTACCCTTCTCCCACTGCTAATCATAGGCCAGATCACTATAAATTCAGTCTTTGCAAAGTTATGGGGCAATTTAGAAATAGGAAGAATTTAGAAACAGGTCCTTTACTGTAGGGCCTATTTACTGTAGGGCCGATTTTTTTTTTTGTACACTTTTTCTGCTTATTTTAATAATTGACTCAGGAGTTCTCAGCAATCTATACCATTCCCCACTCTTTCCCTTTCATTGTCCCATTAATATTTTTATCAAGCTAGCAGTAATTCCTTCCCATTGCAATCATTGTGTCCTATTCATTGGCTACCATAGATGATGCCTTCTCAGAATTCAGGAAATAAACTCTTCTGCTTCCTTAACATTAAGAGAAATATTTACTTTGCTTTCCATTCTGTAGACCACTGATAGGGTGTCAAATATAAACTACAAATTTGATCTAAGTTCCAATTTAAAAGGCTTTGGTGTTTCACCAACATCATTAGGAGAAAGATTAAACTTAATAGCAATTCCTACAAGCTGCTCATGCCCTCTCGTCTGGATGCTCCCTCAGACTGGCCTCACAACAGCATAACATTATCCTGACATTATATGATGGTTCACTCATCTGAACAATTCAAACTATTTCTCTCCCTGGAATAATCTACCACATTGTGCAAGTCATTGAGTTTGACACAGAAAGACTCCTAAGTATCCCTCTCCAAATTTCTGCATCTTCTCTTTGGGTGGTTACATATCATGCATTTCTGTGTACCTGACCCCACTTCCACTAGCTTGTGAGGTTTTTTTTATTTGTTTGTTTGTTTTTTTTTATACCCAGGGATTGAACTCAGGGACACTCAACCACTGAGCCACTGAGTCACATCTCCAGCCTTTTTTTTTTTTTGTATTTTATTTAGAAACAGAACTCACTGAGTTGCTAAGTACCTCACTATTGCTGAGGCTGGCTTTCACCATCCTCCTGACTCAGCCTCCAGAGTTGCTGGGATTATAGGCATGTGCCACTGTGCCCAGCTAGTTTGTGGGTTTTCATAATGCAGAGAATTTATTTGTCTCCTTCCCTCCCTTCTCACTCTCCTTCCCTTTCCCCTACCTTCCTTCCCCTCCTTTACCTTAAAAAGTATTTGCATTTACTATGAGCAATTTGTAAATTGAGTACAATGATGAGCAAAAAGAGATACAGGTCTCTACCATGATAGTGCTTAGAGTCTATAATGGTTCACTCACTACACAAATGATCACATTTTGACTATATGATTACCAGTGGAGAGAACTGTTCTGAAAGAAACATGATGGTAGCTTATACAAAACGCCAACCACCTCAGTTAAGGTATACAGAAGCTTTCTCAGAGCAATTGCCTCCTGAACTGTGATGCAGAGACTAAGTGCACATGTAGGTGGCAGTGTGCAATGATGATGGTGGGTAAATATTTGAATCAGGACATATACAGCAGGGGAAGAAAGAAAAAAAATTAGAAAGAATGAAAGGCTAGTGTTGTTGTGAGCATAAAGTAAGTTAATTGGATAGGAATGAAAAGTAGACAGGGTCAGAGCATGGAGTCCCTTCTAGGTCATAGTAAAGATTTTTGTCTTTCTCCTAGAAGAAATAGGAAGCTATTAAAGGATTTTAAGCAAGAGAAGTGATTTAATTTGATTCATGCTCTGAGGTTTCTATGGCTACAGTGCAGAGAATGGATTGGAGGTGACAACTACAGTGAATTTAATCAGGAGTGGACCAGTGCTGATTAAACTCCAACTCTCCACCTGCTCAACTGCTAAACTAGAACAGTGGATGTTACTAGGGAAAAAAAAATACAATCATTCTGACTGGTCTCACTTTGAATTTAGGAACACATACCATAGAAAACCACTTTGCACAATTCAGAGAGACCATCATGCTTCACTCATCAATATACTAGTTCAAATGATGCACTGCCTCTTTTTTTTTTTTTTTACTGAAAATTCTACCACACTTTTCCATCCTTCTTCTCAGTGATAACCCTGTTATTTCAGTAAGAAACAGAAGGAAACAAAATAGAAATTTCATTTATCTAAGTCCAAATCCAACCGCCAGTACCCATCCTCTGTAACCATATTCTCCGCTTCTCTTGTGTTATAAAGAATGGGTGCTCATGCCACCATAGCTTAAGTCAATTCTTCCTCTTGTACATTGGGATCTAAACTGTATGGAATCTCTTAGCAGGCTCTTGTGGACTTGCTCCTATAACTGTACTTTCTCCAGCAAGGTAAACTTTTCTCACTTTACTTCATTCTCGTTACTCATATCATTCCCAGGGAAATTTAAATAGGTTATAATTATTACAATGTAAATATCATAATATAATGAAATACCCACATCAAATCTGCCTTGTCCTGAATCTCCCTTCAGCTACTGACCTATTTCTGCATTTCATTTGTATTATAAAACTTAGAATTTGTCCACTGATGTTCAGGCTCATGTTCCATAGTCAGGTCTAAGAATAGATAAGTAATGGATACATTATTTTTAAAAAGTACTACTTTATGATTGTCTTAGTCCGTTAGTATTGCCATAACCAAAAACTAAGACTGGGTAATTTATTAACAATGAAAATCTATTTTTCACAGTTTGGAACTTGGGAAGCCAAAGAGAAGGTAACTTGGTATCTGGTAGGACTGCCTTCTGCTTCTGAGATGAAGCCTGTTGCTGCATTGTCATATGGCAGGAGGTAGGAGGGCCAAGAGGGGATAAATTCTATGATGTCACATGATGTAAGAGAAGAAAGGAGCAAACCTACTCCCTCAACTACTTATATAAAGACCCCAATGTCCTTAATGATAGGTCTGCCCTCATGTCTTAACCACATTCTAAACACCCCCAGTCTTAACACTATCTCATTGGTGATGAAGTTTCAAAATGTGAATTTTAGGGGACAGTGTCAGCATTAGTGGTTGTTAATTTCTATAGAATAAATACTTTCACTGTGAATAATGGGAAACTACCAAACATAATTTCACTGAATATGCTATTAGGAAGAGAAGTCACCTTTCAAGGTCACCTGAGCTATCCTTAGCACACTCCTGGATTTATCTATCTACACTTTTCATCTCCACTTGCCCTTTTATTATTATTATCTCTTGAAAACCTATTTCAGTGAGGTTTTTGTTCCCAACATTTCAGTAAAGCGAGCTCCCATAGTCCCAAATTCAGTCTTCATTTTAGTCCACTTCTCAGCAACATTTGACATAATTAATCTTTTGTTTGTTTGTTTGCTTGTTTTTTTAAGCATTGCCTGTGGTGTCTAGGACTCAATATTACTTACTCTTCTTGCCTGGTGGCCAGTCCTTCTTAATAACCTACACTGAACTTGATGTATTGAATTGAAATGTTTTAGGGTTTGGTATTCTGTGATATCTTTTCTCTAACTGTGCATATTTCTTAAATTAGTTATTTTTGAAGGAACAGTGCCACCTCTTATGAGACATTTTGAGAGCTGGGGAACCAATTTTCTCCTCACAATGATGATGAAAAGTTAATCATATTAAGAGGGTGAGGGTCAGAGACACTAGATATCCAGTAGTGTTATAGAGAATACCACTTCCTGCACACTTTTCAAGTAACTTCCTGGATAGTCATGCAAATAAAAACCTCATTTATAATTATAAAAAATGCAAAGTTTTTTGCATGATTTTAATATACAAATTAAATCTCTAGGATTACAACTACCCTGTAAACTGAAGAAGTATAGGTCTATTGTGTTCACAATTAAACCAAAAGATAAAAAATCCCTTTGTATATGCTGTGAATTGAATTCTATGCCTCAAAAATTCACATGGTGAAGCTCTAACCTACAATGTCACTATGCTTGAAGACAGGGCCTTCACAAAAGTGATTAAGTTTAAACAAAGTTACAAATACAGGGACCTGATTTAAAAAAAAAAAAAAAAGATTTGTATTCCTATACAAACAGGAGAAAGCTAGCTCATTCTTCTCTAATATCTTACAGCATGCTTCATGTCTCTCATGAGAACACAGTGACAAGTGGCTGTGTATAAACCAGGAAGACTGGCCTCACCAGAAACAGATCATAGTAGTATCCTATTCCTGGATTTCCAGTCTCCCACCTGTGAGAAATCTGTGTAGCTTAAGCCACCTAATCTATGGTATTTGATCATGGAAGTATGAGCAAGACAGTAAAGGAACAAGTTCCTTGGTATTTGAATTGTATTTGAAGCTTGTAGTAAGATTGTCTTATTCATGATCTTTCTTTGCATATAGGTTTACATCTACTTCATTATGACTCCTGGTGTAGTCATCCCTAAATTTTAAATATTTTTTAAATTATGTTATATTTCTTATACTAAATTAGTATATTAAATTGTTCTTTAAATTACATACATATTGCCTGTAAATGTAATTTTAAGAATGCAAAATGGACATATGTAATATTATAAAAGAAGATGTTAGATATGACAAAATTGAAAATTGCTGTTGTAGGTGATCCCATACAGCTTCAAAACTGTTAATATACCAATGATCCCCAAATTGAGACCTCTAGCTAAGACCTCTAACTTCCATAAGCATATATATTTCACTTTATTTCATATTGCAGATATTGCAGATATTGAACATTTGAAACAACCCTGCATTGAACAAGTCTATTGACACCATTTCTCTAACAGCATGTGCTCATTTCACATCTCTGTCACAATTGGTAATTCTTAAATATTTCAAAGTCCTTCAGTATATTCTGTTATCAGTGATCTTTCATGTTACTATTTTAAGTGTTTAGGGGCACCACAAACTGAACCCTACGACACAAAACTTAATAAATGTGTGTATACTATCTGCTCCATTGACCAGGCACATTCGTGTCTCCTTTCCTCTTCTTGGGCCTCCCCATTTCCTGAGACATGACAATATTCAAATTCAGGTCAATTAAAAACATTATAATTACTAGGTGCAGTGGAGCACACCTGTAATCCTAGTGGCTTGGGAAGCTAAGGCGGGAGAATCACAAATTCAAAGCCTGTCTCAGCAATTTAGTGACATTGGGTCTCAAAAATAAACAAACAAACAAATAAATACATATAATAATAATAATAAAATTTAAAGGGCTTGGGATGTTGCTCAGTGGTTAAACACCCCTGGATTCAATCTTTGGTACCAAAAAAATAAAATAAAAATCTTATAATTGCCTCTAAGTAGTCAAGAGATATGAAGAGTCACACATCTTATTTTAAATCCAAAAGATAGAAATAATTAAGCTTAGTAAGGAAGGCATGTCAAAGCAAAAACAAACCAAAAGCTAGGCCTCTCACACCAAATAGTAGCTAAGTTTTGAACAAAAATAAAAAGTTCTTGAAAAAATAAAAGTGCTACTTCAGTGAACATTTGTATAATAAAAAAATTTAAATAGTCCTATTGCTGAAAAGTTTTAGGGATCTGGATTAAAGATCAAACCAGCCACAACATTCCCTAAATCAAAGCCTAATTCAGAGCAATGTCCTAACTATCTTCCATTCTATGATGACTCTGAGAGGTGAGGAAGCCACAGAAGAAGTTTAAAGGAAGGAGAGATTGGCTCATGAATTTAAGGGAAGGCTCCATCTCCATACAAATGCTGATAGAGACTGTGCAGCAAGAAGCTAGAATAGGGCTGGGGTTGTGGCTCAGTGATGGAGCACTTGTCTATCATGTGTGAGGCAATGGGTTTGATTCTCAGCAGCACATAAAAATAAATAAAGGTACACCAACAACTAATAAAATATTTTAAAAAAAAAGAAGCTAGAATATAGCTAATGTAATTGATGAGAATGGTGACACTAAGCCACAGACTTCCAATGTAGATGATGAAACAGCCTTACACTGGAAGAAGATGCCATCTAGGAGTTTCCTAGCTAGAGAGGGGAAGTCAATTGTCTGGTTTCAAAGCTTCAAAGGACAGACTCACAGTCTTGTGAGGAGCTGATACAGCTGATGACTTAATGTTAAACCCAATGTTCATTTACTATTCCAAAAATTCCTAGGTCCTTTCAGAGTTATAGTGTCTACTCAACCTATGCCCCGTAAATTGAACAACAAAGCCTGAATGACAGCACATTTGTTTACAACATGGTTTATTGAATATTTTAGGCACTCTGTTGGGACCAAATGCTCAAAAAAATAAGATTCCTTTCAAAATATTACAGCTCATTGACAATGCACCAAATCACACAAAATTTCTGAAGGAGATATACAAGATCAAAGTTATTTGCATACTTGCTAATACAACATCCATTCTTCAACCCACATATCAAAAAGTGACTTCAATTTTCAAGTCTTAATATTTAAGAAATACATTTTTTAAGGCTATAGCTGTCAAGACAGTGATTTTTCTTATAGATCTGAGCAAAGTCAATTCAAACCTTCTGGGAAGGATTCATCATTCTAGATGCCACTAAAACACTTGTGATTCATGGTACAGGGTAAAAATATCAACATTATCAGAAGTTTGGAAGAAATTGATTCCAAGTTCCATAGATGACTTCAAGGGCTTAAGACTTCAATAGAGGAAGTAACAACAGATGTAGTAGAAACAGCAACTAAACCAGTTCTAAGTGCAGCCTAAAAACACCACTAAATTGCTGTAATCTCAAGGTAAAACTTCCACAGTTGAGGAGTTGTTTCTTATGGATGATCAAAGAAAATGATTTTGTGAGATGGAAACTATTCCTGGTGAAAATTCTGGGAATATTGTTGAAATGTGAACAAAGGAATTAGAATATTACATAAGGATTTGAGAGAATGGACTCCAGTTTTGAAAGAAGTTCTACTATGGGGGGAAAATCCCATCAAATAGCATCATATAATACAGAGAATTATTTTGAGAAAGAATCAATGGATGTTGCAGCCTTGTCTCACTTTAAGAAATTCCCACAGCCATCCCTTTAGAAGCATCATTCTGACAATTCAGCAGAAAACAACATCAAAGCAAGACCCTCCACTATTACTTGCTGAATGCTCAGATGATCACTATTATTCTTAGGAATAAAGAATATGTAATTAAGGTATGTACATATTTAGACACAATACCACTGTACACATAATACACTAAGTATATTGTAAACATAACTTTGTGTACACTAGGAAACAAAAAAAAATTCACAAGACCTATCTTATTTGCTTTATTGCAGTGGTCTGGAACCAAACATGCAATATCTTCAAGGTATGCTTGTATATGCAAATTCCTAAAAACGTCCCTTCTTGGAAATTCAAATATAATATGTACAAAATTGAACTTTCAGTGTCTACTTGTGATCCCCAACATACAGTAGTATTCTCTATATCAACAAGTGGCAGCACTATCCATCTAATCAAGCTGAAAATCTTGGAGTCTTCCTTGATTTCTAACCTCTCTTACATTTAAACTCCAATGCATCAACAAAATCTGTCATCGACAATACCTGTAAAATCCACCCATATCTCACTTCCCTTACCTCTAATCACTGTCATCTTAAGCTAACTTAGCATTTTCTCTTACTTGTACTTCAGCAAAAGCTTTCCTCATCTCATCTTCCTGTTTCTACTTTTGCCTAATTGTACCCTCTCTATACAGCATCCAGAGTTACCTGTTCAAATTATGAGTCAGATCCTGGCCCAAGTCCTCAAATAGGTTGCCATTACATTAGAAAAAATAAATAAATAAATGGAAGTCCTGAAAAAGTCCAATAATATACTAAGTGCTTTGTTGATTACTAGAAGTCTTCATTGACCAGAATACATGTCTACGCCAGAAGGAACCTTGTCTGCTTTGGTTGGTGCTATATTCCTAGAGACTAAACAGAGTCTAGAATATAATAGGTATTAAATGTATATTTCATTTTAGTCAAAATAGCAAATAGCTTAAATATTATATTTCACAAGTTACTAACCAGTGTAATTCTCTAGGCATATCAACAACAACAACATAAAGTACATATCCAGTTACTCCTTTGTGGCTATAGCCATTGATAGTATATATTTATTATTGTTTTAGACTAACATTTACATGAATTATGTAAAAGCTTGAAATTTCATATACACAAAAATTATTTGTATTATTCAAAGAAATTAGTCTGCTCCAATTTATTTTAGATATTCTTTTTAGCATGGCTTTCAAATGGGTAAAACATTCAATAGAAACACTATTTTATTTTTGCTTTTTTGCATCAACCCAAAGCTCTTCGCTATTATATTTAGCACAAGGTAGATGATACAATTGACCTAAAATATGTTGTAACCATAAGGTAATAGCATTTGTAATTATCATGGTCACATTTTTACTTATAAGGAATACATCAAAAGTCTGTTAAATTATTTTAAACACATAATACATATTATGCTTTAATCTCTTTATGAAAAATCAGCTGAATGATGTCTGAAATATTCCTGGTTTACATAATTGTATAGAAATAAGTAAAAAGAAACAGCTATTGCCTCTTTTTTCTACCTGTTCTTTAACTAAGGCTGCATCTAAGATTATCTGCACTGTTGAGTAATTAATATGATGAGATCAAGTCAAATCCACAATGCTCTGTACCCCATCAAAAATAAACAATATGAAAAATTTTATCCCAGATTCCAAGAAGATCTGTCATACAACAAGTCCTCTATTGCATGTTTATGTACAATTCTTTTCTATCCATTAATTATTGAATATGTCAATGGCAAAATTTTAAATTAGTGTGAAGGTATAATACCTTTGCAGTTGAATTCAATGATCTGTGGAATAAGCTGCTATTTAGACCATTAAAATGACCAAGGTTATAGCGTACCTCAGAAAATTTCACAGTAATCATATATAACAAAACTAAGACATTTTTTCAACAGTTAAAATGATGACCAAGTCAATAGGCAATCTAGGACCATACGTTTGCAAATGGAGAACATGATTGATTCTAGAATACCAACAAAAATATTATTTCAATCAAAAGAGAAAACTATTTGGGTAATCTACTCCACTCTCTCATCATTTCAAGAAAAAAACCCTCAGTGTGTTTATGGGATTCTAACTAGTGCTTGTGGAATTCTAACCAGTGCAATTCTCTAGGCATATCAACAACAACAACAACAACATAAAGTACATTTCCAGTTACTCCTTTGTGGCTATAGCCATTGATAGTGTATATATATATATATATATATATATATATATATATATATATATATTAAAATATATAAATTTTCCAAACTTAATGGGCATCTTGCACTCTTAGGAGGCCTCACACTAGAGGCCTAGTGAAAATAAAAATCTAGACAACAAATGTGAAACTTACATTCCACCTTGCTCTGTGTTATGCAGCTCTTCATGATTTCTTGGGAACACTGCAGTATGTGTAGTAAATTTATTTTGGAATAAACATTTATGGGACACTCATAATTCTGCTCTTTATATCCTATACACTGCACATGCAGAAGGTATATCACCATAGAAAAATTACAATTAAATATCTCTAAGTAAAACAAACCCATTGATGTTCAAAAACCTTAGCACCTCTGATATTTCCTATAACTACTGATCTTAATACTGAGTTCTAATCAATTTTATAATAAAAACCAGTGACCCTGATCTCAGGAGTAGTGTTATCAATTTTCTCTCAATAATTGCAATCTCATTTTTTTTAAGGCAGCCAAGTCTTTTTTTGAACGAAAATGTTAGTGGTAGAATTATTTAGGTGTTCTCTGCATGAATGCTTGACATTTTTTTCTAAGCCAACAAGTATTTCAAGTCAACAGTAAAGAAGGTCTACTAATTGAAACGCATCTGAGTACAACTTTACTCTTTGAATAGAATGATCTTGTTTTCCTTTCAATGGTACAGTACATTAAAATGAAGGATAAAATTAACATCATTATGTGTTCCTAATAGAGATAATTAAAATAAATGGTTATGCAATCATTTATTTTAATAAGCTACTGATAAAAATAACTTTGAGCAGAAACTTAGAAACAATAGTTAGTACTAAACCATCATGAAGCTTACACTTACCCTTAAATTAAATTAGGTCTTCATTGTTCTTCCAGATGTAGAATTCTATCAATTAGCATTTATTACTGAACTTTATTTCTACTGTACTATAATTCTTACCAGTAAAAAATTTCCCTAATTCTTTATTTCCCAAGCAGGACCAAAACAATTGTGATTTTATCAGCTGATTCTGGTTATACATAAGAATTTAACATAAGAATGAATACTTCATACTCCAGCATGTTGTTCTACCTATGGACTACCTTGGTCGCTTTTGAATACTACTATATGAACGTTAGCTATTTTAAGTCTGATTTTATGATGTCTAATGTCTTACACTTGGGTAAGACATTAGAGCTCAAAGATCTTGTTAACTTATTTAGGTTTTTATCAATTGAATTTTATGGTCCATATTTTCCGATCCTTTAAACTGTTGAATTTCAAGTCATTTAAAGTGCTTTAAATATAGAGGATTGTATACACACTGCTATTATTTTTTTAACTATATTATATAATCTGCTTATATCCACTACACTTTTTCTCATGCCAAAATATTTCTTAATACCCAACATATTATCCTTCCCTGATATTCAAAAGAAACTAGTTCTTTTTTTTCCAATGCTTACTTCTTAACTTGTGCTTACAAATCTACTTCTTCTGTTTTCCATCTCTAACCTTCTAGGACTTCCTTCTACTCTGCTTTCCGAAGCGACATTTGTTTCTAATTCATCCAAATAGAAGCTTATTAATACCATTTTCATCAGTGTTCTAAAGTCCTCAAAGGCTCCCTAGAATATCAAGGTTATTCTAATATCTGATGGAGGGAGGCATTAGTACTTTTCACCAGGGTGACCCAAAATGGCTTTTGCATAGTTTTTGCCAAAAGAAAATCTTTGATTTTATTAGGTTGACTATTTTGTTGTTGTTTCATGTGAGAGACTTTGCCTTTTGTTTGACTGATAGAAGGCTGATGGAGTCATTATTTCCAATTTTGGTTTAGTCCATACCTTCACTGACTTTTGACAATGCTGTAAATTTCACTTTATTACCTACATATTTTTTCATGTACCTGATTTCCAAGATTCAATTCAAATTCTGTCTTTTCTATGAAGTTTCTATTGTACCCTATATAACACCAAATCTATATTTTTCTGATTACAAATATTTTATAGGGTAATTCTTTGCCTAGTGCTTAGCTATAGAACTACTCTAATTTATATTGATATTCATGTTTACTCTTTCATTCTTTCCTTCAAAAAACAACTTAAAGCTGCCTTGTCAGTCACTCTAGTGGGTCAAAGGAATGAATATATATCTTTTATTTAATCAAAACTCTTAATACAAAGTGACCACTGTTTCAAAGATGTTGTGATGTTAATGTATGTATAGATTCACTACACAAAAGGTCATGTTAAGGATCAAAACAGCATACTACAGGGACACAGCCACATCAATGTTTACAGTAGTACAATTCACAATAGCTAAACAATGGAACCAACCTAGATGCCCTTCAATAGATGAATGGATTTTTAAAAAGTGGCATATATACACAGCAATAAAAGAAAATAAAATCATGGCATTTGCAGGTAAATAGAGAAGATAATGCTAAGTGAAATTAGCCATTCGCAAAAATCCAAATGCCAAGTGTTTTCTTTGATATAAGAAGGCAGATTCTTAGTGGGATAGGGAGGAATCATGGGAGGAATAGATGGAATCATGGGAGGAATAGACGAACTCTAGATAGGCAGAGGGGTGGGAGAGGAAGAGGTGGGACATGGGGTTATTAATGATGATGGAATATGATGGACATTATTATGCAAAGTACAAGTATGAAGACACAAATTGGTGTGAATATACTATGTATACAACCAGAGATATGAAAAATTGTGCTCTATATGAGTAATAAGAATTGTAATGCATTCCACAATCATATATATAAAATAATCGGAAGACTTGTTTTATCTCAGATCAGATGTTATCTATTTTGAGAGTCAATCCTAGCATGAATTCTAAAATTATGTTTTCTAAAACACATTTCAGCATTCTCACTATTTCCAGTATATCTGACTAGTAGGCAGATAATTATGATTTGCTGATAGTTACTGATATTCAAGGTATTCTAATTAAAAATGTATCTTACAAAAACAAAAATTACATGTCAAAACTGTAGAAGCAAAGAAAGAAATCAGAACAATAGACTGAAACACATACACTTCTCCTTGAGTATTAGTAATTATACAACTTAAACACATGCAAATTATTGCTATGACCCATTATTATCAAAGCACATATATTAACCCTCTATGTTTTACATACCTGTCCAGTCTCCTACTATTTTAAGATGAACCCCAAATGTTGCTTTGGTTTCAGTAGGACACTGAAAAAAATAAATTCTGGAATTAATTCTGATGAATAATTATATATTACCTATTATTTAATCACGACATTCATTTTCATAAATCAGTAGGTAATGAGAGAACAGACCTAAATCTATACTGACCCTCATTTCATAAAGAAAAAGCAATGCTAACTCATCAATAAGACACTCTATATTTCTCAAAAACTTATAAGTAGTTACGTAAAACAATAAAATATATACAATCTGAAATTGCTAGTACATTGTATTTAACTACAAATTCTGCTAAATCATGTTACAATTAAAATATGTAAAAGGAGCCAGGCTTCCTCATAAACCAAGAAATGAATACTAATGATTTCTGTGTATTCTTCTCCAAATATTATTATATACTTCACATTGTGACAAATTAGAGAGAAAAAAATTGTAAATGTGACATGAACTTGCTATGTCCATTTAAGTATGTTCACATTTAAAATAGTTCTATTTCCTTCCTTCCTTTCATTCTCAAAAGGACTCTCAAGGATACCTGTGGAAGAAAATTAGTTGTGGAACCAGAGGAAAGAAAAAGTGTCTGTGATCCCATACTTAAAAAAACTAGAAAGCATGCAGATATTCAAAATAAGAAAAAAAAATCAGATCACAATAAATAAGGCAGTAAAGAACCCCCTTTTTTCTAGATTCTTAGCCTTTTATCCATAATTCCAAATCTTAAAAGTTTGAATAATGAATATTTTCATAATCCATTTGGTGGTACTATCACACCTCTCACCTCAACTGATGGAAGACTGAAGATAGGAGACTTAGATTTCTTTTTTTTACATTTATATATGACAGTGGAATGCATTACAATTCTTATTACACACATAAAGCACAATTTTTCATATCTCTGTATACAAAATATATTCACACCAATTTTTGTCTTCATACCTGTACTTTGGATAATAATAACCACCACATTCCACCATCTTTAATAACCCCATGCCTCCTCCCTTCCTCTCCAACCCCTCTGCCCTATCAAGCATTTGTCTATTCCTCCCATGATTCCAGTCCCTAACCCACTAAGAATCAGCCTCCTTATATCAAAGAAAATACTTGGCATTTGGATTTTTGCAAATGGCTAACTTCACTTAACATTATCTTCTCTAACTCCATCCATTTACCTGCAAATGCCATGATTTTATTCTCTTTTATTGCTGAGTAATATTCCATTGTGTACATATGCCACATTTTTTAATCCATTCATCTATTGAAGGGCATCTAGGTTGGTTCCACAGTTTAGCTATTTCGAATTGTGTTACTATAAACATTGATGTAGCTATGTCCCTGTAGTATGCTGTTTTTAAGTACTTTGGATGTAGACTGATTATCAAAATGACCATACTTCCAAAAGCACTCTATAGATTTAATGCACTTCCAATCAAAATCCCAATGACATTCCTCATAGAAATAGAAAAAGCAATCATGAAATTCATCTGGAAAAATAAGAGACCCAGAATAGCTAAAGCAATCCTTAGCAGGAAGAGTGAAGCAGGTGGCATCACTATACCAGAGCTTAAATTACACTACAGAGCAATAGTAACTAAAACAGCAATGATATTGACACCAAAACAGACTGGTAGACCAATGGTACAGAATACAGGACACAGAGACTAACCCACAAAATTACAATTATCTTATATTAGACAAAGGTGGCAAAAACATACATTGGAGAAAAGATAGCATCTTCAACACATGGTGCTGGGAACACTGAATCCATATTCAACAAAATGAAATTGAACCCCTATCTCTCACCATGCACAAAACTTAACTCAACATGTATCAAGAACCTAGGAATTAAACCAGAGACCCTGCTTCTAATAGAAGAGAAAGTAGGCCCTAATCTCCATCATGTTGGGGGAGGCTCATATTTCTATATAATAATTCACACAGAATTATTGTCCTAAAGAATTACCAATTTTTTTACAAATGTTGACTCACTTATTGGAAGTTTTAAGTAACATATAGAATATGTATACCATTTAAAGACCATGAATAATTATGGATTCTGAAAAAGCATTTAACCTAAGGGTTTTGTATTAAGAGCTCATCTGCCTGTGGTGACTCAGTGTTATTTAAGTGACATTTACCAGAGCTGGTGCTATTTTACTTCCAAAATCTCACAATAACCTTGAAGAGCTGCCTTATATTAAAGAAGTAATTGAGACTGAAAAGGAATTAAATTTACAAGATCATACAACTAGACAAGATGGAATTTAGACTAGATCTATTAGACTACATGGTTTTTAACTATGGCAAGCCATTGTCTTCATTAAAGTAAAGATAGGGAATAGAAGTGAGGATTACATAAAAAATCAAAAGAGAAGAAAAAAGATACTTGTTAAATAATAGTAGAATGTATGTAAAATAATATAAATCAAGGATAAATGGGAGGTATTAAAACAAAGATGAAAGAAAATGGCAGTGTGCTGAGAGGCCCCATGATTACATAAAGAAAATTCAAGACCTCAGAGCCAACTAGGTTGACCAATTGACGTGAGTCATTTAAGATTGCTCTATGAAAAGGAGATTAGAAGAAAATAATACTTTGTAGATAGGTCAACAACTCATTAAAGAGTGAAAGAAGTTTGTAAATCAATGAAAACATTAAATAAAAATGTAGATATTAACCATCTGCTCAGAATAAATTATAAATTAACTAAAAGCATATGACCTATATTGAAGGAGGGGAATAAATGTAGCATAGAATTTCCAAACTACTACTTTAAAAATGAGGTTTTCTGATAGGATTATTACTGGTAACAGTAGTAAGAGATACAAGACAAATTAAAATGTTTTAAATCATATTTGAAACATCATTAATACTAATTTAATTATAATTTGTACTTATAATTATGATTCTGTATTTATTTAATTTACATTCTCTGTATTAATAGCTCTGATAGTAACCAGTGTGGTCATTAGTAAATTTCCAAATAAAATTATATCTATAAATACTATCTACCATTTTTAATTTCATACTATTTAAAGCTGACCAAAACCTTCCAGTAATAAAATTTGTAGCTTGCAGAAAGCAAGAATCTCAATAGAGTTCTGAACTATCAATATGATTACCCAAATGTCATTTGATGTTTCCTTCATTGGAAACTAGATCTTAATTTATATAATGTTCCAGGTTCAGTGGCATACAACTATAATCCCAGCAGCTCAGGAGGCTGAAGCAGGAAGTTTGCGAGTTCAACGCCAGCCTCAGCAACTTAATGAGGCCCTAAATAACTTAGCAAGACCTTGTCTCTCTATAAAATATAAATAAGGGCAGGAGATGTGTCTTAGTGGTTAACCTGAGTTCAATCCCCAGTACCAAAAAAGAAAAAAAAAAAAAAAGAAAGAAAAGAATGTAATGTAAGCCAAGAAAATATCAGAATGGAGGACAAAAAAGATTTATCATTGTATGTACCTTGGTGTACAGCTGGCTTTAACTTAATCTCATAGTGAATTCTAAAAGAAAGTATACATTTCACCAAATAGTCACATCTGTTCCATGCCTTCACTGCAGACATTGCAAAAGGTAATTGCATATAATATTTAACATCCCCTCAGGTCTCATAGGAGACTGCAAACCTTCCTCTCCAATGTGTTGGATGAATCTATACACATAGCTTCAGAGGCTGGTCTAATTTTTAATGCATAAAAATGGTAAACTAGCCTCTGAAGCTAGTCTAATTTTTAATGCACAGAACAAAATGTTTTTCTCTCAACTACTTAGGAATTATGTCTCTGTATGTCACTGATCCATCTCTCAACTAACTAGAATTTAAGAGACAGATCTTAATACATTTTTTACTTAGGAGTATCAACACATGTTTGAAACTGCCCTTCACAGAAAAACATACAGAATGAATTTAGCATATATGGTATGAAAATAATGAATGGAGATCTTTCTTAAAATTTCATTTTATTACCTGTGCACAAATAATATTCAGATTCACTAATGTCTAAACCATAGAGTCCTGATTCTTAAAATCTTTCTCATTGATGTTGTAATAGTATGGAAAACTTCTCCAAGAGAAGAAATAATGGAAATGTTG
The DNA here is from genome assembly GCF_045843805.1 of Urocitellus parryii. NCBI lineage: Eukaryota > Metazoa > Chordata > Mammalia > Rodentia > Sciuridae > Urocitellus > Urocitellus parryii. Next base: position 78,551,511 of record NC_135534.1, read on the forward strand.
ATATATATTGTTTCTCCTAGAACATTAAAAAAGAAATAAATGCTCATGACAATTTTCGGTTAAAAATTATGGAAAAATGTGTGGTTAAGTTCACATTAAGATAAAATGGATGATATTTACAAGTTTCTCTTTATTAAAAAATATTTGAAGAGAATACATAATAAGCTACTAGGAATATTAACTGCTGGGAAGTAAAATTGAAGACAGAGAAAATGAGAGCTCACATAATTATTTCATATACTTCTATTTTTAATTATACACCATTGTTGTCTATAATTTTAAAATATTTTAAAATTTTAATTTACATGTTGACATTAATACATTACTGAGTCTTACTTCAGTTTCCTAGATGCAGAATATGGAGTGTGTAGGCCCCAATAGATACATCAAATACATATTACCTAAGCTTAAAGACAGAAGAAATGAAGAATGGCAAAATCGATCTGTAATGATAAACCTATAGGAACATATATTTTTTTTAAAGATAGAGTGAGAGAGGAGAGAGAGGAGAGAGAGAGAGAGAGAGAGAGAGAGAGAATTTTTAATATTTATTTTTTAGTTCTCGGCGGACACAACATCTTTGTTGGTATGTGGTGCTGAGGATCGAATCCGGGCTGCACGCATGCCAGGCTTGAGCCACATCCCCAGCCCCAGGAACATATATTTTTATACCTTAGTTAAAATAATATTTTCTATCCAATTATTTGTTCAATATGGCATTGAGTTTTTAATGTGCAGAAATGACTAGTGACTTCATAATAGTCTCACAAAAATATAAAAAGATATTGCATAACTCATATTTGGGAATTAATATAAAAATGATATTGCTGCACAAAGATTCCTTCAACATGGAAAAGTAATTTAACAGCTGCAGTGCTTTCATTTGTACATCAAGAGCCTTGAAATAATAACTAAAAATGAATCAAAATAACAACATCTAAATTTTCATGTAACCAAATTTGTTAAACCAGATAAAATAATCACATAATATGGGCATTCTTTAATCATTTTTGTCAGGTCTTCAATTTAACTTTTTTTTCCAAGCACTAGTTTCATATTTCTGCTATCTCCTAGACTTATCTACCTGAAATTCACTTTAAATTTAATAAAATTGCTGTTAGCTCTCAAATTATCTTCTTCTTCTTAATCTCCTATACCTGGAAATGGATCCTACATCCTTTTCAGAACAGAGGCTCAAATATCATAAAAATTATTACTTATTTCTCTTGCTACCAGCATTCAATCAATTCTCAATTCCTTTCATATAATATCCCCAAAGAAAATGTCCACAGCAAGCTCCTATTGATCAATCCTTTTTGCCCTCTTTGGAAAAACACACATGTTCTTTTCTTTCTTCTGGCCAATAGCCAAACACATCTTGTCATAGAAAACGGGAAGCTGAAGCACCAAACCTTGATTCTTATGGCCTAACAAAAGGAAATTTCAAGTCCGATATGAAAAGCTAAGCAAGAGAACCTTATTATAAATGAAAGTCAAGTAAGGTTCAAGCAAACAGCACTCTTGAGAAAGAGTGGGTCATCTTTGAGCAGAGAACGACAATGGAAAAAGTGCTGTCTTCAAATTTATTGCTGTTGTATGATTGCCTTGAGAAATGGGATCAACCTTCTACACTCTGAAAATCAGGTGTTCAACTAACTCCTTCTTCACAACTGGCAGTAGAGTTTTTGACCCTAATAAGTCCTCTCAGGAATTGTCATGGTGACCATTCTATTCAGGGGAGTTTCATCTATAAGTCAATCCTATGTTAATGTGGGTACTGGAGTCACTGGCAAACAGAACTTATCTTAGTGTGCCTGTGTTTCTAAAGAAATGTATCTTCTGAAATACATTGAGACGTCTATATTCATAAAACCTAACTTTACCATGACCCCAACAGATCCTATCAGGAATTAATCCCACTGAACTTTCTTTCTTGACATATTTTTTTTTAATGTTTTGGTTGTAGATGGACACAATATCTTTATTTTATTTATTTATTTTTATGTGGTGCTGAGGATTGAACCCAGTGCCTCATGCTTGCAAGGCAAGCACTCTTAACACTGAGCCACAACCTCAGCCCCTCTTGACATATTTCTTACCTGTTTATTTCTACCTGTTTATTCTCAAAGTTTATGCACATGCTATTTTCTATAAGTTATTCAGTTATTCATTTACTTCTAAAGTAATTTTTTAAAAATCTGTGATCCTGGCATAGTATTGGTTTGCATTCCACTGCTCATTACTACCACCTAACAATTTGTTCCAGATTTTTTTACCTTTATATTCCATCCTTAACCTTCATCCATTTTAATCCTGATGAACCATCTCTTACTATTGAATACATTTTCCTGTTCTTTTCATCTCCTTACTTAGAGCTTACTCATTTAGAATGACTTCATTTATAGTTTTCATGTTGACCTTTGGCAACTCTTTCAGACTTATCTCAAATGTCACTATTTTATGAAAATTTACTGAATTTCCCTACTAGTAAAATTCTTTACTTTCTAGGCCCTCAGATTACCTATTTGAATTTTATAACAAATATTGTAGTCAATCTCTATTTTACATAATTTTTTCATATTTATAAATTATTATCATATGTTCCATAGCACCCTATACATAAAGGATGTCAAGAGAACAAATAAATATCAGTTGAATAAAATAAGTGTCAGTTGAATAAAATAGATATCTTTGAAAAAAATTAAAGAGTTAACCTGAGAATAAATAAGTACTTCACAGGTAGACAATTCCATAATTTATTCACACACTCAAGCAATATTTATTGAATGTCCAAAATGTTCATGAGACTGTGTTAGGAGCTCACATAATTTCACAAATGAGAAGTGTTCTAAAAGCATGAGAGGATATGTGTATAATTTGTGTATTTATCTTCAAGACCCTCAAGAAAACAACACTAAAATAACCACTTGGAAGATATAAAAATACAAACAACAATGGCAAAGATAACACAGGGAGTGATAAGAGAGATGCAAGAAATTTTTGAAAGGTGCAGGTGGGGAAGATTGTGGTTTTGCTGAACAAAACATATGAAGCTGAAATCCCAATGCCTTCAAAAGGCAATCACTGTGAAGCAAGCCCATCTTTCCATCATAGCATTGGAAAAGCTCAGGCTCAACAGCAGTTAAGAGGAAGCTAGGGTTGGAACAGATAATTAAGAAAATAATTTATGCTTATAGTTGTATATGGGGTGATTTGACCCCAGATTCAACTCACTGGGAGCACAAACCAAACAACTACTGCTCCACAAACCCAAAGGCAAGCAGAGGCAAAAGACAAAGGGCTCTAGATGTGGGAATTATGGGTACACTAGAAGGCAGGGCTGGGTTACCAGTAAGTCACAGAATACACACTGAATGCTACCTCTGAACAACATGGTCCAAACCATGTTCTATAAATTTCCATCAGAACTTGCTCCCTATTCCCTTATTTTAGTTAATGAAACTCCAGTTGTTCAAGCCAAAAACTTTAAAGACGTTAACTTCTCTTTCTTACATTTCATATCCAATCAGTGGAAGAAATCCTATAAAATCTAACTTTAAAATATATTCATAATCTGATCCCTCTTAGCACCTCCACTGTCCCCATTCTGTTCAAAGCCATCATCATACCTTGGCTGGATGACCACATCAGCCTCCTAACTGACCCCCCAGCTTCTGCTCTTGCTACTTTCATCTAACCTTACTACAATAGCCAAAATTATCCAGTTAAAAGTAAGCCGTATGGAGTCACTTCTCTACTCAGAATTTCCAGTGGCTCCTTTTTAAGTTGAAGTAAAAGCCAGTGACCTAAATGTCTGGTAGACACTTGCACATATGAACCTAAACTTCAGAGATGAAATCTGAGCAGGAAATAAAAATTTGAGAGATTATATATAGATGCATCAATATGACTGAAAGGATTATCAGGAAAATGTTTATAGCTAGAAAAGAAGAGGGGTTCAAGGAAGAGGTGATAGAGTTTTCTGATATTTGGAATTTGTGGGAATGACAAGGAAAAACAATGAAAAGAAAAGTTTAATGAAAGTAATCAGAAAGTCAGAAAATCCAGATGGAAACAAAATGAGAAAAGTAGTTCAATAAAGTGAATGATCAGCTGCACAGAAGGCTGCTAATCAATCTAGCCCATTGAGCACTGGGAAATGATCAAAGGATTTAACAGTAATATGGTCATTACTCATCTTGGAACTCTTTCATTGGAATGTTGCTGAAGACAAAATGGTCGTAGATTTAAGAGAGAATGAGAAGAAAAGAAATGAAGAGTTGAGAAATGGGGCAATAGCTATAAGATGTGAGTTAAGAAAGGAGCTTTTCTTTATTTTTTCCAGGTGAAAAGAGGGATCCCAAATTTCAACTGAATAAACTTGAGTTTAATATCAAACCATAGATTTACTCTTGACTACACTGACCTGTCTGAATTCACATATATGGAGACTATCATTAGGAACTGAGAGAACAGTTTCTTTTCCTCTGGAAAACATCCAAACTAGAGCAATTAGATGATATTTTATTTTCAAAGAACTCAGACATACTGTTATGTTCCCACTAATGACCTTCTGGGGCAATTTCCACCACTGTGCCTAGTATCTCCTGGTGAGACAGTGTTGTTATGCTAATCAACCATAATCCAGCTGAGTTCCTAAATTTTCCCAGCAAAAGAGCTGTGAAATAAGTAAAGTAAAACAATTTTAAGTAATAAGTAGTTGGTAGTAAGACCAGAGATCAAAACGGCTGATGTGGAGTTTTTAGTTGTAGTTACTTCCACAAAACAAAATAAATTACAACACTATGATTTTGCTGATCCTTGAAAGATCCATGGCCATTCTTTTCTGGTTTTCATTGAAAATTGGAAAAATTATTCTAAAAGTGACCATTTGAAAGATTAAAAACACAAAGTAGAAAAATAATGGCAAATGTAGGCATTCTATATAAAAATACAACAAACTAGCAGCAAGATGGAAAAACATGTAAAATACATGTGAAAACAACTTATCAAAGCTTAAAAACAATGAATCGTTTGGCTTTGAATACACGTCAGAAATGCACTTTCTTTCTTAATAATAATAACAATGGAAGGATATATACATATATGCTTCAATCAATTACCATAATTAAAAAGACAGAGTCTATATTATTTCTATAATTGAGAACCCATAAAAAATACTAAGGAGCATAATTTCTACATCAGATAAATATGAAGAGATGTTACATTTTGGAGCAAGCCCTAGTCTTCATGATTTCTCAAGTTTGATTTTCTTAAAAATATTCTCTGATTTATACCTCTAAATCAGCTGAGATCATACTTTAATAAAATATGTGTTTTCATAGGAAATCTAAACCATCCTAATTACAGAGCATAGCTAAAAAACACTTGTAGAGATTCATTGCATAGTTGAAGAAAATGTAAAATTCTATACAGATTTTATGTCAGTAAAAGTCTAAAGACAGAGAAGAATCAGGAAACCTGTTTCTAGTTCTGACTTCATCATCAATTTGGTGATTTGGATCACTTAAACAATATATGCTTTAGATTTCTCCAGTGCAAATAAATTTGGACTGAAGATTTTTTAATTTCAAATAAATACCATTTTTAATTTCAATTAAATACCATTTACATAAAATGGTATTTATGTGTCTCAATTTTAAGTAAAAATAAAGTACAATTATCACTCAAAATGAATATTTTTAATACCATATATGTAAAGTTACACTGTGGTACACAGCTTGAATTGCCTCCGCATGTCCTTCTGACTGGATCAAAATACCCATTCATCATTCTCTCAGCTGCTGGAAGTGCTGCCTGCTGAATGTTCACTTCTGGGACTCTACCCAGGAATTTCTATTCACAGGATAAAGCTACCTCACTCTATGTGTCTAAGTGCTTTGCACTGGAACCATCCCAAATTCAAGCATTAGGTATTAGTTAGTAATGAGCAGTGAAATATTTGGCAAGGTCACAGGTTTTAACTTACTTTTAGAGTGTTCTTTAAACAACTTCCAACACAGATTAGTAAATAACTTGTTGAAAAAAAAATACCAGAACCACAGAACTTAAGAATAGGCAAATCGAAAATAAAGGGATCTAATTGGGGAAATGTCTCCAAAAAGAAGAATCAATGAGACTAACTCTTGATAGGGTCCTCCAAGGTCAGGATAAACCTACAAGTTATGGCCATAGATGTATTTGTGTATTTGAGAAGGGAGGTTTCTTTAGAAAAGCAGTCATACTACTGTAAATTCTGAATGGACACTGACCTCTGTCCCCACATTAACAAGGGATTGACTTATAGATGAAGCCCCCCTGAATAGGATGGCCACCAGAGCAGTTCCAGAGAGAACCAATTAGAGTAAAAAATGAGGAAGGATTGACAAAGAATGCAGAGGTGTTCCCAGTTCTTAAGGCAAACATGAAACAGCAATAAATTTGAAAGTGGCATTGTCTCCTTTATCCTTCTCTGCTCAGAGACCATCCACTCTCTCTTGAGAGTGCTCTTTGCTTGAATCTCACTTTCACTCTACTTTCACTTACAAAAGTTCTGCTGCATGGCTTTTTGTATCCCACTTTAAATTTTCTTCCATTGGAATAGAAGTACTGAGATTTGGAGCTTTAGATCCCCACTTTCCTGTGACTCAAGAACTGGTCAATTAGAAGGAAAAACCATTTGGTCCCCTGATTTCTAGAGAGGACAACTCTGACCTATCATTTTCTCTGCCCAGCGCCTGTCAGACCTTTGGAGGTCTCTGCCCTTACCATACCAGCTAGTTCAAGTTCTGCCTGTCTTCTTCATCCCTCAATCATATTGGGTTGTCCACAGCACACTCCCCAACAAACCTCTGATGTACTAATATCTGCCTCACCATCTGTTTCCCAGGAAACTCAACCTCAGACATTGTTCATCCTAAAGGCAAGAAACCACAGAGGAAAATCATCTGTCCAGAAAATGACTGATTCTAAATGAAGCTGTAGCCAGAGCTTTGTCAATTATAATATACTGCATGATGAGCCAACAAAATCAGTTCAATTCATGTCTTGATCCTTTATTCAAAATCTGAAACTACAACTGTAACAACGTCCATTTATGAGATTTTATTATACACCAAGCGTCATACTTAGCACTCAGTTATACATTTTTAATTAATATCTATAGTAATTCCAAAGAAAAGTTGCTATTTTTAACCACATTTTTTGAAGCAGTAAATCAAATGTTAAGTAGGTTAATTATCACATCAGAGGTCATAAATACTAGTAACAGGAGATCCAAATCTCCATCCAAGTTGTAGGATTCCAGAAATCCATGGTCTAACCCTGCTCACTGCCTTCTGATTATCTTCCATCAATCTTGTTAGCAAACATGTTCAGGGTTCAACCTTGAGAGATCACTGGTAGACTAGAAGAGAACAGTTGTGACTTCCTGAGAAAATCCACTAAATTATCAAGTCTCCCTTATCTAGAAAAGTAGATGTCATGAACAAGCATTCCTAATAAGACAGTGTCTAAGCTTACTTTGACTGAAACAGTATATCTGTACCTTAATTTCTGTACTTTGAAGTTGTACTATTTTCAGTTTTAAAAGCTTAATCTCCATTAAAAAAATGAAATGAAACTCAAGACTACTAAAATTGTGACAGTTGTATATTTTATAGACTTGACTTTTCCTAATACTGGCACAGCATATGAAAATAATTACTACTTGATTTTAAATTTCACTTCTCCACCTACTAGAAGAGCTTAGTAGTATGGGAAATCTAAAACTACAATATATTTCTGGGGAAAATACCCTTTAATATTTTTAATAAACGTCTCTCCTAAATGGTAAGTTTTGGGGGTTTTGTTGTTGTTGTTTTTAACTCCAAAACCATGAATCTCCAAAAGTAATAGAAATATTAGAAATATGAATGACCGGATAATTGAGAGGTGGAGAGTGGCAGGAGACAGAAAGTATGAATAATTAAAGGCAAATCTGTTTGCATCTCACCTCTACCACTCAACTAGCTGTGTGACTTTGTGCAGATAATTGAATCTGACTACATCACATTGTTTCCTGTATCATATAGAGTTAACAATACATGTCTTGGAAATGTACCATGAATGAAAATAATATTTGCAAAGGCTATGAAAGAACATTTTAGTCACCTAATTTGTAGGGATTATTATCCTTGACAAACAAGGAAATATATAGTGGCAATCACCTATGAGAAGCTGCTTTGTTTTACTTTAATGAGACCTTTCAGGGAATCATGCAATGAAAATGTTTGAAAGCATGTATTTTATATGTAAGTGCCAAGTAGACATAATTGGACAAGTAGAAGAAAATGATAGGAAAAATCATTAAATTAACATAATAGATAAGGTAAATTTAGCTTAAAGAATGTTCACTTTATTCAAATTCATTTCTAGGCTGCAAAGAAAATGCCTAGTTTCCCATTTAGGAAAACAAAATTTTCCTTGGGGGATATATAATAAGATTGATCTAGCTAGCAGCTGCCTCATCCCCCAAATCTGGGAAAGCTATCTACCATTTCCTATACCTAATATACACTACATAGTATACATATGTTCTGATAATAATTTCCTTTGTCTTAAAACTTTCTTTGGAAGCCAATTATTCTAAGATTTAAATTTTAATAATTTAAAAATAATATATTTTTAAAAAACAGTTATAAATTAGACATAATAAAACATAAGCAATGAATGTCTTATGTGACTACAAAATCCAAACTTTTAGAGTCAAGATCCACTTCAACCTACATATTGTGAAACGAATCTAAGAAATATGGAAAGCATTTATCAGATTAGAAGTTAGGAGGAAATAATTCTCCATGGTTGTTAGCCCTGAGAAAGTGAGAGGGGAGATGAAAAATGACTTCCATCTCAGACCAGATGTACCCAGAAATTGTGTGGTTTTGTCTTTGGTGGTTCTTGCCCAACCACCTTCACCACAGTCATAGGCACATTTCTCTCTCCTGTTCTCCATTAAAAAGAAATATGCATCATGACCTCAATGATTAGACTTAGAACTTGACTTGCAAGTTTTCCCTGACTGACAGCAAGTTTGGCAATGAGTATTTCTCCTTTCTCCTTAACCCTCTAACTTTTCCTTTTCTCTGGCTTCATTTTCCAATTAAGAGAGTAATAAAAAGAGCTAGAGAAGAGATAATATCTATAGAGGATTTCTCAAGTAAGATTCCAGACACTAATTAGATATCAGGAGTTCTTCACTTCAACAGATAGTATTGGATTACTATGTGCCAGACAATGAGATACAAATTAATCTTTGAAAGGTCTCATTGATCTAATGCTCTAGGAAGAACTCAGGAAATAGCCAATAATTTAATGACACTGGTGTTCAAGAAAGTTCATAGGATACTCACAAGAGGAAGAGGCTAAAGGAAAAATAGAAACAATATAATAGGGAAGGTGAGAGTTTCTCAGTGGAAGTGATATTAAGACAAGATACAAAGTACAAAAAAGAATTCCCAGGCTTTGGAGTGTGAATAGGGGAAAGAAAAAGAGGGTAGTTCCCAGGATAAAGATATTAGTTTACACAGATACTCAAAAACAGGCAACTGAGAGAATGTTAGCTAAATAGTTGAATAAAATTTCGTGAGATTATATTAAAGAATTTCTCAAAATGATTAACATATTAATAGGCACTCTGCGTTTCTAAAAGTAATGGATATTAAACAGCATTTTCTAAACTATTTAAGGCCTTAAAAAATGCCTTTTCTTTCCTTCCTTCCTTTCTTTTTTCCCCTCCTTCCCTTTCTCTTTCCTCATCCTACTCCACTTCCTCCTCCTTCTTCTTCATCTTCCTCTTCTTATCTCCATGTCTATCTCTATCACTTCCTTTCTTCGAGAATTTTCAGAGAACATTATTCTTTAAGAGATCTAAAGATGCAGACACCAACAACTATTGTTCTTTCTCCTCTTAATGACTACTCTGCTGAGAAATTCTGGTACAGTAGAAATAGAAGAAATAATGAAAACATTTTCTTAATTGAAAAAAAAATGAATAAGAATAAAAATCATAAAGGTTATTGGTTCCAGGCATCCAACATCTTTAATTCCAACATCCTTCTGACTCTGCATCTTCTAAACAAGCCTGTTTGGACACAGAATCTCAGTGCCCAGGTTTTACAAGGCTATCTTAAGAAACACCCAGGGTCACTGTCCCTTGTTGTTGAAGGCTCCCCACAGGGAGATTCAGGAGCCCTTTGCATCTAATGGAACTTCATTGAAGGAAGGAAAATTTCTACTGTCTCTTTCTACCAATCCAATCACTTATTTCCCAAGGTAGTCAGTAAACCAATGTTTGTTCTCCAAGAACAATGTATGTTCCTATTTCCACAACTTGGGATTTCATAGAAAAAAAAAATGATAATTTTAAACACTTGATCCTTGTTCGACTGTTACCCTAATTTGCTTTAGGTTCATATCTAAACGTTTTTATGGTTAATTCAAGACAGTAACTATGAAAAAATAATTTTAAATTTGAAAAGTTATCAAATCCTCTCATAAATTTCTGTACCACATGACAGTATTCAGAAAATCATGGTAACCAAAATAATTTTCATGGAATTATAAAAAGCATTCTAGTTGAGAAAGCAAAACATATTTTTAGATAATGATGTTCAGAATCATTATATGCAGGCCAGCTGAAAGCAGGATGCTGACCCAAGATTGAATTTCCAGAACAGAGATTAAAAATTCCCAATTTCTCCACTGCGTCCTAGACTTTTCCTACAGTGGCTTTGAATCAAGCACCTTGGGGCTCCTGAGCATTTTAAGCTGTGTTAGATACTATTACTCTAGTATAGTGGTTCTCAACAGAGTAGCTTCATTCCTCAGGGACATCTGGCTATATCTGAAGACATCATTCGTAGTCAAAATTAGGGGGTACTATTGGCATATAATGGGCAGAAGTCAAGAATGTTACTAAATATGCTATACTGCACGATATAACACACCATTAAAAAAGTATCTGACCTAAAATGTCTGCAATGCAAACGTTAAAAAATTTTAATCTAGTACAATATCCTTGCTCTCTTGTGAGATAGCTTTTTATAATTTCCATATTGTTCTTATGGTAAATATATATTTGTTATATGAATCAAAATTAATGTTCCTAAAATTTTTACATATTAGTCTTAGTTCCAGAGCTCAGGACCCAAAAGGAGGAAAAATGAACTATAAATCCTTCATCTACCCTATAAATTTTCATATTTCTGACTTCTTTCACATACCCAGAGTTTCTCATTTTCAGGTTGAAAAACCATATGCTCACCTTATATCTGCTTCTCAACTAAAGTATAATTTCACCTGCCCATCTTCAGCAAGCCAGGTTATGACTTGAACTTAGACTAAAGATAGTGGAGGGGATCTAGGCAGCAACCCTTGACTCCTCCACAGCCCAAAAACAAAGTGGTAAAAGAACAACTAGCTGACTTAAGAGGTGGGAGACAAAGTAAGCACTCTGAAACTCAGTTTTAGACAGCTTGAGACTTATGGGTACTAGGAATTTGGTTAACAGAGCAGAAAATAATGAAAGAATTCCTTGATCCTGAACTGTGACCCTGGCATGGTTGGAGGACAGGAAGATAACAGAGAGAAAGAGAGACAGGAAAAGCCTATAAATTTACTTTCCTAACAATGATTAGGAAAGAAAACAGACCAAGTTAAAATGTGAAAGAAGCTGTATTTATGTGGGTGTGTCTCTATGTCTTCTGTTCTGTTGGTCTCCATGTCTCTTTTGGTGCCAATTCCATGCTGTTTTTGTTATAGCTCTGTAGTGTAATGTAAGGTCTGGTATTATGATGCCTCCTGAATCACTTTTCAAATGCTAAGGATCGCATTGGCTCTTTTAGGCCTCTTATTTTCCAAATGAATTTCATGATTGCTTTTTCTGTGAAAAACATCACTGGGATCTTTATAGGAATTGCATTAAATCTACATAGCACTTTTGGTAATATAGCCATTTTGATAATATTGATCTGCCTATCCAGAAACATGGGAGATCTTTCCATTTTCTGAGGTCTTCTTCAATTTCTTTCTTTACTATTTTGTAATTTTCATTATAAAGGTCTTTCACCCCTTTTGTTAGATTGATTCCAAAATTATTTTTTGAGGCTATTGTAAAGGGGGACAATTTTCTTGATTTCCCTTTCAGCTGATATATCATTGGTGTATAGAACTGCAATTGATTTATTGGTGTTCAATAAACCCTGCTACTTTGCTGAATTCATTTATGAGTTCTAGAAGCTTTTTAGTAGAGTTTTTAGGTCTTCTAAATATAGAATCATGTCATTAGCAAACAGGGATAGTTTGAGTTCTTCTTTTCCTATTTGCATTCCTTTAATTTCTTACTTTTGTCTGATTGCTCTGGCTAGGGTTTCGGCGACTATGTCAAATAGGAGTGGTGAAAGTGGGCCTCTCTGTCTTCTTCCAGTTTTTAGAAAGAATGCTTTCAGTTTTTCTCCATTTAGAATAATCTTGGCCTTGGGTTTAGCATATATAGTTTTTATCATGTTGATGTAATATTCCTTGATTTTCTAGTGTTCTGAGCATGAACGGATGCTGAATTTTGTCAAATGCTTTTTCTGCATCTATTGATATAATCATGTGATTCCTGTCTTTAAGTCTATTGATTTGGTAAATTACATTTTGGATTTCCATATGTTGGACCAACCTTGTATCCCTGGAATGAACCCCACTTGATCACGGTGCACTATCTTTCTAATATGTTTTTTGTATGTGATTTGCCAGTATTTTGAGAATATTTGAGTCAATGTTCATCAGGGATATTGGTCTGAAATCTTCTTTCCTTGATGTGTCTTTGCCTGGTTTTGGTTTCAGGGTGATACTACCTTCACAGAATGAGTTGAAAGGGTTCCTTCCTTTTCTATTTCAAGGAATAATTTGAGAATTATTGGTGTCAATTCTCTTTTGAAGGTCTTGTAGAAGTTGGCTGGGAATGCATCTGGTCCTGGGCTTTTCTTTGTTGGTAGGCTTCTGATGGCATCTTTAATTTCATTGCTTGAAATTGATCTGTTTAAATTTTCTATGTCCCCCTGGTTCAATCTGGATAAGTCATATGGCTCTAGAAATTTGTCAATGTCTTGAAGACATTCTATTTTATTGGAGTACAGATTTTCAAAGTGGTTTCTGATTATCACCTGTATTTTAGTAATGTCCATGGTGATATTTCCTTTCTCATTACTAATTTTAGTAATTTGGGGTTTCTCTTTTTTTAATTAGCTTAGCTAAGGGTTTATCAATTTTGTTTATTTTTTCATAGAACCATCTTTTTGTTGATTTTTAAATTCTTTTGTTTCAATTTTATTAATTTTGGCTCTGATTTTTATTGTTTCCTGTATTCTATGACTTTTGGTGCTGGTTTGTTCTTCTTTTATCTTATCCTAGACAAGGCATCATAAACATACATTGAAGAAAAGATAGCCTCTTAACAAATTGTGGTGGGAAAACTGGAAATCCATATGTAATAGAATGAAATTGAACTCCTATATCTCACCCTGCACAAAACTCAAAGTGGGTCAAGGACCCAGGTGTTAGACATCAAAGTCCCTAAACTTAACTAGAAGAAAAAGCAGGCCCAACTCTCCAACATGTGGCCCTAAGAACCAGCTGCCTCAATATGACTCCTAAAGTGCAAGAAGTAAAATCAAGAACCAATAAATGGGATGGTATCAAACTAAAAAGCTTCTTCACAGCAAAGAAAACAATCAAGAAACTGAACAGAGATCCTACAAAATGTGAGATTTTTTTTTTTTTTTTTTTTTTTTACCACTAGTACCTCAGATAAGGCATTAATTTCCAGGATATACAAATGTAAGGAAAACAAAAGGAGACACAGAGACAAGATGCAGAGACAGGAAAAGAATGGCAGAATGGCAGAGAGGGCCAGCTGCCAGCTTTATTTATATCAATAGGTTACTTGAGGTAATTAGTGCCATGACTACATTATTATTTACTATTACTTTAATACCAGGTGCTGAATATCTGAGATCAAAGTCCAGGCTGATAAGACACAGAGCATCTTCTCAAAAGACATTACCATAGCAACTAGATACAGCACCTATATTAGTTCTCTTACTAGCTTCAAGGAGAAACTGCTGAGCATTACAAGCATGAAAAACAGAGTGCCAGTTACCCCCTGGGAGTTTGCTCACCAGAGGAAAGCTTCCCTGTACATTTCCACAGTCTAAATAGGCAAAGGGGAAAAGGGAAGGGAGGGGGCATAGGTGTAGGAAAGATGGTAGAATGCGATGATCATCATCACCCTAAGGACATGTAAGAAGACACAAAGGATGTGACTCTACCTTGTGTACAACCAGAGATATGAAAAATTGTGCCCTATATGTGTAATATAAATTGTAGTGCATTCTGTTGTCATATATAATAAGTCAAAATTTTTTAAAAAGAAATTAAAGATAACACAAATAAATGAAAAGTTAACCCCCCGCAAAAAAAAAAGAATACCTACGTACAAAGAACTCAAAAAACTTAACACCAGACAAATAAATAACCCAATCAATAAATGGGCAAAGAAATTGAACCAGCTCTTTGAAGAAGAAATATGAATGATCAACACATATATTAAAAAATGTCCAACATTTCTATCAATCAGAGAAATACAAACTAAAACTATAGTGAGATTCCATCTCACTCCTGTCAGAATGGCAATTATCAAGAATACAAGTAACAATAAATGTTGGCAATGATGTGGGGAGAAGGGTACTCTCACATATTGTTGGTGGGACTGCAAATTGGTGCAATCACTCTGGAAAGCAGTGTGGAGATAACTTAGAAAACTTGAAATAAAAGCACCCTTTGACTCAGATATCCCACTCCTTGGTCTATACCCAAAGGACTTAAAATCAGCATATTACATTGATGCAGCTATATCAATGTTTATAGCAGCTCAACTCACATTAGCCAAACTATGGAAACAACCTAGGTGTCCTTCAATGGATGAATGGATAAAGAAAATGTGGTATATATACACAATGAAATATTACTCAGCCATAAAAAAGAATGAAATTATGGTATTTGCCAATAAATGAATGAAACTGGAGAATATCAGACTAAGTGAAAAAAGCCAATCCCAAAACCCCAAAGACCAAATGTTCTAATTTGTGTATAATAACCCAAAACAAGGGAGATTGGGGAGGGGAATAATAGAAATCTATTGGATTAGACAAAGGGAAACAAAGGGAATGGATGGGAGTAGGGAAAGATGAAAAGACAGTAGTAATTAACTGTACATAACTTTCCTAGCCTTGTATTTGAATACATGACCAGGGTGACCCTGCATCATGTACAACCACAAGAATGGAATCCTAAATAGAATAAGTTATATTCTATGTATGTATAATCTGCCAAAATATAACTAAATGTAATATAACTAAAGCAAATCAAAGTCTTTAAAAAAATTGAAAAAAATCATGTTATTAAAAAATACATCCCATTTCATCTGTTAATTTAAATAAAATTTTAAAATGCAAATTAAATGTAAAATAAATAAAATCTTTATAAATTAACGAGAAAATTAATATATGTCATGAACTAATACAGTTAGTAAAATGTACTAATAGCCTATGCTCAGGACACATTAAAGTAAGAATTCTTATTTTTCTCTCTCATTATGTATCTGAGGACAAATAGAAAGTTCATTAAAAAAAACAATGGGACAGAAGCAGCAAAGGCGGTAAAGGAGATCACACAATTCAGCCCAAATTGTGGACAGAAAGCTATGCCAGGTAGGACAATCATCTTGATAAGCCCACAGCTAGCCACTGTCCCTAGGAGGAATTAAAATCACTACAGCTTCTACACACCTAGAGTAGTAAAAATGCTGGTTCTTAAGATGGTCTCTGAAATGGGCTGTCTCAGTAATTCAACTAGAAGGAAGCTGTGGAATCCCTGCTAGCTGGAGGTTACCAAAATCCCTACTCCCTCACCTTGGATGAAAGGACTAGATAGAGCTGACTCAAAACCAAATCATTCCTGGGGGATGCTAACCCAAGCCCAGGGCTCTGCATAACCTCCTCAGTAGGTCAGGCCAAGATGACTCATCTGATACCCTAGCACAGTCACACTGACTGGTAAAAGCCAGGTGAGCTGTACCTAGTTGTGGAAGCTTCTATGCCTGCGACGCCCACAGAAAGCCTTCACCCACAGTTCCCACAGCTGCAGAAAATCACCATGTGCTTAGACACTACCACTATAAAAAAGCCCCAGCAGAGAGAAATGAGTACACAGTGGTCCATAATCACTGGCTGCAGGATCTCAGATGTGTCAAGTGTCACTCTACCCCAGTCACTAGAATGGTACCTCAGTGATCTACATCAGCCAGGGTGGAGTCTTTTGTGCCACAAACCACCCAGAGAGAGCCTATATTCACAGGACCCGTGATGCAAACAATGATGACGCTGTGGATGCTATAAAGAAGCCTGCACAGGGAACAGGCATTCAGGGTCCCACAACGGCAACAACAGTCCTGAGCCCTGTACCATGTGCCCCCACACTCAATAAAAAGAGCAAGCAGATGCAGAAACCTCAAAGTATGCAGATTCAGGCCTCTGGGCTGATAAATAAGCACCTATTACAGATAAAACCATAGCAACCAGGGAAGTAGTGTGTGTGCCCCAAGAGCCCAGATGGGAGTCCCAGAGTTGCCAGTTAACTCAGTTCTCATTCAGATGAAATTCAGACCAACAGAAGGCAATTCATGTGGATGATTCCCAAGGTACTAGTGGAAAAAAATTGCAGTATACCCCCAAAAGGGGTTTTCATAGAAGCATCACACAGGCACCACTACTGCCCACCACCCATAGTGCCCAGATACAAGTCCACCAACCTGTTACCTGTGCACTCCAGAAGGGCAGTGACCCTACATTCCCATACCCCACACACTCCGAAATATACACAGGGGAGCCCACACTGTATTTGACAGTGCTGAATACATGAAACTTTTCTTTAGGAGGGCACATAACACTGCATCCCTGAACAGAGAGTAACTTGGCTGATAAGGCACAAACAATTATGAACTATCTCCTCTGACTCAGCAAAAAATTCATACATACCTAAACATACCAAAAATCAGAGGGTGTCTCCTAGAATTATATCAGAGTATAATCACTACCTTCATTTTCAGGGAAACTGAGAATAAAGCTAAGGCATCTTCTAAACATCCTAAATCCTTTTTTTTTTTTTTTTTTTTCCGTCCACTATCATCACAGTAAGGCCTTAAATACTGTCTGCCAGAGAATTCCAGCCCACCATCCCAGCCTTCTTTTCCTCTAAATATCCCATACCAGCAGAACATAGACCTTTCTGGAAGAAATGTGCCCAGTGGAGCTGCCTATAGAGCAGTCCTGATATGCTTCTCCCCTCCAAATCTTTATGTTGATCCAATCAACTTCTTAGCCTGCCAGCTGAGGGTTTATACAATCAGGTTCCAAATTACTGACAAAAATAACTGAAATAATCCTTTCAATGACTATTTCTTAAATTTTAGAATCCAATGACAGCTATAGACATGCCCCCCCCACCTTAATTCACCCAGCCACAATCTTTCAGAGTGCCTACTGTTCCCCACACACAGTTCTCAACACTGTTGGAGAGATCCACAACGGAGGATAGACCAGGTCCTTCACTTATGTACTTTACTTTCTCAAGGAGCAAAGGCAAATAGAAAATACATGAACAAATTATAAATCTAATCATTCCAATTAAGAATGAGTTTTAGAAAATAAATTTAAAGAGGATAACAGGTTAAAGAGTGATGTTAGATAAGGAGATGGAGAATAAAGATAACATGTGAGCTGAAATCTGAATGATAAAGAACCAGCTACAGAGGAGAATTTAAACTCTCTTCTAGCCATTTAAAAAAATAAATAGTTGAGATAATTAATATGCTAATTAGCCTAATTTGATCATAACATATTGTATACCCATATCAAAACATCATCCTAAAACCCACAAAATAGATGTTTTTTGTGCTGAGAATTGAAGACAAGTCTTACACATGCTCAGGATATTCTCTACAACACAACTACATCCCCAACCCAATATGTACAATTATTATGTCAACTAAAAATAAAGTAAAATAGCCACATCAACTATAAAATCTCCAAAGAAAAAAAAGAAAGAACAAATCAGCACTGTGACTATGAGAGTATATAGTGCCCTGCATGTAAATGAAAACTCATGGCAACAAAACTGATAGTGTGTATACACTTACATGGCTATACTCAAATCCTTATAACATTCAAATTAGGAAGACTCAGTAAGAAATCTCCCCACCTAGACATTAAATATCATAAATAGTTGGAACATCAATTTTGATCTTAAAATATTACTTTTTTATTGAATCAATACATGTTCCCTCAATATTTGATATTATAGTCCTCAACCCAATAAATTGTATTTATTGTGTTTTAGAGTATTAACTGGAATAATTATTTTCCTCATCTTTGCTTTCCTAATATTGCTTTATACTTGCTCCTCTTAGTCTCTTTTTTCCCTCTTGCATTATCCTTAATGTTAGTTGTTTCTCTAAAAATTAAAGGTAAAATATAATGCAAATTATTTCATTTTGAGAATAAAGTGATAATTCTAAATTGCTTACATAATTTTTTTATTGTTGGTCGTTCAAAACATTACATAGTTCTTAATACATCATATTTCACAATTTGATTCAAGTGGGTTATGAACTCCCAATTATACCCCGTATACAGATTGCTGAATCACATCAGTTACCCTTCCATTGATTGACATATTGCCTTTCTAGTGTCTGATGTATTCTGCTGTCTGTCCTATTCTTACTATCCCCCCTCCCCTCCCTTCCCCTCCCCTCCCCTTTTCTCTCTCTACCCCTTCTACTGTAAATCATTTCTTCGATTTGTATTATCTTGTCTTACCCCTCCTTTCCTCTTATATGTCCTTATGTATAATCCTGAGGATCGCCTTCCATTTCCATGCAATTTCCCTTCTCACTCCCTTTCCCTCCCACCTCTCATCCCTGTTTAATGTAAATCTTCTTCTCAAGCTCTTCGTCCCTACCCTGTCCTTGTTTACTCCCCTTATATCAAAGGGGTCATTTGGTATTTGTTTTTTAAAGATTGGCTAGCTTCACTTAGCATAATCTGCTCTAATGCCATCCATTTCCCTCCAAATTCTATGATTTTGTCATTTTTTAATGCAGAGTAATACTCCATTGTATATAAATGCCACATTTTTTTTATCCATTCATCTATTGAAGGGCATCTAGGCTGATTCCACAATCTTGCTATCCTGAATTGTGCTGCTATGAACATTGATGTAGCAGTGTCCCTGTAGCATGCTCTTATTAGGTCTTTAGGGAATAGACCGAGAAGGGGAATAGCTGGGTCAAATGGTGGTTCCATTCCCAGCTTTCCAAGAAATCTCCATACTGCTTTCGAAATTGGCTGCACCATTTTGCAGTCCCACCAGCAATGAACAAGAGTGCCCTTTTCCCTGCATCCTCTCCAGCACTTATTGTTGTTTGACCTCCTAATGGCTGCCAATCTTACTGGAGTGAGATGGTATCTCAGGGTAGTTTTGATTTGCATTTCTCTGACTGCTAGAGATGGTGAGCATTGTTTCATGTACTTATTGATTGATTGCATGTCCTCCTCTGAGAAGTGTCTGTTCAGGTCCTTGGCCCATTTATTGATTGGGTTATTTGTAATCTTATTGTCTAATTTTTTGAGTTCTTTGTATATTCTGGTTATTAGGGCTCTATCTGAAGTGTGTGGAGTAAAGATTTGTTCCCAGGATGTAGGCTCCCTGTTTATCTCTCTTATTGTTTCTTTTGCTGAGAAAAAACTTTTTAGTTTGAGTAAGTCCCATTTGTTGATTCTAGTTGTTAACTCTTACGCTATGGGTGTCCTATTAAGGAATTTGGGGCCCGATCCCACAGTATGTAGATCATAACCAACTTTTTTTTCTATCAGATGCCGTGTCTCTGATTTAATATCAAGCTCCTTGATCCATTTTGAGTTAACTTTTGTGCATGGCGAGAGATAGGGATTCAGCTTCTTTTTGATGCAAATGGATTTCCAGTTTTCCCAGCACCATTTGTTGAAGATGCTATCCTTCCTCCATTGCATGCTTTTAGCCCCTTTATCAAATATAAGATAGTTGTAGTTTTGTGGATTGGTTACTGTGTCCTCTATTCTGTACCATTGGTCCACCCGCCTGTTTTGGTACCAGTACCATGCTGTTTTTGTTAATATTGCTCTGTAGTATAGTTTGAAGTCTGGTATCCCTATACCGCCTGATTCACACTTCCTGCTTAGCATTGTTTTTGCTATTCTGGGTCTTTTATTATTCCATATGAATTTCATGATTCTTTTATCGATTTCTACAAGAAATGCTGTTGGGATTTTGATTGGCATTGCATTGAACTTATAGAGAACTTTTGGTAATATTGCCATTTTGATGATGTTGGTTCTGCCTATCCATGAGCAGGGTATATTTTTCCATCTTCTAAGGTCTTCTTCTATATCTTTCTTTAGTGTTCTGTAATTTTCATTGTATAAATCTTTCACCTCTTTTGTTAGGTTGATTCCCAAGTATTTTATTTTTTGGGGGGATATTGTGAATGGAGTAGTTGTCCTCATTTCCGTTTCAGAGGATTTGTCGCTGATATACAGGAATGCCTTTGATTTATGCGTGTTGATCTTATATCCTGCCACTTTGCTGAATTCATTTATTAGCTCTAATAGCTTCTTTGTAGACCTTTTTGGGTCTGCTAGGTATAGAATCATATCATCTGCAAATAGTGATAATTTAAGTTCTTCTTTTCCTATTTTTATGCCTTTAATTTCTTTCGTCTGTCTAATTGCTCTGGCCAGTGTTTTGAGGACTATGTTGAACAGAAGTGGTGAGAGAGGGCATCCCTGTCTTGTACCAGATCTTAGAGGGAATGCCTTCAATTTTTCTCCATTCAGAATGATGCTGGCCTGTGGCTTATCATAGATTGCTTTTACAATGTTGAGGTATGATCCTGTTATCCCTAATTTTTCTAGCGTTTTGAACATAAAGGGATGCTGTACTTTGTCAAATGCTTTTTTCTGCATCTATCGAGATGATCATATGGTTTTTATTTTTAAGTCTATTGATGTGGTGAATAACATTTATTGATTTCCATATATTGAACCAGCCTTGCATCCCAGGGATGAATCCTACTTGATCATGGTGTATAATTTTTTTGATATGTATTTGAATCCGATTCGCCAGAATTTTATTGAGGATTTTTGCATCAAGGTTCATTAGAGAAATTGGTCTGTAGTTTTCTTTCTTTGAAGTGTCTTTGTCTGGTTTCGGAATCAGGGTGATGTTGGCCTCGTAGAATGAATTTGGAAGTTCTCCCTCTTTTTCTATTTCCTGAAATAGCTTGAAAAGTATTGGTGTTAGTTCCTCTTTAAAGGTTTTGTAAAACTCTGCTGTATACCCATCCGGTCCTGGGCTTTTCTTAGTTGGTAGTCTTTTGATGGTTTCTTCTATTTCCTCTATTGTTATTGGTCTGTTTAGGTTGTCAATATCCTCCTGACTCAATCTGGGCAGATCATAAGACTTAAGGAATTTATCTATGCCTTCACTATCTTCTATTTTATTGGAGTATAAGGATTCAAAGTAATTTCTGATTATCTTCTGTATTTCTGAAGTGTCTGTTGTGATATTGCCTTTTTCATCCCCTATGCTAGTAATTTGGGTTCTCTCTCTTCTTCTCTTTGTTAGCATGGCTAAGGGTCTGTCAATTTTATTTATTTTTTCAAAGAACCAGCTTTTAGTTTTGTCAATTTTTTCAATTGTTTCTTTTGTTTCAATTTCATTAATTTCAGCTCTGATTTTAATTATTTCATGCCTTCTACTTCTTTTGCTGTTGTTTTGCTCTTCTTTTTCTAGGATTTTGAGATGAAGTATGAGATCATTTATTTGTTGGTTTTTTCTTTTTTTGAGGAATGAACTCCAAGCAATGAATTTTCCTCTTAGAACTGCTTTCAATGTGTCCCATAGATTCCGATATGTTGTGTCTGTGTTTTCATTTAACTCTAGGAAGTTTTTAATTTCCTCCTTAATGTCTTCTAAAACCCATTGATCACTCAGCAACCTATTGTTCATTCTCCAAGTGATGCTTGATTTTTCCTTCCTTCTTTTATCATTGATTTTCAGTTTCATTCCATTATGATCAGATAAGATGCATGGTATTATCTCTACCCCTTTATATTGTCTAAGAGTTGCCCTGTGACATAATATATGGTCTATTTTTCAGAAGGTTCCATGTGCTGCTGAGAAAAAAGTGTAACTACTTGATGTTGGGTGGTATAGTCTATATATGTCAATTAGGTCTAGGTTGTTAATTGTGTTATTAGTTAAATATTAGTTTCCTTATTTAACTTTTGTTTGGAAGATCTGTCCAGTGGTGAGAGAGGTGTGTTGAAGTCTCCCATGATTATTGTATGTTGGTCTATTAGAATCTTGAACTTGAGAAGAGTTTGCTTGATGAACACAGCTGCACCATTATTTGGGGCATATATATTTATGATTGTTATGTCTTGTTGGTGTATGGTTCCCTTGAGCAGTATGAAGTGTCCTTCTTTGTCCCTTTTGATTAACTTTGGCTTGAAATCTATTTTATTAGATATAAGTATGGACACTCCTGCTTGTTTCCGCAGTCCATATGAGTGGTATGATTTTTCCCAGCCTTTCACCTTCAGTCTATGAATATCTTTTCCTATCAGATGCGTCTCCTGTAGACAGCATATTGTTGGGTCTTGTTTTGTGATCCATTCTACTAGCCTGTGTCTCTTAATTGGTGAGTTTAAGCCATTAACATTTAGGGTTATTATTGAGATATGGTTTGTTCTTCTATCCATATTTGTTTATTGATGTTACTAACCCTGATTTGTTATCCTCTTTGACTACTTTCCCCCCTTTACTGTCCTACCTCCCATTGTTGGTTTTCAATGTTATTTTCCATTTCCTCTTCCTGTAATGTTTTGCCAAGGATTTTTTGAAGAGATGGTTTTCTAGCTGCGAATTCTTTTAACACTTGTTTATCGTGGAAGGTTTTAATTTCATCTTCTAACCTGAAGCTTAATTTCGCCGGATACACGATTCTTGGTTGGAGCCCATTGTCTTTCAGTGTTTGAAATATGTTATTCCAGGATCTTCTAGCTTTCAGAGTCTGTGTTGAGAGATCAGCTATTATCCTGATTGGTTTACCCCTAAATGTAATCTGCTTTCTTTCTCTTGCAGCTTTTAAAATTCTCTCCTTATTCTGTATGTTGGACATTTTCATTATAATGTGTCTAGGTGTGGATCTCTTATGATTTTGCACATTCGGCGTCCTGTAGGCTTCTAGGATTTGGGATTCTGTCTCATTCTTCAAGTCTGAGAAGTTTTCTCGTATTATTTCACTGAATAGACTTTTTATTCCTTTGGTTTGGAGCTCTGTGCCTTCCTGTATCCCAATGACTCTTAAATTTGGTCTTTTGATATTATCCCATAATTCTTGGATATTCTGCTCATGGTTTCTTAGCAGACTTGCTGAGCTGTCTATGTTCTTTTCCAGTTGAAATACTTTGTCTTCATTGTCTGATGTTCTCTCTTCTAAGTGATCTATTCTGCTGGTAGTATTCTCAATTGAGTTTTTAAGTTGGTTTATAGTTTCCTGCATTTCTAGAATTTCTATTTGTTTGTTTTTTATTACCTCTATCTCCCTGTGAAATTGATCTTTTACTTCCTGGATTTGTTTGTCAATGTGATCTTTCATTGTCTGATTTTGCTGTCTCATGTCTTCCTTGAGACTCCAGATCATCTGAAGCATATAAATCCTGATGTCTTTATCTGACATTCCATCTGTTGCAGCTATTACCTCTTCTAAAGTTGAGTTGACCTGCATTACTTGTGGTCCTTTCTTTCCTTGTCTTTTCATACTGCTGGTGTTTCTTTCTGCTTGGTGCCACTGTTGTGTTTTTGAAATTTACCCCCTATTTATTTATGTTGCTCTTGTATAGTTGGGAAGTCTCCTTGCTGGGCGGGTATTGGCTGTGCTCCTCCTCTAATTATGGTGGTCTGTCTACCCCGCTGATCGGTCGCAGGTCTGCCCCCGCTGCAGGCACTGGTGGTGGCTTTGCTCTGCCCCCACTCCAATTGTGGTAACGTAACTACCGCGCCCTGGGATCGTTGGTCCTGATCTGGATGTGGGTGGCGGCTCAGCTGGGCCCCCACTCCAATTGGTGTGACGAGTCTACCGCGCTGGCAGACCTCTAGGCCGGTGGGTCGCAGTTCTGCACAGCCCCCACTCCCAATGGGGGTACCTGACTACCTCTCCAACGGGTCGCTGAGCCCCCTCCGGACCCGGGCGGCGACCCTGCTCCACCCCCACTCCAACCAGTGTGACGCGACTGCCTCGGTTTTACGTGTCCACCACACTGGCAAGCTACCTGGCCTGTCTTGCCAGTTGGCGGCAGGTCTGCCTGCCCTGCTTGCTCGGATGGCAGCTCCGCACAGCCCCTACTCCAAATGAGGTTACTTGGCTACTGCGCCGCAGAATCACTGGTCCTATTCTAGGCGTGGGCGGCTGCTCTCTTCAGCCCCAGCTGCGTTTGGGGTGTCATGGTACCATGCCGGCGGGTCACTTGGCCTGCTCTGGGTGCAGGAGGAAGCTCCACTCTGCCCCTACTACACCCCGCGGGACCCTGATTGAGAAGCAGTCACCGCCGGTTCCCTAGCCTTGGGCCAAAGCAGCTTAGGTATTCGGAACCCCGCCTCTCCGATCTGATACACTCTCCGCTGGGAGCTGGCTACAGGGAGCGACCCCCACGGGTTCCCCAGCCCCAGGCCAAAACTGTTCCAGGAGTTAGAACCCAGTCACCCCAAGCTCAGCGCACGCTCCACTTGGAGCTGGCCTCCGCCGGCAGTCTCCGCAGTTTCCTCAGACCTGGGCCAGGTTAGCCCCGGGAACCCGAATCCAGCTGCTCAGTGCCCGGCGCACGCCTTGCCAGGCACGAGCCTCTAGGAGTATTCTCCACAAGAACCTCCGCCCCGAGCCTGAGCAAGAAATCTGTCTGCTAGACGCAGGCAAATACCAGCCTGATATCACCTGTTCGTAGTTGAATGGGCTGAGATCAGTAGAACACGGGGATGATTACATCATCTCTCCGAAATGGCGGCTGCTGTCCTCCACTATGGTCCGACCGGTGTCTGGAACCAAACTGGGCCACTTCTCTCCTCTGTTTCAAAGCCGGAACTCAGCACTAAGGGCTCCAATGTACCACTGGCGGGAGCCCCCCTGGATCCGTATCGCTGTTCCCCCGCTCCGGCACCCTGCCGCTCCCCGGCGCGCGCCACAGACTCCAGCCTCCGGGCGATCGCCTGTCAGGCTATGCGACCCTCCGTGCGGGGAAATGGAGCTCTCAGAGCCGAACTTCGCACGATGGAAATCTGTCCACTAGATTCTGGAGCACCTCAATTTCACTGGAACTTCCCAAAGATATCCTTCAGCAGTTTTGCATTGTCTTTCTCCCACTTAGTGACGCGGCGCCCTGGGGTGATGCAGTCCCTTCGCCGCCATCTTCTTTTCCCTTCTCCTGCTTACATAATTTTTATAACAAAATTTAAATGTTAATCTCCTGCCTTAAATCTCATTTCTTTTTTGTACCTTGGTTCATATTACTTGTCTATTATATCTCTTTTTTTTTCCTTTTCTCATTTTTTATTCTTCTCTTTTCAACATCTATATAGTGTAAGAGTAATTTTACTATATTCAATAATCCATTTCTAAATCTATTTAAGAACATTATTATGATTTTATACTTGGAATAGAGGAACAATGGAAAATATTTTCAATAAGTTTATTTTTATTTTTCTTGAGGTTTATTAATGCATGGCTTTGATCTGAAGTGCTTGCAGTTAATAGGGTTTAGTATCTTCTCTCAAAGTGGTGCTGAGATTTGGCATTGCAGAGGATACATTGAGCCGCAGTATCAATATTTGGATATTTACTTTGCCTGTGGGCTTTAATAGCCAAAAGCTCATAAAATAGTCTCTCGCATAAAAGTAGGAGATGATCATCACAGCAGATGGGAATAACATTAAGAGAAAGCCTTTAAATCACTGGTATAGACAAGGCACGAATATACAAACTAAAGAAATGCACAACCTTTTCAATGAAATAATATCAGAAAAATTTCCAAACTCTAGAAATAAGATGGCAACCCAAATACAAGACCCACTTAGAGCCTAAATAGACAATATTTAATAAGATCTTCTCCAAGATACATTGTAATTAAGATGTATAATACCCAGAACAAGGATAAAATTTTAAAAGTTGGAAGAGAAAACCTTTAGAGGTAATATTTAGAGGTAAGCCAGTTAGATTTTCTATTAATTTCTATGCCAAGACCCTAACAGCCAAGAGATTTGTTGTTCCTTTTTTTTTAATTGAAAGGTCAAATATTATATAAATTATCTTATTATGAGAATAAGGTCATAATTCTAAATTGCTTACATCAATTTTATAATAAAATTTAAATGCTAAGCACTATAAATTTATTCTACATATTAGCTTTTAATATTATACAAACTTTTCTCTTAGAAAATTATATATATATATATATGTATATAGATATATGTGTATATAGATATATATGTATATAGATACAGATATTTGAAGCCAAAACATCTTTTCAAAGCTGAAAGAACACTATTTAATTTTTATTGCAAACAAGACACTAAAATGTGCCTAGAATTTTTCAAAAAAAATTCTAAAGTATTTCACCATATTAGTAATAGAACTAAATAGAACTTATACAGACCCCCAAAGTCAGCCATAGATAGACATAATAACAAATTAGCCAAAAATAGAAAATAATAGTTCACAAAGTTAAAGTAAGCTTTTAAAACAATGTGAGATTAAGTCATATGAAATTGCAAATATTAGATAATTTTAACTTACAAAAAAGAGATTCACATTGGTAAACTCAATATATTTTGTATTGCTTTCTGAATTCCAACCACAGTAAATGCACTGAAATAAATCCTCCCTCTCAAAACAATTAAACAAAAACAGAACAATCCCACATTACCAAAGCATAGAATAGTGCACAATGTTATCAGAGTTCAGGTTCTTTATTGTTGTTATTGTTACTACTACTATTATTATTGCAGTTTTATGATTATATAGTAGTTGGGCTCATACTGGTTAGGGGAGTCATCCAACAACAAAATAAAATGATTTTAAATATTCATGCCCCAAATGTCAGTTCATTTAAATACATGGAAACTGATTTGGGTTCATGATCCTTCCTTTTTTCTTCATCTTTATATTCCTGTCTTCCCACTACTCTCACCTTCTCCTTGAAATAATACATACCACGCCATGAAAAACGGGTACCAACAAAGTTTGCTATATCCAGCAAACCTAAACTTCAGAATTAAATATGAATTAAAACATTTCCATGATACACAAAAATTACCACAATTTATAATACTAAGCTAGCACTACAAAACATACTCTAAAATATTCCATACAGAAGAAATGAAAAACAAATACCAGAAGCTGTGTATGGTGGCACATACCTGTAATACTAGAGGCCCAGGAGGCTGAGGCAAGAGACTTTCAATTTCAAGGTCAGTCTCAGAAACCTAGTGGGAACCTCAGCAAGTCAGCAAGACCCTTGCTCAATTTTTTTAAAAAATAAAAAGGACTGGGGATGTAGCTCTGTGGTAAAACACTCATGCATTCAATAACTAGTACCAAATAAATAAATAAACATCAGAGCCAACATAAGAATGAATCTCACTAGAAGAATAGTCAAAGAATAATCAAGACTGAATTAAACAAATAAATCAAAATGTCAGGAAAAAAATCATCTTTCTATAATAAAACTAAATGTAAAAGGTTTAAACTCCCCAACTAAAGCAGATTGGCAGAACAGATTAAAACACAGACCAACCATAGGTCATTTTATAAGAGAGTCATCTTTTTTTTTTCTTTTCTTATGACTTTTATTCCATTAATAATTTTCCCCTTTAAGCACACTTTATTTTTTTTATTGTTGGTCGTTCAAAACATTACATCTAACTTGATATATCATATTTCACAGTTTGATTCAAAAGGGTTATGAACTCCCATTTTTACCCCATATACAGATTGCTGAATCACATCAGTTACATCAATTACATTTCCATTGATTTACATATTGCCATTCTAGTGTCTGATGAATTCTGCTCTCTATCCTAACCTCTACTATCCCCCCTCCCCTCCCCACCCCTCCCCTCTTCTCTCTCAACCCCCTCTACTGTAAAACATTTCTTCCACTTGTATTATTCTTCCCTTACCCCTCACTTCCTCTTGTATGTAATTTTGTATAACCCTGAGGATCACCTTCCCTAAATGCCAAATGACTTCTTTGATATAAGGAGAGTAACTAAGGACAGAGTAGGGACAAGAGCAGGAGAAGAAGATTAACATTAATAGGGATGAGAGGGGGGAGGGAAAGGGAGAGAGAAGGGAAATTGCATATAAGAGAGTCATCTTATAGGGAGACATCTATAGGCTATTGGGAAATGATGAAAAGCTATACTGTGTAAAGGGAGACTGAAAGTAAGCAAGGGTATCTATTTTCATAGCTGACAAAGATGCCTTCAACACAACATAAATCAGAAGAGACACAGAAGGCCATGCCACACTGGTTAAGGGAATCATCCAACAACAAGATAAAATGATTTTAAATATTCATGCCCCAAATGTCAGTGCACTTAGACAGTATAAAACAAATCTGTATAAAACAAATCTTACTCAAGAGAAGAATCAAATAACCCCAATACAATGATACTGGTTGATTTTAACATATTCCCTGACCAATAGATAGGTCACTCAAGTATAAACAAGGTAAGATTTCAGAAATAAAATGTAATATTAATTAAATGGACCTAACAGAACTCTATAAAATATTTGATTCATTAACAACCGAATTCACTTTCTTTTCTGCTGCACATGGAACCTTCTCTACAATAGACAATATTTTAGGACACAAAACAAGTCTTAGCAAATACAAAACAAAGAGATAATTTCTTGTATAATATTAGATCATAGTGCAATGAAATTAGAAATCAATAACAAGATTAAAAAATAGAAACCATTTTAACACCTGAGATTATGTATAAAATTTTGAGTGAGGATCATACCAGAAATCAGTAGAGAAATAAAAAATATTTAGAAACAAATGAGAATAGAGATACAATATATCAAAATCTCTGTGACAATCTGAAGGCAGTTCTAAGAGGAAAGTTTTAGATTTGAGTGTCTATATATTTTTTTAAAGCAGAAATATTCAAAATAATCTAATATTATAATTATAGACCCTAGAACTGGAAGAAAAAACTAATTACAAAATTAGTAAAGGACAAGAAAAAATTATGATTTAAGCTAAAATTAATTAAATTAATAACAAAGAAACAAGACAAAATGAATTAATACAACAAAGAGGTGGTTCATTGAAAAGATAAAAAGGATTGATGAACATTTAGCCAATCTAACCAAAAGAGTCAATCCACATCAACAAAATTACAGATAAAAAAGTAGATATCACCAGGGACACTTTGGAAATACAAAGAATTATTAGAAACTATTTTAAATATTTAAACTATATAAACTGTAAAATCTACAAAATACTGACAAATTTCTTGACATACACAAACCACTCAAATTGAACCATGAGAATAGGAGAAAAACCTTAGCAGATCGACATCAAGCAATAGGTTTAAACAACAATAAAAAGCCTTCAAAGAAACACCAAAGATGAATGGATTCTTAGCCAACTTATACCAGACCTTTAAGAAGAACTAATGCTAAATATTCTCAAATTTTCCCCTGGAACAAAAAGGGAGAGAACACTGCCAAATTTATTCTATTTAGCCAATATTACTCTGATACCAAACCAGACAATGACATCAAGGAAAGAAAACTACACACTAATATCCCTGATGAACAAAGATGCAAAATTCCTTAATAAAATGTTAGCCTGCTGCATTCAAAAATGCATTAAAAGGATAGTACACCATGGTCAACTGAATTTCATCCTAGGGGTACAGAGTTGACTGAACATATGTAAATCAAAAAATATAATTCACCACAAAATAGAGTTAAGAACAAGAATCATATGATCATCTCAATAGATGCAGAAAAAGCCACTGACAAAATCCACCACCAATGCATGTTAAAAACGCTGGAGAAACAAGCAATAGCAGGAACTTACCTGTACTTTATAAACTTACTTTACTTTATAAAGATATATACAACCAACTCAAGATGACATCATACTGAAGGGTGAAAAACTGAAAGCATTTCATTATAATCAGGAATAAGACAAGGATGTCAACTCTCAACAACTCATATTCAGCATAGTTCTTGAAATTCCTGCTAGAATAATCTAGCAATAGAAGGAATTTAAGGGATATAAATAGGAAAAAAAGAAGTCAAATTATTTCTGCATGCTGATGACATGATCATATATTTAGAAAACCCAAAAAAACTCTCAGAAGACTTCTAAAACTGATAAACAAATTCAGCAAAGTAGCAGGATAAAAGGTCAACATACAATAAAAAATATATTTCCAATACTCCAATAATCAAGCTGCTGAGACAGAAATCAGGTTAAGTATTCTTTTCACAGTAACCTTGAAAGAAAATTGGAAGAAAAAAATCTAACAAAGCAAGTGAAAGATCTCTACAATGAAAACTACAGTATATTTTTAAAAATATTAATTGAAGAAGACCTTAGAAGATGAAAGGAATTCCCATGTTCTTGGATAGCCAGATTTAATATTGTCCAAATGCCTATACTACCAAAAGCAATATACAAATTTGATGCAATTCCCATCAAAATATCAATGGCATTCTTCATAAAACTAGAAAAATAGTCCTAAAATTAATTTGAAAGAATAAGAAACCCAGAATAGCTAAAGTAATCCTCAGCAAGAATAATGATGCAAGAGGTATCACAATAACTGATCTCAAATTATACAACAGACCTATAGTTAAAAAAAATAACAACAACAAGAAAACAGCCCAATAATTGCATCAAAATAGTCATAAAGACCAATGGAATAGAATAGAAGAGCAGGTAGAAAAAGCCTACAGAATGGCAGAAAATCTTTGCCAGTTACTCCTCTGTCGGGGTATTAATATTCAGAATATATAAAGACTTCCCTCCCTTCCAAAAAAAAATCAAAAAGCAAACAAACCAATACCCTAGTCAATAAATGGGCAATAAAACAAGCTGGACATTTCTCAAGATAAGAAATACAAATGGTTAACAATATGTGAAAAATATTCAACATCCCTAGCAATCAGAAAAATACAACTCAAAACAATATTGAGATTCCTTCTCACTCCAGCTAGAATGTCAAATATCAAGAATACAAATAATAATAAATGCTGGTAAATATGTGGAAGAAAAGGCACAATCATACACTGTTAATGGATCTGCAAATTGTCAGATACTTTGGAAAGCAGCATGGAAATTCCTCAAGAAACTAGGAATGGAACACAGTATAACCCAGCTATCCCACCCCTTAGTATTTTCCAAAAGAATGAATATCATAATACTTACTGATACACAATCATCAATGTTTATAACAGTACAATTCACAATATCCATGCTTGGAAAGTTAAGGTCAATTGTTTTCTCTCATGTATGGAAATTAGAGTAAAATAAGGAAAAAAGGTATGAGGGAGGATCCCATGAAATGGAAGGAATATTAGTGATTGTGAGAAAGGGAATTGAAGATTACCTATAAGGAAGGGTATAGGAAAAGGGAGGAACTGCAGAATGAAGTAGACCAAATTATGTTTGTATATATGAATATGTGTATAAAGGTAATTAAGGTTATACATATATATTAATATATGTATAAAGGTGAAGTCCACTTTTA
This sequence comes from Urocitellus parryii, assembly GCF_045843805.1. NCBI lineage: Eukaryota > Metazoa > Chordata > Mammalia > Rodentia > Sciuridae > Urocitellus > Urocitellus parryii. The sequence goes on from NC_135534.1 coordinate 78,583,521, forward strand.
TGTATATCTATAAAGCACAACTTTAAAAATAAATAAATACAAAGAAGATAAATAGAATAGAGGAAGTGAAATGGGGGAAGGTATAAAGAGGAAGTATTGGGTCCTGAAATGGAGCAAATTATATTCCATGCAGGTATGGTTATGTCAGAATGAACCCACTATTATGTATAAGTATTATGTGATAATGAAAACACTCTTAAAAAGTATAATTTCAGAAGTGAATAAAATGATTCAAATTGAAAGAAGATATTTTATATTATCAAAGTTAATAGTAATATAATTACAAAGTACTGGGCAGCAGTCATGTAACTAAGGTTGTGTACCTGTTATTTTATTGGATAAGTACCACTAGCACTATTTTGCAGACCAAGAAATTGAAACTTAGGGAAGTCAGGAGATACACTCACAACATACAGATCTAATAAATAACAGCTGAATTCTAAAGTTCTGTGCCCTTTATACAAACACACAATTTCATTTTATTTGACATATAATTTGGTCTCCCTTCTTCAGTTCTCTCTTATCTTCAGTTTCATTTCTTCTGTCTGTTCCTTACATTCCCTTCAACCCCTCTAATTTCCCTCCCATTTTGTTTCAAGCCAGTGACAAGGCTGTCATAGATCTTACCACAATTTCATTTTAAAAAGCTGGGCAGCCCACATTAGGAACCTGCATAAAGTCCTTAAGGTTGTACACTCCACTCCTTTTGTGTTTCTCATTTTGTCTCATGAAAGAGGCTGTGCTAACAGAAGAAGGGTGGACCTAGAGGTCTCTACTCAATGTGTACTATAGGTAAGAAATTCTTTGATTTTCTGTGTTGAGAGAGCATAAAAGTTTTCAGTGGTAGTGTATACCAAAAAGAAACATATATTCTATGTGTTTGTTGATGGGTACACAAACACATAGAATATATGTATACACTATTCTACTTTTGAGCATGTTGGAAATTATTTTATAAAATAAATTAAAGTCTCCCTTGTCTGTACTTGCCATTCAGCAATTGCATTCTTTGCTTATCCCATGTTTACTATTTCATGCTCTGGTAAGGAAATAATTTCAAAATAAATCTCAACACAAGGAAAGGTCAATTTCTGAAAAAATAATATCATTATAAGATTATGTCAACTTAAATAAAGACAAATTTACTTAGACATTTTCTTCTTTTTTTCATTCTTATCTTCTTTGTATGATACCAATTTCATGTTTATGGGACACATGAATACAGAGAAAGGGAAATGTCTTATATCTGTCAGAAATAACATATGATTCAGATGAAACTCCAGATGGAAGTTCTGTTAGTGAGATGTATTCAACAAGCCCCTTGCAGTCGGTATGTAAAAGAATAACCCTCTGTCACAGGCACATCCTAGAGGAGCAATGGACATGGCCCTGCTCCTTGGCTTCCAATGTTGTATCCTAAAGTCTCCAAGATCCCAACTTTATAATCCATGTGGGCAATGCTGCCTTGATTTTCTGATTCTCATATCCTTAATCTTATTTTCTAATTCCTCTGCTTCAATTCAGAGTATCCTCTTTTTCCACCTATATAAAGAAAACTGTATTTTACTTTCAAAAATACTTCATAAAAGGGAAAGTGAAAATATTTCAGAAATTTTCTGTTTTGAATGAACAATCTTTAATATATTTGAAGTACGTTACTTATCAAATTGTAAACTGTCAGAAAGTAATAAACGAGCGGACACTCCACCGAGGCAGTCAGCGGCCACCATCCGGGAAAGCTGAAGGATACACCGTCACTCTCCTTCAGAGGGCAACATCAAAACAGGTCGGAGTCATTCAGCTCACCCCCCAGACAGCGGGAATTCGCATAAAATCTCTCCTAGGCTTGCCGGGAGAGGGAGTATCAAGCTGAGCCTCCATAAAGACTAGGGGGAAACCAGAGACACCTGACCTCCAACCCCTCCTCCCAGTAGCAGCCAAAACGAAACCTGGCTAGCCAGCGCTGGGGGAGGGGCAAGCAGAAAAAATCAAAGTGATAGAGTGCCAGGGATCCCAGCAGCCTGCAGCAGGGCCCCGGAGATCCAGGCCAACTGATTCGCGTGGCCTGTCCTGCGGCTACAGAAGGCGGGGCGCCTCAGTGAAGCCATTAATTAGCAAGCAGGGAGGTTAGGGAAGGCCATTAGGTGGAATCCCACCAGCCAAGCCCACACGGACCCTTGGGCCGAGCACGGGATCTCAGAAGGGGAAGGAAGCGGTACAGTCCCATCCCCCACAGCGGACACTCCACTGAGGCAGTCAGCGGCCACCATCCGGGAAAGCTGAAGGATACACTGCCACTCTCCTTCAGGGGGCAACATCAAAACAGCGGACACTCCATCCAGGCAGTCAGCGGCCACCATCCGGGAAAGCTGAAGAATACACCACCACTCTCCAACAGCTTGCAACATCAAAACAGCCAGCAGCAGGACCCCGGAGATCCAGGCCAACTGATTCGCGCGGCCTGCCCCGTAGCTACAGAAGGCGTGGCGCCTCAGAGAAGCCATTAATTAGCAAGCAGGGAGGTTAGGGACTGCCATTAGGTGGAATCCCGCCAGCCAAGCCCACCGCCCACGCCCGGAACAGGCCCAGCGACCTGCCAGCATTGTAGTCACGACACCCCAATTGGAATAGGGACAGAGCAAAGCCGCCTTCCACTCCCGGAACAGGCCCAGAGAGCCGCCAGCGTGGTAGACACGTCACCCCAATTGGAGTAGGGGCACAGCCGCCGTCCGCACCTGCAAGGGAGACTTTTCAAGTATACAAGAGCAACATAAATAAATAGGGGGTAAATTTCAAAACACAACAGTTGCACCAAGCAGAAAGAAACGCGAGCAGTATGAAAAGACAAGGAAAGAAAGGACCACAAGCAATGCAGGTCAACTCAACTTTAGAAGAGGTAATAGCTGCAACAGATGGAATATCAGATAAAGAGTTCAGGATATATATGCTTCAGATGATCTGGAGTCTCAAGGAAAACATGAGACAGCAAAATCAGACAATGAAAGATCACATTGACAAACAAATCCAGGAAGTAAAAGATCAATTTCACAGGGAGATAGAGGTAATAAAAAACAAACAAATTGAAATTCTACAAATGCAGGAAACAATAAACCAACTTAAAAACTCAATTGAGAATACTACCAGCAGAGTAGATCACTTAGAAGAGAGAACATCAGACAATGAAGACAAAGTATTTCAACTGGAAAAGAACATAGACAGCTCAGCAAGTCTGCTAAGAAACCATGAGCAGAACATCCAAGAATTATGGGACAATATCAAAAGACCAAATTTAAGAGTCATTGGGATACAGGAAGGCACAGAGCTCCATTCCAAAGGAATAAAAAGTCTATTCAGTGAAATAATACGAGAAAACTTCCCAGAATTGAAGATTGAGACAGAATCCCAAATCCTAGAAGCCTACAGGACACCGAATGTGCAAAATCATAAGAGATCCACACCTAGACACATTATAATGAAGATGTCCAACATACAGAATAAGGAGAGAATTTTAAAAGCTGCAAGAGAAAGAAAGCAGATTACATTTAGGGGTAAACCAATCAGGATAACAGCTAATCTCTCTTCTGAAAGCTAGAAGATCCTGGAATAACATATTTCAAACACTGAAAGACAATGGGCTCCAACCAAGAATCGTGTATCCGGCGAAATTAAGCTTCAGATTAGAAGATGAAATTAAAACCTTCCACAATAAACAAAAGTTAAAAGAATTCGCAGCTAGAAAACCATCTCTTCAAAAAATCCTTGGCAAAACATTACAGGAAGAGGAAATGGAAAATAACATTGAAAACCAACAATGGGAGGTAGGACAGTAAAGGGGGGAAAGTAGTCAAAGAGGATAACAAATCAGGGTTAGTAACATCAATAAACAAATATGGATAGAAGAACAAACCATATCTCAATAATAACCCTAAATGTTAACGGCTTAAACTCACCAATTAAGAGACACAGGCTAGTAGAATGGATCAAAAAACAAGACCCAACAATATGCTGTCTACAGGAGACGCATCTGATAGGAAAAGATATACATAGACTGAAGGTGAAAGGTTGGGAAAAATCATATCACTCATATGGACCGCGGAAACAAGCAGGAGTGTCCATACTCATATCTAATAAAATAGATTTCAAGCCAAAGCGAATCAAAAGGGATATTGAAGGACACTTCATACTGCTCAAGGGAACCATACACCAACAAGACATAACAATCATAAATATATATGCCCCAAATAATGGTGCAGCTGTGTTCATCAAGCAAACTCTTCTCAAGTTCAAGAGTCTAATAGACCAACATACAATAATCATGGGAGACTTCAACACACCTCTCTCACCACTGGACAGATCTTCCAAACAAAAGTTAAATAAGGAAACTATAGAACTCAATAACACAATTAACAACCTAGACTTAATTGACATATATAGACTATACCACCCAACATCAAGTAGCTACACTTTTTTCTCAGCAGCACATGGAACCTTCTCAAAAATAGACCATATACTATGTCACAGGGCAACTCTTAGACAATACAAAGGGGTAGAGATAATACCATGCATCTTATCTGATCATAATGGAATGAAACTGAAAATCAATGATAAAAGAAGTAAGGAAAAATCAAGCATCACCTGGAGAATGAACAATAGGTTGCTGAGTGATCAATGGGTTTTAGAAGACATCAAGGAGGAAATTAAAAACTTCCTAGAGTTAAATGAAAACACAGACACAACATATCGGAATCTATGGGACACATTGAAAGCAGTTCTAAGAGGAAAATTCATTGCTTGGAGTTCATTCCTCAAAAAAAGAAAAAACCAAAAAATAAATGATCTCATACTTCATCTCAAAATCCTAGAAAAAGAAGAGCAAAACAACAGCAAAAGAAGTAGAAGGCAAGAAATAATTAAAGTCAGAGCTGAAATTAATGAAATTGAAACAAAAGAAACAATTGAAAAAATTGACAAAACTAAAAGCTGGTTCTTTGAAAAAATAAATAAAATTGACAGACCCTTAGCCATGCTAACGAAGAGAAGAAGAGAGAGAACCCAAATTACTAGCATAGGGGATGAAAAAGGCAATATCACAACAGACACTTCAGAAATACAGAAGATAATCAGAAATTACTTTGAATCCTTATACTCCAATAAAATAGAAGATAGTGAAGGCATAGATAAATTCCTTGAGTCCTATGATCTGCCCAGATTGAGCCAGGAGAATATAGACAACCTAAACAGACCAATAACAATAGAGGAAATAGAAGAAACCATCAAAAGACTACCAACTAAGAAAAGCCCAGGACCGGATGGGTATACAGCAGAGTTTTACAAAACCTTTAAAGAGGAACTAACACCAATACTTTTCAAGCTATTTCAGGAAATAGAAAAAGAGGGAGAACTTCCAAATTCATTCTACGAGGCCAACATCACCCTGATTCCGAAACCAGACAAAGACACACCAAAGAAGGAAAACTACAGACCAATATCTCTAATGAACCTTGACGCAAAAATCCTCAATAAAATTCTGGCGAATCGGATTCAAATACATATCAAAAAAATTATACATCATGATCAAGTAGGATTCATCCCTGGGATGCAAGGCTGGTTTAATATACGGAAATCAATAAATGTTATTCACCACATCAATAGACTTAAAAATAAGAACCATATGATCATCTCAATAGATGCAGAAAAAGCATTCGACAAAGTACAGCATCCCTTTATGTTCAAAACGCTAGAAAAATTAGGGATAACAGGATCATACCTCAACATTGTAAAAGCAATCTATGATAAGCCACAGGCCAGCATCATTCTGAATGGAGAAAAATTGAAGGCATTCCCTCTAAGATCTGGTACAAGACAGGGATGCCCTCTCTCACCACTTCTGTTCAACATAGTCCTCGAAACACTGGCCAGAGCAATTAGACAGTCAAAAGAAATTAAAGGCATAAAAATAGGAAAAGAAGAACTTAAATTATCACTATTTGCAGATGATGATTCTATACCTAGCAGACCCAAAAGGGTCTACAAAGAAGCTATTAGAGCTAATAAATGAATTCAGCAAAGTGGCAGGATATAAGATCAACACGCATAAATCAAAGGCATTCCTGTATATCAGCGACAAATCCTCTGAAACAGAAATGAGGACAACTACTCCATTCACAATATCCCCCCAAAAAATAAAATACTTGGGAATCAACCTAACAAAAGAGGTGAAAGATTTATACAATGAAAATTACAGAACCCTAAAGAAAGACATAGAAGAAGACCTTAGAAGATGGAAAAACATACCCTGCTCATGGATAGGCAGAACTAACATCATCAAAATGGCGATATTACCAAAAGTTCTCTATAAGTTCAATGCAATGCCAATCAAAATCCCAACAGCATTTCTTGTAGAAATCGATAAAAGAATCATGAAATTCATATGGAATAATAAAAGACCCAGAATAGCAAAAACAATACTAAGCAGGAAGTGTGAATCAGGCGGTATAGGGATACCAGACTTCAAACTATACTACAGAGCAATAGTAACAAAAACAGCATGGTACTGGTACCAAAACAGGCGGGTGGACCAATGGTACAGAATAGAGGACACAGTAACCAATCCACAAAACTACAACTATCTTATATTTGATAAAGGGGCTAAAAGCATGCAATGGAGGAAGGATAGCATCTTCAACAAATGGTGCTGGGAAAACTGGAAATCCATTTGCACCAAAATGAATCTGAATCCCTATCTCTCGCCGTGCACAAAAGTTAACTCAAAATGGATCAAGGAGCTTGATATTAAATCAGAGACACGGCATCTGATAGAAGAAAAAGTTGGTTATGATCTACACGCTGTGGGATCGGGCTCCAAATTCCTCAATAGGACACCCATAGCGCTAGAGTTAACAAATAGAATCAACAAATGGGACTTACTCAAACTAAAAAGTTTTTTCTCAGCAAAAGAAACAATAAGACAGATAAACAGGGAGCCTACATCCTGGGAACAAATCTTTACTCCACACACTTCAGATAGAGCCCTAATAACCAGCATATACAAAGAACTCAAAAAATTAGACAATAAGATAACAAATAACCCAATCAATAAATGGGCCAAGGACCTGAACAGACACTTCTCAGAGGAGGACATACAATTAATCAACAAGTACATGAAAAAATGCTCACCATCGCTAGCAGTCAGAGAAATGCAAATCAAAACTACCCTAAGATACCATCTCACTCCAGTAAGACTGGCAGCCATTAGGAAGTCAAACAACAATAAGTGCTGGAGAGGATGCAGGGAAAAGGGCACTCTTGTTCATTGCTGGTGGGACTGCAAATTGGTGCAGCCAATTTGGAAAGCAGTATGGAGATTTCTCGGAAAGCTGGGAATGGAACCACCATTTGACCCAGCTATTCCCCTTCTCGGTCTATTCCCTAAAGCCCTAACAAGAGCATGCTACAGGGACACTGCTACATCGATGTTCATAGCAGCTCAATTCACAATAGCAAGACTGTGGAACCAGCCTAGATGCCCTTCAATAGATGAATGGATAAAAAAAATGTGGCATTTATACACTATGGAGTATTACTCTGCATTAAAAAATGACAAAATCATAGAATTTGGAGGGAAATGGATGGCATTAGAGCAGATTATGCTAAGTGAAGCTAGTCAATCTTTAAAAAACAAATACCAAATGACTCCTTTGATATAAGGGGTGTAAACAAGGACAGGGTAGGGACGAAGAGCTTGAGAAGAATATTTACAGTAAACAGGGATGAGAGGTGGGAGGGAAAGGGAGTGAGAAGGGAAATTGCATGGAAATGGAAGGCGATCCTCAGGGTTATACAAAATGTCATATAAGAGGAAAGGAGGGGTAAGACAAGAGAATACAAATGGAAGAAATGATTTACAGTAGAAGGGGTAGAGAGAGAAAAGGGGAGGGGAGGGGAGGGGAGGGGAGGGGGGATAGTAGACAATAGGACAGACAGCAGAATACATCAGACACTAGAAAGGCAATATGTCAATCAATGGAAGGGTAACTGATGTGATACAGCAATTTGTATACGGGGTAAAAGCGGGAGTTCATAATCCACTTGAATCAAACCGTGTAATATGATGTATTAAGAACTATGTAATGTTATGAACGACCAATAAAAAAAAAATAAAAAAAATAAAAAAAAGAAAAAAAAAAAAAAGAAAGTAATAAACAACCACATAGGTTCTGAATGGATGCATTTCTTTGTAAAAATATAGTTTACTGAAACATTAAAAATATCATAAAAGCCTTGAATAATTTTTTGAATGAAGTTAAAAATGCACATAAAAATCCACTGCACTCTAAAATTTTTAAAAATCAAGAAACAAGTGTCTTACCATTGTGAGAGTAAATGGATGGTTTTCCAATGCAGATACACTGGGACAGTGAAGAATAATATACTGAAAAAGCAACAAACAGATTGATTTTAAATTACTAAAAAAGAAATTCAACTATCCCAATGAAGCTATGTGTACTATTTTTTTATATTTTTTATAATTAATAAATTAAGGGTGTTTTTAAAGTTGTTGACCATTGACTCACCTGACCAGGTCTTGCTTTAAAATTTTCTTTGACCATTCGGATCTCCATGACATCTGATGGATGACTGATGACTGAGATGATGGTGACTGGCTTATTGCTCCGGATACACCGATAAAGTCTTTCTGCACAGTACAGGCACAAAGGTCCAGAAATCCAAAGCCAAGTCTAAAGGAGAATTTTCAAAAATATATTTCAAAACACTTGAATTGTAAGTATGTATATTCTGCCTGTATGCTTATTTTATACATTATGATAATAATATTTCAGCTTGTATTTTAAATAATAAAATACAAATAAAATGAGTCAAAATAATAGATTCTCATTCATTAAAAAAAAAAAAAAAAACGGAGTGCAAAATAAAATACTGTTGAGACCCAACCTCAAGCCCACATCCCAGGTATAACCATCATTCATTCTTTCTTACATCCATGTGTGTAAACAAAAATATAATGTATATACACAATTTGTCTCTGTAGAAGAAAATAAAAGCAAACTGAAACCTCAGATTTATCTAAGGGTGGTTTTAGGGGGGAAAAAAAGCATCAGTACAATGTGTAGTAAAAAGATAATGCATGCAGGGCTGTGGTCATTGCTCAGCAGTAGAACACTAGTGCTCGCCTAGCACAGGCGAAGCGCTGGGTTCAGTCCTCAGCACCACATTTAAGTAAATAAATAAAATAAAGGTATTGTATCCAAATAAAACTAAAAAACAAAATATTTTAAAAGGATAATGCCCTAGATATTTTATTGCATATTGTGTATATGTATAAAATGCACATATACACAATGCATACACATATTATATGCACATACATCTTTTAAAAATGAAACATTCCAGGCATATTATTTACAATTTACTTTTAAATATTATGAGCAGATAATAATACTTATATAAAAACTGTGACAATTTACAACTGGGAATTACCGCCCATGGGGCCAATGTTTCCTTTACAACAGCACACTATATCTCTCTCACCACTTTGAAGCCACTAACTAAATCTTACTTTAATGGTAATTTCTTAAATCTTATTTACATAGTTGATCCAGGACTCCCCCCTTCCATGAAGCTAGAATGGGCCTCTTTTTTATAAGTTTAGCATCACACTGTGTGAATAAAAGACATGGAAGGGCAAGTTCTGCAAGGTAGCAACCTTGAAAGCACCAGGTTCTGCATAAGCAAAGTGGCAGTCCTCATACCTGCCCTGTCCAATACACAGCATTTTGTGAAGCTCGGAAAACTTATGGAAATAATAAATCTGATAGATATCTAGAGGATTATTACTAATGAAACCACAAAACTAGCACATTTATTCAAAAATCTTCTACAAATTCTAGTTTTTGACTTCTAATTCTTCTTTTTGTAAAGTAAAACTTGACATCAGTATTCCCTACCTTCATTCAGAACAGATAGAACCAGGGTGGAATTTATATGTGGATAGTTCCCACAGCTACAAGGAAAGATTAGGGCCCTCACTAAACTCTTAGCTAAGTACTTGGAGAAGTTTTCCAAGACCAAGCATTTGGCCAAAGAACTAAGTTTGCATACTACCTGTACCATTTACTGTCTTAGAGGCTTTGATCAAGATATTTTATGCATTTTAAGTACAATTTCTTCATTAGAAAATTGAGGATAACAGTAATTGCTTCTAATAGTCATTTTAAATATTAAAAAATATATTAATACAGAACATTTCAACACAGTGCCTAGAATATAAAGCATTCAATAAATCAATTATACCATTTGTCATTGATGATATTGTGTATAAATATTACAATATAATAACATACAATGAAATAATAATTAGTAGTATATAGTTGTCTTAATACTGTTTTTATTATTCAGCCAGCACTTCTCAGTATGCAAAGATCATAAAATTAATAAGCAGAAATTCTGTATAATTTCAAATATCATGTCTTTTGCCTTGGATTACCAGGTACTGTGATGTAATAATAGGTATTCTGAAACATCTTATGCATAAATGCACAGTGTCAAAATATGTTTAAATGTGATGTTGATCAATTGAATGGAGACAGACTTTGCAGAGATCAAACATACAATTAATCTAACCTGGGGAAAATTAGCTTGGAACTTGGGTTCTTCCACACAAATCTTCACAAATGTTTTCCCGTTAAGCTCTTCTGGTTTTGAAAATCCTTCAGGAAATGGTTCATGAAAATGTTCTGAGACATATTCCAGTGAGGAAATATCCTGATAGCGTGTTTTGTTAAGATTGATGCATCCAGGAGGATGGGTATCCAAATTAATTTGATACTTCAACAGTCCTCTAAAATTAAATTAGAAACACATAGGGAGAGAGGGGGGGAGGGAGGAAGAGAAAAATTGAAAACAAGAGCTGTAATAAAGGAAAATAATCACTTTTTCTTGCTAAATTTACATAGCATTACCTGAAATGTGTTCCTTTGTGTCATATTTAGGATAAATCAAAAAGTGTTTAAAATTTTAATAACTTAATTGCTAAGGGACTAAACAAAATCGTTTTTACTTCCAAACAAATGCAATAAATACATTGTAGGGAAGAATACTTGCAATCTTTCAAAGTTTTTTTAAATTTGACAGTCTTTATTTCAAATCTATTATGCATTTGTGAAATCATATACAAGTTTTCACTTCAATGAACACTGCAGTGATGACTACTTTGCAATTTCCAAACATAAAGAAAAAATACAGGGATCATATTTGATTTGGCTAAGACTGAATAAAACATGCCTTACTGAAGTACAGGAAATGTTAAACAAAAATAACAGGAACCATAAGCTTGTGTGTTCTATGTTCAGAAAACAATTTATACTCAGCAACCAACCCCCAAATCTGTTTTTTTTTCAATCTCTTCACAAACACAACCACATAAAAAGCTCAGAAGAATGAATCTGGTAGGAGAGATCACATCTTAAAATCTTGTTCTTTTTGTTTCATATTTTAGGACATTCTAAATTCTATGTTCTACATTTCTTGTCACTGTTGCCTAAGAAAACAATGAAGAAAAAAGTCAGATTTAGAAAAACATTAAAAATTTTGTATTATATTTTATTTTTTAAAGGGTACCAAAAGTAAATGTATTTCCAAAGTTATTCTTCCCTAATTGGCTAAAAATGCATTAATTTCAGGTTACCTTTCATGCTCCAAATACTCAATTTTGATAGCTTAAGAAAAATTGAAGCGTCACAGAACTGTACTAACTTTACAAAAACAATATTTTATGCTGGAAAGGATGTGAGGAAAAAGAAACTTTTATACTTTTTGGTATAACCACAATGAAAATCAGTATCGGGGTTTCTCTAAAGACTAGGAATGGAACAACCATATGACCCAGGTGTACCTCCCCTCAGCATTTTGTCCTGAAGAATTAAGGTCATAATAATACAAATTATTTATAGCAGCACAATAGCCAAATTATAGAACCAGCCTATGTAACACATGAATGAATAAAGAAAATGTATATATAAACAATGGGTTTTACTCAGCTTAAAGAAGAATGAAAATTATGTCATTTGCAGGAAAACAGATGGAACTTGAGAACATTGTGTTAAATGCAATAGGCTAAATTCAGAAAGTCAAGCGTCATATATTTTCTTCATACGTGTAATGGAAGAAAAGGGTAAGGTAGGAGTCTCATGAAAATAGATGAGAGACCAGAAGAGTAGAGAAAGAGTACCAGAGGGAGGAACAAGTGAAAAAGGAGAGGTACTTGCAAATGAAATTGACTAAATTATATTATTATATTGCATGCACATATAAATATGTAACAATGAATCTCAGTAGTATGTATCATTATAATGAACCAATAACTTTTTAAAAACTGATACTTTTTTTAAATCAAAAGTTAAGAGCATAAACAGTAAAACCATTAGATTGAATATATGATGGTGGGAAGGCAAAGGCCAAGGCAGTGCTGGCATCCACCATCTGTCCAGTCTGATCACCCCCCTTTTTCCCTTTTGATCACAGTAAGTTCCCTTTCTCTAGTTATTTTTACTTCACTCTGTTCCTTAAAACTAGTCATTGTAAAATCATAAGAAAGCATTTAGTGCATTCGTGAAAGGCATCTAATTACTGGGCTGGATTATATGGCATTCATAGGAGACCACACATACAGATAACAACTTTTAAAGGAATAGAGCAGACACAGCCTAGGTATTGAATAAATTAATAGAAATTAAATCTGAGCCAATATTTTTGTCATTAGTCATTCACAGCATTCTGTTTATAGAATAAAATTATGTACTATACGTGCACAACCCATTCATTTGATTCAGTTTCCATTACAACTAATGATTTATCCAAACATGTTGTTCCCACTGGTCATCCCAATGGTAAATGGCTGACAAGTAACTCTGTCAAAAATTTGATTCATGCTACTGCCCATAAGTTGAACAAACACTGATGTGATATACATAGCACTGTTCTAGGTGCTAGAGTTCAACGAGGACTGAATTCTACTCCCTAACCCTCCAGAAACTTAAAATCTACTTTGTAAGATATCTTGGAAGAAGATAAACTTAAGTCAAACCACAGATAATAATTATTATAGACTCTTAATAATAGTTTCATAAGGTATGGTAGACTCCAGGTCCAGGACAAAATGAAATTTTATTCATATTTCATATAATTCTTGAAAAATATATGAACTTGAAATATTATTCTAATTTTACAAATTAAAAAATTATTTTAATTATTACCCTACTGTTACATAGCTGTGTGTGTGTTTGTGATAAATAACAGAGCTAAGATTTGAACCCAGCTCACTCAAATTCTATATTCTTCTCCTCTCATAATACATCACTTTAGGTCACTGGATCCTCACAACCTACTACTGTAAAAGGTAGGAAGAAGGAAGATTAATACTTATTAACAAAGGAGCATGTTTATAATTTTTTAATTAACAAAGAAGCATGTTGATAATTTTTTAAACATCTTTTTTCATTAAATAAACCTCAAAACAAAATAATCATACTAGCAAGTATTTTTCCCCCATTAAAAACATGAAAAAACCCAAGGCTTTTATTCAGATAAATTAACTAGGTGGTAGTAAAAGTATGGGTTTTAGAAATCAAGTTGCTCTCACCACATGAAAAGCATGTCAGTGGCTTAAGAAATGGATGTCAAAGATGTTCAAAATGAAAAAAATCCTTTGAAATAAGGCTAGCTCTGTCTCTGTCTCCCCCACCCTGTGTGTGTGTGTGTGTGTGTGTGTGTGTGTGTGTGTGTGTGAGAGAGAGAGAGAGAGAGAGAGAGAGAGAGAGAGAGAGAGAGTTTGCACACATACATGCACATGCATGCTGGAAAGGAGTAGCTTGTACTTCAGGGTCTTAATTTCAGGCACAAGAATGCTGTCAATCTCTCCTCCTAAGTCCTAACAATATTCAAGTGACATAACCATACCATGTTCAAGGTCCTCAGAATGGTGGTATTGCTGCTATAAATTATACCTCTTAAGTCAATAAAATAAATACTGCTGCTGTTGTTGGCATATAATATCTTAAAATTCCCTTTAATTTTGAGAGTTTTTTGTTATTTTAAGCTATGTTCAAGAAAAATAACACAGGCTATCTCTAAAAAAATTTATTAAAATTTTTCTTATTTTATCTGAATCGGTATTTTTGTCATCACAAAAGTGTGAAAAATAAAGACAAATAATGAAAAATTGCATTCATAAAAAAAATCCAGTAGAGAATTTCAAGTTTATTGTGCTGTAATTTGTGGTGAAGATACTGAAAGTTTCACTAGGGAGGGGCCTAGCAGGTTCTGAACCCAGCACTCAAAGGACAGATGCTGAGCATGCCAGACAGGTGTTGGTTGCTTCCAGGAGCATTTACACAAACTTATATCAAGTGTCTGTGGTAAAGAACGGTGGCTCCATCCTACTATGAGTGAACATGTCTAGAGCGGTTAGTAATCTGCCCAAAACAACACTGCTAGTGGCAGAGCTGAGACAGAAAACCCAGGCAGTCTGCTTCCAAAGTCTGAATCGTGCTCCTTCTGCTATACCAAGCCTCCTCCCCTTGCAGAACATCCACTGTATTTTATGAAAAAAACGTGAAACTGAAGACTAATAAATGCATTGATCAAAATTTTACAGCTCTACATGCTTCCAGGTTTTAAAAAAGGAAGCAACATATTTGTAACAAACCAATAATATTACGTGTCATTTTTCAAGTTCAACTGAATGCCATAACTTCATTTATTACTAGTTAAAAACAAAAAGTGTCCATTTCTTTGTCACCAGTATAAAATTTCTTTGAAGTATTAGAATATTTATTCTTAGAATAAAAATTCCATTAAAACCATATTATAATAGACATTAAAACAATCTTTCTGAAGAATTTTATATAGGAATGTAAACCCAATATTAGGAATATTCAAATTGATGGATAAAATCAGATACTGTTTCTAAAGGGCCGCTCAAACTTTAAGGTCTTCACCCTGACAATATTTGTGAAAATTTGAGGTATTTATGTAGTTTTTACTATTGTTTTGAATCTCCAATACATTTATTTAATTCAGCAGATATAACATGGATGTTTTCTCAAATACAATAGAGCCCACTTAAGTAGCCTGAAGCTTATCTGTCACTCAATACTGACCCTGCATTTTGCCCTATATCACCACCAAGATATACAACTGCATAATTTAGTGCCAGACTCTCCCATAGAACTTTCTGTGATGGTGAAAAGGAAAAATTCTGAACTGTCAGTAGTTACATGTGGCTATTAAGTGATCAAAATGTTGCTTGTACAGGTGAAAAACTGAAATTTTTAATAGTTCAATTAATTTAATGGAATATCTATAACACGGATCTAATGAATATAATCAAACATGAAAGCAACAAGAATACAAAAGCAAACGATTAATGATATATGGACATATGTAGACATCCTAAGAATAATAAAGATGAGTGATGAACTTGGATTATGAAATCCTGGAAAGAACTTACAGAGAAAGGTAATTGAAGAATGTACAGAGTCCAACAATTACAGGATAATGACATTCTAGTGTGAGGAAGCAGGCGGCACAAAGTCACGTTTTTTTTCCCATTATTAATAGAAGAGACCATGTCTTATGCATTTATGCCTCAAATATTCATATTCTACCAAACCCCACCATCCCTTCAACAAGTTTCTTATATTTAATATATTTCTTATGCCTTTCTTATGCATTGATTTTAAAAGCAAGCAATTACCTCATAATTTGTTTTAATAAGGCATGCACATTTAGGAATCAATATAGGAAAAATTCTTATATGTATTGTTATAGCTTTCATAAATAAATGATCAATAATTTAAAACAAAAAAGAGAAAAGGGTAAAGATGCTAGTGAATGGTAAATCCAAAACCTGGCCAGATAAAGACAGTGACATTGTGAGGGACTGAGGAGGGGAGGCAGGGGAAAAAGTGCTTCTTCTTATTTTATGTTCCAATGTATTATGATCCAAAAGAGAAATTCTGAAATACTTGTGGAATGTCTGGTATTCTTCCATTATGAGAAATAAAGGATTTTATAATCCTTTATGTGTATCCATCAAAATACATGGCTGTGAATGCTATTGCTTTTGTGCTCACAGGGTCTGCTTTCAACATTCAACAGTGTTTCAAAAGGTAGAGTTTTGTTTTTTGGGTTTTGTTCCTTTTTTCCCTTAAGGGGCATTAGAGTTATCCTATTTGGGGATTTTTGTTTGTATGTATTGTTTTTGTTGTTTGTTTGTTTTAATGCCTCACTGTCAAAAGGTCATAGAAAATAATATAGTATATTGAATGAATACTGCATATAAATTATAGAACTACATTATGGCAAAAGTTAAATATTAGAAAATACCATGCTGCCAAAATGACAATCATGAAAATCATTCCTACCTTAACTTCATGTGAAGAATCTATAATGAATGCAGCATCATTTAGGTGACCTTTATGTGTTTGGTGATTTGCACCCTTTTTAAATAGGAGAGCAAAATTACTGTCCCTTAGTAACATACTTTTTTTCTTAGTATTCTATAACAAAAAAAAATTATAGTAAAAATATAACTTCCTGAGAATTATTTTTGCTAAGTTTAAACTACAAAACAGCAATAACAAAAATATCAAAAAATTGCATCATAAAATAAAACCAAATTCTCTACTTTAAAATGTATCACAACTCTCCAGTTTATCTGGAAACCACCTGAATGTTTTCTTGTGAAAGTGAAGGGTTTGTCCTGTTTCAATGATATTTATCTGGTACTTAACACAGTGCCTATAACCTACAGCAACTAAAGAGTCATTGAACAAACAGGTTACTAGGAATGTATAAACAACTTCTTGGTGTTATTGTTGTTGAAACACATGATTGAGTAGTAGTCATCTGGTTTTAACAAAAATTCATTTTAAACTCATTTTCTACCTTCAAAAAATGTCTAGATTTTAGTAAATGGTATTTAGTAAAATAAACCATGTAAGTTCAGGAAGATTACACAGTCAGTCTGCAACTTACATTATTCCTCTTCACTAGTTAGTAATGATAAATCCAACCTGAAAGAAATCTCTGCCATGCCCCATGCCAAACCTACCCTAAGCAAACAGTTGTCATGATATTCAGATATTCAAAGCTTATTGTTAGGAGCATCCTAAGTTAGGGATGCAGTCTCAGCAGTCCTGAACCTCTGAGTACCCACTCAACTTAATCTTTACTCCTTTCCCCACTTTGGCCCTGCAGGGTCCTTGCCTATGACACCTGAGAGTCATATAGCTCAACCACAGAAGGAACTTTGTCTGTCTTTTATTGGTGAGACTGTCCAAGCTTAAAAGAGAGGGCTGGCTCATGAATTTGTGATCTGTGCAACTCCACAAAACCTTGCTCTTAGCAAAACCAGGTCATTGCTTCAGTGCTCCAGTTATTTCCACTCCAAGTGAGTAATAATTTTTGATCAAGAAGCCCTGCATTTTTATTGTGCCATAGACTCTGCAAATTAAACAGCTGGTGTTGTCACGATCTCTATGCAGCTGACAAATCTAAATCCCAGAGTGTAAGAAATTAGAATCAAAAATTCTAATGCTGGGTACAACATTTTACTGTTTCCTCAGTGAAAGAGAGAGATAATCTCATCCTCCCTAGTTCACAGATATGTTAAGAAAAGGGCTTTGACCTCTCATGAAGAAAAATATTAGTAAGCAACCATTATTTCTTAGCATTCCTTTACTGGCTTGTTTTACTAAAATGGCAATGGGGTATAAAATAATTATTTCACATTTCACAAAAGTACTAATGTGGGCTGGGGTTGTGGCTCAGTGGTAGGACGCTTGCATCACACACATGAGGCACTGGGTTCGATTCTCAGCACCACATATAAATATGAACAAAATAAAGGTCCATCAACAACTAAAAAGATTTTTTTAAATACTAATGTAGTGACAATATTTCTTAAATTACATGAACTTTTGTTGTTTCTCCTTCCTTCTCACCATTCTCACCCTGTAAGTCCAGCCAGAAAGATAGATAGATAGATAGATAGATAGATAGATAGATAGATAGATAGATAGATAGATCGATCTCACTCCCAGGAGAAAAATTGAGATGAAAATTCTGTTAAAAAAATTACTTGATCTGAAGCTTGACACTTCCAACCCCCAAAGGGTGAAAAACAAAGCCCATAGCTGGTAAGATTAAAAATTCATTAATACATGTAGTTTACAGTATAAATGACTTCGTGTATATGAAAATGCTCTAAATATACTATTTCTACCTATCCACCTACACACACACACACACACACATACACACACACACACAAACCATGAAACTATAAAGCCTTATTATGGAAGAATATAGCACATTCCCTCAATCCTCAAAACCATCTAGTTTATAGGATAAAATATCAACAAATGTAAATAAACCATAAATCTTTACTCTGTAATTATTATACAAAACATCAACTTTTTAATAAAGTAAAAATCTTATGAATAGGAAATGAGAAGAGCCTACAGAATGGGAAAAAAAACCTTTGCTAGCTACTCTTCTGGATTATGTCTAGAATACACAAAGAACTCAAAAACTTTTTCATTACAAAACCAAATCAACCAATCAACAAATGGGCAAATGAACTAACAAACACTTCTCAAAAGAAAAAATACAAATGATCAACTAACACATGAAAAAAATTTCAACACTTTCAGTGATTAGGGACATGCAAAATAAAACAACTGCTTGATGCCCTAAATTACAGATTTCACGTCATTCTAGTCAAAATGGCAGTTACCAATAATAATAAATGCTGGAGAGGATGTGGGGAGAAAAGAACACTTTTACACTGTTGGGGAGATTGTAAATTAGTACAATCACTATGGGACTCACTATGAGATTTCTCAAAAGACTAAGCATGGAAGCACCATATGATATTGTTGTCTAACTCCTCAGTGTTTAACCTAAAGAATTAAAGTCAGTATACTACAGTGATCCATGAATCCTATTTCTTTTCTTTTAGAATTTAGGGAGTTAGGCGGTTTTGTTCACTATATTTAAGGTCAATACAGCAATATGTATGGAAGGGGAAGATCAAGGTAATCGACAAATTTGCAAGTTTACTTGGGACTCTCTATTTACTGTGGAATTCCACTATCAAATTCATCCCTCATATTGGGATACTAACTTCCTGGGTCACCTAACATTATAGGCAATTCATTAATAGGTATGAGTGGTCCAAAAAGGCTAAAATATTTCTGAGCTGAACACTTCCAAAGCTAGATTTCAACCAGAGACCTATATTATCTTTACACATTTCATATCTCTTGCTTAAATTTATTCAAGGTTTAAAACATTGGATTGTAGCAGGGAATAAAAAACAAAGGGGTGGTTAAAGACATTTTTTTTTTAATCCATGTATTTAGTTTGCTTTTCCTATATTGCAAATAATGTCTTTTCCCTTTGCCTTTCTTATTTTGTTTTATGTGTGTGTGTGTGTATAAATTTTTTTATTTTAGTTGTAGATGGACATAATACATTTGTTTATTTACTTTGTTATGTGGTGCTGGGGATGGAACCCAAAGCCTCATGTGTGCTAGGCAAGCACTCTACCACTGAGCCACAACCCAGCCCTCTTGTTTTTTTTTTTTTTTTTTTTAATCTCTTTACAAAGACATACTGTAGAAATACAAATCCTCACAAAAGTTCTCTTCTACAGCATTTTTATCAACTTTGGTCTATAGCCTAACTTCTTTCTCTGTTATTTTCAGGTAATTTGAAAGAAATTTAAAAATTAAGGTATTCCATAAACATAATTTTATTCTTAAGTTAATACAAAGTTATTACACTTATTATCATATGCCATAACATTTTGTAAAATATTTTTAAAGCAGTACAAAAAAAGGCATTTTATTCTAAATCTGCTTTCTGGGAGCACCAGATTCAAAACCTTTGAATCTATCTAACTTGAACCAAAATTAAATTTATTACTTAAAATATTCAAAGATGCACATGTATACTCATTTACTTAAAGAGATAAATCAAAAAGATGTCCTAGATTTTCACATTACATTAAAATATTTCATTCACAGGTGAAGACACTTTCTAAATAAATAAACAAATAAATAATCTATGAAAAGGGTAAAGATGAATGCATAGATTCTGGGGCCAGATCTCCTATGATCACTACTAGCATTCTTTAAGCACTAGCTGATTGGCCTGGGACAGTCATTTAATTTACCTTGTACATCTCATTTCTCCATCTGTAAAATGGAAATAACACCACTTACTATCCAGTGCTGTGCATATTTAAAAACAAAAACAAAAAACTAGTCTTTGCTCATATAATATATGCATAAATGTTAAGTTCCTAATACATATTAAATGCTATCTAAACCTTGGGAATGATTATGAAGAGTTTCATTACTGTCCTTTAAATGATAGCACAATTGTTAAGTTGGTCACTGTATATGTCATATTAATTTCTTCCAGTAGAATTTGTGGGAGAATAAAACCACCCCTGTGTTTTTTATTCCTCCCTACAATCCAGTGTTTTTAACCTTGAATAAATTTAAGTAAGAGATATGAAATGTGTAAAGATATTATAGGTCTCTGGTTAAAATCTAGCATTGGAAGTATTAAGCCTTTTAGGACCATGCACACCTATGGGATTCCAATGAAAACTGGGGAACCCTTCTTCATACAAAATGCATGTATTTGCCTCAAAACTAAATACATATGTAAAGACATGTATATTCATAGTTTGTATGTGTGATTCAGGAATTCAAGGATCCTCTGGATCCGTTCAATAATTCCTAGGAATTATGAATCCAAGTTAAGAATCCTTTCTGAATAATAATAATAATAAAGAATCCTTTCTGTATGGAAAAAGTGGAATTTTTAATACAATTTTTAATACAAATAATAGGCATCATACTGATAAGTCATTAGACCATTAAAAAAAAATAGGCATCTAACCTGGGTACAGTGGCACACACATGTAATCCCAGGGGTTCCAGAGGCTGAGGCAGGGAGATCACAAGTTCAAAGTCAGCCTCAGTAACTTATCAAGGCCCTATGCAATTTAGCAAGACCCTACCTTAAAATAAAAAAGGACTGGAGATATGTGCCCCTGGTCAAAAAAAAATGACATTTAGATCTAGGAAATATTAGAATAAAAGTCACCTATAAGAATGACAGAGTTCACAAAAGATTTAGACACTATCATAAATATCCAAATTCTCAACCTTCTACCTAAGATGTTTGTGGACATCTACTTACAATCTCGAAAGTGGGCCAAAGCTAAGCAATATCAGAATTATTACTTTTGGTTTCTAGTTCCTAAGTACCCATGCAGAGGCCCTGTTTGAGCAAAAGAATCCTTTTGTGATTCTGATACAAGGTGGACATTAGAATGGTCCATAAACCTTTGAGGAACTTTCCCCAATTACTAGGAACAGGTAGAATGACCATATTGCCTGCTATCCACAATCCCTGTTTAATTATTAGTAGAACCCCCTTTTCATTCTCAAAAGTGCCTAGTCTGAGCATGTGCTGCACACCTTTAACCCTAGCAACTCAGGAGACTGGTGGGAGGATTGCAAGTTTGAGTATAGCCTTAGTAATTTAATAAGACCCTTTTTAAAATAAAAAATGAACAAAAAAGAAAAAGAAAAGGCTGGGATGTGGCTTGGTGGTAGACTACCCCTGGACTTAATCCCCTATACTGAATAATTAGTTAATTAATTAATTAAATTTTAAAAATTCCTTGTTCAGAGAATAAATTACATAGTCACTGCTAATCTAGAGGCAATGAAAGGGAAACTGAAAAGGAATTAAAGGAAAGTAAAAGTTTTCTCCCTCAGGGTTACAGAAGGAGTAGTTAATATACAACCTCTGGGACTGACTTTCTCTGGATGCTATCCAAGTTCCCATTTAATTTTCTAAGAGCAAGTACCTCCCACCAACAGAAGATTACAAAGCCTGTCTTTCTTCCACATCACTGTGGGTGAAGAGAGGCCTCAGTGAAAATGGCTTCTAGAAGAGAATACACTGGACTCGCCACAAATTTTAACCCATACGTATTAGGCATAAAGGCTTTTATCCTCTAAAAGAATATCCTTAATTTCCTCTTCCTGAGGGCATAATAGATGCAGAAAACTTCAAATCAACACAATAAACTTATCATTACAAATATTTGTCCAGCCCTGATTCATTTCTTGAGCCTAAACAGTGAAGCTGACGCTGCCTTTGGTTCATTAAAGTCATGGTTGACAAAGGTCACCCACTGTGTTCCCCATGTTTTAAAGAGTATTTATAGAAACAGAGAAAACTATTTCTTTAAATTCCCTAGAAAATATAATTTAAGTGGGCTGTAAATCATGCTTTATGATTAATCCTTGCCAACAAATAGTCCCCACTGGCAGATAACTGTTTAAAAGAAAAATTCAAGCGTCAATCATATATTAAACAATAGTCAGAGGAGTCTTAGCTGGCAAAGAATATTTGCACTGTAAATTTGCTCTATTGGCACCCATTCCTTTGAGGAGGGCCTTCCCCTCTATCTTAATCAGAATCTATTCCTTTGAGGAGGAACTTCCCCTTTATCTTAACCAGAATTATCACACTATAAACTGTCTCTCATTTAAATACAAAATACAATCAGTGTCCACCCAACATCCCCATGTTAAAACCAGTAGGAGGGCTGACTCTGGCAAGATTGCAGAGGCTCAGGTGCCAAATCCCATTTACAATGCATCCTCCTCATGTCTTTCAAAAGGAGCAGGGTTAGGCTCTTAAACTCAGACTCTGTGACATTCTAATTTATTTTCCATATCCCTTCTATCAGTAAGTGAGAATAGAAGTATGTATCTCCTTTTGATGTTTTTCAAATGAAAAAGAGAAAACAAAACAAAACAAAAACAACCACCTTCCAGTTCCCTCCATATCTGGAAAGAGAGAATAATTTTGACTAGTTTTTTTCCCCCAAAATATCTTTTGAATTAAAATATCTTTAATAAAACACAACAATAACAACTTCTTAGAAAAATGTATTAAGATTAGAAAAAAAAATTCCCCTGGAGAAGGCTTCTTTTACAAGTTCCAGAATAAATATTTGTTGCTAAAATGAATTTTAGAGTCTTTGCAATGTTATAAATATCATGGCCCTTTTAAGGAATATTCTTTTGATATGTTAAGCAGTTTTCACTGTTATATAGTTACCAAATTACTTAGCCTATAAGAAATTCGAGGCTCTTCAAAAGTGCTATGACTCTGTGTAACTTTCCAGAACGCTCAGTGAGAGGTGGAGGAGCAGTATCTGCCCAAGTTTCACACTATTACATGCTCCTTCCCGCTTCAGCACACTGACCTCAGCCCACTCACTGGCTGTAGAAAAGGGTGAAAGAAACTACTTACTATGATGTTTTGGGGTCAAATCCAATGCCACTCAGGCATAATTGAAAAAGGCTTAGAGGAAACTGGCTTTGAAGTATCATCATGACAAGAATACAAATGAAGGAGAGAAATTTAAACAGATTTCTCAAGCTTAAAGTCCTCTCTGATGTCAAGGAAAGGGCATTATATGACACAGAAGAACAGGCAATTAGGAAGGGTGGATCAGGTAGCAGTGCAGGCTCTCCTATGGACATCTTTGATGTTTTTGGAGGAAGAAGAAGGATGCAGAGAGAAAGAAGAAAAAATGTTGTGCATAAGCTCTTGGTAATGTGAGAAGATGTACATAGTGGTGAAAAAAGAAAACTGGCTCTGCAAAAGAATGTACTTTGAGACAAATGTTAAGGCTGAAGTGATAAAGAAAGGAGCAGGAGATTGCTTCCCCACTTCCCAGGTACTGGAATGCAAATATGAGTTCATTAGATAGGACCTGGAATGGTTCAGCAAATTCAGTCTGTATATATGGAGTGCTGGGGCCAAGGGAAAGGGATCAGTCTTAAAGATAGAGGTAAACACTGTAATAGAAGATAGTTGGAGAGAAGAAGATTGTAGAAGTTCATGTTGACAAAGGCATGAAAGATGGACAGAAGATAACATTCTATAGTGAAGGAGACTAAGAGCCAAGACTGGAGCCAGGAGATATTATCATTATGTCAGATCAGAAGGACTGTGCTGTTTTTACTTAAGACTTTTTTTTTTCTTTTTCATCTATGTGGATATACAGCTGGTTGAAGAAGCATTATATGGCTTCCAAAAGCCAAATATCTACTCTAGATAATGGAACCATGGTAAACACCTCTCACCAGGCTAGAATGGCAAGCAAATCTCTTAATGGGGCCAGTGGAAAAACACTTACTACAGGCATTTTATATCAGTAGTGATTGAGTGAAATATTATAATCATAATATGCTCACTATTTGCTACTGTTTGTTTTAATATTTAATTACAGTAGTGTTTCAAAAGTTAAATGAAGAATAAATGCAAATATAAAAATCACTGGCTTTGCCCTGTATGTATGATGACTTCAATACAAGAAATTGCGAGAAGTTCTTTTTTTTTTTTTAATACCTATAAAAACTACTTTTAAAAAAGTTCCCCTAGCATCTGATGGGCCATAACTTATAATTGATTTCAGCTGTGTACATGGACAAACTTAGACTGATTGTGGTGTTGATTTCAGTGTATGACCCTTCCTTGTTAAGGTGTTGAAATTAAAACTCTTTTAACTAGTGTGAGAAAGATTCTGAGTGAGAAACAGAGTTGTGACTTTGAAATAGTTGAAAAATAAAATTATTCATTACTACAAAACAAAAAAAGAAAAGACATTTTTGGGCAGTTAATTGTGACATTTCTTCCCTGCATATTCATCAGTACTGGTAGTAGTATGATTTTTCTAAAATTTATTTCATATGTCTATATTTTCCCTTTCATACTACCTCTCTTTGTTCAAACTTAAAAAAAAAAGATGATTTTATTTGTCTCACTTAATAGATAATAAAAAGAAAAGTAAAATTATCTGCCAAAGATTTTCAGTTATTAGGTGATGCAGTTTGTCACCACCATGTTATTCTGATATCTTGCAAAGGAAAATTATTTTGAAATTCATTTGAGCACTGAAAAAAAATCTGAATTTAGTGTATATGAAGTGTAGCTTTTTAGAGTGGCACACAATAGGCTTGCTTATAAATGATGAAAATAATCTAAAATAAAGGTAATAAGAATGAAAACTAGATTAAAATAAGGACACACATGATCGTGAAAAATAGCCAGGTCCTGAATAACACTGATGGAGCATTTTCAGTGAGGAAAGTGAGGCTTCCCTCAGCCAATATCATCTCACACACACTAAGATTCTTGTCAGTGCTTAATTTGGTTTCCAGTTGAAAAAAAAAAAAAAAGATATAGAGAAGCTATGCAAAATGAAGGCCAGCATAATTTAAAGTCAGGATTTGGGGTTTTGAAATTGGATGTCTGAGTTAAAATCCAAGATTTTCAACTTACTAACTATGTCCTTCAGATAACGCTCTCTCTCACTGGCCTTGTTCTCTCATTGGGATAATGATAATAATAACAATAAATACAGGGTTGCTGGGAAAGTTTAATGAGATAAAGCATTAATAAGGTAAAAGATAAGCATTCCACAAATATTAACTGTTAATATATCCAAAGGAGAAATTTCAGAATAACAATGTGATTTATTTTGCTTTTTTTTGTGTGTGTGTGTGTGTGTGCGTGTGTGTGTCTGTTGTGTGGTTCTAAGGACTGAACACAAGGGTACTTTACCACTGAGGTATATCCTCAGCCCTTCTTATTTATTTTTAGTCTTGAGACAGGTGTTGAGTCTGACCTTAAACTTGTAATCCTCCTGCCCCAGCCTCCTGAGAAGCTGGTATCACAAGTGTGTACCACCAGGCCCAGTCAGTATAATGATAAGATTTAAAATGTCATCATACAAGAAACAAAAGAACAGAATTCATACAAGGTGAGAGATTTGATTTTCATTGCCTCTGGAGTCATAGACTTTTAAGTCACTGGATAGAAATTATAGTAAAATAAATTCTGGTTAGAAAAACAAAAAACTTTGTGAGAATTAGAGCTTTGTAAAGTCAGAATGGATATCTTCAGAATTAAATGTTTACTTTGTGGGCAGATCAGAGGGAAGATAAAAAAAGCAATGCATTTGAGGTGACTAACACACCAAATAGCCTGATTTGATCCTTTCACAGGTAAACATATATCAAAACATCATACATACTTCATACATGTAAACATTATTTGTCACTTAAAAATAACATAAATAGAAGCAAATTCCTTGACATTAAGAAAACAAGCTTGTTCAAGATATCTTTTAAGATTCTGTGATTAAAAAAAAAACTTATAAAATCATTTTTTATATACAGACACTTTCTGCTTATGACCCTTGTTCTACAAAAGTGAAAGCTAAATATAAATATGCCTTCCTTTTACTTACAAAAAAAATAGAAAAGTAATTCTTAATATAATCCTCTTTAAACTTAAAAAGTCATTTTGAACTCCTGAACCTTTAAAAACTGACTATTTGAATTGCAAAGGAATACCTTTTTTCAGAGTTTTGATTCAGCAGAACATAAAGGCAAAAGAATGCATAATTAATTATACTGAAAATGATTATTTTTCTCATATCTGATAGAACTAAAGAGACAGAAAAAAAAGAAGGAGAAAAGAGAAAAAGAAAGAGAAAGGAGGAGAGGAAGGAAGGAAGGAAAGAAGGAGAGAAGGAAGGAGGGAGGAAAGGAAGGAAAGAAATAGCTTACAATCCAAGATAACCTGAAACCTCAGATCACAACTTTGAGACAGAAAATCTTAAAACTAAATTCTCAGACATCTGACCTCTCAAAAATAAGTGTCTATATATATATATATATATATATATATATATATATATATAGACACACACACACACACACACACACAAACACACACACACACATGGCCTTGTAGTAGAACTTAAAAGAGTTTTCAAGTGAGTTTAAGTGAGAGTACTTGTGTTTTAATCCATAATTTATTGGTTAAGTGAACTTCAGCAAGTTACTGAATTTTTCTCAGTCTCAGTTTTCATACTTGTAAAAGTGTTTTAATAATATTATTCATTCTTATAAATCTGGAACACTTAAATAGAAAATCTATAATGCACTTGGAAATTATATTTAACATATAATAAGCATTACATAATTATATTTTAAATAATTATAATCCTGAGTAGTATCTGCTTATCCATAATAAACTTTGTGTCCACAATCCTGGATGGGCAAACTAGTCACTTAAAGAATAAAACGGAATGCAAATCCTCTCTACCAAGGGTTTTCTTGGTATCTCAAGGCTCCATAGAATATGTTATCCCCACAAAGAGAAATTAATGGGAAAATCAAGTCCACTAGCCCTCTCCCCCATGAGACAGGGACAGCTAGCTGGAAGTCACAATTACATTCATCAGCCAGGTTTCCAGAAGAACTCTACATTCCAGAATCATGATACCAAACAAAGTTAACCAGGGCACATGAGATAAATCTATTTAATATTACTGTCTTAATCAGTGGTCTCCACAATCAGGGGGAAATGGCAATATTTTGAATATGCACCCTGAAGTAAAACATATAATGTACCTAAAATTACCAATACGACTGACAGATTACATTATGAAATGTTCTGAAAAAAGAACAAACAGGTTTGAACCTATCTCAAAACACTGTTTACCTGGAAATGTTTTAGGCAAGAAAAATGGGAAATGCTATAGGTGTGTTTCTAGGTAACACTGTTTATTACTGGTAAAATACAAATGGAGTAGAAGGACACTGGATAAATTGTGAAAATCATTTGGGGACTGACAGACTTTAGCTCCTTGCCAGTAGTGCTTTTCTTGTGACTAAGGGTATCCATTGAGGGAACTTGGGCTGTTACAAAGTAACTGGTTCCTGTACAGTCTCAGTCTTATCCAAGGAAGGTAGTCCCTGACTTCCCATGCAGTCTCTTCACCTTAGAACTGAATTGCTACAGGGGGATTGAGGAGAAAGATGTGGAAAATTATTCCTGGGCAGCTATAGGGATTGCCACTGAAGAAGCACCTGACATCACCATGTAGATAGACTATCCTTCCTGTCCTATATCTTTATGCAAACCCAAGTACACTTGATGTCATTTAACAACTTATTATCTGATATGACTCTGAATGTCAAATCCAAACACACATGTATAATATGTATACAAAAGTAGAAACAGGGCACGCTGTGGCCCCCCATCTACCCACTATCCTATCCCACTTCCATCTAGAGATAATAGCCAGGGCCAGAAAGACCATGACTCAGGGTCCTTCTGGCCTGATTATATGATAGGTGAGGTATTGATAACCTGCAAGGTTACCATAAGATTATAGGATAGAAACTGTAATACCTCAGATCCGCATTGCTAGAGAGGAAGGCACATGAACAACATGAAAAAAAAAAAAAAAAAAAAAAACACCAAGGGAATAAAATGTCCCAAAGAGACTAAGATGCTACAATAATAGAATCCATTGACAGCACAGTAGATGAAATGTTAAGAGAAGGAGTTCAGAACATACATAATTAAAATGATCTGTGAAGTACAGAATAGTATAAGAGCAATTACAGGCAACAATTGATCACTCCTACAAAGAGATTAGAGAGCAAATACAGGCAACAAATGATCACTCCAACAAAGAGATAAGAGAGGGCCAGCGTTGTAGCTCTGTGGTAGAGCACTTGCCTAGCATGTGTGAGACACTGGGCTCAATTCTTAGCACCACATATAAATAAATAAATATTCATCAACAACTTTAAAAAATAAATTTAGAAAAAAAAAGAGATAAGAGATCAAATAGAGGTAACAAAAGATTACTTCAAGAAAGTGATCAAGACTCTGGGGAAAAAAAAAACAGCAATCCTTGAAATGAAGGAAACAATAAACCACATAAAAAATTCAATAGAAAATATCACCAACAGACTAGATCACTTGGAAGAGAGAGCCTCAGACAATGAAGACAAAATATATAATCTTGAAAATAAAGTTGACCACACAATGAAGATGGTAATGAACAGAATGACCAAGAATGATGGGATAACATGAAAAGACCAAATCTAAGAATTATTGAGATAAAGGAAGGCACAAACTAAAGGAATACACAACCTCTTCAATGAAATAATATCAGAAAGTTTCACAAACATGAAGAATGAGTTGGAAAATCAAATACAAGAGGCTTAAAGGACACCAAATGTATAAAACTACAACAAATCTATACCAAGGCACATTATGAGAAAATGCCTAGCATACAGATTAAGGATAGAATTTTAAAAGCTGCAAGAGAAAAGTTTTATATTACATGCATGAGGAAACCAGTTCAGATCTCAGCAAATTTCTCAACCCAGACCCTCAAAGCTAGTAGATCCTATAACAACATTTTCTGAAAGAACATGGATTCCAAACAAGAATCTAGCAAAATTAAGCTTCAAATTTGATGATAAAGTAAAAACCTTCCATGATAAATAAAAGTTAAAAGAATTTATAATGAGAAAGGCTGCACTACAGAATAGTCTCAGCAAAATATTCCATGAGGAGGAAATGTAAAACAACAATGAAAATCTGCAAAGTGAGAAAATACACTGAAGGAAAACCCAATTAAAGGAGAAACCAAGTTAATAACCAAAAATAAACCAAAATGATTGGGAATACAAACCATATTTCAATAATAACCCTGAATGTTAATGGCCTAACCTCATCAATTAAAAGACATAGACTGGCAGATTGGGTTAAAAAAAAAGAAAAAGAAAAAGACCCAACAATGTTCTGTCTTTAAGAAACTCATCTCATGGGAAAAGATATCCATAGACTGAGGATGAGGATGGGAAAAAACATACCATTCACATGGACCACATAAACAAGCAGAGGTTTTCATCCTCATATCAGATAAAGTCAACTTCAAACCAAAGAGAGTCAGAAGGGATAAAGATGGTTATTTCAGATGTATACAAACTATACTATTTTCTCCCTCTATTTCCATGGATTATTTTAAACAACAACTAACTTTGAGAATACATGTTGAGTACACATAATTTATAAAATACTTGGGACATATTTTTTATGTAAAGCTTAGAATATGTGTTTAACCTTTTCATGGTGTTTTTCATTTGCATTTTGGACAGATTCTTGTCTTTGGCCATTTTAATTCTTTGGTTTTCATTGCAACTACTCTAGACCTTTTAAAACTAAAACCTAGTAACTTCAGTGTTATAAATTCTGCAATGGCAAGACGGTTTCTAAAAATGTAAGCACTAAAATATCTTCTTAAAGTACTTCACTTCTTATTTTCTTTTAGAAGATATTAGGAGGTATCTATAGGGAGCTTTGAGAACTATGTCATTGTGGGAGAAGCAACTCTGGTGTTCAATTTCAATACACTTTTATGATGATTTCAATAAAATATGCCATGATAAAAACAGAACTATGTCTCCCACTCTTGACGCTATCCTTAATTCCAAATCAAATATTTTAGCCAATTCCCATGATAATTTCTATAGCAGTGACTTTTATTACCCCATTTTTAGGAACACATTTTTTTAAAATATGTATTTAGACTTACCCTGAAACATGCAAAATCAGCAGCATATAGAAGACAAAGAAGAGGTTATGAGTATACCAGAAGATGTCATAGTTAGAAACCCTAAAAAAAAAAAAAAAAAAAAAAATTAGTTTCATTCTTACTTTATAGCCCATCTCATTAAAAAGAGAATGCATTGTTTCAAACATATATCCCACTTTAAAAAAGCTAAAATTTGAGTTTCTGAGATGCATCTATATTCATATTAAAATATAAGTATACCATACAAAGAGCAATGACAAAAATTATAAGTAATAGTTTTATCATTTTGAATGTTCTTTGTATTTCAAAGACACATGGAAAGGATTAAAATAAGGTGTATATTTTAAAGTTATGACATAAAGCTAAGAAGTAAGTAGACTGCTAATTTGTGCTTTTTTTGTCCCTTTTAGCATTATTTTCAATTTCCAAATGATTCCTAAAACAACAAATGTCCTCATCCTAATATGTATTTTGAGAATTGTTCCAAGATAATTAAATTGGAGAAAAACTTAAATGATCAAAATTTTGAATTCTTTTTCTTGGACTGTGTAACTTAAGAAAGATACCTTAGTGTTCTTGCTCTGGGGGAAGACAAAGAGTCTGAAAAGAAAGGCAAGGTAAGCAAAATCTATTGAATGTTTGAGTGAAGTATAAAACTAACAGTCATTGTAGTCACATATCTAGGCTGAATATTCATATATTAAAATGTTGGAGGCAAAGTGTAGGTATTTGCAAAAGCTTCCTATATGACTCTGATCTCCCCTACAACCTTTTAGAATTATTCCTCACCTAAGTAATAGCCAATTTTTGACATTTAATCTATCTATACTATTTGTTATCATAAACAATATCATTAACAATGTTGCAACATATACATTTTTTACACATATTTATTTTTTAATCAAAATTGCTCAAAGTCCAATTGCTAGATCAAAGGACACATACTTGTCTTGTTCTTGATATACAATTCCCAATGCTCTTGAAAAATATATCTATAAATTCCAAGTCCTACCACAGAGTAGAAGTGCCTATTTCCACAAACCCAGGCCCAACTTTATAAGGTTTTATTACTTTTATAAATGGTATTGAATATTTTTTCATATATATGTTACTTTTAACTCTTTGTGACTAATATGAGAAAACTATTTACTTTTTAAAAATGTACTGGTCCCTTGTGATTGTAATAATTTTTCTAGTATCATACTTAATTTTAAATTTTGATAAACCATATTGGCAAGCAGAAATTTCAATTTCCATGTTTGTAGACAAAAAAAATACTTCCTGCATGATTCTTTGTCTACTTTGAGGACTGATAAATATCTACTTAAAATTTCTTTAAGTTGTTAATGGTATCATTTTTACAGTTAACTGTAACTTATCTAGAATTTCATCTACTTATACCTTACTTTCCTCATAAGCTTGCAATGGCATCTTTATTATTTAGTGGGTCTTATACATAAAAAGGTCCTACATAGGGTTATCTATTGACTCTGCCCCTTCATTCATTTCTGCAAGACCTCTTTTCCTGTAAGTTACTGAAGCTTAATTATTTTAATGTTTACTAAGGCATATCTCTCTTTATTCTTATTTTGCAACATGCATTTGAATGTTCCCTCAGATGAATTATAGAATCACTTTACTAAATTCAAAAAACAAAGAAAATAACATGTCTGGTATTTTCACTGGAATTGTAACAAATCTAAATTATAGTTGAGGAAGAAATATACCTGTATAAAATACAGCCTTTATTCAAATCTCTACTTATTTCTCTCAGTGAACTTATTTATGTGGGTTTTTTCCACTCATAGCTTCTTACTATATTAGTCAATTTTGATGCTGTGACCAAAAGATCAGATAGAACTAGTCAGGGGAGGAAAAGTTTATTTTGGCTCATGGTTTCAGAGGTTCAGTCCATGGTTGGCCCACTCCATAGCTTTGGGCCTAAAGTCAGGCAGAATATCATGGCACAAGGGCATAAAATAAGGAGAAAAGCAATCAGGATATGATAACCAAGAAGCACCAAGAGCTCCACTCACCAGAGAGAAAATATAAACCCCAGAATTATACCTGCAGTGAACTCCTTCCTCCAGCCTTACCCTACCCACATAAGAATATTACCCAGTTAATACAGTCAAGTGGTTTAATCCACCAATTAGGTCACAGCTCTATAATCTAATCATTTTACTTCTGAAAGTTCCTACATTGTCTCACATATGAATTTTGGGGGTTACCACATATCCAACCATAACAATCACTAAGTTTATCCCTAGATATTTTGTGTTTGTTTCAATTGTGAATGTTAGAGTTTTATTTTATTCAATTTTCAAACTGGTTGGAGCTAGGATAGAAAAAAACATTTTTAATATTTTTTGTATTTGATTACATATTTCAATTCATTTATTCAATATTAATTCTTAAACTTTTCACAATTCTTTCAAATTTTCTGACTAGGCAATTATATCTACTTTTCTGGAAATAGTGACAATATGTTGTTGCATTTTTTTCTTGTGGTTTGGAATGTTTCATTTCTTACTATATGTAAATAATGATAAAATTTTAAAAAATAAATCCAAAAAAAGATAAAATTAAAAATGTAACCTTGACCTTTTCCTGATTTTCTTAAAAATTAAGGTCCTTTTCACTGCTAATTATGCTCTAAATTCTGACTTTTATGTTTTTTAATTACAAAGAAATCAGTTAATTCCTAGTTTACTATGATTATCTTAATCCATAAATAAAGTTTTTTAAATGACTTTTTAATGGATTTTAAATGAAATGGATTTCATTGAAATGAGAAAATTTTTAATATTCCTTTTGTTTGTGAATGGTATGTATTAGTATCCATATATCTGCACTGTTGTGTATGGCTAAGTCAATTACCCTAATTTTCCTTCAAGTGTTCCAAAACTGAGCTGGGATTGTGGCTCAGTTGTAGAGCACTTGCCTAGAATATGTGAGGCATTGAGTTTGATTCTCAGCACTACATAAATAAATAAAGGTCCATCTACTTACTAATAAAATATATATTGAAAAAAAAGAAGTCCAAAACTAAAAATGTTTTTAAAAATTTTTACTTTTCCTTCATAAAACAGTGTTTCTCCCACAAAACTGGCACCCTCATGTACTAATGATGTTAAGATTCTATTTTCCTGTGAGGAAAATTTTAATTATTATGAAAAGTTTTAGCAGTTTACCATGTGACACAGTATTCTACATGTAGGAATTTTCCCTCAGGATGTCATTGAAAAAGAATGTAAAGACATGGATGGAAGTGTTTGTTTCAGAATTAAATAGTGGAAAAATGAAATCAGCCCAAAATCCATTAGTACAGAACTAGGAAAATAATATCTATATAGTGACATATTATGCCATTGTTAAAAAAGAATGTTAAAAAATATTAGTTGAAAGATATTCGATTCACAAATTTAAATAAAGAGCAGGTTGAACATAATACTATGCTATGATCTTATTTAGGGGAAGTACATAGATATATGCCAAAAGAGAAAGGTTAGGATTTTGAAGGAAATATAATGATTTGGGAGGAGATAGGAAGAGGAAAGAAATAAGTATTGACTTTACTTCTGAGTTTTGGGGGAGTGTGTATGAATATAAGTAGGTGTCTTTGGAAATATAAGCATTGGCTCATTTGAGTATATTATTGGGCAATTATTTTCAAAGTATATATATATATATATATATATATATATATATATATATATGTTTGCACACCTCAGCAAATAGAAAGATTGAAGACTTTTGAAGATTTTGGTTTTGCTTTCTTTAAACAAAGTTTAATCAGAAACATAAGACACTATAAATATTCTTAAACATAGAACATATCCATCTGAAATAATATAAAAGTGCTTCTTATAATGTATCTCTAAAATTGCTCAAAATCTTTTAATATGAAAACCAGTATGAATGCATGTATCTTCAATTATTTTAGCAGATATCAACCAACCATATTTCCACAGCTCTATTTGGAACACTATGTTATTTTACAGCAAAACAAATTGATATCAGGAAATTAGCTATAAAATAATTTTAAGTCATATATTCTTAGGAATACCCATCATCCATATGTGTGCAATTTAATTCAAGCCTGTGTACCACAGAAATAATCTGTCCTTTAGAAAGATGTTTCTGAAGAACTCAAATTTCCTTGATCATTAAAGAGGTTTTGCAGAACAGGAAATGATGTTTACAATCATTTTTATTTCAGTCTTTGTTACCTGTAGTAGTCCATTACCTAGGACATTGCATTGGCTAAATGCTTTGGTTTATCAAGATATTTCCAATATACGAAAATGAAAATAATCAAAAGTATCAATACTATAAACTAGTAGATAATAAAACTTACCCTGATACTTACCTTATTGCATATGTAGATGCCGTAATCATGAGGAACAGCACCACCACCATGCAGACCCCTGTCAGGCCAGGAACTGTAAAAATGTACATAAGTAGGTTTTAACTTAAATCACACTGAGTAAAAAAGCACAAAAGATTATTTCCTTAAAATCCAAAATACTATGCTGTTCTGCAGGAAGCCAAACTGAACTTGCATGTGTGCATGTATGTTCCTCTCTAACAAGCCTTTTCAAAATCAGCACAGTTCCAGAGTACTTAAGGCAAGGCAGAATCTTTCCTTCCTCTATTAGAGTTCTTCTTTGTTTCCCCAAATTTTCAACTCAGAATTGTGAATATAAACCTATTTGTTCAGGCATATAAGACACCAAATGTCAATAATTAATGCAAGGGGACAGAATTAACATTCAATATCCTGCTGTTTTTGGTTTTCTCTACCACAGTACTCAATATCGTGACTCTCCTCCCTCCAATATGGAGTTAGAAACTCCTCTGGCTTCAATTTCAAATAACTATATTTGGACTCCACTTCCTGGAGTAATTTTAAATAAAAAAAATGTCTTTTATACAACCTAAAGCTTTTTAAAAATAAAAATATGGAACAAAAATTGTAGATTTCAAGAAAACAAGATACTGTCCTGGGCTGAGGTTATGGCTTAGTGGTACAGTGCTTGCCGAGCACTTGCCTAGCATATGTGAAGCACTGGGTTTGATTATCAGAACCATATAAAAATAAAAAATAAAAATAAAGACATTGTGTCTATCTACAACTAAAAACAAAATTAAAAAAAAAAAAACGTTGTGCGGATACTTTAAGAATACTTTCAGAGGTAGTTCCTCTTAGTATGGAAAACATTAAAATCAGATGGCACACTTTTCACATGACATGATGTTGGTTTAAAAAAAAAAAAGAATGAAATGTACAAACATGAAAATTAATAACAGGTAAATTGCTACAAACTTAGGATTAGATTATATAGTTTGTCCAAATGAACAGTTGATATATCATTCCTAAAACAGCTGATATCTTAGTATGTCCCTTTCTTATATTTTGTTATCAAATTAAATACCATATATGTCTATGCTACATTTTTTAGTCTGAAAATCATATAAGTAACAGTTAAGTCTTAAACATCTCCTCTGAGAGACTCTTAACTCATACCAAAAAGAAAGCTACAGGAAGACTGTTGTCTGGAGAAGAATATATAATTCTCCCACTTCTCCCCTTGTCTAGCACCACCTACAGAACAGAAGGTGATCATGGACCATGTGCCATTAAAAAAGCAGACAAGAGAATACAGTGGAAGGTCCACACAAGTGTTCGTTCATCTTTATGACTGCAGCAGACTTACAATTATTGGCAAATAACATTAGTACTTTCAGTGCAATGGAAACAATTGTCACTTGTAAAGGAGCACACGAAAAATAAGGGTGGTAATCTTTGGATTTTTAACAGTTGCATGCTTTCTTCTAATTTTTCCCATGATACAAATTTAGAAAACTAATGGGACATGACCTTCCCTACTATACCTAATAACCTAATAATCATGTCTTTTCTATATTTTCTAAGGTCTTCCCTTTCCCAGTCTTTCCCTGTCTTCCAGGTGAGTGCTTCCATTAAAGGGGTTAAAGAAAAAAAAAAAAAAAACAAGATATCTAATCTAGTTTACACTAAAGAACTAATGGTTCAGGAAATATGCCATTTAAAAAAAAAAAAAGTGATGCCTACAAAATGGTCCATCTATTGTACTCCCAAGTATTTACTCAAAAGAAAACACAAACATAGCCACATAAGAATGTATTCAACAATGCTCATAGTTATTTTATTTTCTAATAGGGCACATAAATGACTCTGATCTCCATAAACACATGAATGAATAAACAATTTAGATATTATGTATATCTGGAAAATTAATCAGCAATAAAAAGCTATGAAGTGTCAATACCAAAAAAGGAGAGAACTGGATGCAGTGATGCACAACTGTCATACCAGTTGCTGGGGAGGCTGGGGAGGAGGATCACAAGTTCACACCCAGCCTCAGCAACTTTGTGAAGCCCTAAGAAACTTAGTGAGACCCTGTCTGAAAATTTAAAAACAAAACAAAAAAAAAAAATTGAAAAAGGGATGAGGATGTGGCTCTGTGGTTAAACATCCTTGAGTTTAATTCCTGATATTTAAAATAAAAAAAATTAAGCAAGGACAAAAGTGAATCATAGCATTATTAGAGTGGGTGAAAAAAGCAGAATTGTTTTACCCCCAAAAAGTACAAGCCCTATAATTACTTTTATAGAAAAATCACACTTGGGGCTGGGATTGTGGCTCAGCGGTAGAGCGCTCGCTTAGCACTGGCGGGACCTGGATTCGATTCTCAGCACCACATAAAAATTTTTAAAAAGGCATTGTGTTGTGTCCGTGTACAAAAAAAAAAAAAAAAAATTTCTCTCTAAAAAAAAAAAATCACACTATTCTTTAGGGATAAAAAGTAGAACAGTTGCTAAGAGAGGTAGAATACAAAACACATTGTTAAGGGGCACAAAAATCTTTGGGATAATAAAAATATTTATTATGATGATTTTAGGGATATTTTGAAACCAATGAAATTACATACTTTATATACATATATATATATATGTATGTATATAATTTAATGAACTTCAGTTATAATTCAATAAATTGAAGGTGATGAAAGAGCTAGTTTCTCCCATTTCAAGTAATTAAAAAAAGACCTTATTTGATTAAATGAATAAGTAAAAGTTAGAATTTTAGATGCATATACAGTATGAAAATTATGGTAGGAGGAGCCTCTACAACAATTTTATTGAGCCTTTATTAATGTTCTATTATATCCACACATAGGGTCTCCTATGTGGTTTTGCATATGCTGATATTTTGCATATGCTGATATAGATAGTATAAACATACTATCTATTATGGAATATCTGTAATTGCTTCATTGGAAAGACACTTGAAAACACTGTCTATGTTTAGAATAGAGCCACAATTTCTAAGATATGCTACTCAAACATTAATTTTCTGAGATACCAGTTTCTATTACTCAAAAATCTTACAATCCTGCCTTGAAAAGACATAAGGCACACCAGTATATTAAAAGTCTCTAAGAAGTACTATAGTCAAGAAACACATGTAAACTTAAATATTTCCTCAAATTTGTTTGAACATAGAAACGAATTCCCTTTATAGCAGAACATTCAGAAAACCAAAATACTTATATAAAATAGTTGGCTTTCATCATTTGAAGATAAAGGAGAAGCTTAAACCACCTGGACAGTGGTATAAAGCTCTGATAGGCAAAACTCTAATCTCACTGAATCTCATTTGTAAACTAACAAGAATAAATTCAATAATTGTAATGTTCCTTATGAAGTTGTCTATTTTGTCTAAAGAATTTATTTTTCCTATCTCCCAAATGTATTAAAAGACTAGAGTGTATAATTTTTATAGCTGCAGATTTCAGACCAATGAAGAAGAAAATTTTACAAGGAAAAAAGAAACTCTTACTATAATTACAGTGGTAAGAAAGAAAGAAAGAAAGAAAGAAAGAAAGAAAGAGAGAGAGAGAGAGAGAGAGAGGGGGAGAGGGAGAGAGGGAGGGAGGGAGGGAGGGAGGGAGGGAGGAAGGAAGGAACAGAAGAGGGAGATACTAACTTAAGAAGCCCCAAGTGTAACCATTAGAAGTAAATAAGCAGAGGCTTGCCAACCTACTATCTGTAATAGAGATCTGTGCATCACAGAAAATAGTTAAACAAATATCTTATTTGTTCAGTAATGTTTGTAGACATAGTGTACTGTTAAGTGCTGGCGATAAATGAATCCTGCTCTAAAACAAAACTCAGCTCGGTGGGGGAGACAGGAAGGTTAAGTAGGCAACTGCAACATGGGCATTAAGTGCTAAGAGAAA
This sequence comes from Urocitellus parryii, assembly GCF_045843805.1. Classification (NCBI taxonomy): domain Eukaryota; kingdom Metazoa; phylum Chordata; class Mammalia; order Rodentia; family Sciuridae; genus Urocitellus; species Urocitellus parryii. Next base: position 78,622,410 of record NC_135534.1, read on the forward strand.
GGCAAGCATGGAGTGTTTTCCAGTTCCATCGAAGGGCACTCTAACTCAGACTTGCCTAGTAACTCAGCCAAGTCCCTTATATTAGCTCCTTATTGCTATACATTCCAAGAGTCAAGAAAAATAGGCTGAAAATCATTATATTAGTGTAACTGCACTGGGAAAAGTTACTTGTCTAAATGAGTTACACTTATTTTCTTTTGAACCCTTTGAATTCTTTGAATTATGAAGCCACTCACTTGTATTCAGGAAAATATAAGTTTCTATGTTTATTCCTATTGTTTGTTATCTATGCATATTAATTTCATTAATCAGTAACCTTTAAATGAATAATTGTGCCTTACTGTCATTTCTGGGTGAATTTGAGAGATAATTTATACCCATACATAATGTGATCAGAAACATACTATCTTTTATCAATTATTCTACTTCTTCTAACTTAATTGGAAACATAATTGTGCTTGTTTGTGCAGATTTTTCCTAATTAAATTAGATGTTGTGCATTTTACTCTCACCATATAAGGTACTCCCAAATTTAGAAATATGTGGTATATAAACATTTTTAATGAATTTTTGGATAATAATTTAACCTAATTTTATTTTATAAATTTTTAATTGAAATACTTTTACCATTTCGCATGTATTAAGTCAAAGTGCTATACTTTGTCTCTTACACTTCCCAGGCTTTATTTTTCCTTTTTACAAAACCATCTTAATTTCTTAGTTGTCAATTACACTGAAAAAAATTTTAGACACAAAGATATATGACTGCAACATTGACCACACTATAATCCCAAACAATCTATCAGTGAATAAAAAAGTATTCCTTACCACTACAAAAATCGAAAACATGCATGTATTCACTTGTCAATAACTTAATTTTTCCTACACACTGCATCTGAGAACATTAAAAGACAGCTATGGAGTATTTTTGGTCAATAGTAAAACTACAAAATTGATTTAAGGCTGTTGCGGAGGAGGCATTTCTCATCCCCTTGCCATCCTTAGGCTCCCATGTGCTCTGATGTGCCACTATTCAGTGGGCTCAGCCACATCTCCTAAAAAGCTTCAGACTCATGCTTTGGAAGCTCTCTGTCTATAGCTCCAGTTCCCAGTTCATTGCTGGGAGCACCCAGCTACCATAAAGTATTTCTCTCATGAAATTATGTGAACTGGGCCACCAAAATGGTGCCCACTTGTTAATTTGGGAGGACTCAAATTATTTAAATTAACAGAAGTCCTACCAAAAACAGAAGGGGCAAAAAAATTTTCCTTGAGTTTTACATACCACAGAGGGAGCCCTGCCACACACCTGAAAAGGCTCACTTTCAAGAGAAAAGACAAAATTTTAAGGCAATAAACTATTCTACATATTGGTAGAATCGCAATCTGTCAACTGTGATTTTAAGAATGAGCAGATATTGACCAGGCAAAGAAAAAGAGTTGACTATCTCAGGCAAAAGATAGATGATCGTAAAAAGGTGTGCTCAAGAGAATGACAAAATGTTTCATGAGGACAGAACACTAGCTTCCCAGGTACCAGGGAAGGCAAGTAAAATCATAATACTATGTCCCTCCCAAAGGCGCCCTAAGATAGAGCCAGAGAATTTGTTTTTAAGTATCTTATTTTATTCCAACACCATTTCTGGATACTTCTAGCATTTTATGCAAAGTAGAGGGGGGTCACAGAGTTATACAGCAGTAAAAATTATATTAAGTTTATCAATGTAATATCTTAGTCTTATAAGAAAATTTTTATCTTTGTAAACTAGACTTTGAAGCATTTTAAATGTCCCAAGGTTTCAATCAAACATTGTGCTGTAGAAAACAGTATTAATACAAATATCTTTTTCATTTCCCTTAAATTAATTCATATGAACCAAGAAATAGTTGACTCATGCATAAGGTTTTGTTTTTCTGCTTTTTTCCTCTCCTATTTCTCATCCAAACCTTGAGGCTTAAATAAAATATGTTTTTGATGACCAAAATTGTAAGCAAAACTATTGTTACTAAAGAGAAAAATATGAAATATTTTACAAGCAGTAAATATAAATCCATAGGCAGAAAGAAAATACATTTTAAGAATTTAAACATATAATCATGACATGGGGAATAAAGCACCTGAGTTTTTGTTATTTTTCATCATGAAATTGGTTCAAAAGAGAAACAATACATATGATAGGGTAATGTGCCTCAGTCCCCTATTCAAGTCTGATTCTTAATGAGTTATCACAGACAATCATTTATGATGAATCCTCTCAACTACTCAATCATCTTTGTTTCTGAAGTAAATGCTGACAGTCCCCATGATACAGTTTACTCTTTTCATGCTCATAAATATGTATAAGGTTAAGAAATAGAAGAATTTTTGTAACATTTAACATTAACATCAGGAGAAAAATTTTGAGGTTTCAAATATTCTTTAACAAATTGACAGTCTCCACTGAGATTTCATGGACAATATGCTTGAGGTAGAAAAATAAATTACAAATGAAAAAGAACCAGAAAACTTCTAGAACTAATAAATGAATTCAGCAAAGTAGCAGGATATAAAACCAAAACCCATAAATCAAAGGCATTTCTGTATATCAGTAACAAATCCTCTGAAAGGGAAAGAAGGAAAACTACCCCATTTACAAGAGCCTCAATAAAATAAAATAAAATAAAATACTGAGGAAAGACCTTAACAAAAGAGGTGAAAGATGTTTACAATGAAAACTACAGAAACTAAAGAAAGAAATTTAAGACCTTAGAAGATGGAAAGATCTCACTTGTTCTGGATAGGAAGAATTAATATTGACAAATTGACTATATTACAAACAGCATTATACAGATTTAATGCAATTTCAACCAAAATCCAATGACATTCCTCATAGAAATAGAAGAAACAGTTATGAAATTAATCTGGAAAAATAAGAGACCCAGAATAGCTAAAGCAATACTTAGAAAGAAGAGTGAAGCAGATGGCATCACTATACCAGAACTTAAACTATACTACAGAGCAATAGTAACAAAAACAACCTGGTTTTGGCACCAAGATAGACTAGTAGTCCAATGGTACAGAATTGAGGATACAGAGACTAACTCGCATAATTACAGTTATCTTATATTAAACAAAGGCGCCAAAAACATACATTAGAGAAAAGATAACCTCTTCAACAAATGGTGCTGGGAAAACAGGAAATCCATAAGCAACATTATAAAATTAAATCCCTATCTCTCACCATGCACAAAACTCAATTCAATGTGGTTCAAAGACCTAGGAATTAAAACAAAGACACTGTCTATTAGAAGAAAAAGTAGGCCCCAATCTTCATCATGTTGGATTATGCACCTACTTCCTTAATAACACTTCTACAGCACAAGAATTAAAATAAAGAATCAATAAGTGGAATGGATTCATACTAAAAAGCTTCTTCTCAGCAAAAGAAACAATCAGTGAAGTGAATAGAAAGCCTACATCTTGGGAGCAAATTTTTACCACTTGCACATCAGATAGAGCACTAATCTCTAGGGTATATAAGCTAAGCATCAAAAAAAACAAATAACCCAATCAATAAATGGGCAAAGGAACTGAACAAATACTTCTCAGAGGATGATACATAATCAATCAACAAATATATGAAAAAATGTTCAACATCTCTAGCAATTGTAGAAATGCAAATCAAAACTAAGATTTCATCTCACTTCAATCAGAATGGCAGCTATTAAGAATATAAACAACAATAAGTGTTGGAGAGGATGTGGGGAAAAAGGCACACTCATACATTGCTGATGGGACTGCAAATTGATGCAGCCAGTTGGAAAAGCAATTTGGAGACTCCTTAGAAAACTGGGAATTGAACCACCTTTGACCCAGCTATCCCACTCCTTGGTCTATACCCAAAGAAATTTAAAACAGCATACTACAGAGATACAGCTACATCAATATTTATTGCAGCACAATTCACAATAGCTAATCTGTGGAATCAACCTAGATGCCCTTCAGTAGATGAATGGATAAAGAAAATGTGGTATATATACAGAATGGAATATTACTCAGCATTAAAAGAGCATAAAATCATGGGATTTGCTGAGAAGTGGATGGAGTTGAAGAATATAATGCTAAGTGAAATAAACCAATCCCAGAAAACCAAATGCCAAATGTTTTCTCTGATATGAGGAGGCTGATTCATAAAAGGGATTGGGAGGGCTGTGAGAAGATTAGACATACTCTAGATAGGACAAAGTAGAAGAAGGCGTCATGGGTGTAGAAAAATTGGTGGAATTAGATGGTCATCATTACTCTAAGTACATGTATGAAGCACATATGGTGTGATTCTACATTATATATTACTAGAGATATGAAAAATTGTGTTCTGTATGTGTAATATGAATTGAAATGCATTCTGCTGCATATATAACAAATTATTCTAATTAAAAAAAAAAAAGAAAATGGAGACACACTTCAAAATCATGACTGATGTTAATGATGGCTTGCTTCTGGCTCTCAGCTATAGGTTTTAATATCACAATATACATCCTGCTAAATTACAGGATTATATGAACTATACTGATACTGGAATACTCTATTTCTTTCCAATAACTTAAGAGCAAGAACCCTTACATGTGTGCCATCTTCCACAGCACTTGTCACAACAGCCACACAAAGCAGGCCCTCAACAAGCATATGGGGTTGTAGTTTTCACTGGAAAAACATATGACTTGTGTTTGCTTTCTTTTACTCCTTGTTCATTCATACTCAACTATGCCTTATCCTTCTGTCCTCATTTATGCCTGACCTCTTAACATTTGTTCCAATATGTGAATTTTCCATTTGTTGTACTTTAACATTTTTCTAATTGCTGCACACTTTGACTGGGCTTATTTTCAGACATTTCTAAATCTAAGGATAGGCAACAAATAACAACTTACCAGTTGTGAAGAGTAGTTTTCTAGGATCCTAAGAAAAATAAAAAAGAAAATATTTGACTGAAAAATAAACACTGATATGAAATTCTATAAGAAATTTGAAGGGTATAAGAACCATGTAGTGGGCATGTCAGATAGCAGTCTTCCAGTTTAAGTGAAAGAGACTCAACTAAGTATTCTGACATTCTCATAATGCTATAGGAGATTAGCACAAGGGAAAGAATCCAATACAGAGAAGGGTTTTTTGGTTTTTTATCTGAGAAAGGCTGAGTACTAGATAAGTCAGAAGGCCTAGGATTTAATCTTAATGACTGCTTATAAGCTAGTGGTATTGGTCCTAAGCCCACCCTTTGACAATTTGGGGACTCAACATCTTCAACTATAATGTGGGAATATTAATATAAAACTCTACTGCAATTGCCAGACTGCACATCAAGATGGTGGGAGTCAATACCAATAAAATTTCAGAGGTTTATATACTTTAAACTTAGTGTAAAGATGAATAATTGAAAACTCACCATATTTCAAATACTGTGAAAATTGTGAGAACACTTCAAGAATTGGGGTATGTTTCTAATACTTGAAAATATTGTTATTGTAGTATTTATTTTAAAATATATCTCTCATACAGTAATGGAGTACAGTTAACTCTCTTTCTACCTTCTGCAAAACTTAGGTCAATCTCCAGTAAATGTGTGGATTTGATTTTTTTACCCTCATGATGCTTAATACTGCACAAGTTTTATTTTGGTTTTTGTTTGTTTTGTTGCAATGTGAGGGATCAAGTAGAGAGCCTCATACATGCTAGGCAAGAAGTTGGCCAATGAGCTACTTACCAAGTGCCCTAAACAAGATTTTGAATTACTTTATTTATGTTCCACCTTGAATCTGACTATATAGTAAGTAGGAAACCATTTATGTGGTGTAATTAAAGGGGCTTGGAATAAGCATCACTTGCCTTGGAGTAGCTCCTCACCTCCGAATGTAGGACAAATGACTTATCTTTCTGGTTTTAGAAACATGACAAAGTGTGATCTAGAGAAACCCAAAATACGAATAGCTAGAAAAAGAGTGAGCTGAGCAAAGTGACACTGAAATATAAATATATAAATATGGAAAGCCAAAAGATGGAAAAATTACAATTGCCAGAGAAAGAAGATAGAACTGGAGAGTAAGCAACAGCTTCACAGATAACAAGATGAGGCAGAGTATCAGGGTCACCAAAAATTTAGTAAAGTATGTTTTATAACAAAAACTTGAAATCAACCTAAATGCCCATGAATAAGAAAAAAGCTAAAAAAATATAACACATTCTTATAAGAGAATGAGACAGATATATTCTGAAACAGTAGCCTTAATATGGATACTTATAGAAACAAGTAAATTGCAGAGGAATGGGTATCATCAAATATTACTCAAACATTTTAAAAGAAACACAAAATGATTAACTGTGACTAGCTTTGAAGGATAAACTTTCAGTTTTAATTTCATCTACTCAGATTTTTAGTATTTTATACCAAGTATATTGCTCAACATAAATTAATTTTAATAACTAAAAACCTGAAAATTACTAAAATATGTAGGAAATGTTAAGAAAAAGTATATTCATATGATAAAATGATTTTAAGTACTAAAGATATTTGAATTGTAAAAGAGAGAAAGCAAAGGCATGGGGGAAATAGCTGGGGAAGTAACTCAGCATTAAATGGTTTTCCTAAGCATCTACAAATACCTGGGTTCAAATCCCAGCCCCAGCATTAGAAAGAAAAAGAAAATGATAAAATTAGAAAAGTATATAGCAAGAGCAGTAAGTGTAAACACAAGTGTAATGGAAAGAGGCAAGATAGATGCAGAAAGGGAAAAGGAAGCTAGAAATTTAGGCTAAGTTTGAAATCATTACACGCGAAGTATAGTTATTGGCATTTTAAGGAGCTAATTTTTTTTCTGTGATTCTCAGTACTAGGTATACTGTATAACCACTTGGTAAGCTTTTTGAAAATATCAATGCCAATGCTTAATCCAGACCAAATAAATAGTATTAATGTTTTTAAAAATACTAGAAACAAGAGATTTACTGAAAGTTACTTGCTGTTTAGATTTAGTGATTTTTTATTTCCTCTATTTATTGCTACTTTCTCTTCTGTTTTGTTCTGGGAAGGAGGTCAAGCATATAATTATAGCAATATTGACCCTAAAAATTCAGGTGATATGTAGAAAAGAAAACATAGAAGATGGAGAACAAGTGTGTTGTCACTACCAGTCAATACTAAAGGACAATGAGGCAGAACAGTTTGGGTGCAGTCTTGTCATTGTGAAGCAAAGGAAGCTTAAAGACAATGTGGAAGTACTGAGCAGCAGAGACCTAACCAGAGCTGTGCATACACTGTACATCAGGCTCTAGCCTACCACTTATACATACAATTTTATTTCATGGGTGGTTTCACATTTTTTAAAAAGGAGCTAAATCAGATACTGCCTGCAATAGAGTTTGGCTCAAGGTCATCTATTTCAAGGAGTAAAATTAAAAAGGAAAAAACCTACATGCCTATAATACCAATTACTAAGGAGGCTAAGACAGAAGGACCTCATGTTCAAGGCCAGCCTCGTGATATAGCAAGAGTACCTCAAAATTTTAAAAATAAATAAATAAATAGAAAGGACTGAGGATGTAGTTCAGTGGTAGAGTCCCCCTGGGTTCAATCCCCAATACCACAGGGGGAGGGGTGGGAGTGGGGAAGGAATCATGAAACCTCACTGATATTTTTTAGGTTAAATTATTGATTACCCATGATCCACAAATAGCCTTCTTTTCTGCCCTTTTCCCAAAAACATAGTATGTGAGTTATTAAAGTATTTTTACCCTATAATGGCACTGTCGAAACTCTCAAATAAATGATAGGAATTAGACAAAAGCTGTTGGGAGTCAGAAGGTAGACCTGAGTGGCAACCATCTGAACATTACAGAATATAAAAAGTAGACACTCTGCAAACTCCCATTTTCAGCAGGAGAGACTATGAAATAGTAATTACCCATATTTTCTGTTGAAAGGGAATAAAACTCAACTTGACAACTGCGTTTTAAAAGCACTCAAAAGGAGAAGCAAGGTACAAATTTTCTGTGAAAATCACAGACCCTCATTAGTCATTTAATGACAAGTGAAAGGAAAATGGGAAGACAGAGACCACCCACCTCATCTTGGTATCTTGCTGCATTCAGTTCAATAAAATCTTCACTGTAGTTCACTGAGAAGTTGAGGGCATTCACCAGATGGGCAGCCACATGCACACCTACAGAACACACCAGGTGCATGTCAACGAGATTTTCAGACACACTCTGTGTGGCAAGAAGTCAGTTCCTCCCACAATGTAATATAGGGGCAAAGTTTAAGAGCTATATGAGCAATGGAATATTACATTGAAAAGTAGAGCTTTAAAAATATTTTAAAACTCTTGAATATTGAGACTTTATCTAATTTTCAAAAGTCAGAATGAAATAGCCATGGTAATTCAGATTTGAAAAAAAAGATACATACTCAACCATTGACCCCACCACACACACATACATATTTAAAAAATGCAAGTCTAATAACATTGGCATTTACTGTTTTGCTTAAGGGGCTCCTGGGTATTTTAGGTGTTCTACATCCTTCATCTCTCCCATGGTTCCAAACCTCTCTATATCTTATACACCACATTGTCATACAACGTAAAATAGAGGCCAACTGAAAGGCTTTTGGCCAACTGAAAATTTTCACAATCCATAGATAATGTCCTAATCCCAAAAACAGAATGTTGGGAACCACTTTGGAAACAAAAACTCTGGAAAATAATGATCACCATTTGATAAATGACCTACCTATAATTGCACTGTAAAGAGTGTTTAGCTGACTCAGAGCTCATACAAAAGATAAAGCATTAGGAAATTACTATAGATTTCAAGACAAACTCATTTTAACATAACCAGGGGAGAAAAAAATTATCTTGAGGAGATAGATCAAGGAAGGACCAAATAACCCATACTCTCCTCCATTCCCAACCTTTTCCTGTGGGTGAAATAAGGTATGAAATGGGTAAACAATATTATAATGTATTGGAAGGAACAACAGTTAACTAAAAATCCTGTGATCTTGACCACATTGCTTGTCTACCAGCTCCTCAGTTTACATTTCTCTATAAAATGATAGTGACAGAAGTGAAAGACTTGAGATAAGTGCTCTGCAATTGCTTAATAAGCCATCATAGTTTCCAACAATGTATGGAATGTAGTCATTCAAAAGAAGACATAGTGGGGAAAGCAGAGAACTCTATGATCCCCGGCAAGCCAGAATAAAAATACAGAGAGACTAGGAGCAATAGATTACAAAAACTAATGAAAGTGGGAGGGAACTGAATGCTAAATAAACTCAAAGTTGACTGAAAGGACTTATAAGGTAATCAAATTAGAAGTGGGGAAAAGGTCACATTAAAAGTAGACAAATGAATACTTATTAGAAAGTTAATCAGGAGAGTGTGGTTTCAGTAAAAGAACAGACAGAACAATTGAACAGAATAAAAAGGCCAGAAATAGACTGTGAATAAAGTCAACTGTTCTTTGACAAAGAAGTAAAGCCAATGGAATGGAGGGGAAAAAATAGAATTTTCAACAAATGGTTCTGGAACAGTTGAAAATTGACATTTTTTAAAAAATGAGTCTAGACATGTACCTCACATATTTCATTAAAATTAACTCAAAATGGGTCACAGAACTAAATGTAAAATTTCAAACTATAATACCCCAAAAGCCAACATGAGGAAATATGTAAATTACCTAGGGTTTGATGATGACTTTTTATTTATTATAATCAATCATTATCATTTTATAATCAATCATTATCATTTTAATTGTACTTGTTTATGGGGTACAGTGTGATAATTCATTACACGTATACAATGGGTGATGTTTTAATCAAGGTAATTATCATGTCCATGTCCTTGAACACTTTTAAAATTTTTTGGTTAACACATAATATTTGCACACATACAAGAAGAAGTACAGTGTGGCATTTCAAAAGGGTATACAATATTTATTTCCATTAGCTAATAATGTTGAGGATTTTTTCAAACTTATTCATCATTCTTCTTTTGAGGAGTATCTGTTCATATAACTTACCCATTTTGAATTAGATTATTTGTTTTGGGTTGTTGAGTTTTAAAATTTTTTATATATTCTGAATATTAATCTTTCATTGGATGAATAGTTTCTAAAATTCTTTCTCATTCTGTAGATTGTTTCTTCACTCTGTTGACTATTTCCTTTGCTCCTCAGAAACTTCTTAATTTAATATAATCCTGCTTGTCTGGTTTTTGCTTTGAATGCCTATAATTTGGGAGTCTTATAAAACAGAGGTATGCCTATTCCAATGTCTTGAAATGTTTCCTTTTTTTCTCTAGTGATTGCATAGTTTCAGGTCTTATATTTATATCTTTGAACTATTTTGAGTTAATTTTGTATGTGTGTGAAAGATAGGGGTCAACTTTCAGTATTATACAGGTGAATATTTCGTTTTCCCAGCACCATTAATTGAAGAGTCTTTTTCTCCAACATATGCTTTTAACACTTTTGTTGGAAATCTGTTGCCTGTATACTCATGGGGTTATTCCTGGGCTCTGTTCCATTTGTCTGTGTGTCTGCCTTTTGCCAATACTATGCTGTTTTGGTTACCATAGCTTTGTAGTGTATTTTGAAGCCAGATAGTGTGATGTCCTCTGCTTTGTTCTTTTTGCTCAAGATTGCTTTGGCTATTCTGAATTCTTTTGTGCTTCCATGTACTTTTTTAGGATCATATTTTCTATCTATATAAAGAAAGACTCAAGATTTAAAGAATGTCATTGGTATTTTAGTGGGAATTGTATTGAAACTATAATTTGATGATGACCTTTGGATATAACACCAAAGGCATGATTCATGAAAAAAAAAAAGGATTGATAAGCTGGACTTCATTAAGGACAAGTCACCAGACTGGGAGAAAATATTTGCAAAAGTCATATCTGCTGAAGGATTTTTATCCAAAATAAACAAAAAAACACTTAAAACTCAACAATAATAAAATATAAAATGTGATTACAAAAGAGTCAATAAAGAGGACATATAGATGACAAATAAGCATCATACCTGCCATGTATGCTGCTCCACATCATGTATCTTCAGGGAAACATAATTAAAACAACAAAATACCACTTTATAACTGTTAGCATAGCCAAAACCCATAACACTGACAACTCCAAATCCTGGTGTAGATGTGGAGAAATAGAAATTATCAAGGTAATTATCATGCCTCACTCACTGATAGTGAAAATTCAAAATGGTATAGTCACTTTTGAAGACAGTTTGTAATCCTGCCATACATACTCTTTCCATACATTAGAACATTTTCATATTTTCCCAAACAAGTTTAAAACTATGTTCACATGAAAACCCAAACACAGATGTTTGCAGGAGATTTATTCATAATTGCTATAAGTTGAAAGCAACTGAAGATATCCTTCAGAAGGTGAAGGGATAAATTAATTGAGGTATATCCAGACCAGGGAATATTATTCAAAGCTAAAATGACTGAGCAGCCAAGTCATAAAAACATGTGGAAGGAACTTGAATTCATATTACTAAATGAACAAAGCCAATCTGAAAAGGCTCTATTCTATATGATTCCAACTGTATGACCTTCTGAAGAGGTAAATCTATAAAAACTACAAAAAGATCAGTGGTTGCCAGGGATTAGACAAAAGTGAATGATGAACTGTATAGCTCAGTGGAAACACAGGACAGTGAAAAATACTCTGCATGATACTAGCAGTGGATATGTGTTAATATACACTTGTCCAGACCCACAGATTGCACAATACTAAGAGTGAACCCTTGACAGTAGAATGAATCAGACATAACTTTCCTATGTTCATATATGAATACATGATCAGTGTAACTCCACATCATGTATAACCACAAAAAAGGGAAGTTATACTCCATGTATGTATGATATGTCAAAATACATTCAACTGCCATGTATAACTAAAAAGAACAAATTAAAATTTGTTTTAAAAAGAGTGAGCCCTAACATTAGCTATGGACTTTGAGTAATAAATATGTGCACATGTAGACTCAATTGTAACAAACTGATTATACCATTCTGTTGGCAGATGTTGATAATGAGGGAGGCTATGTATGAAAAGATGGAAGGCAAAGAGAGTATATGGAAAAATCTCTTCTCAGTTTTGTTATGAACTTACTACATTTCCTCTAAAAAAATGATTTTTAACTTTTTTTACAAAAGAAATAAGCAAACTGTAACAAGCAAGTTTAAAAGAAGTAAAACAAAGATTGTAGTATAATTTGACTATGACTGGCATAAAACTTTATAAACAACTCAGTGTTCTATAGCCTCATAAGTACTGAAATCTAGTTAAAAAAACAACTCTCATTTTAAATTAACTACATATTAATTTATATGTTAAATACATATTTATGGCACAAAAATACAATAGTGCCCTTGAAGAATTGTCATTCTGAATTCCCCTGGGGAGAAAATTGTCCTACATAACAAACATGTAAGAGACAATTGATATACACTTTCCTTAAAAGGCTTTTAAGTCAAAAGAAACCTCTGATTCTCATTTTAGGCAGCTGGGAAGAAGTTGTGCTAAGAACTTTATGTGAATAATTTCATTTAACTCTCACGGCAAAATAGAGAGGTAGGCAGAATCATTCTTATTTTACAGATAAGAAAACTCAGGTTAGCCAGGTGTGGTGGCACATGCCTATAATTCCAGCAGCTGGGGAAGCTGAGGCAGGAGGATCACAAGCTCAAAGCCAACCTCAGCAATTTAGCAAGGTCCTACGAAATTCAGCAAGACCCTGTCTCTAAATAGAATATTTAAAGTGGACTGGAGATGTAGCTCAGTGGTAAAGTGCCCCTGGGTTCAATCCCTAGTACCAAAAAATAAAATGTAACATCCAAAGTAGACTACTAAGGAGTGGAAAAATGTGAACCCTCTAGGACACAAGGTCATCCAGTAGTCCTCTACAATATCTTGATCTCTAGGTTGTTCTCCAATCCACCCAGGATATTTGAACATAATTATAGTTTAGAACAAATCAAATAATAAATATGCCACAGGTTTCTAATCCTCCTTCATTCCTAATCTTTCATGCTCCTGCCTCTGACCCATCCCACTCTTACCACAGCCTACGTTCTCACCTCATCCTAGACTCCCAGTCTCCCTCTAGTCTAAGCTGCACCAGAGTTCTAAATCCATCCCTGAAATGCTTTCCCCATCTCTCACCTAATGATGGGAGGATGTTCTGGGATAAAACAGTGAATATGCCTGTTTCAAAAATGCTTGGTAATTTTTTTAAAGCTTGAAGTTTTAATAATTTCTTGGTAATAGCCATTGCAAAACATTCCTGAGTAAAAGTGGCCATACATTAATGCCCAGTTAAATGACTTTAGTATCAACACAGCTATGTCACATCAAATAATAGCCAGATAAAAAAGCCAAGTATTATATGACACTGGGATAATCTCTGAAATTGTAAACTGAAATAACCCATCATGCTCTAAGAACTCCACATGCATGGTCTCATTTTACACTTAAAATTGTACAGTCAGTAGTGCAGTTGGTGCTATATTAACAATTTAACTTTTTTTTTCTTTTAGTACTGTGATTGAACCCAGGGTTGCTTAACCACTGAGCCATATACCCAACTTTCTTTTTTTCTTTTTTTTTTTAATTTTTGAGGCAGGGTCTCATTAAGTTGCTCAGGGCCTTATAAAATTGCTGAGACTAGCCTCCAATTGGCAATTCTCCTGTCCCAGCCTTCTAATCCACTGGGATGACAGGCATGTGCCATCATGCCTAGTCATTTTACTTCTTTAAAAAGCCACAAATTGAGGATAAGAGAGGTGATCTAACACAGTAAGGCAGATGGCAGCTAGGGGTAGAACCTACAGAACCTCTCTACAGGGCACATCACTACATCACTATGTTTATTTCTTTCTGTTCCAAAGATTTGAAATATACCACATGAATCCTCAATAAAAATTTATTTTACAATGACTTTTAAAAATGAAAGGATTCTCATTTTACATATTTAACTTCAAATAGATCAAGATAAAATTCCATAAATTCTGACATCAGTTATTATACCCAAATACTAATATCAAGGACATATTTACCAAATATAGTTTTGGGGGGAATCATTTTCTGTAAATGAATATCTCACATTTTATTTTTCAAGCATTTAAACTCATATCATTCCTTTTAGAGCCTGAAAACTTTTTGTCTGTTCCTTCCAATATTTATAAATGAAATTATCTACTTTCGGGAAACAGTCCCCATCAGCCTGGGATGGGAGGTGGGGACTTTGGGTATCATAATGAAAAAGTCATAAGACACACCCATTTTCTGTAGTTCCCCTGGACAACTCTTTTTAAACTCATGGAAGAGTATAAACTAATATATGTAAGAAAAGCTCATGTTGGTGACAGCAAATAATATATAGAACAATAAAATGATACATTTAAACACTAGTAAAATGTATATTTCTAAAAAAAAAAGTTTAATATCATCTGACTTTCTCACCTGAGAAAATACAGATAGTAATACCACAGGTTATATGAAATGTTCTGCTTTTATCCAACAATCTTCTTGTTCTCCTGCTTGGTACCTAAATAAAATTTAATATGGTAAATAAGGTGCAACAAATAAGATGTACAACCTTTTTCACTTTAACACTACTCATAATATAAAAATTTTGGAAATATAGCAGAAGCCTATGAATAAAAATTAGTGAGATGAATTATGATACACTTAATGAAACATTCAAACAATTAAAAATAATGTGAAAAGATTATGTTATCGATTTCTTAAGAATGAAAGATACTTTTAGGGAATAAAATTATAAAATATAAACTATATTTTGATTCTATGCTGTTCAAAGTTAAGGGCATTGGATGTTAATGTCTCTAAACTGTCATCAGTAGTTGCTCATGCAGAGTAGGATCAGGAGGAAAGTTCTCTGACTATTTTACATATTTCTGTGATGTTTGAATTTCACAGTATATATGATTTCCTTTGCTAGCCAAAAAATAAGATTATTTTTAAATGAGGCAATCTCATCTAGGGTTTTAAATGCCTGCTTGATCTCATAGAAAAATAAATGTCAAGCATCTTTGAATATCTGTATTTCACACTGTGAAACAATTTTTAAAGACTTATTAAATACTGGGAGACTTCAGTAGGCACTTTTATTTCCTGCCACTTATTTTTTCTTTTTTCATACCAAGCCAATAGCCAGCCATAGGGATCAAAACCTAGCATTTTACAATGGAAGGCAATCTAGGGAAGGAATTATTTCCACAAAAATTACTGCCTTAAAAATAAAGTTTCCAAATGTAATTACAAGATTGAGAAGTTTTACCAGAGTAAGTTGCACATATGAACTTCACAGATCAAAGCTACCTCAAGTTAAAAATTCATTTGAAATTATAATCTGTCTAGTAGTACCTTACTGTTTTAGTGATGAGTGAATTCACACATACCCACACACACACACATACATATGAACATGCACATATACACAATAATAATCAAAGACAAAGAATTTCACTTATATCCTTCATTTTAAAACAGTAAATATTGTAACATAATCTTTTCACATTATTTGATCACACTAATTTGATCTAGATATGTTTTTTAAGCTCCAAATGGGTGCGTGTGTGTGTGTGTGTGTGTGTGTGTAGTAGAGATAAGGTGCCAACACTATCATGTGTTGCTAAAAGGCCACAGGATTCCTACTTGTTCGCCTGGAGGTAGCTAAGTGAAAATACAGGACTGTGATGAGGCAAGGTGTGGTCCAGAGAGCTCAGAAGTGGGGTAGATTTTAGCTCCTCCTTCACTAGTCATGATCTTGGTCAAGTCACTTCTGCTTTCCAAGCCTCAGGTTCCTCACATACAAAATAGAACTGATTAATCCTGATTGCAGATTCATTGTAAGGATTCACAATGTTGTGTATGAAGTGCTCAGCACAGTGCCTGAAAACACTCTTTATATTTTTTCTCTGATCCTCTGCTCTACCTAGTGTTGTAGGAGAACTCATGGATGATCTTGAGAGTTAACATGGCCCTTACCATCATTTCTGAAGAAATCAATCTAAACAAAAGTCAGACCATGAAAATTAAGCAGAATTAAGACGTGACCATAACACTTGATTTTATGTTGAAATCCATAATGAGGATGTTCTTTTTTTCTTACCTTCTGGGATCCTCGAAGATAAGCCAGGAGTGTTCGGCACATGGGTAAAAGGATAAGGCTGCAGTTGAAGTTAAGAACAGATGCTGAAGCTCTGCTGAAACACAATCCTAGCTGAACAAACAAAGCAAGGGTCAAAACATAGTTAAGTACATAAGCAAAAGAACCCTGACCTAGACCCACAAGCTGCAGGTATCTCCCTATTTCCCCTTTGAGGATCACAGTAAATGCCTGCTCCTTCTAGAGTCTTCAACAGCCCTCCTTTCACCAGAAAGCCTGTTAGCAAAATTGGTTTCTTTATGCTCGGAATGGCTATAAAACTTAGTTCTCCTCTCATGTCAGCTAGTGTTGTTATCAAATGAGTACATTCTTCCAGTTCGATTTCTTGTTTTGTCCTCACTGTCTAGGTTTTGAGAGCTCGAGAGAGAGAGAGAATCTCAGCACTGTTTTCTGCAACTCCACATTCATGTGGCATTGGATCTTTTATTCACTGATATACCCTCAAAACTTTAAAGAGCTTTCATTTGTATCCTCCCTCTGAAATTCCCTGAGCATAAGCCACTCCTTTACACTACATTACCTGCCTGCAAGCTCTTCACCTCACTAACTCTTCATCCCCAGGTTTCTAAGTAAGCTCTACTTACTCCAGACCTGAAAGCAGGAGAGTTGCCTCTATTATATACACTCTCACTGCTTTCTGTCCTTACTTTATTATAATGTCTGTTTAACACTCTTTCAATCTTCTCTTTTTAAGATTCATTTTATTTTTATTTACTGTATATATTTATGGGGTACGATGTGATCTTTTAACATGTAGATACATTGCAGAATGATCAAACCAGGCCAATAGATATGTTTCACCTCAAATAAATACTTATCATACCCTAGTAGTAAGACCATTTAAAATCTACTTTTTGCTATTTTGAAACTTGCTACGAATTATTATTAGTCACCATTGTGCAATACATCATAAGAACCTATTCCTCCTGTCTGAAACTTTGCACCCTTCAATCAACATCTCCTTTTTCTGCACCTGCCACCACCCTGCCCGAAGTCTCTAGTAATCACTCTACTCTCTATCTCCAAGAACTCTACTTTTTTAGGCAAGTGCTCTATCACTGAGCACAACCTCAGCCCTCTACTTTTTTAGATTCTAACAATAAGCAATATCATACAGCAGTTCTCTTTCTGTGTTTGGCTTCATTCACTATGCACAATGTCCTCTAGGTTCATTCATGTTGTTTGAGATGTTCAATCTTAAATGAGATGGTGCCTTAGAAAACTGCAATTCATATATTTGGGTATGTCTTGGAAGCAGGACATAAGTGTTTTTTGTGCACTATTTCCATTTGGTCAGTTAATTTCTGATTACAAAATAATTTCTAATTACAAAAATAAATGAATATTATAGAATATAATACAGTGGTGTTAGCAAATACACAGTTAACTACTATTACTGGCCAAGCACAGTTATTTTGAACATATTTCATTTATTAACATATCAAATCTTCTCCTATAACTCTGAGAAATAATTAATAGCTTTTTAGGATTACTCTTATATAAAGGGGAATGTGACATTATGATTATAATGTTATAATAGTAATAAGAGTAACATTAAGACCTAACGTAAAACAACAACAACAAAAAAAGATGTTGTGGAGCCAAAATTGAAACTCAGAGGTTCTAGATAGAGTGTCTATGACATGAATAATCACTTTAGACTTCCTCTTCAAGTTGGTTTTTTAAAAGACAATGCCCAGAAGGCACATAGTAGGCAATAGATATTTTGTTAAACAACTTGAATTTACATTTGAAGAAAGGAAATGTAGACAACCAGTCTAGATAAAATTTCTCTCCTTATATGCTTCTCCATCAACTAGATGATTATTATTCTTGTTTTTTTTTATAATTAGAAAAATTAGAGGTACAAATATTTGAGATTATTAGAGAAGGCCACAACAATATGTCCATTAGGATTGCCTACACACTGAGGGTTTGGAGGGGATTCCTAGCACTCTTATTCTTCTTTACTTCCGTTTAGTATGTGGCATGTTACTTTAAACATTTTATGTTTTGGCCTATTTCTCTAAGTAAAGGGTAAGCCCTTCAAGGACAGGAAAAATAGTTCTAAAATGTTTAAGATCACTTTACATTTTATTTTAGTTCTCATGTAATTAATTGATTTTGAATAGATTTTTAATGTAATCCTCAGATCAGCTCTGTAACATAGGCTCAGTACACAGTATTATTGCCATTTCAGAGATAAAGAACATTTACTAAATAAAAATAATTATACCCACAACCAAAAATTCTGAATTTAATGCTTTGGGGTAGTGCCTGGATACCAACATTTCTGAAAGCTTCCCAGATAATTCTAATATGACACCTGGGATAAAAATCATAGTCATAAACTTGTTAGCTAAATTGTATTGTTCATAAATTATAAAACAAAAGCAATCATTAAATTATAATGCGTAAACAGAATTTTATATCTATAAATTTACTGACCAAACTGGATTTAAAATTAATTTTCATATTTAGAAACAAAATTATTCTAAATATGCTTAAATTAAAAAGTGACAACAACATGATCTCATGTGCAGAAAGCTGACACAGTGAGGAAGAACTAACAAGAGGCTTTTCATTTCCTACCCTCTAACACAGAACAGGCGCTGCACAGGTGCCTTTAATGGACCACAGGACATCTTTTCAAAATGTTACAAGATACAAAGGATTATACTCATTTCACAACTGAGTTACATAAGGATCTTAGAGGCTGAAACCTTCCCCCAAGGTCATACAACTAGTAGAAGATAAACTCTGTGCCTTAGACTGGGGGATTATCTTCATCTTGGGTTAAAATCAAGACCAAAAAGACAACAACAAAAAAAAA
The DNA here is from genome assembly GCF_045843805.1 of Urocitellus parryii. Classification (NCBI taxonomy): domain Eukaryota; kingdom Metazoa; phylum Chordata; class Mammalia; order Rodentia; family Sciuridae; genus Urocitellus; species Urocitellus parryii. The sequence continues at coordinate 78,641,495 of NC_135534.1, forward strand.
TAGGCCCAGAAGGTTATGCAAGGAAAACTACTATTAAAGATAGGGAAAGCCTGTTCCTATAGCCCCCTTGGGCCATATACATTATGACTTTGATGCCAGCGGAGTTCCTTAGTCAAGACAAGGTCTTGAATTTTAACTCCCATCAAGTGCAATTGCTTCACTTCATTCCTTGGGTTTGAAATACCCCTGTAACCCTAGCTAGCACCACTTCCTCTTCAGTTGGTATATTCATAAAAATGTTTGTATCTGATTAGACTCAAACTTCTTTGAGCTCCACTGTATGGCCTTGATTCTTACATACTCTCTCACAAGGTCAGTCCTAGAGAGGCAGATGTCCCAAAGGTACCTGAACCCTCTTTATAACTACCTCTCAACTCTAGGATCTAGGAAGGCAGAAATTGGTTTATACTTTTCTACTCCTTATTCATACCATGTTGCAAGTTCCTCAAATGCAACATTCTGGTGTTTACAGCTTTGAATCCTTAACCCTAACACAATGGCTATACCCAATAATATGGATGTGCACTGAATTTTTAAACACATGTATCATGCTTTGATAATCATCTCCTTTGGTTACAACACTGCACTTGGTTCATATATTTATAATCTTCAGATGATTTTATTCAGGAATCCTCTATGTCTACCAATTATTTTAAAATAGCTCACAGTATCATGGGAAAACATTAGGAAGTGGTCACAGAAAGTCCCTACTATCATCAGAAAGATGAAGTTTCTCTACTTACATGAATGCAATGCCATAAATGTGTATAAAGGAGAAAAATCTATCTTTCACTAGACACCTCAAAAAATTATTAGTTCCATTATTATTCCCCTCAGAATTTTTATAAAAATTTATCCATCAAAATGGGTACTAAGGCAGACATGGGGGCACGCACCTGTAATCCCAACGGTTGAGGATTTCAAGCTCAAAGCCAGCCACAGCTACTTAGGGAGACTTTAAGCAACTTAGCAAGACCCTGTCTCAAAATTTTAAAAAATTAAAAATTAAAAAACTTGTGAATAGTTGCTTTATTTATCAAAAGGGACTTTATAGATGTGATTAAGGTTATGGTTCTTAACCATAGAGAGAGTACTTTAAATTACCCAGGTGGATTCAATCTAATCATGTGAGCATTTAAGAGCTGAGAACCTTCTGCACTGGAGGCAACAGAGAGTGAGCAGAAAGGGATGTCAGAGAAATTCTATAAATAGGATTCACTGGTTGATATGTAGGGGCCCCTGTGTAAGGATAATGAGAAGCCTTGACTGGCAACCAGCAAGAAAAAGAAGACTTCAGTCTTCTGTCTGCAAGGGACTGTATTTTGGTAACACCCCAAATAATCTTAGAGGCAGGTATTTCCCAGAACCTCACCAAGAACGCAGTTGACATATTCATTTCAGCCTGTGAACTTTGGAGTAGAGAAATCAACTGCTAAGTTTCTGACCTACAGAACTACAAAATAATAAATTTGTATTGTTTTAAACTACCATATGTATGATAATTTGTAAGAACATCAAAACAAAACTAAGACACCAAAATGGAGGTCAGCTTTCATCAAATACTTATCAGATATTTCAGGCTACAAAACCAAAGACGTATTTCAAAAGGCAATATAGAATATATTCTTTAATTTCATAGTAAATTGTTAGAAGTACAAATTTTAGATTCAAACAAGTTTTCTTTTTCCTTTTGAGATGTCTAACCGTATCATTTGTTAGATGACTGGCTACAAACAAATTATAAACTTTTTTGAAGAATGGGAGATAAAACTGATACCAATACACAATTCAAAATATAGGTACCATACAGATCACTTTCTCTAAAAATGTAATTAACTTAAATATTAGGAACAAACAATGATTTAAAATTCATTATTTTTTTTAAACTAGCAGTTTTGAAGCCAATAAGCTCATACTCAAAAAATATTATTGAACTAAGATTCTAATTTAAAAGATACAAAAATAACACTATTCACCCCCCCAAAATGAAAACAAAACAAAGATTAAAACAGAAAATTTAAAACCCTTATAAACAAATTAAGATAAATCATAGGAGTCGGCAGTGGCAGGATATATATTCAATACTAAAAAGCTAAGAGCATTGCTATATGATACCAGCAAATATTTTTACAAATTTATTTTTAATATTTCATTTTATATGAACAATAAAATTATAATTTTTCTTTAAATAAGTTTAACAGGGCTGGGGTTGTGGTTCAGCAGTAGAGCATTCACCTAGCAAATGCGAGGCCATGGGTTTGATCCTCAGCACCATATATAAATAAATAAGTCAAATGAAGGTAAAAAAATTTAAAAAAAAATAAGTTTAACAAAAGAAGTATAAATTCTGTATGTAAAAAATAAATAAGGGCTGGGGATGTGGCTCAAGCGGTAGCGCGCTCGCCTGGCATGCGTGGGGCTCTGGGTTCCATCCTCAGCACCACATACAAATAAAAAAATAAAGATGTTGTGTCCACCAAAAACTAAAAAAAAAATAAATATTAAAAAACTTCTCTCTCAAAAAAAAAATAAAGATGTTGTGTCCACTGAAAACTAAAAAATAAATATTAAAAAAAATCTCTCTCTCTCTTTAAAAAAATAAATAAACAAAACTTAAAAAAAAAAAAAGAAGGCCTAAGGATTGTTGTGATATGCCATGGTTTTGATAGAACAATTTAACATTGTTAAGAAGCCAGTCTCTCAAAAATCCATTTATATACTTAGTACACCTCCAATCAAAACTGCATCAGGGTATTTTTTTTCTGAAACTTCACAAGCCTATTTTAAAATGTATATGGAAAAGCAAAATTATTAAAACACTAAAAAAGGAGGAAAAATTCAGTCTATAAAATGGGACTTATAAAATCATAGTAGTTTAGTAGTTTAAGGTTTTTTTGTTGATAGACAAATTACTAGTAGAACAAAACAAAGACCCATAAAAAGAAAAAAAATATTTTGAACTATGGTAGCTAATATAGACATAGGGCAGACACCATCTATAATACTGGAAAAAGAAATGTCTATTCAATTAAGGGGAAAATTGGTTTTGCATATGTAAAAAAAGAGATGACTTTTCTATTTCAAACCTCTCCAATACATTAGTTCCTGAATTGATTAAGGACTTAAATATCAAAAACAAAATTGAAATTTTTAATAAACATATATGTAAATCTTTAGCACATCATCATAGATGAGAATTTCTCAAGACACAAAAATCTTAAAATCAAGCAAAAAAAGCTAACACATTAAATATACATGTATTTAATTTATGTATGCACATAAATTAAAACTACTTTTTCAAATGGCAGAGAAATGAAGAACCCAAACTTCAGAATAATAGTGAACTAGTAGAAAACGAGGAAGACAAGACAGTTAGATGATAAAGAAGGATCAAATGCATAGTTGTATAGTACTCATAATGTTTTAATTCTAGGTGCAACCATGTGTTTTCATTATATCATATGTATCGAAGATGATAAGCCTATTTAAATAAAAATCAGACTGGGTTGTGGTGCACACCTGTAATCTTAGCTACTCAGGAGGTCAGTGCAGGAGTATCACAATTCAAGGCCAGCTTCAGAAACTTAGTGACATTCTGTCTCAAAATTTAAAATTAGAAAGGACTGGGAAGTAGTTCGTTGACAAAGCACCACTGAGTTCAATCCCCAGTGCTAATAAAAAGAGAAAGAATTCTAAAACCAAGATTATAACTGAAAAGATGCAAAACTGACACAGCCTCATCCAAATAAAATAAAAATATAACAAATATAACATCATAGAAAATCCAAACACTCTATAAACAAATTAATTTAAATCATAGGAGAGTATACTAGAGTAGTAGTCAATATTTTTAAGTGATGTATAGAAACATCAATGAGGTTCATGCCTAAATTAATAGACTATGTTAGGAACTGAGGACTAATAGTAATTAGATTCTGTCATTTAAAATAAGCCAATAAAAGAAATATATATATCACTTAATATCACTTTAAAGTGATGTGTGTGTGTGTATAAAATTACTTAATTCAATGTCTGTTACATTGCAAGAACTCAAAGAACACTAGGTATTAATAGTAGAAACAGTGTATTCTGGGCTATCACTGAATTCTACATTTCAGATCAGCTGTACCTCGTATACATTAAATATACCCATATTGCACCACATATTTTCAAAGAAACATAAGCATTAGGTATTGATACAACTCTTTGGGGGAAATCATTTTAAATCATACTCTTGCTAGATGGTCACTGCTGTTGTCTAGTACTATCTACATTCTTTATACAAATAGTATATCACGGGAAACAAGATGGGATACTATGTGTACATGTATCCTGAAGTAGGCACAAGATGACTCTACAGATACTAAGAATATGAATAAAGCATATAATTTTATTATCTTTCATTTATTTGTGCTCCTTAGAGTCACAAACACTTGGCAAAATATCAAGTCTTTTACACAGTGTTTATTGCCAACGAATGAAATATTGTTCCTGAAGAAGAGACAGGATAATAATTAGTGTTTGTCAAGAAAGCAATAATTTTTCATTGAAAGATCCAAAAAACAATAAATTTAGGCTGTTCCTACATTATGAGTTAGAACAACTTAGAATACCATACATTTTATATTAGAGAGTCAATGAATAAAAATAATCCTCTCTGGACCATCTAATAAAGATTTTAAATATAATTTTCTCACCTCAATCAGCAAAGTTATAATCATTTAAGAATGATGGGATTACTTGTTGTTTATCCATGCCTCCAAAGAAATAAGATAATTGATATTTCTTTTAATATAATATATGCAAATGATAAGAAAATTTTGGCTTAAGTAATTTTTAGATAATGATTTTACCTGCAATTTTAATATATCATGAAAATAAGTTTATTTAAAATAAATCAGCAAAAAAAATCTATCAAAAAGTTGAAAATTTAAGAGGTCCAAATAAATTACAATTCAGTACTTCAAAGGAAATCTGTACACTTCTATTTTTCTAACTATTTGCTGAATGTGTAGAATTGTTTAATTGTTGTGTTTACATTAAATCAAAGAGTAATGTAATTCAAATTGGCTTTAAGTGCCCCCTTGGAGTTTATTTTGGCATTCTATCTTTTCCTTATGAAGCCAAAAAATCCAAATGGAAATTTTACGAAAGATCGATTTCTTCACGTTTGTTCCTGAATATTCTTATTACTTTAAACTAGGAATAAAAGTTATGTTTTACCAGATTCTCAGAGTACAAATGTTCTTTCAGATGCGAACGAAGAAGAAAGAGAAAAAATGGAGATGGAGCCATGTTCAATGACACAATTGTAAGAAAATATTTTATCTGATTTCTACATGGGCACTATTCTAGTAGCTAAGTACACTTTCTCCACTTAGTCACTATGAATCCATAAGCTCCATAAGCACCAACTACCTCAAATTTTCACTAAAACGAAACACTGCCCCCTGTTTTCACCCCACCCTAGCTGAACCATTTCTTTTACCCTTACCTGCTACTTGTTTTCAGATCTCATCAGTTAGCTGACACTAGATGGCAGTGTTATTTTCACATTTCAAGTCCTGCAGGAAGCCATCTGTGAATTATTTGGGGGTCTTCTCTCAGTATGGTACCCAGGGTTAGGTTTAGGTTAGGCATTGTGAACTATCTATGGCTCTCCATGGCAAGAGATTGACCAATGCATCTGTTCTTTATATCCACTCTGCTAGGAAGATCCCTCATAGTAGCTCTGGACCCTTTGGGAACTGGACAGCCCACTTTTAATCTCTCTTGGAGAACATCCTATGGATGGCCTTTGATGTTTCCCAAAATATATAAAGCAGACTCGGGCTCCATTTTGCCATAGTCTAGCAGTTCGATCTGTCTGATAGGCTTGCCTGTTCTGCTTCTACTTTTGAAACTACTTTCTGTGTTCTGTGGTTTTTTTACCTTTCTATTTTTCCTAGCTGTTATTTCTCAACCAGTCCACTCCACTGAGGGGAACTCCATTTCCATCACCTGTATGAGACATGGTTGAGAATATCTCATTTGTCAATCCTTTATATGGAGTGCATGTTTTATCCCCAAAATTTATTTGTTGAGCCCCCAATTCTCAGTGTAAAAGACTTTGGGATAGAGCCTCTGGGATATAATTAGCTTTAGATTAGGTGACAGGATAGTACCCCCATGTTAGGATTAGTGACCTTTTGAGAAGAGGAACTAACTAGAGCTTGTTCTGTCTCCATCTCTCTCTCTTGCTATCATCATCTTGATGTTAAGGTACAGCAGGAAGGTAGCCATCAGCAAACTAGGAAGGGAGCCTTCTCCAAATGTGGACCTATTGGCATCTTGATCTTGGATTTCCTAGCCTCAAGAACTGTAAGAAACAAATGTTTATTGATTAAGCCAACAACTCTATGACATTTTGTTGCAGAAGCTCAAATTAAAACAGTGCTATAAAATTTATAACAAGTCACACCATTTGAAGAAAATTATAAAAGAATATAACATTTTGAGAGTACAAATATATGGTTATTGTCCTAAAATCTCAAACATGTATCTTCTTATCTTAAATGCTATTCTTAAGATCCTTCTTAACAGCTATGAATCATGAGCTAATTAACTGATACTTTAACAGTCTAAAATATAAGTAGTATAAAAAGTAACTTAGAGTCTTAGTGCCACTCTATGATATCCTTTCTCTAACCTCTTTTCTATAGTTCTACAGTAAAAGTTATCTCTTCCACTTACATTATTTATTCAACATGTATTTATTGTGATGTGCACAGATTACAGGATACCAGGAATGAACTAAAAATAGAAAATGCCCTTTCCCTAGTATCCCCATATTTTATTAGGGAAAATAGGTATTAATCAAATGGCTACATATGCAAATGTGAATTGTAGCAGTGATAAATGCAGTGATAAATTTCTTGTACCAGGAAATGAGGTCCGAATGGGAAATCAGTAAGTCTTCCCTAATGAAGTGAAAAAAATAAACTGAGTCCTGGAGAGGGAGAGTCAAAGCAACCTAAGAATGAGAAGACCATGCACGTAGGAGAAAACACTATGATAAATGAAATGTAGCAAATGGGAACGTGTCCATAAAAAATTTAAAGTAGGCCAATATGGTGGGGGTATAGTGGAGGGGGAGGCTACAGGAAGCTGGAGAAGCAGGTGGGAGCCCTCGCTGGATTTTGCAGGCTGTGGTAAGAATGTGTCTTTAGGCTAAAATCAAAGCACAGTACCTTACTGTGCTTGAGATGCTGTAACAACCATACATTGGGTGGTTTATAACAACTAACATTTATTTCCTACAATTTTGAAGGCTTGAAATTACAGATTCAAGGCAGACTCAGTCTAGTGAGGACCACCTCCTTATAGGTAATACTTTCTTACTCCTCATATGATGGCTAGCTAGCTCTCTGAAGCCTCCTTGACAAGAGTGCTAGTCCTAACCATGGAAGGCCCTAACCTAGTTAGTTCCCTAATCACCAGTTTATCCCAAAGGCCCACTTCCTAATACTATTTCCTTGGGGTTAGGTCTTCAATATATGTATTTGGAGAGCACAAACTTTCAGAGCAGAGTGCTAGGAGCCACAGCAAAAGTATTATGATACATGGTACCTTTGGTTTAGGTGACTGCCAGCTAGCCATTGAGATGATATGATTATGTTAAGCTTTACATTCATATGGAAATTGGACTCCTGCTGTTCACCTCAGCCTGTTACAGGACTCATGTTACTCATGTTACTCATGTAATAGGAGAGTTCCCATTGGTTGGGGAAGGATAGTAGGAAGGAACTTCCGGGGGGAGGTCCGGGCGCCCAGTTCCGGTGGCGACACATGTGGGTCGACCGGCTTGCTAGCAGGGCGCACACGGGACGCTGGCGGCTTTGTTAAATAAAGCTTTGTTTCCCGCTTGAACGGCTTGTGTTTCTGTGCCCAGCTGGGTTGCAGCGGTTCGTGTTTCTGTGCCCAGCTGGGTTGAGCGGCTTGTGTTTCTGTGCCCAACCGGGTTGCGGCGGCTCGTGTTTCTGTGCCCAGCTGGGTTGCGGCATTTGGTGGCCCGTACGGGGAACGCCCGAAAATTAGAGGTGAATATTCGCTCGCCGCGGAGGAAAGGCGACAGAATGTGTATTCTTATTTTGATTTATTTTGCTTTTATTTCAAGCTCCCTAGCCTTAGAATTTTTTCAGGCGAACTGGAAAAAAATGGTTGGCTCAAAGTTTGAAGTTATTCGGCCCTGAGAGAGAGAAAATTGATATAACCATTCTCCTCTCCGTTTTTGTCTCATTCTGTTTTGGCTTTCTTCTATCCTACCTTATTGGGTTACATTACCTTTATAGTAGATTAGAATCTAATAAAAAACAAACCGAAAAACTGTTAAGTAAATTGTTAGAGGTCCAGGCTATGCTAGAAAACATATTAGGTCAAGCAAAAGAAAAGGTCCCTCAAGCTAGTCAGACAGAGAGAAATTTGAAGAAAGCAAGCTCAGGGGAAAAACAGCCATCAGGTAGGGAGGCTGCTACTAACTCCGTTCTATCACCAGAGGGCGTAATTCAACCAACAACTCTACCTGAAGCTGAGCGGCCCTCAGTTTCCAAAGTTGATGGACAGAATCCTGAGGCAGGACCCCAAGAGTTAACATGCCCTGTACTTGAGTGAGCGGAAAGGCAACGAGTTTACCGTCCTTTAGATTTCAAAATAATAAAGCAATTAAAGGAAGCTATAGCAACCTATGGGCCTCAAGCCCCCTTTACAATCAGCATGGTCGAATCTATTACCAACTGGGACTTAACACCAACAGATTGGGCTAATGTGTGTCGCTCTGTGCTAAATGGAGGACAATATTTATTATGGAAAATTGCCAATGAGGAATTCTGCATGGAGACAGCTAGGCAAAATGCAGTAGCCGGTTACCCTGAAAGAAATATGCAAATGCTATTAGGAAAAGGAACTTATGAGGGTCAGGGGCAACAGATTGGATATGACCCTAGTGTATACGCACAGATTGCTATAGATGCAATTAGAGCATAGAAAACTTTGCAAAGACAAAGAGATTTACAAGGTCAACTATCTAAGGTAATACAAGGAACTAATGAAACCTACACTGATTTTGTAGATAGACTTATTCAGACAGCCTCTAAGATATTTGAAAATACAGAACAAGCAATGCCATTTATAAAACAACTGGCTTATGACCAAGCAAATCATTGCTGCAGAGAGGGCATTAGACCATGGAAACATGAAGATTTAAACACATATATTAAATTATGTAGAGACATTAATGAACAAGGGCAAGTCTTAGCAGCAGTAAAACAGGATTTAGATGCCAAGCCAAAAACATGCTATAATTGCAATCAAACAGGACATTTTAAAAGGAATTGCCCCATGGGAGGAGGGTTTAACAAAGCTATGTATCAAAGGAATAGAATCCCAGGTATTTGCCCACAATGCCATAGAGGGAGACATTGGGCTAATGAATGCCGTTCTCAAACCACCATAGAGGGTATTCCATTATCAAAAAATGGGCAAGGACCAAGTGCTTACCCACGAAATCATGTAGAAAGGTATCAGGCTCCATTGCCAAAAAACGGATTGGAAGGCCCAATGCCCCGGGGCCCAAAACCACAAATATACGGGGCAATGGAGGAACCCAACAGCACCATCAAGGTAGTGCCCAGGACGCATTATCCATTAGATTCCTCATTAGATAAACTAGAGGGAGCGCAGGGTTGTACATCTGTGCCTCTGCCAGAGCAGTATTAACTCCAGAGATGGGAGTTCAAATCATTCCCACAGGAGTAAAAGGACATCTTCCCCAGGGAACAGTAGGCTTATTATTGGGACGCAGTTCTTCTACACTAAAAGGACTTATGATAAGTCCTGGGGTAACTGATCCCGATTATGAAGGTGAAATAAAAATTATAGCTAGTTCTCCAAGAGGTATATCAGTAATTTCATCAGGAGATAGAATAGCACAGTTATTAATAATACCCAGCCTACATGATAAATTTTCCAGTTGTAATGTAGAAAGAGGTTCTAAGGGATTAGGCTCCACAGGTGTAGATTGGGCTATGCTATCTTTAAATTTAGATTCTCGCCCTATGCTAAAATTAAATATTCAAGGACATGACTTTAATGGGCTGCTGGACACAGGTGCTGACCTCAGCATCATATCTCGCCAGGAATGGCCAAGGCACGGGCCATTGCAACAAGCCACTCAAACGCTTAGAGGCCGAGGAGTGGCAATAAATCCCCATAGAAGTGCTATGGTATTAGATTGGAGGGATCCTGAAGGATATGAAGGGACTATACAGCCCGATGTATTGGACCATCTCCCCATAAATTGATGGGGACGAGATGTCCTAGATCAATTAGGATTGACATTAACAAATAACGTCAATCCTAATGCGCCCACTACTAGGGCAAAACAAGGTTTTAGGAAAGAAAAAAGATTAAGAGAACAAGAACAAGATATGACAGCACCAATTCAAATAGATCAAGAAATAAATAAACATGGATTGGGTTTTCAAAAAGGGCCACTGAGACAATCAAAATTACTTGGAAATCAGAAAGACCAGTGTGGGTTCCTCAGTGGCCCCTAACTAAAGAAAAGATACAAGTAGCCCATAACCTGGTCAAACAGCAATTAGCGGAAGGATATATACAACCTTCCGTATCTCCCCATAATACTCCCATTTTTGTCATTAAAAAGAAATCTGGTAAATGGAGATTATTACAAGATTTAAGAGCCATTAATAATGAGATGGTTATTATGGGACCTGCTCAATCAGGGATTCCCCAATTGTCTGCTCTACCAAAAACCTGGCATGTTTTAGCTATAGATATTAAAGATTGTTTCTTTTCAATTCCAATTCATCTCGAGGATAGTCCACATTTTGCATTTACTATCCCTGCACTGAATCATGAAGGTCCTGATCAGAGATATGAATGGAAAGTACTCCCTCAAGGGATGGCTAACAGCCCAACTATGTGCCAAATTTATGTTAATAAAGCAATCCAGCCACTTAGAAATCAAAATCCTGAACTACAGATATTTCACTATATGGATGATGTGTTATTGGCACATAAAGATAAAAACACATTGCTAGAATGTTATGCCACACTTACAAACTTATTAAAAAATTATAATCTAGAGATAGCAATAGATAAAGTACAATTAAATCTTCCAATTAATTATTTAGGAATTCTATTATCCTCAACCATGGTCCGTCCACCAAAAATTCAAATACGAGTAGATCAACTCAAATCACTTAATGACTTTCAAAAGTTATTGGGAGACATAAATTGGATAAGGCCTTATCTAGGCATACCAACAGGAGAGTTAGGACCTTTATTTGATATTCTAAAAGGACCATCAGATCCAAATTCACCCCGCATGTTAACGCCTGAAGCAAGAAAGGCATTAAAAATCATTGAGACATATATGGAAAATATGCATTTGGATAGAATTGATATAAGTTTGCCTTTACTATTTATTGTACTACCAACAAAAAATATTCCTACAGGAGTATTTTGGCAAGAAGGTCCATTATTATGGATACATTTATCTTATTCTCCTAATACTATTCTTACTAGATATCCTGAAGCTGTAGGGCAATTAATACTCAAAGGAATAAAAGCAGCAAAGGGAGTGTTTGGGATTTCTCCCAATAAAATTATTACTCCATATACTATGGATCAAATTGATGAGTTAGCTAATGAGTTAAATACTTGGGCAATAATCATGTGTAAATCTAGTGTTTCATTTGATAATCACTTGCCATCTAATCCTTTGTTGTCTTTTTGGTCTAAGCATCCTGTAGTTTTTCCAAAAATGACAAGAAAAACCCCTATCATGAATGCTCCAAATATATTCACTGATGGGTCAAACAATGGTACAGCAGCAGTAGTTACTCCTGATCAAACTTTTACATTTTTAATACCCAAACAATCAGCTCAAAAGGTAGAGCTCAATGCAGTATTACAATCTTTTATGATGTTCAAAGATTCTGCATTTAATTTATTTTCTGATAGTCAGTATGTAGTTAATGCTATTGTATCTCTTGAAGATGCTGGTAGGATTTCTCCTTCCTCTACTGTTTTCTCTTTGTTTTCTGCTATACAAAGTCTAATCTGGGACAGAAAGGATCCATTCTTTATAGGACATATCAGGGCACATACAGGATTGCCTGGAGCCCTTAGTTTGGATAATGAACTAGCAGATAAATCTACACATGACATACATATTTTCTCCACAATAGAAGAAGCTATAAATTTTCATTAAAGGTTCCATGTCAATGCTAATACTTTACAAAAACGTTTTAAAATAACTAAAGAACAAGCCAGACATATAATAAAACAATGTCAAAATTGTGTGACATTTTTACCACAAGTTAATCTTGGAGTCAATCCTAGAGGACTGATACCTAACCATATTTGGCAGATGGACATCACACACTTGCCAGAATTTGGAAAATTAAAATATTTACATGTTACAGTTGATACTTCTTCTAGATTTTTGATGGGCTCCCTTCATCCCGGAGAAAAAACTAAAGATGTTATAGCTCATTGCTTACAAAATTTTGCCACTGTGGGTGTTCCTAAACAGTTAAAAACTGATAACGGTCCTGGTTACACCTCCAAGTCTTTTAAACAATTTTGCTCATCATTTGGCATTACTCATATAACAGGAATCCCATACAATCCACAGGGACAAGGCATAGTTGAAAGAGCTCATCAAACTATTAAAATGTACTTATTAAAACAAAAGGAGGGAATTGGAAAGGGGTATATATCCCCCAAAGATAAACTTAAAATAACCCTTTTTACTCTAAACTTTTTAAATTTGGATTCATCAGGACTTAGTGCTGCGGAAAGACATATGTATCCGAAAAATGTACATAAGCCTAAGGTACTTTGGAAAGATATTCTAACAGGACAATGGAAAGGCCCGGACCCAGTAATAGTCTGGAGTCGGGGCTCTGTCTGTGTCTTTCCACAGGAAGAACAGCAACCAATTTGGATTCCAGAGAGATTAACTAAAACAATTTCTACAGAAAAAGAAGATGATTTGACTCAAATCCATAACAGCTGATATCCAGAGTTCCAGCCTGGCTATTCTTACATCTGCGACAGTGATTTACCACGGTGCCTTTTTCAATATCTATTTTATTATTTGCATTTTTCCCACATCATAAAGTTCTATTTTATTTTATTTTATTTTACTTTATTTTTTTTTTTTTTGAGCTCATACAAACCTAGGTTAATGTTTTTCTGATCAGTTTTATTTTTTGACTGTGGAGTTTTTAAACATTGCAATGGAGATTTCACCTAGGTATAGCTACAAGGCCTTTATTTACTATTGTCTTATGTGTTGTATGTTATGTATGCACTGTTTTGTGTTGTATGTCTGTATGTGTGTATGTCCATATTTCATTTATGAGGAGCGCTCATGTATAAATGGATCCAAAAAAAATTTTTTTTTTATTCACGTGATTTCAATGGTTTAATTTAAATTAGGTAAACAGCTGTTAAAAATTTGTTTTTAAAGGTGGTTAACAGATCTATTTGTTTACTTTCACCTTTCCTTTTCATTATATTTAATAATTCTGTTCAGGATAATGTCTCTTTAGCATCATGGCCAGAATTCCCATCTCCATCCCAGTGCCGGTGAAGACTAAGATAAAACCAGACTACAGCTCCTATGATAACTATCACAGTAAACTGTATAAACTGATACATCAATCAATATAACTCAACAAGAAATGCTCAATCAAGGACTTGATTTACTTTGGGAGGAAATGGACATATTGATAGACTCCTTCACTTTGAACTGCTTACACAACTAGCCTGGACTATGTATCACTTGAATGCATTGTGCTCTATTTGTTGATACAGCGAATTGGGAGTGCTGAAATATCTTAGCTGATGTGTCACCAGTGTTATTATTCTTCCTAAGGAGCCATATCACTTGTATGCATTGTGCTCTATTTGTTGATACAGCGAATTGGTAGTGCTGAAATATCTTAGCTGATGTGTCACCAGTGTTACTACTTTTCCTAAGGAGCCATCAATTGACTTGATGTCGTGGCATTTATGTATCCTCCTCCCTTCTACTAGTGATGGTCTAATTTTGGGGGCCAACTGAGGTGAGGCAAAGAACCTCACCCCCCCACCGACACCAAGGCCAAATTTGGGGGCCAACAAAGGTGAGGCAAAGAACCTCACCCCCCCACTGGTGCATAGGCCTATTCCACAGGTATGGCTATATACTGGACTGGTAGTCAGTGATGGGTATGATTCGATTGCAGTGGTATCAACCTAAGCCAGGAGGCTGACGCATAGAGGTCAGTTTTCTGATGATGGGTAAGAATCATATGTTGAATTGGACATACCTAACAGGCACGGTCCCTAACCACATTGCCTGTTGTTTAATTAAACAGAAGGGGGCAAATGCTAGGAGCCACAGCAAAAGTATTATGATACATGGTACCTTTGGTTTAGGTGACTGCCAGCTAGCCATTGAGATGATATGATTATGTTAAGCTTTACATTCATATGGAAATTGGACTCCTGCTGTTCACCTCGGCCTGTTACGGGACTCATGTTACTCATGTAATGGAAGAGTTCCCATTGGTTGGGGAAGGATAGTAGGAAGGAACTTCCGGGGGAGGTCCGGGCGCCCAGTTCCGGTGGCGACACACGTGGGTTGACCGGCTTGCTAGCAGGGCGCACATGGCACAGACACTGTATTTAAACAGAAAATGGTACTGAAGAGATTATTATTTAATAATGATTACTCTCAATGAAGTGTGGAGAACAGATTGGAAGGGAGCAATTTTTGGCAATTATGTTACTTTATGCAGTTAATAATCACAGAAATGAAACTTTGTTAAATACAAGAATAACTTTTAAAGCTAATTATATTTGAATCTTACATACAGAAGATATTCAGTTTTGACCAAATATTTAACTTACTAGTACATTTATTTTATCAAATACTTTATTAAAAACATATGATTTTTAATTTGGAAAAGGGCCTCACCCACCTCTATCTCCTACCCAGCATCTAAATCTCTTCTCTGATAGTCTCCAACCATAGGTAACCTCTGATTGAATTCTTCCAGAGACAGCTGGCTGTCCCACTCAAAAACTTCCATTGTATTTTCTGACACTGAGATAGAATTTCTGTCTCTGTAATTTCACCACAGAACTCCTCTGAATAGTATTTTTTCTAAAACAGACATTTAAAAAATGAACATAAAAGGGATATGGTTTCCTAGCCCAGTCTTGTTTTCTTCGTGAATATAATTAGGTGCCTCTACAGCTACTGTTGTAATTTTAATAAGCTCTCCATCTTGATGACACTTCCCAATGCACCTTATTAAGCACAGTCTTGACACAGATTGATCATACATAGTGGTACTGAAGAGCATCATCTCTCTAGGATGCCATTTGACAATACTAAGATTGTTATGTTATATAGCAATTATGTAACACAATGGCTCTTCCTGAGTTTACAATGTATTTATTTCCTTTACATGACTTGCTATCAATAAATGATCCTTCTTTCCTATACTAGAAAGAAAACTTGTGGTGGGAGACAGCAAGTATATAATTTATTGGCTTCAGTCCATTAAATTATATTGGATGTGAATCCTATTCCAACTTTTTTCCCTCTCAACTTTGACTCAGCTAAATAAAAATTTTACATTCATGCTTTCCACATCTTCAAACAAGTTCTTGACAAAGCTATTAAAATGTAACAACTCCCATGAAATAGCTGACTGTAGTGAGGACTGGCAAACTAACTTTCTGGTAAGTTAATTTTCAAGCAAACATTTTGCTGTCACTTGAGAATTTGCTTAACAATTTAAGGGAATATAATATGACATGTGACATGCAAATACTTATAGAAACTATTCTATAGAGGGATTTGAAAACACCAGAAAGGTATTAATAGTAGACTTAAATAATTGGTCATTTTTCTAGGTTCCTCTTGGGGAATCAACAATAAGCCATTTCCAGAAAAAAACAGAAAAGTAAAAATAACACAACAGGTTTATAAAATATTTTTGTATTGTGATTTGGTATTTGTGTTTGTCCAAAAATAAGCAAATTTGAGCTCTTTAAGGTCAATTTTACCGACTTCTCTCCCAAAGAGGTATTTTTGATCAAATCAAGTGCAGCCTATACAATACCTAATTCTTACACATTTTAGAGCCACAGAACTCTCTCACACAGGCTAACAAGCTATCAGACCATACTCCTGTGTGCCTATACTTACACTAGCAGTTTATAAAGAAGCAAGGATAGGAACCCAGGTCCACCCGCCACAGTGTCATTGCCCTACCCACACATCAATCCAAGAAAGAAAGGTGAGTCAAGCGCCTCTTCTTTGCAAAACACAATACTTTCATTATTATTTTTCTTTTTTAGTTATAGATGAACACAATATCTTTGTTTGTTTATTTTTATGTGGTGCTGAGGACCGAACCCAGTGCCTCACAAGTGTGAGGCAAGTGCTCTGCCACTGAGCTACAACCCCAACCCCATAATACTTTCTTACTCTTACAGTTGCTTATATTTTCCCTCCAGAAAATATATTTTCCTGTAATTTTATGCATATCTTCACAAGGGCTTCCCAAATCTGACTACAGATAGAAAATTTAAAACAAGCATATATTTGCTGCACTTTCTGAAATTCTGACTTCTGTCTGAGGTACGGGTCAGGCTTGGTAGTCACTGTTTTAGAATAATTTTGATGGCAGACAAATGTAAGTGTGAACTAAGCCCCTCCACTAGCTGTGCGGCCTTAGGTAATTCTCTTTCCCTATCTCAGTCTCATTTTCCTCACCTGCAAAACATAACAACAATAACAAATTCATACCAAAAGGTTGTATAAACATCAAGTGAGCAAATATAGAATTCAGTGCAGTGCCTAAATGTAGTTAGAAGTCAACATATGTTATTATCATCATTCTATTTCCCAACCCTCTAAAAATCTGATCCAGTTTCAGAATGTAAATGCTGTTATGACATAGTTTGTTGCAGATCACTCTTGCCATGCTGTCTTTCCATCTTTATCTCTGAAAGGTGGCATTGAAATTAAAGGTGTGAAAGCTGAACTTTCATTTCATTCATCTGCCTCTAAAGAATTCAAAGAAAGTTCTAGACTTTTAGTAATTATATGATGGATGAATGAATAAGCCTAAGAGATGATCCTTCAATGACCTTAGTTCAAAAACAGAGAATATTTAACATGACTACCCAAGAAATCTGGCTCAGATCTAGGATCAGCACTCAAGACCTACACTTTTCATCTTATTGCTCAAAGATAGCAAATATTCCCCTACTCTCCCCCACTCCTGCTGTCATTCTGGCAATCAAGATTTGCTTAGGAAATGAGCAGTACTCAGTTTGAAGAAAAATCCCATAGGCTAGCTCACTGATGAGACAACATATGTCATCTAGTCCAACAATTTTTTTTTCTGTTCCATCTCATATTCCATGGGTTTAAACAAATCAAATTGATTTGATCATACTATCAGGCCACTTGGCTATACTTTTTTTTTTTTTTTTAAAGAGAGAGTGATAGAGGGAGAGAGAGAGAGAGAGAGAGAGAGAGAGAGAGAGAGAGAGAGAGAGATTTTTTAATATTTACTTTTTAGTTATTGGCGGACACAACATCATTGTTTGTATGTGGTGCTGAGGATCGAACCCGGGCCGTACACGTGCCAGGCAAGCGAGCTACCGCTTGAGCCACATCCCCAGCCCACTTGGCTATACTTTTATGTCATGTGGCTCAGTTCAGTTTGAGATTAACTGAACCCCATTTCCTGTCCTCACTTACACCTCAAATTTTCCCTCTTCTTCACATATGCTAACAGATGTGAGCATCTGTCTCAGTAATTTGTTTTCACCTTTTACCATATCTCTCGTAGGGCACTTAACTCTTTATATTGTAACTGTTTACCTGTTTACCTCCTATCTCCCCTAAAAAACTACCAAGTGGCAGTACAGACAAATGGCAAAGCCCAAACTCCCTATTTTTGAGGACTTTAAAGTGCATGATCACTAATAAGGAAATTTATATCCAAAAGTACTCTTGCTAAAATATGCTCTGAGTAAAAAAAAGTCAAAGAAAATTAGTCATGAGACAAATATATGAACAGAAATAGACAACCACAAAAAGAAGATTATACAATTTTCCAAGGCAATGGTAGGAATTTTTAATATCTTTAGCATAATCAAAATTATATATGGCAGAAAATCAGAACAATTTTTTCATATATCCATAAAGCCCATCATTCTAATTTGAATGTTTGCTTTTTATCATTAATAAATTATAATAGGGCTATGAATTTGACTATTCCATGGGAGCAATTATATTTAAGAATAAAACATGAGTACTTGGGATGTAATTTAGTGGTATGGCATGTGCTTAACATTTGTTATGCCATAGTTCAATCCCCAGCATCACAACAATAAATAAATAAATAAATAAATAAACAAAATGACATTTTGGCAAAGAACTTACTTAAAAAGCCAATAATGTATTTTGATAAAGCTTCATACAGAAGCAATAGTGATAATTATGCCATAAACAATCAGAAAATAATTAATGACAAAAGTAATCATTTCCTAGTGGAAAAAAAATTAAACTACTCTTGTAGTGCTCTTGGAGTAAAATCTAAAGTTGGTGACTTTCTGTTCTTTCCATAATAAACTGTAATTCATTACAAATGATTCTAATTGATGTCTGTCCAATGGCTGCCCTAGAGATTTTTAACTATGATGTAATTTTTGACTTGAGTTGACCTGTCTTCTCATCTATGAGTTACTTCTTTAAAACAAACAAACAAAACCTCTCTATATCCAGATGAATTTAACAGTTATAAAGAAAAAGCTAGTGGATTTTTTCCCCCATAAAACTAAGTGAACAACAAAAGTAGAGAGTCCATCCTGAATATATATCCAGATTTCCTAATACTTAGCTCAAAATTTCCTGTTTTATGCCTCCATTCTGCTATACTTTCTAAAAATGGCATTCCTTCCATTTTCAACAGGAATGTGGCTTTTACTTACAAAAGTCTATTGGAAGTCAGAAAGATATATAGTTATTACAGACAGAAAAGAAAACCATATCATAACACAATATTTCTGTCCCAGTATTGTCTATGTTGTCTTTCCTATGCCAAATGCTCAGATGGCAAGATATTCACTTATAGACTATGTGTTTCTCTGGCAAAGTTAAAGTTCAACATCAACAGAATTAAGAATTGCACATGAACATGTCCATGAGCTTCTAAAGGCAATACTGTCTGGCAAAGAGGTCATTAGATGAAAAGCTATGAAATTTCTATCACAGCTAGACACCTGTGGCTTCTACCAAGGTCCCTGGATTCCAATAATAAATATTACCTTTGCTTTCCCTCACAGAATTGTGGTAAAGAATAAAGATTTATCAAATGCAAATGGTCTGACCTCTTTTATTGACAAATATTATTGAAATGGAATTTTTTTTAATTCAGCACTTAAAGGCAGGTTCATTTTGTTGTTGTTGTTTGAAGAAAAATAAAACTGTATTTTATTAAAAATGGCAATCTAAGGAGAATCTGCAAACTGAGTAACCAAATACAAAAGTTTGCTGGATACAAGATTGATATTTAAAAACCAATAGCAGGTCTGGGGCTATAGCTCAGTGGTAGATCACTTGCCTCACATGTGTAAGGACTAGGTTCAATCCTCAGCACCACATAAAAATAAGTGAATAAATAAAGATATTGTGTCCATCTACAACTAAAAATAAGTCTTTTAAAATTAGCATTTTTATTCACCAGTCAAAAAATATAATTTTAAAAGAAGACAACCTTTATACGAGCATCAAAAACTATATTGGACTGAGAGATGAAGCTATTAAAATCATAAAATATTTTAAGGAAACATTATTATTGAATATGACATAACAGAACACCCTTTATACAGGTTGGTATTTATGACCACACCTTAGCTTTTCCCCCTTTTTAAGACACAACAAAGCTCAAGGCACGGTGGCACAGGCCTATAATCCCAGCATCTCAGGAGCCTGAAGGAGGAGAATCTCAAGTCCAAAGCCAGCTTGGTGAGGCCCTGAACAATTTAGCAAGATCCTGCGTCAAAATGAAAACTAAAACAGGGCTAAGGATGTGGCTCAGTGGGAACCCATGGCTCAGCGTCCCTGGGTTCACTCCCTGGTACCAAAAGGAAAACAAATACACACACACACAAAAAAAAAAAAAAAACCAAAACAAAAAAACAAAAAAACAAAGCCTCAAGAGTTACAAAGCATTTGATTTTAATCACAGTTATACTTTCCTCCTTCAACAGAAATTATCTGTGCAGTGGAAAAGTCAGGGAGGAGTAAATTAATTTTACAGAGCATGGTTGACTTGAAATCTAACACAGGCCCCATTTCTCCCACATCATGGGTCCAGCACATCTGATCACAATTACTGCGTATTTAGTCACTTCTCAGCTATTCCTCATCAGAAACAGT
The DNA here is from genome assembly GCF_045843805.1 of Urocitellus parryii. NCBI lineage: Eukaryota > Metazoa > Chordata > Mammalia > Rodentia > Sciuridae > Urocitellus > Urocitellus parryii. Next base: position 78,662,022 of record NC_135534.1, read on the forward strand.
CATTCCAAAACCTTGCTTCATTCTTCATCTTTAAACCATTTTTAATTTAACATTAATTTAACATTTCTCCTAAAACTAGAGGCCCAAACAGATACACGTACTGGTAGCCTAAGCATACAGAAAATTTTCAGAGAATAAACAATGCACCTAGTAATGATATCCCATAATCTGGTCAGAATTTTTATCAGACTATTCATAATGACACATATTAAAACTTGTACTGAATATTGTCTTAGCTTTTTAGTTGCTGTGACTAAAATATCTAACCAGAACAATTTTAGAGAAGGAAAAGTTTATTTGAGGGCTCACAGTTTCAGAGGTCCATAGAAGGCCAGCTCCATTTCTCAGGACTCAAGGTAAGGCAGAACATCATGGCAAAAGAGTGTGGCAGAGAAAAGTGGCTCACAAGATAATCACAAAGCAGAGAGTGTTCTCCACTTGCCAGATACAAATATATACCTCAAAGCCACGCCCAATGCCCCCCACCTCCTCCAGTCACGCCCCACCTGCCTCCAATTAGCACTCAATTAATTCCATAAGGGGGTTAGTTCACCAATTGGGTTAAGACTCTCACAACCTGATCATTTCTGCTCTCAACCTTTTTGCATTGTCTCACACATGAGATTTTAGGGGGAACCTCACATTCAGATTATAACAAATATGAAGATTCTTCTTTTATATGTGCTAATGGTATTCTTCTCAAACATATTGTCTATTTACTCTTTGTAAACTTGATCCTGTTTTTTATTAAGTCTTCCTAGTTGAATCTATAAAATTGCTTTTAAGTTCAATCTCTGTTCTCAAAATACTTGCAATTTAGTTAATTTACCATGTCTGTATGTTTTTGTTTTTTTTTTTTTTTCGTATGATTCACCATGTCTTGTAATCAAGATTTTCAACTTTGAATCAGAAAATTCTCAGTCTTTTTGCAGGGGAAAATAAATTTAAGAGGAAGAACTCAGTGCCACAAAATGGCCTAGGAGTAGGTACTTGGTGAGGAAGGACTAAATGAGTAAATAGTTTGGTAAAGATTATTTATTTAAACTTCTGATGCATATATGTTAAAGCATTAGAAAATACAGACCAACTCTTCACGAGTTTAATTGGTCAACATAAATATGTAGACATAGACAGAGACAGAATCATAGATGAAACAGATGTAGTTGTTACCTATCAGACATAGAAGGGAATTTCTAGTTTTTTCTATCATGTCATCAATATTTCATATACAAAAGCAAGTAGTTTTATTTTGAAATTTAGTGTATTTTAGCAAAGAAATATCAAGAACTCAATGGATAAATAATAAAAAGTCATAATGAACTTTAATGAATTAATATACTTTGGAAATCTAATTAAATGTCCAAAGGCTATCATTGCAAAAATAGAGGTTGTTCTGTGTAATAATATCTTTCACTGTATTGTCTTTGTGAAATACTGAAAGCCAGAAGCATGTTTTTAATTTATTCAGTGAAATATTAAAAATAACATGTTTAGCAATGAGTTTTTGATGACATGGATAAATCTAATGTAACAATTAAAACTATATTTTTAAAGGAGAATAAAAAACTGTTTATTCTGGATGATTACACTGCTACATCAAAAAAAGAAAAAAACGCACACCTGTAATTCCAGTGGCTCAGGCGGCTGAGGTAGAAGGATCTCAGAGCCAGCCTCAGCAACAGTGAGGCAGTATGTAACTCAATGAGACCCTATCTGTAAATATAATACAAAATTGGGCTGGGGATGTGGCTCAGTGGTCAAGTGCCACTGAGTTCAATCCCTGGTGCCAAAAAGAAAAAGAAAAAACATTTACTTAGGAAACACATCAAAATATCAGCAATGATTATGTTTAAGTGTTGATATAAATGACTTTTGGGTTTGTTTATTTTTGCATATCTCCATTTTACATAACAAATATGAAAAAAATTTACATAATAAATATGATAAAGCCATTATAAAATTATTTTCTTAAGAAAATAAAATGGAAATTCTTAACAGTAAACATGGGAAATAATTTTATCTTTAAATATTGATAAAATAAAGCAAATTTCCATTTCTGTTTCTATGTATTTTCCAATTTTTTTCCATAATGGCATAGTTTATTTTCATAGTGGAAAATTCATGAATAGCTTTTTAAAATTATCTTGAAAATTTTTAATGGCTTAGGGTGGAATCTTTCAGATGACAAGCATTAAGCTGCCAAACTTTCCCTTCAGATTTTTGATAAATGAAAAGATACTAATTTAAAGCACAGGGTTCAACAGAATGGGACAGGGTAAAGGGAAAGCAGAAATTAGAATGAGTGATGTTATGGCCATTTAGGAAATAAAAAGGGTTCCAAGTATTGTAAGGAATAACTATTAGGTATTGGGAATGGAGATGCATGAGAACAAATGTTACCTACTTTTGAACACTATTATTAATCAAGTGGGGGCTAAACATAGTAGATCATCTAGCCTGTTTCCCTTGTGATAGGTGTCATACCATATAACTTGTTGTTTGGTTGTCATATGTGTTGTTATGACATTTAGCAAATAATTTCTGAAAACAAAGTATTCAGCATATATTAAAATATCAGTAAGGAAAATCCTAACATTCTGCATACCCAAATCGAAACACTCTATTCACTAACTTCTTAATATTTACACGATCTTTGATGTTGATACCACTTATTTACTAACCTTCACAGTTTAGAAAGTTAGGGAAAGTTATTGCTCTGATACTTATTTACATTTTTTAAAAATCTGTTTCACTTTCTGCACCTATGCTTCAATGTTCTCTATTTTTTTCTTTCCTTCCTTCCTTCCTTCCTTCCTTCCTTCCTTCCTTCCTTCCTTCCTTCCTTCCTTCCTTCCTTCCTTCCTTCTTTTCTTCAATATGGGGACTGACCTCAGATTCTTATGCATGCTAGATGAGTGCTCCACCACTAAGTTACATCCCCAGACCTTTATGTAACTTCATGAGTCTTATTAAATTGCCCAGGTTAGAATCAAACTTCAGATTTCTTGTTTTACATTAAATTAGAAGATGGTCTCTTTTTTTAATTTTTGGAAATTTTTAGACTTTAGCAAATCCATTTACAACTGGATTTAACATCAAAACCTTCTTAGCTCTAAATTTTTCTTGAAAGTAATGAATCTTTGTATTGTCATTAACTTATCAACTATAATTTGCTATTAAAATAGAATAGAATAGAATAACGCTTTTTGAGGACCTCATATTCATGTCTTCCTTATTTTAATCCTTCCCTCACCTCTCCCAGAAAAAGAACCCTATAATAAAGATCTTAGAATAAACTTTTCATAACTACTTGTGAGTTAAACTAAATTACCATTTGGGAAGTCAGAATGTTTCAATATTTAAGTGTTCGTGTAGTTAAAACTTAATAACATAATCCTCAATTTAAAATTGAGAAAATAGACTGAAATTTTTAATAAATTATTTAAAGACACATGTGTTAAGAGGCAAAATAAACATGTCCGCTAAGATCAATTCATGTTCTTTCACAACATCACATTAAAATCACATCATTCCAGGGATACTCCTGATTTTCATAGGTATTACTATATTTGAAATTTGAAGAGTCAGTCCATGCTCAAGAAAAGATGATATAAAAAACTCTTGGTTTTAGCAAAAATCAGAACGTATGTCATAAAGAACTTTAGCAAATTAAATTTAATGTCTAAAATTCATGAGTTAAAATGTATTTCCGTCTTTAAGAATGACACACTCAAGATTTAAATATAAGACATTTTTCTTTAAGCAAACTAAAATTAAGAAAACCTTGTTTATCTATTCTGAACCTGCAAACTAAACTCTAGAAGACTTTCACTTGACTCATTTCTCAAACTCTCAGATTATTTTGAAAAGCAGAGGATCAAACTAACTGAACAGCAAGTTTAGTGATAGTTTCTATACAATCCAAGCCAATCCCCACCCTATAGAAAAATACCATAGGAGGTTAACAAATAGAACACAGACAATTCTCAGCAGCAAATGTGATTTCTAAAGTAGGGGAAGAATATTCACGTTGAGCTCTACATTTTTGTGGTTTACTATGAGTCATTTTTTTTTCCAGTTGGAACCCATTAATATAGACCACTGATGATATGTGCTTGATTTTTCTTTTAGATATTCTGAGCTATCAGAAGGGAGTCCTTTTGCCTTTTGTTTTTATAGTTTAACAGACTTTACAAATGTGGTTTGGGGGTTCATATGGCTAAACCTCAAGAGAATTGACAAAACTCAATGGCCCAAAGTAACTTGTAAAGTAATTTGATGGAGAAAAATCAGTGAGGTGTAAAAGTACACATCACCCTATCCCATCAGTTTTCTCCACTGGCACATCTTACTTTCCATTCCACAACTTTCTCCTGGGGGCATTCTGACTCACTTTGAAGTCATGACATGGCACAACAAGGAGTTAACTCAGGATAAGCTGCTGACTGGAAATCATGTAAGAAAAAGCATACTGGGGAAAAGGAAGTTTACAGATTATTATTATTATATAAGATTGTTAAGGATCAGAGTAAAATAAATAAAAGAAGAAAGATGACATTTTAAAGCTGCTTTTATGAAATAGGCTTCCTGCTAAGTACTTTCATCAATTGGAAAATTACTTGCAAATTCTGTTCTTTAGCTTACTTATGAATAGAACCTAACTTGTTGAATAGTGAAGATTTTGACATAGAATATATCATGTCAGACTCATGAGATGTTAATGATGTTGCTCTATCATTCATTTTAATTTACTTAAAAGACTCACAACAATATCATAAGGTAGACATTATTTCCCTTGTTTGACTTTTGAAAACTCTAAGCTTCAGTGAAGATTAATAAAATATATTAATACTTTTTTGAATGAAATGTGTTCTATCTCAAACTGAAATTCCAACCAACAATTATGGCCAAGCCACCAAAGCTTTGTGCCAATGACCAACAATAACACCCAGCTTTATTCCCTCAAGAAGGATCAGAAAGGCAGCCAGAGGTCAACCAAAGAACTGAACCCAAAGCTTCAGCTGACCAGCAAGTATACAGCATCATCATCAAACATATTTGTTAAGCACCCTTGTGAGCACCATGATAATGGAGTAAAGAATACATCTCCCTGTTCCACCAGACATTTACTATATGATCAGTAAATCCCTTCCATCTTTATGTGTGTCTGAATTCCTTTTAATGTGTTCACTTATAAACATAAACAATTTATGATATTGCTATTTAGAACTACTCATAGTAAAATACCATTAGTACCAAACACTACTATTTAATATTTATAACAATGTCTATCATATTCTGAGTGCCTATATTCCAAGCATTTTACTTGAATTTTCTTAGGTAATCTTTAATAACCTAAGAGTAAGCTTTAAAATCTATTTCATCAAGTAGATCAGTTAAACTTAGGCTCAGATAATTAATTTGTTAATTTTATAAAGATAAAACAGTCCTAAACCATGATTCAAACACATATCCATATAGCTCCAAAACCCATGATCTTTTCAGTAAGAAATTCCAACTGATTTTCCTCTCCAGAATTACCTAGGCAATTTGAAAATAATTTATGTGACTAACACAATGTTTAGGACAATGGACATGAAGAAACACTGAGCAGAAGTTAGGATACCTAACATCTCCATTCAGCTTTGAACTGAGTATAAAGAAGGCATTTAATTATATTAAATCTATCTGTCAGATAAGGTAAATGGACTAGAACAATTCCTAAGGTCTCTGTAGCATATCACAGTTCTACAGACTCCTCTCCCTCCATGCCGAGTGCTCCCCAGGGAAGAGCAAACATGACTACTATGATTATAATTCCAATTACTATTGTTGGCCTCAGCAATGTGCAAAGTAAAATAACTCCTCAATATTTACCATGTTCCTACTCTAAGAGTCATTTCCCTAAGTCATACTTTTGATGCCAAGAATTAAGCAATCCAAATGAAATATTGATGTTGTTCCTCATGGGGTGTTAATTTATTTGATTTCCTTCTTTGAGGACATGGCAGGGGTAAAACAGGTGTGTAAAACAATGTTCAAAAAAATTCAAGGGAAAGATTAAGACTTAAATTCTACAAATGACTGATCTGGAATGTCACAATACCTTCATAAGGAGGCCTGAGAAGGGATTTTATGCAATGTTATTCTGGAATGTTACTGCTCAGCTGGGATTCTACAACTGAGGAAAAAAGAACTACATTAATCTCAAATTAATTCATCAAAACTCATGCTTAACTTCCAGAGGAAAACTAAGAAACATGTTAATGTGTCAAAATGCATTCTACTGTCATGTATAATTAGAACAAATTAAAACATAAAAAACAAAAGTCATATATCGAAGTCCTGATGTACAATACTTCAGAATGTGACTGTATTTGGAGATAGTCTTTAAAGTGACAATTAAGATTAAATGATATACTTGGAATGGATCCTAATCCTACTTTAATTGTCCTTAGAAGAGGAGATTAGGAAACAGATGCACACAGAATGAAGGTCATGTGAAGACAAAGGAAGAAGAGAGCCATGTATAAGCCAAAGAGAGAGGTCTACGAAAGGAACAAACCCCACTGACAACTTGAGCCTTAACTTCTAGCCTCCAAAACTGTGCAGAAACAATTTTTCTTTTTTTGTTTAAGCCATCTAGTCTGTAGTACTTTACTATGGCAGTCCTGGAAAACTAATATAGTAGAAAGAAATTGAGATACATGTTTTGACTTGGATTTAAAAACAATCCATGCATTTTATTCTTACCTTTACATCTAATCAAGTACTTACTAAGATATACTAAAGCAACCTCACAAACATACAGACTACACATAGTCACATGCCGAACTATTGTGTTACAACACATAATAACTTGACAAAAGTAGAGAATTCCAGGTTTTAACACTGTTGAAGAACCTCACATGGTACAGCAGGATGATTGAGGGCATGTGTTCAGTGTCAAGCAGATGTCGGCTCAAACTGGACTCTTCCATTTAGCTGTACAAGCTGGGGAAAGTTATCTATCTGCTGAGAATCACTTTCTCAATTCTACAAAAAGTGATAATTTCTATCCTCAGAGTGGTTATATGGATTTAATTAAATATAAAGATTAAATGAGCTTATAAAAATAAAGAGCCACGAAGTGCATCAGGTACATAGTGTGTGATCAATAAATAGTAAAAGTTGTTATTTGATTGGATCGTATAAAACTGCTAATATTTGATTGTTCTGTTCTATCAAAGGCATTCTATATGATTCAACTCAATATTTATGTTGCATAGAGGCAGAAGAACACAATGATTCAGAATAAAAATTCTGTCAATGGATGCATGAATGAAGAAAATATGGTTTATATGCACACAATGAAATACTTTTCTATCTTTAAAAAGAAGGAAATCCTGCCACTTACACCGACATGGATGAAACTAGAAGGCATCATGATGTTAAGAAAAATAAGCCAGGCACAGAAACACAAATACAACATCATCTCACCTAATATGTGGAACCTAACAAAGTTGAATTCTTAGAAGTAGAGAGCACAATGGTGGTTACCAGTGGTTGCAGAGGTGGGGTAAAGTAGGGAGATAATAGTCAAAGAATGCAAAATTTTAATTAGGAGAAATAAATTCAAGAGATCTATTGTACATTATGGTGACTATAAAGTAAAAATGTCACATTCTTGAAAATTGAAGATTTTAAGTGTTTTACTACCAAAAAATTTAAAAAGTATGTGAAGTAATTAATGTATATGTTGATTAGCTCCATTCAGTCATTTTATAATATTTATATATTTCAAAACATCGTGTTGTATACAATAAATTTATACAATTTTTGTAAAATTAAAAAATAAAAGAATATAAACTCTAGATCCAGAACCTTTAGGCTAGATTCCTGCCTCTGTCACTCACTAGCAAGTTATAGAACCTCCCTCTCAAATTCAGTTTCTCAGTTGAAAAGTAAAAAATCAAAATCATCTATTCCATACGTTAGATAAAAAGATTAAGGATTGTCTTGCATGCACAAGGCCCTGGGTTCAATCCCCAGCACCACACACACACACACAATTAAGTAAATTAATCAATGCAAAGCTCTTTGAATAATGCCTAATACTTAATCCTCACTTACGAAGTCTGCTATTAGCATTCATGTTATTCATAACAAAATGAAGGAAGTTATTTTAAAATGCCTGAAATTCATTTCAGCTGCCAATCTATGCTGTTTGGAATGGTATTGATAAAAGAGAATTACACACCAGGCGGAAAACAAAGAGATCAAATATTGAGCCCCCGAATGCTGATAAATAAAGTGAAATCAGAAATGATCTAAATAGGCTGGGTGTGTTAGCACACACCTGTAATCCCAGCAGCTCAGTGTAATCCCAGCAGCTCAGGAGGCTGAGCCAGGAGGTTCAAAGGCAGACTCTGCAATTTAGAGAGGCCCTAAGCAATTCAGCAAGACTTTGTCTCTAAATAAAAATATAAAAAAGGACCAGGGACATGACTAAGTGGTTAAGTATCTCTTCAATCCCCAGTATCAAAAATAAATAAACAAATGAATAGCTCAAAAACTAAGTAAAAATGTCTTGCAATTCCTTCACAATTTATCTAAGGGAAATAAAAACTTCAAAAAAAAAAACACCTTCATTATGTTGAAAATATATTTTTATTGAGAGAAAAATAATAATTTTCCTTAAATTCTTAACTTGCTTAACTTGCTGATCATTTTAAAATATCATTTCACATTAAAAAAAAAAAGCTAGTGGTCCATTTTTCATGGGGTTTAGACAGAATCAATAGACCAAATAGTAAACAAACCACTAATTCAGTGACTGATAGTGAGAAAATAACTTCAATCTTATTTTTCTATTTTGAAAAATAAAAACGAACTCTAAAGATACCAAAACCCCCAAGTCTAAAACTCTGTGGATTGCTATCAACTGTAAATTGATAAAGAATATACTGTGATTTCATCAAAGTATTAAAACCCACCTCACCTGTCAATAAACAGAAAAACACCTGGCTCAATTAGTAAAGATTAAGAAAAAAAATGAACAAAAATAACAGTTTAAAATATCCCCTGAATAGAAACCACAATGTGTGCCTGGCTAATTCTAGCTAGTGACTTTTATATTCTGTGCAATAAAAGGAAAGAATTAATGATCAAGCCTTCTTCAGAAATTCACAGGAGGCATGTATTCCTTCCTTCTCAGCAGAATTAATGCTGCCCAGACCAGCTGTGAAACCAACAGTGACTTAAAATCCTAGGTTCATTCGCCTAGAAATTCTAATCTTCAACCTTAAGCAGTTCACATGACATCAGACTTCTGTCTCTGTACAATGTTATGATACACTTCTAGGACTCATAAGAGGGTAAATTAGTTAATGTTTCTAAAGAATAATGATTGACCAAAGAAACATCACCCTGGTGTTTCACTAGAAAGTTAGAAAAAACCTAAATGCTCATAACTTTCTCTCAAATAACATAGATATCTCAAAAAGAATTTCTAAAGGAAAAAAGTTTCATGTCCATACAGCAGGTAGAAAAAAAAATTAAAAACATGTGAGGAAAAAGCAAAGAATTTTTAATTCTCATCTTAAAACTATGAGAATAGGTTAAAATTGAATAGTCCATATACAAATGTTAGTTTGGAGAGAAAAAAAATGTAAAACCAAGAAACTAAGGCACATATACCTGGTACCACAAAATTCATTCTTTTCCAAAGTTAAAATGTTTATATCAATTACATAATACTCTAGGTATAAAAATGTCAAAATATATTTCAAAAATGGGTAACATGAATATGAGTGCTTGATTTTTGAGTTAGAATGCCACCATATTTTTTAATGGAAAAATTAAAATTAGGTTTGCTAACAACACATTAGCATTTTCTATTAGAGTAAAAAGTAACTGTATCTCCATTTCTTAAAATAAATATATCAAAACTTATTTTCTTAAGCAATACAAGGTGTCCTTTATTTAAAGAGCTGCAATGGAAGAGTGCATGAGGTCAGTTCAATTTTTTTGTTTGCTTGGGTATTTGTTTTGTTTTGGTTTCCCCTCAAGACTTTTCTTCTTATCCAATTTTAAGATTCCAAACTCACAGCATGTCATAATTAAACATCTCCTAGAAAGTACACAATCAGATTAGCATGTTAACTCAGGCGTAAACCAGCCATGACCATGCTGCTTTCAGTCTGTAAAAGGCCAATCTGGGAAAGATCATTAAAAAAGAAGAAAAAAAGTACTAAAACATATTTATCTCTCCTTTATTTTATCTTCTAGCACTATAGGTCTTATTTTCCCTTTCAATTCTAAAGTAATTTTACTCTTTAATTGTGGTATAAGAACAGTCATATAGAAATAGTAATGAACACTCTTGTTCTGAGAATTAAATATTTCCCCTTCATTCTTAAAAATTACCAACACCAGAAAGTTCAGAAGACAAGGCAGAAGACCAAGATTTTTATAGTTCATGCCAATAATTAAAGTCCACAACCACCCTTCCAATATCAACTCTTATTTATAGAGGAGGAGAAAAAAAAACTAGCCATAACATAATGTATTTTTTATTGGGCTACTTAGCTGGCTAGTTGTTTGCTTTGAAGCAAAATAGTAAGCATTGTGGCCAAGAGTAAGAATAAATCTCCTCACAGTTTGTACTTGAACTGCCAAAAATGGAAGCCACTGACCATACATGACCATTCAGTATGTGAAATGTGTCTATCATTATAAAGGAACTAAATGTTAAGTTTAATTTTATTAATTTAAAAAAATGGGGGGGGGGGTTAAGGAGGATAGTTTCTCACTCTGTTTCCCATTCTGATCTTGGACTCCTGGGCTCCAGTGATTCTCCTGCCTTGGCTGAGACTACAGGCACATGCCACTACATCTGATTCCAAAAAACTTAAATTTTAAAGTTGATACACATTTGTGTTATTAGATAAAATTCTGACTGTAAACTTTATGAAGCCTAAATGAAGGTAAGGTGTTCCTGTTAAAAATTTAGTGGGGGCTGGGGATGTGGCTCAAGCGGTAGCACACTTGCCTGGCATGATTGCGGCCCGGGTTCGATCCTCAGCACCACATACAAACAAAGATGTTGTGTCCGCCGAGAACTAAAAAATAAATATTAAAAAATTCTCTCTTTCTCTCACTCTCTCTCTCTCATTCTTTAAAAAAAAAAATTTAGTGGTTGAATTGTAACTTTCCTGAGTATAAATTTCAAGTATTTAATAAGAAAGAATCATGTAAAGTATCTCATTAATTTCTTTAGTAATGACTACCTGTTAAAGTGATAATGTTTTAGATATGTTGAGTTTAATTTATTTTTAGAATTAATGACTCTGTCTTCTTATTCTGTCTTGCATTGTATTTCTACTGGGCAGTATGGATAAAGAATAATATTAACCAGTGGTTTACATTCTTGAGATGGGCAAGATAAATAGTTTAGAAAAATATGTATTATGAGGGAAAAGCAAAGAGGTAAGAAAGGACTCCATTCAAATTCTACTTCTGACAGTAACCATCAGACCTTAGAACAAGTCACATAGCTTCCTAGGTCTGTATATCCTCAAATGTTAAGTGCACAGCATAGCTTCCAAGCTAAAACAAAATATTTGTAAAGTGTCTGGCATATCATAGGTATAAATAAATAGTTGAATAATAATTGTTTTCAATATAAATCAGAGATCTTTGCCAACACTTCTCAATCTCTGTATCTTCCTATAAACAAGATATGTTCTGTAGATCCTTGTAGCCCATAATACCATAGTAATGTTACTATTATAGGTACATTTTACAGGTGAATGGCAGCAAGCTTTGTATTCAATGCTATTATCAAATTTCTCAGCGAATGAATATACTGTTTCCATCTGTGTTTTAAAATGGTACAATCAAATTGATTTCAATAAATAGTATCATGAGAACCTAAAAATCATCTAAAAATGATTAATAAAATCAGAATACTTATGTCCCCTTTAGTATTTCTACAATTCTATCATTTTAAGTCTGACTACTTGATAAGGTCTAATATGCACTGCTGTAAGACATTAATAATATTTAGTCATTAAAGCTGTAAAACACAGACATCAGCAATATTTACTTAAAAATAATTGTAACTCATTATTATTATGTATTATTATACTGTATATATATATATGTATATATGTATATGTGTATGTGTATGTGTGTGTGTGTTTGTGTTGCATTTTGAAAAGCATCTGCAAATTCTTACTCTATGAAACCATATCACATCCATCACAATATTAGAAAAGTTATGCCTAAGACAAATAAAATTATTCCTCCATGAAGTTAAGACCAAAACTATAGGGGTTACTTTTTCACTAAAAAGAACCATATAGTTTCACAATACCTACTTCAAAAAGTTTAGATACATTAATGAAAAAAAAATTCATAATTTCTGGGGAGACATTTAGAAGTCATAGATTATTTTTCCTTTCCACAAGAACTCTTGGTAAAATGTTAAATTCTTACTAGATGGTTTAAAAATCAGCTCAGTTTTATGAAAACTAACTCACGATGACCTATCAGTGTGCCCATTGCCATCCTCCCTCCTAATCTTCCATTTGTTCACTTTATCCCTCTATTCCTTCATTCACTTGATCAGTGTTTATTGAACCCTTATTATATGCCAGCAGTTCTTAAACCTTCCTAACTTGTTGGTATCATTTAAACAAAAGCACCAAGTAGAATGGAAGTAAAGAGATGCAGCATATTTTGAAATGTTTTAAAATTTTATTGGCTGTCATAAAGAAAAATAAAATTATGGCACTTGCAGACCACCACGTTAAGCAAAATAAGTCAAACTCACAAGGTCAAGTGTCATGTTTTCTCTCATATGCAGAAACTAGAGAGGATAAAGAAAAAAAAAAGAAGGTAGGAGTGGATCTCCTAAAAATCAAAAGGAGATCAGTCAAGGAAAGGGACCAAGGGGTGGAAGGTGGGGAGGGAGGAAGGAAGTGCTAAGGAATGATATTGGCAAATTATATTGTTATATAGGGTGCATATATGAATAAATAACAACAAATCCCATCAATATGTACAACTATAATACACCAATAAAAATGTGGGAAACTTTTTTAAAAAATAAAATAGACATAATTTGAAATTAAATATTAAAATTTATTTGGCTGTGAGGGTGCACGCATGCACACACATGCATGTATATATGCTAAATTTTATCAGACCTATCACTAACATATATTTAAAGTTACAAAGGATCCATGTTGACAAAAATTGGTTTACAAAAATTTTTGGTTTCCAACATAATTAGTTTCCTTTTAAATTATTGTTTTGGCTTATGCTGGGTCACAGAGTTCAAATCCAAAGTGCAGTTATGTCTTTTCAAGTTATTGCAATAACTCTCCAATTCTTAAGATTTTATATTGCCACAAATGCCCTCTTAATCCAGAACAAATTTTACTCTCAAGAGTTTTCTCTATGTTGCTCAACAAGTTACGTAATAAATTTCCCACTGGAAAACCTCCTGCTCATTAATTCACATCAAATAACAAATTTCCAGGAAACAAAATAAGGAAAGGCTAGCAGATCTTATGTTTTAGTACAGAAGATTTCTTGTTTATTGAATTATAATTATTTACTTGTTGGATTTCCATTAGATTGCAAGCAACTTGAGGGATGGGGCTTTACTCTTCATGCATGCATTTGAAAAGTATAGGTTTCAGGATAGTTTCTACATTGTTGAATAAAAGAAAGAAAGAAAGGATTGTTCAGATTTTAGAATTTCTAATGAGACTCTCTTAACCCATTAGCTAAAAACCTAGGCATTAAGCTTTAAAAAGATAGTGTGGCAATATATTATGAAAAATAGTACTTTGGGTTACACAATAAAAATATCAATCATTAATTCAGCTGCAACTTATTGCAGGCTTAACACTTGCAAATCATTGAGATGCTAGGATTAAAAAGTAAAGTCTGTACATGTAAAACATGAAAGGGAGAGCTGGTTCCACAGAATTCATTGAACTAATATTAAAATTGCAATGAAATTATGAAAAAAAAAGTGATACATTTCCTCTTTTGAATGTGTTTTCTTCCTCAATGAGAAGGAATGACAAAATCTGCTTGTTCAGGTGACCTAAGACCTTGCAATATATTTTATAATTTTTGCTTGTTGCTTAGAAAATATAGTCTCCTTATACAAAGTAAGATGTCATCAGTGACACTGTCTTTTGTTAAGAGGTTAGGTAGGAAGAGGATAAGAAGGAATAATGAGATCAGAAACAGAAAAGGGAAAGGAAAAAATTTCAAAGTGAATAAATCAGAGCAAAATTTTGCACAATATTATCCTCATATTAGACCAGTATTCTAGAGCCATGATCAGCCACTAACTTAAAGCCAGCAGCTGAGAACTACACAGAAAGAATACCCTCATTAGACACATACTTTGTGAAAACTGTCAGTAAAAGAAACAGTGCAGAAATCCTCTGGATAAGCTAATGGGCAGGATGAAAGCCTTGATAGGTGCAAACTAAAAAAGCCTGTCATCAGTTGGTTCTCCTAGTATAGCAAATCCTTCAGGGCATTTTGCAGCTTGCAAAAAGTAGCAACCCTTCTCAGGTTCCAATAGCCTCTGGCAGATTCATTCATTTCACTTTAGCAGATAATACCTTTGGTTCTTAAAAAGAGTTAATCGTTCTATTCTAGACAAGTGTAAAAGATAAATCAAGAAATTTGACCACTTTAGAGATCAACAACTTTTTCAAAGTGTACAACAAAGGTTTCTTTGATAAATGGAAGAACCGACCAAGTTCTGCTGAATTTAAGCCACTGCACCAGGTCACCCAAGTCCCACTTACACCCAGCATCTGGTGGAGGTAGTGATACTCTGGTCCTTGGTTGTACAGCAGGAAGGTTTTCCAGAAAAGCAGGACATTCAGAGACAGCCAAATGAGCTAAACCAATCACACAAAGGGAGAGAAAAAACAAAAATTTTTAAAAGGCATCACTTGATGAATGAAACCACAAGTCCATTGTTTGGACACAGAGTTTTCAATGCAATCTCAATGAAAAATTGCAGAACACTTTCTTAATTGGTCAGAAAGTTGAAAAGCTCTCATAAATAAATCTGGACCCAGGCCCTTCACCTGAGATAAGATTTGGGTGGCAAACGGGTCAGCTAAATGATCTTTGAAATACAAAATAAAATTAAGAAATTAGTGACATCACCATGATCACCATGTCCTAAGTAAAACGCAAGCAACCCCAGAAAAAATAACCAATAGGGGCAAACATGTTTAAAGGGTTAAGAGAAAGCTGTGTTCACTTAAAGTAATTGCTTCTCCCCTCCTTCACATCCGCCCGTCAGTGTGTAGGAAAGTTCCCATGCATGGGGGTTGGGGGAGGGGTCGTTATCATCTCCAGGTTTTAACAAAGTAAAGTTTTGTTAGTTGAAACTGTTCGAATCTAACTTCCACTTCCAACTTCCCACCCGCCCACGCTCAGGGAATGAATCAAACTAGCTGCGGGAGAGACCGAACGCGAGCGCCCGGCCCGCCATCCTACCAGGCAGAGGTGTTTAACCCCTTCGTTGGCCAGCCAGCTCCTCCAGGACACAGCCATGCCGCAGGCCCCACGGTGCTGCGCTCTTTCCCTGCGGCCCCGAAAAGGAGCAAGCGACTGCCGGGACAGCGGTTACAGCGGTGTGGCCCGCGGGGGGGCGGGAGAACCGAGGGTCAAAGACTGAGTGAAGTCGGGGCCCGGCGCAGAGCCAGCCCGGGCGGGGTGTGCGCCCGCTCCCACCCGCCCGGCCCGCTGCCCCGCGGCCGCACCGTCTGCGCTCGCGCCAGCCCCTTTGTCTGCGCTCAGTCTGCTGTTGTGGCGGCTGCTGTTCAGGATGTCCCGGGTGGAACTTGGAGGCGTCCCCCGCAGTTGCAGGCTCAGTCTGCCCAGTGCCGAAATACCAACCAAGAAGTGGAGCCTGATAGTCATGCTAAAAGTAGGGACCCTCGCTACACCCTCGCACCCGCGTGCACACACACACAAACACACACACACACTCAGCCCCCCCCCCACATACACAATCAGAATCATACACACAGTACACACACTCATACACACCCAGCACCACAGTCACACCACGCACACACACACACACCACGCACACCACACACACACTCACATATTCACACAATACCCCCCCACACACACCACACACACCATACTCTCCCCACACATGCCCCATACACATCACAAATGCTGCACACTCACCACAGAAACAAAACACACACACCTAGTTTTGGACTGGTTGTTTTCCCCCTCCAAAAAAGTTTAACTCAAAGAGACTCGGTAATGAAGTTTGAACTTGAAATCGTTTTCTGAGTTTCAACCTCCCCCTTCTCAGGCTACTTATCCTGCCTCAGAACAAAGGGCCCCTCCAACAAAGAAGCCTCCCACTACCTGTTCCTTCATTACAGTCTACCCTATCTGACTGGAAAACTTTCAAAACATTGCTGAATAAAAAGAATGGGGCCTGGGTGTAAACAGGTAAAACTGCCTTAATTCTCAGGGGCTTTATGGAAGCTCAGATTCACTCTACTTAGTGTTTTACTACCTAGTTTGGGGGGTCTATTTGGTAGTAGGATCCTCTCAAACTTGTACCCGAGGCCCAGTGAAGAGTGAGAAAAATGTGAAGCCAACACAGGGTACCCATCCTATACTGCAGTGCATCCATATTAGGGAAGAGAGGGAAAAATCATTCATATAAAAGAATGTCTGATGATGCACAATAAGTTCATTAAAACATAAACTTTCTCAAATTTAACTAACAAATGACAGAAAAAGTTCTCTATTAGTAACCTAATCTTGTGGTTTTCAAGTTCTTGTTTTTTTGTTTTTTGTTTTTTGTTTTTTTTTTTCATTATGAAATTAATTTTATCACACTAGCCATGGGATATAATTGAAACTAAATTTCATAAAATCATACTGACCTTACTCCATGTAATATGCTTAATTTAATGAGTAGATTAATGTTTACAACCTTCAGTTTGAAAAATTGGAGTAAATTCATATCAAGTTCAAGTTAAATTTCAGTTTCCTTTCTAATAATCTGATTATTTGAAACCTTCCTATTTCATACATGATCTAATCCTAAAAACTACCCCAAATATTAGCATTAGAGAGAATATTATTTATCAACAATTTAATAATAATTTATAAGTAATTTAATAATATTTATAATTAAGACTGTGATCTTATGGACCATGTGATTCTTAAAGAATAAACAAAAGGAGCAAATTAGAAACCCAAGCCTGTCACTACTGGATAAAGTTCAAAATTTAACACATACTAAAACTTTAATTTTAATAAATGGGGACAGGGCTATTGGTTGGCTAAATAGTTTCCTGCAATGCGTTGAGAAGATCAAGACAATTGAATAGTAGAAATTTCTAAAAGCTCAGCTACTTCCAGAAAAATAATGACAAAAAAAAAAAAGAAGACAAAAATAATAGAAGCAACTCTAAATATGTACCTGCAAAGTATCAGGCACTGACCTTGGTAAGTAGTAATCAGAAATCTCCCTTACTTGTCATGATAGTTCTCTAGCTGTATGTTAGTCCCCCACATTAAAGCTGAAGAAACTGAAGGTAAAGAGATTAAGAAACTTTTGTTACATAGTGAAACAGGGCTGCTTAAGGCGTAAACAACCCACTACCATTCTATTGTGAAATCTAGAAAAATAACAGAAAGCTATACATAAATGTTGATTATTTTATTTGTGACTATTATTCTGCTACTTTGTAAAAGGAGTCCAGGATCAAACTGTGTATGTTGACAAGCAAGCTATCCCTGAGGGACAGAGCTGTTCTGTGTTATGCTGGAACACCCATTAGTGATGTTCTTTGCAATGTAATTTTCTCTAAGCCAGATTGTTGAATGCAAGTTACTATTTTTTCCTAACTAGGAAAGACTGCTCTCAAAATAATAGGGAGAGAGTTCTGTAGTTTTATCA
The DNA here is from genome assembly GCF_045843805.1 of Urocitellus parryii. Classification (NCBI taxonomy): domain Eukaryota; kingdom Metazoa; phylum Chordata; class Mammalia; order Rodentia; family Sciuridae; genus Urocitellus; species Urocitellus parryii. The sequence continues at coordinate 78,679,999 of NC_135534.1, forward strand.
GAATCTTTCAGATACCATAATGAAACTGATATTTGCCATGAAGACTTCACAAGAAAAATATAAATGACAGAAACTTTTGCTCTTGGCTGAAATAATGCTAAGCTTGCAGCACAACACTGATTATTCTATGCTGACTATAAACTCTAGTAGTTGAAGACATTCTTGACCTATCATTTATTACTTAATAAAGAATTTCTATAAATAGTGTCCTTCAGAATATGAAATGCTTGGGGGAACTTTGATAAAAGTTCAACCCTTGAGCTCTCTTACTGCATTTCGTTCTGTCTTCACTTGGAAGCATAACTTTTTTTTCCCTACCCATTTCTCCTCCATACATACACACAGACTTATCCTTGAAGTGTGCATATTTTGGTATATTATTCTATACACATGATCATTAATACATTTTCCAAATATTAATTTAATTATGTGTGTGCATTTCTAATTTGCCTGATAAACTAGACTTCTTAAGGACAAGCATCCTGTCTTATTCAGGTTTTAACCCAGGACTTAACACAAAGTTTAACATATAGAAGGAATTTACATAATATTTACTGATTCAGAGTTAAGTATATCATCCTTCTTTATGCACTTTTCTCAAACTTCAGTTTCTCGAATGTAATTTTCCAATAAAACATACACACAAATAAATAAATAAATAAATAAATAAATAGTCTGTTCTGCTTATAATCAACTACTATAAAAGGATAACTGTGGAAAGAACCCCTTGACATGGGTAGCATTTATCCCACAAGTCATTTGATACTCACTTGAGACAACTGGGCATTTGCATTAGTTTCCTGAAACTTTAATGAAAAATTACTACAGACTTCATGGTTTAAAACAACAGAAACTACCAGACAGAGTTACATGCCTACAATCCCAGCTACTTGGGAGGCTGAGGCAGGAGAATCCCAAGTTTGAAACCAATTTGGGAATGTAGCTCAGAGAAAGAGTACCCATTGGTTCAGTCCCTAATATAAATCAATCAGTCAGCCAATTAATAAGAAATTTATTCTCTCACAGTGCTTATGGCCAGAAGTCTGAAATCAGTATTGAGTTGAAATCAGGATGTTGACAGTCCTCTTCCTGAAATGGCAAGGAAGATTTTGTTTCTGGACTTTTTCAGCTTCTGGTGGCTAATGGCATTCCTTGATTTGTGGCACATAACTCATGTCTGCACCCTTGATCATATCACCTTCTACCTGTATATATGTCAAAACACCCTTTGTCTCTCTCCTCTGAAGGTATACCTGTGATTGTTTATAGGCTCACCTAGATAATTTCCTCATATCAAGATCTTTAATTTAATTACATCTCCAAAAATTTTTTTTTCCTTACAAAGTAACATTTATGGGTTCCTGGGATTAAGACCTGACATCTTGGATTGGCTATTATTTAGCCTACTGATGCACCTAAATTAAATTAATTTATGTCATTTTTATTTTTTATGACTGGACATGCCAGCCTTAGAGTAGGACTTTTGAAGAAATTCTCCTTAAGCAATGAAAAACTGGGATTTCTAAATTGCATCTGTCAGGGAGCATGAAATTATATACCAGGAAGTATGCCTGGCAGAATTCAGTAAGATTTTTTCTCCTTTGTAATTTGATTGAGCTTATCATTTTTGTTATCCCATATCTGATTATCAGGAGAAACTAGCATTAAAGTGCAAGATGAAAAAATGCCTGTTTGTCTTTCTTAGAAACAGAAAGGGGAAAGAAAACTGAGAATTCCAATCCCTGTGTACTGCATGATGGATAGAGAATCCTGGAGATGAGAGTGACAAGGATAGCAAAGAAATAAAGGAAATTTTGCACCATGTCCCTGAGGACCTTGGCAAGGAAGAAAGGCCCACCAGAGACTGGTAAGAATTGGTCCAAGGCCTTACCATTTACAATTCTGAGGACAAGGTCCAGACAGTGACTCATTGTCATTTCTATACAAAAACAAATGTAGACCATCATCTGATTCAGTCACTCAGGAATGTCCACTGTGCCCTCTCATGTCTAGGTCAGCTCCTTAAGAAATACTGAAGAAGTTAGAGAGGTTCTAATGTCCTCAAGGACCAGACATTTGTTGAAAAATAAGGCTTATAAAAATGAAGGTAGTTTAAGAACTACAGAATGAAGATGTTAAGTATGTTTCTTGACTAAATATGAGTAAAAATGAACTTTTTTCAGAGTTTCTTACATAAAACAAATTTCTGGATTTCATAAAACAATAAAAATTTCAATACTAAAAAAGATTACTTCCCAACCTACATATATGTCAAAATATGGCTATGTATTTCAAATATATACAATATTTTATGTCTATGATGTCTCAACAGAGCTGTTACAAAGAAATAAATAAATAGAAATCCACATGGACTAGGCGAAATTTTGCTTCAATTGGGGCAACTTTAAAATGTTACAACAACAACAAAAATACTGTCCACAAAAGAAATAATTATATGAAATATTAAGTACCTTCAGCTTCTGTAGAAACTCACTATATTCTTTCTCTCATTTCACAGCAAACCTCTCACTATTTTTTATTACTTGAATCTCAAATTTCTTCTATTCAGTGGGTAGGGCCATTCTTTCTTTCATTCTAATTTTATAAATAAGTGAAGTGAGGCACATGAAGAGTAACTAACTTACCCAAGGTAACCATGGTATGAATAATAGATTCCCTGGAGACAGTATCTCTACTCCTTCCTCTCCACCATGTAGTTATGGTTGAATCAGGACTTCCAGATATTCTGGATTTTAATGATGTAGACCACAAATCACTGGTGATTGGTAACAACAAGTGTGGTTGGCAATTCTCCCCAACCATCCCAAGGGTGTAGAGATTTCCATATTATCAAGACTCTCTTGTCTTTTGTTATAATATCATTTGTCCTTTTGTTTGTATGGCATTTCCTGAACACAACCATTAACAGAAGAATTCCTGGATGTTTGTGGAATTTTATTGTTCTAAAAAATGTAAACAGAAGTGTACCAGGAAGCCAAGAAATATCTTTAACACCTGATTCCATGGTTCTGGTTGCATCCTCAAACAGCTGTGAAATATTAAAAATAAAACAACTTCATCTCCAGTGTCACTTCACTTTTTGAACATACCAAAAAACCTTAAGCCCAAACTATTAGAATACATGTTAAATGGAAAAATTTCTAGAGTCACAAAAGCATCAATATTTGATGTGGTCTAGGAGAGCATTAAAACTTTCACTTAATAAGTTGTGAATGCCCGAAAGGCAAGTATCATGTCTATTTTTGTTCATTCTTACTTTCCCAGAGCCAAGCATGTAACTTTGAACATGAGTAGGTCTTTGGTGATTGTTTTGAGTTAAAGAAACAATCAGGAAAAGAATCAAAATTAGATAAATTCTCTCCCAATCATTGTTTCACATTGATATCTCCCCACCTGCATTGCTTCTTTAATTCTTTCTACTCTACAAACATATCCTGTTTCCTCACGTCTCCATCCATGTATGCATGCTATTCTTGCTTCATGACACATTCAGTCTGATGATGTTTACTTAGTCTCTAAACCCAGAATAGGTATTCCTTCCTCTTAGAGGCCCACAGGAACCCTCCCAGCTCAATCTGGAGCCTCTCCTTGGTGAGGGTGCATCTACTGTATGAGGCTCCATCTCTGGGATTATGCTGCATTTGTTGGTGAATTTTCTAGGTCTCTTCTTTGTCTAGCCTGAGATTTGAGAGTTCTTTGAGGACAAGAAAATTTTCTTTTTTTTCTACAGCTCAGAACATAGTGAATTCTCAAAAATATACTTCAAGAACAAATGAGTGAGTAAATGTCTGATTAAATAACAGTTTAGTTTATTTTCAAAACAAAAACTCAGCACTCATCAAATGTAATTCTAATTGCCTAGAGTGTTGCAAAGGTTTTAGGTTAGAACTCATTGGAGAAACAGCCTCAGGAACAAGAAAGGATAAAAAAAATAAAATAAAAGTAAATAGCTTGAATTATATAATGTTGAACTGAATCATCTTCTTTCTCATCAAATTCCTAGGGACATTAACCCTCAGCCAAACTTATTTTCTACTGTCCAACAATTTGAGGTTGGAGATATCAAAATCTTTTTAATTTTTATTTCTTCAAAATCGACTCCTCTGAATCATCTTCTTTCTCAACAAAGATGATTTCCCTTTTTCTCCTTTCTCACAAGCTGGAAATATGCTTGAAGCATGAATGTAAAGACAGTACTCTGAAAGAGTAAAGAAACAAGATGTTAGAAGATATGTATGAACTTGTGAATGCATCATAGTCACTCAATTAGATAACTCACTTATTTGCTTTTATGGGAGAAGGAAATAAGATTCTACTTTATTCAAAATACAGTATTTTAGGTTTCAGTGGTTTAACATATATTCTATTATTACATAAATTGATGCCTTGAACTGAGATACTTCCAGAATGAAAAAAAAAAAAAAACAAAAAACAGAAATGCATGACATTAGTTGAACACATTAGGTGATTGGTAGATAGGACAACACTACAAGCTAGAAACCAGTCCAAAACATAAGCCCACTTGGAAATATATCACATTTTATTAACAAGAACAAAATTTTTTTTAATGTAAGATTTTTGGTGTATGTTGGCTGCAAGTTGGAACTTCCAACAAAATAATACAGAATTCATGAAATAAAGTTAGGCAAGAAGCAGCTCATTTGCAAATATAAATGAAAGAAATGAAGTTCTACTAATGGAAAGTCTATCTACCTGTCACCTTCAATTTAATGAATTAAAGTTACATTAACTGGGAAACTTATAAGGAGAGAAAACTAATTGTTTCCATATCTCAAAAAGCCTGATATCAGATTATCTCTCATAGTTAGCCCAAGGATAAAAATCAGTAATTTGAGATGGCATTAAGGTAACTGATATTAAGAGGCAATGAACTAAAAATAAAATACAATAAAGAGAAAGGGAGAGTCTATGGGTTCTATGAAGGATTTTTTGAAAGATGGCTTTGAGCATGATTACTGCACATAGAACTACTCATAAGCAAATAGGCAAGAATTCTGCAAGGTTTTGAAAGAATTTTATTAAGGTAGAAACCACAAGCCTGACATACAAGGACCTGTAAAGTTGGACTTATAACAAAAATATTTCATCCTCCAGAGTTTTAACAAAGAAAGAACACTCTCTCTTTCCTCTTCTGATGTTCACAGTTGAAAAGAACTTCTCAGATATAAGGTCAAGATGCAAGGGATAAGGGACAAAGGAAAATTTCCCTGAAAGCAGAACCAGAATTTGGTTAACCAAAAGAATTAACCCTTCCAATGAGATAAAAAGTGTATTCACAATTCCTGCCTCCGAGAATTTAACACTTCCTATGGACCAAAAACTTCTATATGGTTAACATTTCTGATACAAGATAATGTATAATGATACAAGATAATTCTACAAGATAATGTAGTTGTCTTGTTTCTACTCTGGCTTTACATATTGGAGCAAGGGTAGAAGTGTAACTTGTGTTTAGTTGTTGCAAATCAACAGGAACCACTTCCATATTTGATATTAAAGACTACATTTAATCTCTGTGCTCAATTTTCAGCTGCAGCTGAATGGAATTTTAGGTGGGTTTTATTGAAGATATGAGTGTCAAAGAGGGCAAAAAAAAGAGGATGCATGGATACCTGCATGGTTAGAAGAAAAAGCTGACACACTGAGAGTTGTTTTTGATAATTTATTCTCTCCTAGTCCACCTATTAATAGACTACTCAGTGGTTCATCTGAGCATAGAACTCTCAGCTAAATATCAAATTTCCCAGCCAATCTTGCAGATATGATTGGACATGTGATCAAGTGTTGACCATCAAATATTAGTGGAAGTAATATACTAAACTTTCCAGTGGTATTGCTCAAAAAGAAAATTGCCTATATTTCATTTCTCTTCCCCCCTTCATAGGACTGGAACAAAACTGTGCTGTCTTTTACCAGGAGAAAAAGGATTATAAGAGATATTAAGCAAATACATAGAAGAAAGCAGCTTCTGGGATGACATCCTCAACAAAAGTTCCCTGCTAGCCAAGAGTAAATGGGCTCCTCAATGAAGGAGAGAAAATGACCACCACTATTTTTTTTTAACTTTTTAATGTTACAGTAAATGTTGTAGTCGGCTCTTTCACTGCCATAACCAAAAGACCTAATGAGAATAATTTTAGAGGAAGGAAAATGTTTATTCGGGGCTCACAATTTTAGGGGTCTCAGTCCACAGATGGCCAACTCCCTTCCTCCAGGCCCAAGGTGAGACGGAACATCATGTCAGAAGAGTGTGGTGGAGGAAAGTGGCTCAGAACATGGTACCAGGAAGCAAAGAGAGACTAAGCTCAGCTCTCAAAATATTTACCCTGAAGGCATACCCCTCATGACCTGCCTCCTCCAGCCACATCCTGTCTTCCCATAGTAAATCCCCACCAGGGGATTAATACACTGATCAGATTAAAGCTCTCATAACTCAAGCATTTTGCCTGTAAACTTCCTTATATTGTCTCACACAAGAGCTTTTTGGGGGACACTTCACATCAAAATCATAACAATAACTTAGACTATATTCTAAATTTATAAATAGATTTTGAGAATCTTAATCGATAATAGAAGGAAAACAAACAAATATATTAGCTTTCTAAATGTTTCCATCACATCTTAAGGTATTGGTGTGTCAGGGGCTATATCTTAATCTTATATTTCTAACACTTATCCAATTGCTTGACAAGGTAACCTGTCTGTATTAATTAGTCATATAATTCATGAAATGTCAATAAAAAAATAATAATGGTTGTAGAATTCAAATATTTGAAAATGAACATTAATTCTGCTTTTTCTACCTGTTAGTTTTAGTTGTATTCCTAGTGTCTCTGAGCCTTCTTATCAAGTTTTGCAATGGATTATTACTCAATATATCTATTCTATCTGAGAGAGAAATGAACCTAGTCACTATTTCTTTATTCTAGAAAATTATAATAATTTATGCTAATAGCAAATTTAAAATAACAGAAACAGCAGACTACTTTTCAAATGTGGAGATGTATTTTGGTCAGATAATTTTTAGAATTATTCATATTTTTTAGAGTTCCATATCCAAGTTTCCAATAGCAAATTCCACATTACAGAGAAGTACTCAAAAATATTATAAGATCACACAGCAATAAGTCCTCAAGTAAACTCTCCCAGTCAGACTTAATTTAAGTAAAAAATAAATCCAATTCTATTTGTGATAATTGTCTGAGTGGCAATATTCATTAATAAGGTTCTTAACAGAATATAAACAAAAGAGATTCATGGAGAGCATTGGAGTATTATAACTATACCACAAAATTCAACATAATGAAAAGAAAAAACTGCCATTAATTTTCCTGTTGATTATCAAATTACACTTCTTTCCTCCAGCTCATTAGTACTGGATATTGTATTGTTTTTCTTAATAATTGAAAAATCAGATTATGAAATTAAAAATGCCATATAAGGAAGGCAATCTGATGTATTAGACAAAGCAGTGAACTGGGAGTGAGAAGACCTAGGTTTCAGTGAATTTTTGTTCTGCCAGAAAACTGTTTATTAACTTTGAAGAAACGATTTCATCTTTGTTTGTGTGTTAACTATTTATTTAGATACCAGGGATTGAATCCAGGGGCACTTAACCACTGAGCAACATCCCCAGACTGTTTGTTTGTTTGTTTTATTTTGTTTTATTTTAAATATTTATTTTTTAGTTGTATTTGGACACAATATCTTTATTTATTTTTGTGTGGTGTTGGGGATTGAATCCAGGGCCTTACCCATGCTAGGCGAGCACTCTACTGCTGAACCACAACCTTAGCCCCCCTACAGACTGTTTTTTATATTTTATTTTATTTGTATTTTAATTTTATTTTTTCTTGTTTTAATTAGTTACACATGACAGTACAATGACCTTGACGTGTCATACATTTGAATCACATGGGATACAATATCTCATTTTTCTGAGTATACAGGTTGCAGAATCACATTGGTCATGTATTCACATATATACACACAGTAATACTAATGTCTGTTTCATTCTACTATCCTTCCTATCTCCCCATCCTCTCCCTTCCCCTCCCATCACTTCTCCATCACTTCTCTCTACCTAATCTAAGGTAGAGCTATTATTTTTCTTTTTTTTCTCACATCTTCATACATGTATTTTGTATAACAATGAGGGTCTCCTTTCACCATTTTATAAGGATCTCCTTTAGTTACTTGGGGCATCATTAAATTGCCAAGGCTGGCTTCGAACTCACAATCCTCTTGCCTCTGCTTCCTGAGAGGCTGGGATTACAGACATGCACCATTGTGCCCTGTGTGATTTCATCTTTCTAAGCCTTGAGTTATGAATACATTAGATTAGCAGGATGGGCTTGAAAATCATTAAGGTTTTTTCTGGTTCTAGAGTTCTGTGATTGTATGAATTGCCTAATCCAACACACATCATTATCTAAAGTACATGTTATGAAAACACGAATTCATGTGAACATACTTTATATACAACCAAAGATATGAAAAATTGTGCTATATATGTATAATAAGAATTGTAATGCATTCTTCTGTCATTTATTTTTTTAAAAATCAATTTAAATTTTAAAAAATTAAAAATTAAAAAATATATGGAAATGTTTTAACATCTTTAGAATTAAATATAAGGCTCGCTTAGTTGATATCCAATAAATAAATATGACAAAAAAGATCTCATCCAACATATTTTAATTGAGGAATATACTTTGTGTTAGTCATCATGTTAGATGAAACCTGACATTAATGGTTACTCTATAGATGACCCCTAGCCTTCTAGAACTTACTGTGAAGTGGAAAGGCAGACACTACATTAATAGCTATAACCCTAAATAATCCTAATTATGAGAAATACTGCCATGGAGGTGGGCAATACTGTTAGTTATAAAGTAAACAAACCTATCTTGATCTAAGGTGCTAAGACATCATCTCTGATTAAACTGAGACCATGAAGGTCAATAGCCTGGCAAAGACTGATAACAGAAGGGACACCCAAGTAAAGGAAACAGCATGAGCAAATTTCCTGTTGTAGAAGAAAGATCTTGGCCCAATGTGTTGGCTGAAAGCAAGCCAGCATTTAAATAACACACAGACTAAGTGAGAAAGTGGTTCAAAAGGAGACTAGAGAGGCAGACAGGTTCAGTTCATTTGGAACCTTGGATCCAGATACATTATGACTTTGGACTCTGCACAAAGATGTATGGGAAGAGATAGAAGCATTTAAATGGGATCATAATGTTACCAGTTTTGCCTTTAAAGCTTGATGCTATTCTTGATGAATATATTGGAGATTGCAATTGTGGATAAGGAGATCAGATCAGAGGCTTCTGCGGCAAAGAGGTGAGAGATGGTGGTAATTGCAACAGGGTTGTTTTAGTTAACATGGAATAAGATAGTATTTTTCAAATATATTTGGAAACTAGAATCTGCCAAAATTGTGAGGGGATTACTCTATTTACCTCCAAGGACAGCAGTCTTGAGGCTTTAAAGACAATGAAATTTTAGAAGAATCATAGTTTAATTCAAAGGTCAAAGCATCAAAACAAATAGAAAGTCAAATTCAAATAGTTAAATGTTCTTTCTCTGAAGAAGTATGAGGTTTCGAGGATGATTTCAATTCATATATCAGTATATTTATAAAGAGAATATTGCATTTTGAACTAATGCAGATGTTTATTTCACAATATCTTTAAGGAATGGTCATACAGTCTTTGAGCCCCTCTGATGTCTGACAATTTGTTACATTTTAAAGTGGACCATTGGTTTGGGACTATTCTAGATGTTCTGAAGATCTTCCTGATATTGTGTCCAAATCCCTGGACTTTAATTGCTTTCTTGATTCTCCATCTTACCTCTGAACCCCAAAGGTATAGAGAATATGATTAATCCCTCTGACACAACAACAGTTCAAACAAGTAATAAACATAGATTAACAGACCAGTAGAACTGGATAGACAGCAGAAATATATTCCCACGTACATGGAAACTGGTGACAAAGTTCCAAAGTCAATTTAGTGAAGAAAATCAGTCGTTTAAAAAAAAACAGTTTTTAAACATTTAGATAATCATATGCAGAAAGAAAGGAAGGAGGAAAGGAAGAAAGAAAGGGATTAATTTCTATTCATATCTTATATCACCCACAAATATGAACTCATAATGAAACAAAGACCTAAATGTAAAATAATGAAAAACTTTAAGAACTAAACAAAGGGAAAACTTTTAACTTTGTGCTAAGAAAAAAGTTCTTAAATATGATACCCAAAACATGATGTATAAAAAAAATATGATAAATTGGAATTCATTAAAATATAAAACACAAGTTCTTCAATAGATAATAAGAAAATTAAAATAGAAATCAGACTTGTAGAAATATTTTAACCCTTATAACCAATAAGGACTTGAATCCAAAGAAGAGAGAACCTTCAAAACTTAATGATAAGGAAACAAATAGATTAGTAAAAATTCACCAATCCATCACCAAAAAAGACATATGAGTGTAAATAATCATAGGAAAACAGCATTAGACCATTAGTTATGACATTAAATTAAAACTTCGATGAGATATCACTCTTTATGCATAAGAATGGATAAAATTTTTTAAAAATTAAAATAGTATTGGAGAAACTAGTCTATCTACACTATGGAATGCTATTCACCAATAAAAAAGAATGTACTCATGATAATACCACATGCATGAATCTCAAAATAATGATTCTCAGTAAAACAAAAGCTATACACAAAAATATGTAGCATATTACTCAGTTTTTATAAGTGTCCAGAAAATAGATAGATAGATAGATAGATAGATAGATAGATCCTATATATTGAAAGAAAGTAAATCAATTTTTTTTTTTTGTGGATTGAGTAGGATGGAATAACAAAGGGCCAAGGAGGTATTGCAAAGGATATATAGGGATTTTTATTTTATATAATAATAAGCATATATCATAGAGTAATATATCATAATGTAACACATATATATATATACATAAACATGTAATATATTGCCATATATACACACGAAGATTAAAGCTATGTGTTTGTATATAGCATATAAGTGACTTTGCTAAAAGCTATCCTCAAATCAACCCCATTCTGCAATTCAGTATCCAAAATAGATATGATCATGTCACTTTAGAATGTCTCATGTGGAATATTCTGCATTATCACAGCTATTTTCATTCAGTCTTATTTTCTGAAGTGCCAGCTTAGTATTTTACACATGGTAATATCAGCTAATTCAAAGTTGAGTTCAGGAGAGGTAAGCTTCTTGAGGAAATTATTATCTTTACCTCCAAGGACAGCAGTGATAGGGCTTTGAAGACAAAATGAATTTTTAGGAAAATCACAGTTTAATTCAAAGATCAAAGCATCAAAACAAATAGGAAGTAAAATTCAAATAAATGTTCTTTCTCTGATAAACAAATTCAAACTTGTATCTGCTTTCATGGTTTATATAAAGATTTATTTTTATACTAAGCACTAATTCCTTTAGACTATGTATAAGCAGGGCATAAAATAGTCATGCTTTTAAAAATAGTATAATGTGCAAACCATTGGTATGCAAATTGACCTTCCCCTGGCCTCCAAGATATTATTAGATATAAAAACCTTAGAATCATGCTGTTTACAAACCACCTAATCTAAATCTATATAATATAAAAGAAAAAAAAAAAACACTCTCAGAAGTCACCGTCTACAAATTGGAATGTCTAGAATTGGAAATTTTACACTTGGAACGTCTGTAATATAGATAGCTTAGGTATCATAAATGAGCCCTAGCTCTCTGACAAGTGATGCCTCTGGCTGATCTGTGGGCAGCCTGCCCAGGTCAGAAGGGTACATACGTGCGCGCGCGCATGCGCACGCACATGGGTACTGAAGATGGAACCCAGAGCCTTGCATATGCTAGGCAGGCACTCTATCTTTGAGCTTAGCCCTAGTCCTTCAAGGGTACTTTTTGTTCAGTGCAGCTTTTGCCAATAACCTTAATGGAAATTTTAATCATCAACTCCTCGAAACTATTTTTCTTTCCTTAACTTCTCTAAGATCATTCATACTGAGAAAATAAAGACAGTTAAAACTTAAACAACAAAAATTATAATGTTTATTATATGCCCAGAACAGTATCAGATTCTAACTACTTAGAAATGTAAAATCATGTCAAAGATGACAATACTAGATTATCATACTCTCTGGGGCATTTGTTCGGAAAATAATGTGAGGAGGAAGTACAGGAGACAGGGAGGGCTTGAAACAAGTAATAATATTACTTCAACCCCCTCCATCATGCAATGCCTGTTAGAGATGCTGAACTATGTAGTGTTCATAGCAACCTCTAAGGTAGCAACTATTATCCTCATTTTGAGGAGTGAAAAACTGAGGCTCTGAAAATGTAAGCCCCTTACCAAATTCACAAAGCAGCAAAGCGACAAAGTTGCTACGAAGGCTCAGAGCTGTAAGGGGCTGTATAGCTGTACTGTATTAAATTACTAAACAGCCTCCTGGAGAGAAAGACCCACCAGAGATTTAGGAAAAAAAAAAAAGTTGGTGTTTTTATATTACTCAGGAAACTCAACTAAGATTCCAATTCCCATCATGATGTCATTGAGATCTTTATGAAGATACAACTCCTATACTTTTTTAAAGTGATGAATGCCATTTTTTAATTCCTAAAAAAAAATAATAGAATCAGAAACAATAAGCAGAATGTATTTGTAAAGAATCAATCATTCTCAGCAAACCTAATTACTTTATTTCTTCCAACAGAATTGCATGCTAGAAGATAATGGAAGCACAAAAGAAACAATATGTCTTGATTATTAATGTAACAAATAGTGTCTCTTTGGCATTAGGACAATTAATTGAAAATTGTCTCCATCTGGAATAAAATTGACTTCATAGGAACAAAAGGGCAATGACATACACTGTCAGGGGTCAGTCTGGGCTGCTTGTCTTACCCAGCTCTGAGGACCATTTATAATAGTATTTGTAGGGGCAGCAATTACAAAGCAGACAAATCCTTCTCTCTAGTGTGGCTCTGCCTGTCTAAGAGACCCAACTCACATTACAGGGAGATAAAATTGGGAGAGCCACCAAGATGTTACATGCTAGGGAAATCAGTTTCTTTTGCAACGCACACCATGATTCAGAAAGTTGTGCACAAAACTTTAGGAAGTCATAATGACTTCTAGAATTTGAATTCTGAATTTAAGCTGAATTTTGCAACACAGCTGAAGACAGGATATCTAATACAGGAGATAAGTCATTCTTGAAAGCATAGGAAAAAGAGTCACTGTTAGAAAGTGAACCATTTTAGATTTAGCAAAGTTCAGTAACCTGTGGAAGGACACACAGCCATGGCACAGGTGTGAATGGTGCAGACAGAGAATTAAAACACAATGTGTATCTGTCCCTGATTTTAACCCACTAAACTGTACTACTGCCATTCCACATAAAGATGAACTTTTCAACTCAAACTTCTTTGTCTTGAGGTGATTGGGAGTAGAAATAGACATAACCTCCCATAATGGAGACAGTACGAACCTACAGACAAGTAAGTAGACAGATTCCTTCTTTCTTCCTTGGAACCTGTGGAGTATGAAAGGAATCAGGTCTTGGTGTAATGAGGAGGCATGAAATGGCTAATGTACCCTGTAGCTGTTGGGTGTCCAGATCCAAAAGTGATTATTTCTCAGGCTTTCCCTGGGAGCTGCCCTCCTCACTCAGATTTTTACATGGTGTGAAAACTATTTATTAAGCTATTTACTAAAAATGAAATCTATTATTAAGAAGGAAGCAAATTGATCTATTTATTAAGATAAAAGCAAAGAAAATTCCTCATAAATCAGGCAGAGCACAGAGCTTATGTTTGCTGATAAGACACGACTTCTATTTGCCTAAACTGAAAACAGACACTGTAGGCAAAAATATGATGTTTATAAAATGTTCTTCCCTATCCCTGGAATCTTTCTTTACTTTCCAAGGAGTCTGAGACTGAGACTACTGCAATCACAAATCAATGGTTCTCCCAGTCTCTGAGATGAGAGAGTGCCCCCAAATCATAGCACTTTTTGAAAAAGAAATTATATTTGTATTCATTAGCAAACACTTTTAAGAAAAGTTCAAGAAAATGAAAAGTTTTTTTTCTCCAAGAACTTAAAACTTTTGGTAATTTTTTTTTTCTGATAAAAGGTAATTTTCCCATTTCAGCAGCAACATGCTTCTAGCTTGCATGCCTTACATGTATATTAGTTGAGAAATGTTGGCTTGGATCTAGAAGTTGGCAATTTGTGAAAACTTTATTCCAGGATTTAGACTTTGTTCTTTCCCAAAACTAACCTACAAGGAACTGCCTTCCTTTGGACTTCTAAGTTTATTCTATTCAATATCTAAGGACAGATGAAGTCTGTTCTTCTAGTTTAACAAATCTCTTTTGATCCTGCTTCAGAAGTCCTACGTAAACATTTTCTGACATATTTCATATTGCATCATTGTTTCTAAATATAATTCTTTGTGTCATGTTATATGCATCTATGCTGCTATTGTTCCTTTGGAGTTCTCCGATCTTCTTTTTAAAAATCGAATTAATTTTTAGTTGGCAAATAGTATTTGTGTATATTTATGGTGTACAATGTTATGTTCTGCTCTATCCACACACTGTAGAAAGATTCAAACAATCCAAAAAGAACCAATAAAATTAAAAAAAATTTAAAAGATTCAAACAAGTTAATTAACATATTTTATTAACTACACTGTTTTGATTTAGATATGAGGCATCCTCTAAAAGCTCATATGTGAGACAATGCAAAAAAAATAGAGATGAAATGATTGGTTTTGAGACCTTTAACCTAATCAGTACATTAATCCCCTGAGAGGAATTAATTGGGTTACAGTGTAGGTGGAAGAGACAGGTCATGGGGGGTGTGCCCTTGGAGTATGTGTTTTGTCCCTGGTGATTTGAATTTAATCTCTTTCTGCTTCCTGATTGTAATGTACTGAGTTGCTTTACTCAACCCATCTGCCCAGATCTTCTGCCTCACTTTTGGCCCAGAGCAATGGAGTCAAGAGTCTATGGATTAAGACTTCAGAAACTGTGAGCCCCAAATAAACTTTTCATCTTCTAAAATTGTTCTTGTGAGGTCTTTTGGTCACAGTGACAACCAAGCTGACTAAATCATTCACCAACTTACCATTTGTGTGTGTGTGTGTGTGTGTGTGTAATGAGATCACTTAAAATTCTTTTGGGGGGCTGAGGTTATAGCTCAGTGGTACATTACTTGACTAGCCTGTGTGAGCCTCCCACCAACATACACACCAAAATCCATTATTTTAGCTATCTTGGAATATACAATGCATTATTACTAACTGCGTTCACCACGTGGGGCAATAGATCACTATTTTTCCAGTCTAACTGAAACTTTGTACCCTTTGATCAACATCTCCTATTTCCTCCTCCTTAGAATCACCTAGCTCTGATACCCCTAGCCTCTGGTACCACCTTTCTTCCTTTGTTTGGGATCCATTTTTGTAGATTACACATGATAATGCATAGTATGAGAAAGGTTTTTCTGGCAGAAATTTCATAAGTCAGGGTTATTTATTAAAATCTGGTATTTCCCCAGCTAATTGCAAAGACAGGATCCCAGTAACAAGTGCCTGTGCATCAGAAGGCAGTCCTCGTCCTCTCAAAAAATACTAGATTTGGACATTGTCTAAAGCTGGAGTAGGAACCTACATGAAATTGCTTCTTTAAAACATATTTAAAGGTTTAAAATTGTTTAAATTATTTTTCCAAGATTTATGTTCTCAGAGGCAAAGTAAGTTATCTAGGCAAAGTAAAGATTTTTAAAGGTGACAACCACTCTTCAGATTTTCCATGTAGCACACAAATACCTCATCTTTGTTTTCAAATAGTTCCTATTCCTCTTAGGACCAGAACAATTTACTAAGCTCATAAACATACTAAAGACCCACATGTCTCACCACAACTATCAATCTTCTTTGATTGGAGGTTATAAATGCAATTAGTAATTTGAATTGTGTTTGTTACTCAGCTTGGCCTTGAGCACAACATAGCACTTTTAAAAAATATTTTACCATGATTAATTGTCTTTGTGTTTTATATATTATGTTAACTTTCCTCTGATTAAGCCAATATATTAATCTTTTTAACAGTTTTATTGCAGTATAACTGATATACAAAATGTTGTGCATGTTCAAAATGTATAATTTGATGAGCTTGGACATATGCAAACTTCACAATCAAAGTAACAGACATATCCATCACCTCCATATATTTTCCTCTGTACATTTTTTCATTTTCTTTTTCTTAAAAGAATTGTAAGAATACTTAATAAACTTTGCCCTCATAGTATATTTTAAATGTATATTATTATTAATTATTGACAATGTGTTGTATAGCACATCTCTTCAACTCGTTAATCTTGCATAATAAAACTTTATGCCAATTGATCAATCACTGCTCATTTTCCCTCCTGAACCCCAACCCCTAGAAATTACAATTCTATTTTCTATAAATCTATGAATTACACTATTTTAATTACCTTACATAAGTAGAATCATGCAATATTTGCCATTCTGTTACTAGCTTGTTTCATTCAGCATAATGTTCCTCCAGGTCCTTCTAAGTTGTCACAAAGGGCAGAATTTTCTTCTTTTTTTAGGTTTGATAATATTCTGTGACTATATCACCATTCAATTGTCAATGGACAGTGGGTTATTTCCATATATTGACTGTTGTGAGTAATGGATCTTAATCTTGGGCTAAACATTGCTTAACCAGCAATTTCATCCCTCACCTTTGCCATGCATTTCTAAATCATCCTGAGAGCTCTTTGCACTTAACATACTAGCAGTTACTAGTCTGTACATAGCACCACAGGTATGTAAGCAGAGCAAAGCTCTAACTTAACTTCCATATCACCATATGACCAACATCTAGCAAAATTCTGAAAACATACTCAGTACCAAACATACATTGAATAAGTTGCCGAAGTCTGGCTGGGCACAAATCACAAGCCACTCAAGCAGGAACAAACTTTATTGCTGAACTCTCCTGAACGCCACCCACGCGGCCCACGAAGGGACACCACACACTCACCGGAACTTCACCAACCAATGTGAACTCCCCAGGAATTTTTGCGAGAACTCCAAAGTAGCCAGCGCCAGAGGCGGATATCAGGGGTCTATATACAATTGAATACACAGACTGTTTCAATCCAAGATCATCCAGTCACAGCAATTATACACAGATTAACTTAATTATCATCATCTTAATGGCTCACCTCTCAACCATTACTTCTGGCAAAATGCCAGGGGCCATTCAGACTCGGCTGTGGCTCTCCTTTCTATTTAATTAAACAACAAGCATGTGGCTTAGGGACCGTGCCTGTCTTAGGTTGTCCAATACTACATATGGTCCTTACCCATTATCAGATGAGCTGACCTCAAGGCGTCAGCCTCCTGTCTTAGGTTGGTACCATTGCAATTGCATCTTACTTGTCATTAACTACTGGTCCAGCATACAGCCATACTTGTGGATAGGCCTTTGCACCAGTGGGGGGGGGGATGAGGTTCTTTGCCTCACCTCTGTTGGCCCCCAAATTTGGCCTTTGCACCAGTGGGGGGTGAGGTTCTTTGCCTTACCTCTGTTGGCCCCCAAATTTGGCCTTTGCACTATTGGGGGGGTGAGGTTCTTTGCCTTACCTCTGTTGGCCCTGAAATTTTAGCTGAACGACCATCACAAACAGAAGGGAGGAGGATACAAAAATACCACAACACCAAGGCAATTGATGGCTCCTTTTGGAAAAATTGTACCATCGATGACACCATCAACAAAGATACTCCAGCACTACCACAATTTGCTGCACCAACAGATAGTTCACAATGCATACAAGTGATACATAGTCCAGGCAAGTTCTGCAAGCAGTTCAAAGCAGAGGAATCTATTAATATGTCCATTTCCTCCCAAAGTAAATAGACTCCTTGATTGAGCATCACTTGTTGAGTTACATTATTCATTGATGCATCAGTTTATACAGTTTGTTGTGATAGCTATCGCAGAAGCTATAGTTTGGTTTTATCTTTGTCTTCACTGGCACTGGCCCAAAGATAGGAATTCCGCCAATGATGGCTAAAAACAATTATGCAACATTCCAGCAGGCACTAAGAAAACAATTTTCTGAATAATTTACATTATCCTGAACAGAATTATTAAATATAATGAAAAGGAAAGGAGAAAGTAAACAGATCTGTTAACCTCCTTATTTGTTCACATATTAAAACAATCCTCAACAGCTGTTTACCCAATTTAAATTAAACCATTTAAATCACGTGAATAATAAAAAAAACTTGGATTCATTTTTTCATGAGCGCTCCTCATATATGATATTTGGACATACGCACATACAGACATACAACACAAAACACAAGTGTGCACACATAACATACAACACATAGGACAATAGTAAAGGCCTTGTAGCTTTTCACAGGTGAAATCTCCATTGCAATGTTTAAAAACTCCACAGTCAAAAAATAGAATTGATCAGAAAAACATTAACCTAGGTCTGTATGAGCTCAAAAAATAAAATAGAACTTCATGATGTGGGAAAGGGCAATAATAAAATAGATATTTTAAAAAAAGAGCATCCTGGTTACTACCTAGGTTTGACTCTTCTTTTGATATTCCATCCTTCTTCCTGTAACTTGCATAATGGGTCTGAAGGTATTCCCACAAGCAAGCCCCAAGGTTTTTTTTTTTTGTTTTTTTTTTTTGTTTTTTTTTTTTTTTTTTTTTTTTTACATTTGAAATAGGCTTTAATGGTGTTCATTATTCATTAGCCTCCAGGTGTGGGAGAACCACTGTCACAGATGTAAGGATATCAGCTGTTATGGATTTGAGCCAAGTCATCTTCTTTTTGGTCTGTAGAAATCGCTTTAGTTAATCTCTTTGGAATCCAAATCAGCTGCTGTTCTCCCTGTGGAAACACACAAACAGACCCCAGACTCCAGACAATCACTGGATCAGGACCTTTCCATTGTTCTATTAGAATATCCTTCCAAAGTACCTTGGGCTTATGTACATTTTTGGACACATATGCCTTTCTGCAGCACTAAGCCCTGATGAATCCAAATTTAAAAAGTTTAGAGTAAAAAGGGTTTTTTAAGTTTATCTTTGGGGGACATATGACATATACCCCTTCCAAATTCCATCTTTTTGCTTTAATAAGTACATTTTAATAGTTTGATAAGCTCTTTTAACTATGCCTTGTCCCTGTGGATTGTATGGGATTATCTTCCTACATCTTTTCTATCTTCCTAGCATCTTCCATTATTCCATACAGTGTGTACAGATAATTGTTATAAGGTGTAGGTTATCTTGGTGATGCACAAGGCAGAGGTGGTACCACATATTAACCTACTACATATAAAGTTACTGATCAGGATATTTTTCATTAGTTTCCTTACCCAAGAGATCAAGACCTTTACAGATCTCTCAGTATAACAACATGTATTAGTGCTATTCAAACTTGACTATGATATTTTGTGGGCTTTTTTAAAAATTAATAAGTCCATTAGTCAACATATATGGAAAATACAAAAACTTCTTGGTAAGAATATCACTGTGAAGTCATGGTAAAGGTACTGATAATAGTTACAATAACTCAATTACATATTTTCTGAAGAATATGGGATTTACGATAGTAATCAGAAAAATTCATGCATTCCCAGTTATGAAAATGTTAAAGCATTTCATTTTAAGTTAGAACCTCAGATTAAAGATCTTAATTTTAATTATTTGGATGCTGGTTAAAACTCAACTGCCCTGAAATAAAAATGACTTCTTAGAAAAAAATACAATATATATTTCCCTCCTATCTGACATAAAATAAATAAGGCACTTTAAAGTTCTATTTTATTTAATCCTCAAGACAAAACTATAATGCATATAATATCCCTATTTTTATGAAGGTGAAAATAAGTTCAGATTGGATAGGTAATACACTCAACAAGATCACTGAATGAAGATGCTAGGAAACCATGATAAAAACCCATGACTCTGTCAACAGACTCAGTTTTTTCCCCCTGCTACTAATATCACTTAAAAATCATACTTATGGTAGTGTAATTTATATTCAATAAACTGTATCCATTTTAATAATGAAACTAAATAAATTTTGATGAATGTATCTACCCAAGAAACTGCTACCACAATTAAAATATTCCCAGGATATTTATAATATATACTGTTTCCTTCTGTCTCTTTCTAATAAACACTTCATCTACCTTAACTCCAAGAAATCATTAGGAATATTCTTTCATTTCTTAAATTTTTAAATTTTTATTGAAAATAATTCACATACCATAAAATTCAATGGCTTAAAATATAATTCAGTTGTTCAATATGTTCACAGAGATGTGCAATAATTACCATATTCTAATTTCGATTTTTATCACTAATCCAAAAAGAAACCCCTTATACATTAGTAGTCACTCCCCATCTCTGAACATCATTTTACCCAGGAAAACACTTTTCTACTTTTTACCTATTCTGCACATTTCATATAAAAGGAACCATCCAATATCTGGTCTTTGTGACTGGTGTCTTTTATTTAGAGAAGTGAAATTTTATCCACATCACAGCATGGGTCAGCACCTCCTTCTTCTCACCACCAATTGTTGCACTGCATAGATAGCCCACTTACTTACCCATCGTCATTTGGTGGTCATTTGGGTTTCTTCCCATTTTGGGATTATTATACTCCTATATACATTCATGTATACATTTTTGTGCAGAATGTATTTTGTTGTTTTTGTACTGTTCAGAATAAACCTGGAGTGATATTTTCAGTTTCCAATCCAGCATGTAAGGAACATAGAAGTTATCATTTCCACCCACACAGCCAGAAAAAAAAAAAAAAAAAACTGAACAAACTGAAAATCAACAATTCTTCTTAGATCCATCAGAGAAGTAAGAGAACAAGGCAAACCATGGTCCCCAAAGTTGGAGAGACAGGCAGATATAGAGAATTCCAACTTGGAGGAGTAGAAACTCCTGAAGTCTATAAGATGTCTACTGAAGTCTATAAGAACCAGATCCACTTGTAATGTTTTGAGCAACTAATAAAAAATAAATTAATTAAAAATAAATTTAAAAAAAGAGAGAAATGAGTTACAGTAGATGGGGTAGAGAGAGGTGATGAGAGGGGAGGGGAAGGGAGGGGGGAATAGGAAGGACAGCAGAATACAACAGACACTAGTATGGCAATATATATAAATGTGGCTGTATAACCAATGTGATCCTGCAATTTGTACACGTGGGAAAAATAAGAATTCATACCCCATTTGCATCAAATGTATGATATATGATATGTCAAGATCATTGTAATGTTTTGAGCAACTAATAAATAAATAAATAAAAGAAAAGAAAAGAACCAGATCCAGGGTAGAACAAAAGCAACAGTTTTGAAGTACACTCAGAGCATTCTCTTCTTAACAAGATCCAAGCTCAAAGGAAATTATTTCTCCAAAGCTTAACCAGATGTGATTTCACCAGTGGTTCACCCTGGTTGGGGAGGGAAATGTGGAAGGACAGCCTGCACAGGGTGGGCCCCCCATAGCCATTTTCTAAGCAGAGTAGAGAAAGTAAAGGGACTGAGAAGATTTATAGAGGCTACAGCACAAGGGCACAGGTACAATAAAGACAAACCCAATCACAGGGCTCTGAATGCTTACACTCTTCTGGTCACTTACCACCCCCCATCAACAGGGCTCCTGTATAATAATAGGGAATACAACTGATAAACCTGCATACCTCAGAGTTCATTTAAGAAGTATCTAGGGAACCCCAAAGCCAACAGAGAGACAAGAGCTGGAAAGTGTTAGCCTCCAAACCCTACAGATAAAGCACACTCTAAACACAGCCCAACTCTATTGAACTCAGTTTCTTTAACCCAATGCATTATGATGTCAGGCTTTCAACAAAAATTATCAAACAGGTTAAAAAATAGAAAACACAGTTTGAAAAAACAGAGTAAATATTAGAACCAGACTTAGGTATGGCAGATATGTTGGAATTATCAGACCTGGATTAGTGTACTAACTATGATTAGTGTACTAACGACTCGAATGGAAAAAGTGGACAACATATGAGAATTATAGGGAAACATAACCAGGAGATAAAAGCTCTGAAAAAAATTTAAAGGAAATGCTAGAAACCAAAAACACCATAGACTATACACAGCCAGGGAGAGAATCAGTGACAATTACAAGAGATTTAAAAATAAAAAATAAGAATGACAGATGGAGACTTAAAGAAAGAAACGGAATAAATCTTTGAAATATTCATGACTCTGAAGGTCCCAAAATTAATGAAAAATCCTAGAGAGAACTTTCTGAGTCATATACTGTGTTTAACATTCCAAGGAACTGCAAACTATTTTCAAACTACTTCTAAAGCACCTGCACCATCTTATTTCCATCAGGGATACATGAAGCTTCTAATTTCTCCACACCCTCTCTGACTCTAATTAATTAACATTTTTATTATAACCATGCTAATGAACAAGAAGTGGTAT